>NC_039360.1:60703924-61323232 GCF_003573695.1 Papaver somniferum | reverse complement strand
GTTTGCCATTGGCACAGTGGTGCGGCTGGCATGGTTGGCATGCCTTGGCGCGGTAGATGTGGCTGGCATGGTTGGCATGCCTTGGCACGGTAGATGTGGCTGGCATGGTTTGCCATTGGCACAGTGGTGCGGCTGGCATGGTTGGCATGCCTTGGCGCGGTAGATGTGGCTGACATGGTTTTCCATTGGTATAGTGGTGTGGCTGGCATGGTTGGCATGCCTTGGCGCGGTAGATGTGGCTGGCATGGTTTTTCATTGGCACAGTGGTGCGGCTGGCATGGTGGGCATGCCTTGGCGCATTAGCATGAGAATTAGGGCTTCGCCATAGGTGACGTCAGTCAATGTTTTAAGACTTCTGTCGTGGAACATGACCCGTGTAGGAAAAAAAGGTACCCAGGTAATTCTTACTTAAGCATGCTGGTTGATTCAATAAATGTACTAATGGTCAGTAAATGCGTTAGTGGTCATGGTGATGTCATGCCAGATGCACAATTTTACGATTTTAACCCTAAGCTAAAAACGACCATCAACACTTCCTTAGGGGGAGTATTAGCTTTGTTATTATAATGTCAACAACGGCATTTTCAAGGATTGAATGTAAGCAGTTTCACTGTGATGTTGAATCAGGAATCAAGCGGATTGTAATGAATTATTGTAATTTTTTTATCCAAATGATGTAAGAGTTTTGTCACTAAAATTGACAAAGGGGGAGATTGTTAGAGCATGGCTCGGTTGAACCCACCACACATTGGTATGTCAAGTTTGGTTGTCATATTTTAGTGAATCAAAACTCATGTTAAGAGTCGCTTGATTATGTACTAGAGTTAAACTTCGTATAGGTTAGCTTGAAAGTATTAGGATATGAGACATTACAAGTATTGCGAAGACTTGAAGATGTGAAGAAGCAAGGAGCTACAACGACAACAATCATCCTTCCACTTTAGGTTAGTGATATTTGACTTGAACTGTTTCATTCCCTAACGTATCTTTCAAGTCGTGCATATTAAAAACATAACTGCGAAGCATATTTGAACTCTAGATAGACGTAGTATTAAGGAATATAATACGAGGTTTATTGCTTAACCATTAAACTTTGTAGATAAGACATCACCATAATCATTTGAATGCTATTGTGATTATGTATGGGTATGAGGTGAGGATTTCATCCTAGGGAATAATGTTTACATGTGTTATAAGGAAGTAAGTTCATAAACTTGTTTGTGGACCGAAAAGGAAATTGCCAGGTGTTATTGGTTTTGTTATTCATTGCATATCTTATGAACAACCAATATGTGTGATAGAGTATAACCGCTCACAACTTGTTGTGTTCTTGGTAGAACTGTTCACAAAGGCCTGACTTATGTATTGGTATAACTTTTATTAGTAAAACTGATCTTAAGTAATCATCTGTGGTATGATCGGATTTTGTATGTCTGACCTTGTAAAGGAAAGGGAATCGATCCTTGTAAGGGAAAGGGAACCAATACTTGTAAGGGAAAGGGAATAGATCCTAGTAAGGGAAAGGGAACCGATCCTAGTAAGGGGTGCAGTACATCAAAGGGAACCGATCCTTGTATGGGGTGCAACAAGGTTTGTAGTAGAAAGGGGAACCGATACCATGGACATGTGCAACACATATAAGTGAGATACCATATATATGTGAGGAAACGATCCTAGTACCTAGTCGACCGAACTTTTGGGAAGCTAGTGTGACTATGCGCAGTACTCACATGGAGGTAGAATCGAAACTTGTTTTGGTAGAAACGTAAACCCATGATTGTGATTGAATGTTGGTTTGATCAATCACATAGTTCTTGAAAGTCAGATGAACCAATTCTAAACTTGTTTGGAAGTGTGGAAAATCGGTTTCAAGGTTGTAAGTGTGAAAGAGAACTTACAAAGTTAAGATATCGACAAAATTTGAACACGTACTGTGAATGTTTATTTCTATAATTGTTCAAAGATATTCCTTAACGGCTAAGGGAAGAGAATCCCAGGATCGAAACATAAGTAAGTTAAGAATCTTTTAATTAAGGTTATTAATTTCATTTTGTAGGAAAATTACAGAATTAGTAATGTGCATTTACTAATTAGATTTTCCGAGAGATTTCGATCGTTATTTTTGGACAGAGCATTTCCAAGAATTATGAAAACCGAATATGTGCTTTTATGAATATATTGAGAATATTTTCGGTTTTGGAAATTCCTTGGTGTCCAAACTTCCTTGTCTATAAATACACGAAGTTTTCCTTTCTAGCAAACTAATCCTTCGTAACAATAGATTTACTCTTTTGTTGTTGTTACTGGTGTAGCCGCCTATTAGAGAGAAGAGTAATCTAATTAGGTTAAATCTCTTACGGACGCTCAGTTTAAAATCTTCTTTGGGATTGAGAAGCTCTAGTGCGACCCGTTGGTGGGAAACTAGATAATTGCGGTTTTTATTTGTTTTCGATTGATTTGATCGACTAACGGTGATTGAAATATGATTGCACCTAGTTTGTTTATTCTTGAGAATCTTCTCTTCTGATATAAGATTCACTCAATCTAGTTCAGAGTTTCGACAGGAATCTTTAGACTGTTGTTAGTTCTAAAGATGATCTTGTGATAATCCATTGTTAACAGATTTCATTCTGTGCGTGATTGATCACAAGAGATTCAAGTGATTGTGTGCAGGTTTTTATTGAAGATTCAAGAAGATTTCAAGACAAAGAAGATATTGAAGATCTGACTTGGGTTTTATAATCTTTGGAGTGCAAAATACTCGTTTCGGTAAAAGAGGATCCAATTAATAATCGGTTTATCCTTGTGGTAGATTGGATTGATTAATTGAGTAGTTCGGTATCAACACGATTCTTCAGATTAAAGGTGTTGTTGGCTTAATCTTAAACGATTACCTTTGGGTGATTGAACATAAGATAGATCTAAGGAACCGACGAAGGAGTTTATGTTAAGATAAACGGAAGAGCCTTTGTCCGACTCATATCACTTGGTTGAATAGAGTTAATACCAAACATATTTGTTGTTCCTTTAATGTTTGGAATACGAACCAAAGGAATTGTTCCAAGTACGTGACTTATTCACAAGTCGGAGGCGTGGGAATACAGACGGAACTAAGTGCGCTATAGGGTTAGTTACTTGGTCTCAACTATACGAATTTAGGTGTAATTTTGTGTAGCGGATTAATCCTGAGAGTATTCAATTCTGGACTAGGTCCCGGGGTTTTCTGCATTTGCAGTTTCCTCGTTAACAAAATCTTGCTGTGTTATTTACTTTTATATTCCGCATTATAATTGTTTTTATTATAATTAAAGTAAATCACACAAACGTTAATTCCTATTTACTTGATAAGCAATCCTATTGTGTTTCGTTAAGTCTGAACCTTTGTATCAAGTAAACATACTTTGTTGTTGTATTGTCTCGATCTCGTATCCATAGACGATCACATGAAGTGTGAATCGATTAGTTGCACTGTCTCGACTCAGTCCATAGACAATCACTTTCGGAGAAAGGACTTATAGGTAGGAAAAGTTTTAGCTTGAGGTATATTTGGGTATCCTCGCCTTTTCATAAGAGGCAGCGGAAGGTTCTGGATCTATCTGCTTTGACCGCAGTTCCGAAATCTGCCATTCTTACAAACCTCTCTACTCTTCCCAAGCCTCAACCTTCTCAACCTCGCACGACCGCATCTCCCAAAGTAGTTGATCCTCCTGTTCTTCCCAAGGTTGAGCGCCCCAAGAAGCCCGCTGAGGATCCTTCCGCCAGCGAGAATAGGAAGCAAGCGGATTCGCCAGCGATGTCTAACCTTATTTATGATCCTGACATGAAGTTTCTTCAGGAGTTTTATGACAAAGCTCGTGAAGATCCATCTCTGAGGTCCCGCGCCTTAGAATCCTCGGTGACCTTTAGCTCTGGCGACTTCCTTTCCCAAGATTCTTCTTGATGCTGAACGCCTCGATGAACTTGTCTCTCCAGCAACATTCTGATTTAATGAGCCAGGTGAATGCTTTGCGTCCCCTTGGTTTGGCCTTCCTTTCGCTCCAAGGTTTATTTCTAACCTATGGTTTTTCGTCTTTCAGGAGGTTAATCGTCATATGGCCAGCCTCGTGGAAATTAGACTGGTCCGCGAGAAAGTCAAGAGGGATGAAGCTCAAATCAAGACTTTGGTGAAGGATCTTAAAGAGGAGAAGGAGCATTCCAACAAGCTGTCCCAGAAGGTTGAAAAGCTTTTAAGTAAGTTCTCTCCCCTCTTATTTTTTATTCCTTGCCTTTGCTTTTACTTCTGTTATTTTCTTATTTCGTATTTCGTCAAGCTCGCTGCATGCAACGTCAAATGAGTGCCTCTGAAGCATCCGCCTCGCTGGAAGATCTTCGTGCCGAGAAAATGAACCCCGTGACTCCAAATGACTGTTATGTGTCTGAAAACACAATTTTGAATGAGAAGGTCAAAACTCTTTTTTCGCAAGTAGATCGTATGACCGTTGACTGTTCTCGTAATGAGGAGTTGAACACCATCTTCATGATGATAATGAGTGTCTGAAGCTGGAATTTAAACGAGTCAACAATTCCCTCCTTACTTCAAGGAATATCCACTTCTCATCGTTAACTGCCTACAAGAGACTGGAAGAAGATTACGAGTGTGTGATCAACAATAAAAGTAAGGTTGTGGCTGATCTTCGCAAATCTCGTAATAAAGTAACCGGTTTGAACGAAGAGATTGATTGTTTGAAAAAGAAAGTGGAACTCCTTCAGGCTCAGCTAGACAACTCATCTAGCCCGAAGTCCATCAAATCTTCCTCTCAAGCCAAGCCCGCAGATTATCGCAAAAACAATGGTGATCTTGTCATCCAATCTGATAAAGATACTTCAAAGTCTGGCCATGGTAAAGGTTGGGACAATGCATATCACGGGTTGTGTGTCCAACTCCGAGAGTCGTATTTAGCAATCTCCATGCTGGACCATTTGTATACCGACGTCTAAGAAACCTTGAATACCACTATTTTGCAGATGGAAGGTAGCCTTAGGCGTAGTGCGGAATACTATTGATTATATCAAACTTCTAGTTTCTGACGAAGCTTCTTTTGTCTTTTACAGAGTCCGAAGACCGCCACAAGAACCAAGTCCTTCGTTTCTCTCAGGAAACAAATGAGTCTCGCACAGAGGTTCTTTGCCTACAAAATGAAATCACTGGTTTAAACGAGGATATGGACGAAATGATTAAGACTTCTGCGAAGGCGGCAAAGTTAGCTCGCAAGAACACTCAGAACTATCTGGTCTCTCTTTTAGGCAACTTATGTGACGAGCAAGGCCTTCCTCATCCTTCTTTTCCTTTGGAGGTGTTGTCCGATGATGAGAAACCAAAGGATGATAAGGTCGTCTTTGATGAAGAAGACGGGTTCTCTGAAGATGGCGAGGAGCAGAAGGGCGATGACACGAAGGTCACAGAGGAAGAGTCCAAGGGAGCCTCTGCTAGTACTGACGCTGGTCTTAGTGGAGCGCGTGATGAGATTCCTGAGACAACCATTACTGATAACGCCCTCCCTCAGCAATAGCCTTAGTTTTCTTCTTTCATATTTTGATTTTGTTGTTTGACTATTTTTGATTTCATACTTAACTACTTTAGAAACAGTTTATCTTTCTGTGCGCTCCCAAGCTTGGGGGGAAAACACCTTAGTTTCTTTGGGTAATATTTTGGTTAACTTTTATGTTAATATCATAATTTTCTATTTTTCTTAAGTACATATTTATTCAATATTATGACTTTCTATTTCGCCAAGTATATACTTACCGAGGAAATACTCAAAAGAATAATGAAATTTAAAGTATATACTTGCCTCTTATTCTTTTGTGTGCTTCCGAGGTAGGGTGTAGAGTTAATCAATACCTTACCAGCTTTGCCTTAACCTTGCTAAATCCTTCCCTTCCCTTTGGTTCACGAAACATCTCGCCGCATCTTATTTTGTATCTCTCACGTTGTCTTCATCTTCAGCTTTCATATTTCGTTTTCTCTTGCCTTTTCCTTTTGTCTTTGCTTCTTGCATCTTGCCTCTGCCTCTTGCCTTTCTCGTCGGGGCGAAACGCTAAGTCGCGCGAGGATAATGCTAAAGAAGAAAAAATGTGAAAATATTATTTTCCTCTGTCATCCTTGCCTTTATCTTCTTTTCTTATGAAATCCAAGAATTATCTCGTTGCATTTAGTTCTTATTCACTTTCTGATTGTTACGTGTTATTTTATACAAGGTCTTAATGTGCCTTTTAATTAAGGTCTTATTGTGACTCATCCTTTTTGAAGGATCTTTATTCGACGAAGTCTCAGGCGCTTATTACTCTTTCAAATAATAATCCATCAACCTCGCCTTAACATTTGCCTCTTTCCCCATCTCGCGACAATGCGACAAGTCTATCTATTCCCATGAATGTTAGTCCCATGACATTACCGTCTTTTTTGGTCACGCAGCTCCCTAATCTGGAGGGTGTCATCCCTTTATATTCCCCCTTCAAGGAGGTTAACCCTAACATGCATGTTGGTCTCCTCCCATCCAGTTATTACGACAGTCAGTTGTTTTCGTGACTTCTTATCACCTTCGTCGATATGGCTTGGGGTTACGAAGTCACACCTAAGTGAGGTTTCTTTGGGATCGAGTGCATCGTATCCAAGACTTGCCATACGTACATGGCCGGTAACGCTCCAGACGTCACAGGTACCCGCAGCTTAACCGAATACGTCGGCGCCTTGGTCATATTTCTGCACCCCTTACTGAAGGACATCATAAAAGGGACCCTCAGTGGATAGGTCTTATCATTGCCCCTAGATTATCTCTCTGAGAGTTGTTCACGACATGCGTTAGGTCTTGCCTCTTGCACTTTCATGCGAACTAGGGTGCATGTCGTGGATTCCCAGCCTTCTTAGGCGAAGGTTTTAAGTTTCCCTAAAAACCGCTTACTTCGTGAATCTTATTTGCCTCCTAATGTGAGGTCTTATTTTCCTTTGGTTATTTTGTAAGTTTGAAAAATTCATATTCATGATACGATGCATTAAAATTTCATTGCTATCTTTTTGAAAATTTGATACACTATTAATTGATAGATTAAAATAAGTACAATTCATCTAGCTTCCAGGACCCTTCTCCGATTATCAGTGTTCTTCTTCCATGAGAATGTGCTCCAATTGATATCTTTTCAGTTCTTGCATCTTCACTTCGTTCCTGATTTTGAACAAGGTTGCAAATCTGTCGAGTTGACAGCGCGTAGATGAATGAGCGCACCAAATCTTCCTCGGAAATCCTTCCTTTTAGTTCTCTACAAATTACATCCCATCTCGCTACTAGACCTCGCAAACTTTCATTTTCCATTTGCTTCAACGAGAACAGCGCTGCTATCTCGGGCTTGCATGGTTCGCTTTTTGCATATTTGTTTATCACCTTTGGCTGCAACCCGGTTGCCCTTTCTGCCACTGGGATATTGTTCCTCTTCCTGCCGATCATCACTGATTGCTGCATTAGATACTCTCTTTCTCTGGATTCCATCCGGCTATTCTCTATGGATTTCTTTAGGTCTTCTCATTCAGTTTGCTCTCCTCGCCCCTTGATTCCTCGCCGGTGTTCGCGATGTCCCTCGGTTGTTATCGCCTTTTCAGGAGCATACTTTCCTCTTTGTGCATTATCTTCAGTTTGTTTTCTTTTTAGCTGGTTGTTTTTAATTATAAGCTTCTCGTTCTGCCTTTCCAACCTTATGCGCTCCCTCACCAAGTCTTCCTTCTTTCGTCTTTCTTGATAGAGTTCCTACTTTAATTGTTCTATCTCTTCCTCTTCGCAAACCTTTTTTCCTTTACCTAGTGAATCATGCAGTTAAATGCTTCCCTCTGCTTCTTGCATCACCACTCCTTTGCGCTTTGAGGTGTTTTTCTTTGCTCCTCCTCGCGGGGTTCGTTTTTCTTTGATGGCTGGGGTTTCTAATTCACTTCTAGTCATCTCGCTTCCTTCAGTCGTTTTTCCCTTATTCGCCTTTCCTCTTTGCTTTATTTCAGCTTCGCTTCCCTTTTCCTAATTCATTTCATGTTCCTTCTCGCCATCAATTACCGTGTTGTCCGCCTCTTCTACATCTTTATGTGTTGCAATCAACTCTTCGCTCACCCCAATTACGAATACCATCAACTGCTCCGCTCTTCTTTCTTCGCACGCCTTCTTTTTCTGTTCGACTTTCCTTCTTAGGTTTTCCTCATAGTTGTGGACATCTTTCTTAATGCAATCTTGCGCGTCCTTAAGATCTCCCTTTATTTCGCCAATTGCACTTGGCATAGGAAACCGTATGGCCTGATGATATGTGGATGTAATCCCTTTGATCACGTGTATCCATGGTCTTTCTATGAGAGCATTATAAGTTGAGTCTATATCTATCACGCAGACTATGACTTTCGTTTCTAACTCGCCAGCAAAAAACTTTACAACTAGCTCTCCTTTTGGCTTAGATGCAACCCCATTAAACCCATATATGTAGTATGTTGATGGCACGAGGTCCGAATCTTTGTATCCCATGGTTTTAAATGCCAGGTAAAAGAGTATGTCAACTGAGCTCCCCTTATCCACTAAGATTCTATCAACTGAGCTCCCCGTGTCCACTAATATTCTATCTATTGCTCAGATTTTCCTCCTTTCAGAATGATCTTCTTCCCACTTTGAGTATTTTCCAAAATTTGGGGTTACAACCAAAGGGTTTGTATGCGAACTTCCTCCTTCGGGTGCATCCTTTTCTGAGAACGTTACTTCTCCCTTCTGTCATTCCTCTAATGGTTCCTTCGTTGTGACGCTGAATATTTCATTTCCTTCGAAGTCTCTTTTATGTACTCTCTTGAGTACATTGTCATGGAAATTTTGAATGTTCTTCGCTGCATGTATTATCGTATTGCAATTTAGCCTTCGTGTCTCCCGATCTATTTAGATTCGGTATACTGGCTGGTCTTCACGAGGTGGTAGTGGCGGCACATAATGCTCTAGCAAATGCGCGAGTTTTCCCTGTTCTATCAGACGAAGTATGATTCGTCGGATGTTCTGACAGTCATTCGTGTGGTGTCCATGAAAGCGATGATACTTGAAAAACTCATGACTCCTAGTTACCAGAGGGGGATATCTTCCCAGATTAGATGGTGGCGGGATCTCCTCCGTTAATACTATTTCCTCCCATACCTTCTCCACAGTTGTGTTAAGTCTAGGGATCTTTACGTCTTCAAAAGGTGGTGCATTCGGCCTCCGCTCTCTAAATCTGGGACCTTGATTGTTTCTTTGTTGATACCCCGGGTTGTAACTTCGTGACTCATAATTCCTTCGTCTTGAATGTTCATACCTTTGTTGATCTATCCATTATTGATCTCCACTTGACACTGCTACGAGCTTCGCCGACACCGGAGCTGAAGGCTCTCCCTTTTCATATTTCGGATCATTCTACACAACATGTACTGTCCTCGGAAATAACCTTGAATTCCCTTCCTTCGTGGGGATCGGTGCTACTTTCGCTGACTTGCCTCTGTTTTTCTTCTAATGCTATGTATTCCTATTGATATTCCCTCAATTCATTCATCGTCAAAGAGTTTCGGATGATAAATATTTGAGTGTACAACAGGTCAGTTGGGATCAACGCGTTCACGAAAGTTAAGATGAAATCCTTCTTGTCGACTCTCCCTGTAAGCTCGCTGCATACCGTTCTCCACCTCGTTACCAATCCTCGCAGGCTTTCCGAAGGTCTCCTTCGCAAGTTAAATAGAGTCTCGATCCCTGGCCTTAGCATGTTGTTAGTTATGTAAGTGGTCAGGAATATCCTCTGCAAGTCTTTAAACGATGAAATCGATCTTTCTGGTAGCCCGTCAAACCAAGGCAATGCTTCCCCATCCAAACTCGCGGGGAAGTATCGACAAAGTACCGCATTCGTCCCCATTGCATCGACGAAAGATTATATTGTTTCAAATGTTGCATGACACTTTCGGATCCACTGAATATGCTCGGGAGGGTCAACAACACACACTTCTCTGGGATATCCACATACATTATCTCATAGGTAAATGGAGATTTATCGGCCTCTTCTGTCGCCTCTGCCAGCTGCGCTCTGCCGCCTGTTCGCGAATTGTTTATTAACGTCCTCATATCTCGTAGCTCATCCAAGACTTCCTGGTTCAGGTTCCCTCCGTTTTCTTCCCGACGACCACCTCTCATCACGCTGATCCTTCCTTCACCATATCTCATTTCTTCCTCATTCCTCCGGATGAATTCGCTCTGTCTTTCATCCTCTTGTCTCCTTTCATTTTCCCCGTGCCTCCGTTCTTCTTCGTATCTCCGCCTCTGATCTTCCCAGGTTGATATTTCCAATGCCCTTCTCAATTCTATCTCTTCACCGCTTTCTCTTCGTCGCCTCCTTCTTCGCTCTCCTCCGTCGTCCTCGCGGGCGTATCTTCCTCGTCGTAACTCTTCTTCTCCTGATGATATCGTGTTCACCTCTGAATCCGTGGATTCAGCCGCCGCTTCCTCGTTCAGTTAGCGATTCTGCAACACCAACCTAGCGTTTTGACTCGTCAATCGGGCAAGCTGCTCCACCAGATCCCTGTCTCGTTCTTTTTCAAGACGAAGTGTTTCCCTCAGCTGATCCAACGTCATGTCTTCTTCCTCGATATTCTCCTTCATCTCCTCACGAGTCATCTCCTCTCCTGCGATGGTTTCCGTGTCGGAAGTATGTACAGATCTTTCTCTAAAGTTATCTTCGTTGGCCTCCTCATTCCGCCGCTGGTTCACGCCTTGTCTTTCTCCCGCAGCCGATGTTCCTCCTCTTTCCATTCTTCCTCCTCTTTTGTCCTCCAATCGTTTGCTTCTACTCGTCGCTATCATGTGCGCCGCTCGATCTGGTGTTCTAGTCATTAACTTATCCTGGCTTCAATACCGATTATTCTTTAAACCCTAGTCTTAAAAAGGGTGTCTCACTAAGATCTCTCACTCCTACAACTCTAGCTTCTCTCTACTCCTTAGATGAGGATAAATCCTCAATCTAAGTTTCCCTGTTTCTGGACGCCAAAATGTAACTACTGGAAATCCAGTAGTACACCCAAAAGGAAAGTAACCAAGATCTAAGACATGTTTAGTAATATGAACTCCAAAATCTTTATTGATGAATCATACAAAGTAATGAAAGTACAAGTTATTGAACACCAGGAAACCTAATCTCCCTCTCTAGACTAAGCTCTTCTATCTCACTAAAATTCGATCCCCCTTTACATTGCCCAAAGACCTCTATTTATAGGCCAACTAACCCTAATGGGGCACAACCCATTTTACTTCGTCACGTTCTCGTGGAGGCGCTTTACACTTCGCCCAGACCGTTTTCCATAAAGTTTTTCCCTTTCTTTCGCTATCTTCAGATGGGCTTGTCGGGACACCTGTCTCTTTTCGTGCTCCCTAATTCACGTACTTCGCGGCGTTGTCTTTTCAACCAAGTAACCTTACTTCGCCCTTTATGATTTCGTCCTTGATATCTTGTCTGACACTCCATTTTGGTCTTTGGTATCTTAGATTCTTCTTGCGAGTCTCTTTGTTCTTGTTCGCATCTTCTTTGCACTTCGCGAGATTTGATCGGTGACGAAATAACTCTGACATTCGAATTGACAAGTACCTGACTGAGATCTTCAAGTGAGATTTTCTATCCTTTTATGTCCGACACGTGGCGAACCTATTTCGTGTACCTACACATTTTGCCCTGCTTTATTATAATGGAAAAACCCGTTTGGCCATTCACGTGGCTCAACAAAATTTATTTTGAGTTTGTTCATTACCATAGTAACTGCTCTAAGGCTAACCCCTATGGGCTAGATTTGAGTGCTAGATTGGCCAGAAAGTGTTGCAAATCAAAAATTAAGTGTTGGAAAAAAGTTAACAGTGAGTATGATTAGGTGGGCAAAACATCTGGTGTAATAATGCGGCTGATGTAATTAGATTTGCGGCCTCTGGTGCTGCGGTATACTATCTCGTTGGAGCTCAAAACATTCTGGTATATCTCTCTCTGGGTATATGTATTAGTATCTCATTTCTTCCTCTGTTAGGTGTTTCATACCCTAAAACTTCAGTATCTTATTTCAGGAAAATAGGCTCGATGAGCTGCAGGAATCAACGGTATGTAACTCTTCTCTGTGCTAAGAGCAAACTCCTTAAGCACTCTACTAGTTCACAATTTCACATGAAACCCTTAGGCAATATGACCAAATTTCAAAGTTTTGCAATTCTTAAACATTTGTCTTGTGATTCATTTCTGTGAATAGGCATTGTAATACTGCCTGCAATATGTGATTTCCGGGGTCTTTTGTGCGAGACCTTCTCAGCATTTAGCATGTAGATCATCCTCGTGAAGACTTGTGTGTCATTCTTCTAATTTGATAGTAATCTTTTTAGTATAAAGATGTTGAATTATTATGGTTTGGTTGCCACACTTGCTGGAAGAACATGGGAAGGAACTGAATAGAGACGGCCATAATACTTTGTTCTGACCAAATGTCGACACTCGTCTGATAATAGGCAGAACACAAGCCATTTTTCATGTGATAATGGTTGTTTAGAGAAAGTGTATTCTTGTCATTAAAAGACTAATATTAGTCTCTATTATATTCATCTTACTTGACATTCTTATTCTTGCAAGGGTTTCAGGAAAGATTCTTTACTGTATCTGTTTGAATCTTATAGGACTTGTTTAATAGGTTTTCTTTTATTGAATTCAAATCCTCATGGTGTGCATATAGTATATGTTTTTTTTTTCCCTTGTAACTTAATTTTTCGCTAGAGCCCGTGGAGGGGATTTGGATTCTCCAGAAACCCACCATTTGAGCAAGAGTTATGAATGGTATCCTGTGAAGTTGTTGTTTCATTTGGAGAAACTTCGATTGTTACTATCATAAGATGAGTAGATAGAATATGTCATCAAGGATTTATCGCATATTAAAATGTCGTCTACCTTGTTATATTGTTGTCATTGATTATTGTTGATGCGCTAGCTATAACCTTGTTTCTTTTGTAGGAATTTATTGAATGGGTACTTAATAAGCACAAGAACATTGCTTTTCTTCCGCAAATGCAGTTAGCAAGGAAAGACAAGGAAAAGATGGTGGCATTTCTGAAAAGTCAAGATTAGATTGTCACAAGTGCAGTTAGGGAGTCTCTCTTTGTTGTCTTTGTTCTCCTGTAAGATGATATGAGAAAGAGAGAACTCCATGTGAGAAATTTCAATTAAGAGAACTTCAAATTTCCAATGCCTTTTATTTCCAAATTCTCTCTTAAAATTGATAGATTGTCATTTGCAATTGTTGTTACTGTGTGTTCTCTTCATATCTTCTGCAAAAGGGATAACTCCGGTATAGATATATATGAAGTTTCCATGTCCATCATATTCTGTTATTTGGTTGGTATAAGCTTTTTATATGATGAAAGTATGATTAGGACAACAGTCCATCTATAGAATAATCTGTTGACTCCGCAAGAAGCTTAAAATTGAATTCTTACAAGGTTCCAAGTGCATGAAAGATTTCAAACAAGGCCATGCTCGGAACACTTTAGCTAGAATGGATGCACGACGTGAAGGGCATTTCGCTGGCCGTATATATGCACAATACTGTAAAATGGAGCAGTATGGGATTATGGCTATGCTTGTTCAATTTTTCGAAATATCAATGACCCAGGTGTATTTCGAATTCAAAAATATGATAAGAGGATATGTGAAGGACAGTAATCCAGTGGAAGGTATCCTCTTCCTCTTATATCAAGAAATGCATCAGAAAGGAGATTAAGCAGATAATGTACCAGTTTTTTTACAGAACATGATGGAATCAAACCCTGTCCAAAGCTGAAGAAGTCGCTTTGGGAACGATATGTTTTACATTGCAGAATTATTTGACCAACTAAAATTACAATATCTAAACAATCTCTATATTTTCATTCTTGGGTGAGAGTATCTAACTTACCCACTCTATCAGAGCATTCACGATCTAAATTTACCAAGAAACCTTGAGCATATTTTTGCACTTATTGTGTAAAGATATAACAATGAAGGAGCAGATACAGTGAATAATCAAATATGAACTGAAGAAATGCCCGATGATATTCCTCTGATTCGTGGATCTTCATTTTCTATAGAAACGCCTCGGGGATCTTCTCTAACCAACAGAGACATAACTCCACGTGAACTCCACATATTTGTCACCTTGTTGGTGGACTCTCCTAAAGTGACGGCAAAAATTGCGTCGAATCCACCTGCTCCAGGAACTCCAGCCAACAGAACTCCTTCGATATTCATAGTAGCGTCCAACAGCTTTGTCTGGGATTCAGGTTCAATCTGCAGTTGGAAAGAAGAGTATCATCCATTCAGATAACAGATGTCTCAGAACCAAATCTATGAAGGCAGCTAATAGATATTCTATCTTATTGTGACTTTCAGCTATGCAATATTGAGAATTCCATTTAACAGTTGGTGAATCTGAAACTTCCTGCTCTCTGTAATCCAGATGTTAGCTTTGAGAATATAAACAAAGCTAAGCATTTATTTTGAGCTGAAAAGCTAAGTTTCAAGTTTATTTTTATCTCTCTTTACAAGTGAAGAGTTTCTGTCTAAAGAGAACCTACCGGGACACCTGCTTCATCTCCCATCTTGCGCATATGACATCTGATGTTGACGATTGAATCTCTTGCCCCTAACAATGCTTTGACAACAGCTTCTTTACGTCCATCAGATGCGTGCTCCTTCCACTGTTCAGATATCAAATATCCAGAGTTTGTTATATGATATGAAGTTCCAGAGGACGCCACTAGGCTGTCGAGAGATATATTATGCGATGAAATACAATGTAGAAAGACAGGACCCATTAGGGGAATGAGAAATTCGAGACCGTGGTTTACCTTCTCAGAGTGAAGATTACTGCAGCTATTCAAAACATATTTGTATGTTTCCCACTGCTCTTCTGCAAGCATGCTCAATGCATTGAGTTGTCTTTCAAGAAAAGAGTTCGCATCCGACAACTTTTTCCATGTTTCTTGGGACTTTTGAGGTTCAGATGCTTGCCATTTCTTTACAGCACCAACCATTGATGGTGTAGATGATCCTCCACTTCCTGGTTCCCCTAGTACCTGCAGGAGATCCAAATCAAGTCTCGTCACCAACTGGAACTTAAACGCAGTTCTCCCAAAACATACAATTAATTTGAATATAACGACGATGTGACCCAGGGTATTCGTTATGTTTCTTAGCTTTGATTATTCAGATTAATTTATTTAGCTGTAAATTAGGACCTAGGTATGGGTCCATTCGCTCAAGAACGGTTCTCTATAATGTGGCAAGTTAAGATTTTCGGAAACATGATATGATGGAAAGTGATATATAAAGACTTAAATTGTAATTTTGATATGCAACTTGTAGTTAAGACTAAAACTTACAAGGGTCATTAACGGGGGCAAGGAGAATTTAGCCTTTTCATGATCCCACTTTCCTTTCAGCACATCAGTGATAACCTCTTGTGATGACAGGCAATTAGCCGCAACCTGTGATTTGAGATCGAGGAACAATCACAAACATAAGCAATTCGCTGATTCCAAACAAAATCACACTCTAGCAAGTACCCATCAGCATCCCTAGACAGTTAAAAACAAGCGAGAGAGAAAGAGAGAGAGACCTGAGCAGAAGAGAGCACGCCGGGCGAAAATCGAACGTAACGTTGACTACCATACACTGCAGAACTGACATCAAAACCACTGCCAACCTTCCCTTGGGCAATACAGTGAGCACTTTGAGCTACCATATGAACCAAATCAAGATCCTCACTTTCAACTCGAAGCAAAGTGTTTGACGAAAGAGGGAGCTTAACAACTCCAAGATACTGAAGCAAAGCAGCAACCACTGCAGTTGTCATTGCTGCAGAGGAGCCAAGACCAGTTTTTGCAACTTCAGGTTTGCAATTTGCTCCGTTAGCATCTGAGTTGAAAGTAATTGGTGAAAAGGGTGGAAGCGACGCCAACGCTTCTGGTGTCAAAGGGAGCCCACGTGCCTCAACCTACCATCAAAAGTACAATAAATTTAGAGTTGTGGCAAAAAGAAGTAAACCTGGACATATTTCCATATGTGCAAGGAATTTAGTGAAGTAGTAAACATTGACTTCAATTGTCAATACCAGATTATCTTCATTAAACCACTTCCAAGATCAGTTGCTACAAACCTCTCAAAAGTTTCTCAGGTGGTGAGTATGATGAGCATTGAATTTCCCCCCAAGTGTCATGGAAACGAATATTTGACCAGAATAAACATGTAGTGGAGGATGCACAAGTCATATATGAATTTGGACAGTGCATCATGTTCATATACTACGTTAAAAATTGAACCAACATAGAAATAAGAACAGATGAAATACAGGACCAATGGAAAGATACCTGATTGCGATATGAATAGAAATCGTTGGAGCCTAAAATTGTAATATCAAGACCTGCATCAAAAGTGCAGTTGAGACTACAGTTTGGAGTTATGAAGACATGACATACAAGAGGTAAAGACTAATCAAGAACCAACAATACCTTGCAAAATTCGCTTATGTAGCAAATCCTTCTGACTGCTCTCAACCAGAATTGTATGTGCAGCTGCTATTGCATACTGAACTGCTTGTTCCACAAAAGGGTTTGCCAAATCCCTGAGCTCTTGAGACAATTAAGGTTAGTATTAAGAAACGTCAATCCCCATCAAAGCAGTTCCCCAACTATTTCTTTATCCAAAAAGGCCCATATCAAATTAACTTGGTCATAAAATGTAACATTTTGTTCATGAGAATACAATACACACACACACATACAAAAAAAAAAAAGAGGAACCCATTCAGGTGTTCATGTTGCAGAAAAATTTCATTTCTATCCAATTACAAAAAGAAGTTATCAAATCATGATTGTAAACTTGCCTTGGAGAGATACACTGGAGGGTTGAGTTCTTTAGTGACATCTTGTATTCAGTTTGTCTAGAGAGCTGAGGCGATGTTAACTTCACATCCGTCCATGACTGACAAAATTCAAAACAAAAGAAACAAAATTGAGATCTGGTATAACATCGCATATTAGGGGACTTGTTTCTGGATACTGAGTGATACATCGCATGTTTCAGACTTATTTCTGAGTGTCAGTAACTATTACACCAACAAATTTTCCACCATTGTGACATCAGGAAGGCCAAAAATGATTAAATTTTTGACACATAACCGAATACACTGCTTCACTTACAGCCAACATGAGACTGTAGACTATAGATTTCTATCTGTCATGGTATAATCATATAAGACTCAAGCTAAATGTTAATCTTGCAACTAACCACTTTTGCTACTAATGGTTAAAATCAGCTCTAATAACTCTTCAGCCCACCGTTTGACAGGGTGCCCTACTTTTGATATGGCATGTTCCATTAAAATATCAAAAATGGATCAAAGTTGTATTTAAACCTATCATAATCCTTTCCCAATTCACAGTCTTTTTCTTTTCTCTTCCAAATCACAAATCTCAGTGTTTTTCAAAATTTTTAGGTGAATCACTAGAAACTTCTTATAATCACAAAAAATAGATGTACGATACTGAAAATAAAAATCGAAGTAACACACTTACCCAAAGAGAAGAATCAGATTTCAAATCCTGGTGAATAGGTTTGATGATTGCATAGAAACGAGCATTGGTACTCAAAACAATTCCGGCATTTGGTCTTTCTAATATTAGGTATCCCCCTGTCAACAATACTTTCCCAGGTGCAGACGCTACAACTCTGCATCATTTAAAATTGTCTCAGTGAAAATTCATTCAAATTAATCAAAAACAAAATTCGGTTATTGAAGATTGATTCAACTTACACAGCCATTAGAATCCTCCTTTGTGATTAAGTTGAAATCGAGTTTCAGAGATCAACTTCAATCTTGAAAGTGAATCTGAATCAGCTGAGTCAGAAATTCTTGAGAGACGCAAGAAAGAATCATTGTTGGGAGTTTCTATATAAAATAAATGGAAGGAAAAGACTGGACTGTGAACGTGAGGTAGGAAGGGTGTAAGTAAGGTGTAACCAAAATCTTTGTTAGCCATTTGTCTGGACCAAATTGCCCTTAAAAAGTTAAACCCTCTATATAAACCCTGAAAACCCAAGTCAGTCGACAAGAGACTTTGTGCTGCAGAAAGAGGAGAGAATAATAACTAGGGTTACGAGTTTGAGCAAAATCTACCAGGTATGACTCGCTGTTATGAATTAGGGTTGTGAAATTTCATCGTATCCATGTTATTATGCTTGTGTTGTTGATTTTGTTTAGTGTAGTTTGTTGTTGATTTTGTTTAGTGTAGTTTGTCGCTGCTTGTTGATGTTTGAGTAATGGTATAGAGAAACGATGTGAGTGTAAATCAAGGCAAGCTTGTTAGACCTAAAAGTTGTTGATGAGATGTATCGACCATTCCGCCATTTCTTTACTGCTCCTCCGTTTGGTTTAGGGTTTTAAGTAATAATGGTAGAAAACTCACTTTCACCAGTGGATTTAGGGTTTTTTATTTTGAAATTTCCTCATCCTCTCTCTACTACTGCTACTTTAATGTTAAATTTGTTAAACTCTCATTGAGTTAATTTGGATCATTTATCTTTCTCTGTGACTTGTTTTTATTTCAAAACTGCATGTAATTTGTTGACCTGGTTGAGACATTTGTATCAAATGATGGAATACCCCTTTTATTTGAACAGTTGCATGGAGTTTCAATCACTCCCACCATCATCATATCTCTCTGCGTTAGTGATGACAGGCTTGTTTTGAAAACTCATTTGCTAATACTGTGAATAATCTTAAGGCGTCATCAATTTTTTTTCCCTTATCTATCCATAGTATGCAGCTAAGCTCATGTGATCTAAGAATCTAGATGCATTTGGTGGGATTTATGAATACTGTCTTATCGTGCCATATTTTTTCACATGAGGAATGTAAGTTTATTTTTGTTATATATATACATTTTAATTTATCTTTTTACACTGCTCTTTACTTAGACCTGCCCTTATTATTAATTGTGTAGGTGCAGGTGATTGGTGATTGTTAATCTAGGTTTGAAGAAAAATGGTTGAACTACTTTTTGAGGATATCTTCACTGTAAACAATATGGACCCTGATGGCAAAAAGTTTGATAAAGGTAATATCTTGTTTCTATCTGCAACAGATTTTCTTTCTTCATTTCTGAATTTGCTTTTGGTTGAAATGAGAGTTGGCACAAACAACACATGACCTTTAGCCATTTTATTAAAATTGAAGAAGTAAGCTTCATCTTTGTAGCCGGCAGGGTTAACTTAAGTTTATGTGTTTCTTTATGGGAATACGAAAAAAATGTCAACTAAATTTCCACAGCATTCACTTTTGGGTTGTTGCCATAGAGAGTGTTATAGATGTCCCATATGTTGCAGCTTTTTGATGATTAAAGCTTTGTGGTGAACATTGTCTTGTACACTGAGGGTGTTAATTTAATCCGACTATGTACTCCCTGACGAATATATGCCTAATTCCTTAAAGGTAGTTGCAGGAACCAAAGTAGTTTTTAACTTAATGTTATTTGTAACAAGTGCACTCTTTTCCTTTTATATTCTGTTCTCTTCTGTAACCCGTAGCCACTAGATTTCCTTTGTTCATTCTACTCTGATATGTTGTTTCTTCTAATACTTCTTTATTTTGGGTTGTAGTTTCTCGGATTGAAGCACGGAGTGAGCAATTTGACATGTTCATGCATCTAGATGTGAACACAGAGGTATATCCCCTTCGTACAGGGGACAAGTTCACAATGGTGTTAGCTTCTACCCTAAGCTTAGATGGAACTCCTGACACTGGTTATTTTACTCAGGTAACCTACATCCCCAATGTAATCTGTGACGTGTTCCTCTTTATTAAAATTTGATGCTGAGGAAATTTATTTGATAGTACCTGTTTCTTGAGAGACTCCGTGGCAATGAGAAACCTATTTTTTTAACTAAAAACGGGCTCCTAGGCTCCTAGTTTCCTCCTTTGCTCTAATAATTTCTTTGGAAAATAAATTTCTCAGTGAGAGCCTCCTGTTTAATGGAGAGAATTCCATGCCCTCTATAACTTGCTGCTTTTTGAAGTTTACTAAATCACTGGACAGTTTTTCTTAGACCTACGAAAAAATCCTATGTTGTGAAACTAGCTATCAAATCACTATTTATTGCTTTTTGTTTATGTCAGCATCTTGTAAGCACTTATTAGCTCTGGTCTTACTGAAATCAATGATTATCTGGATATGGCGAATAATTTCCAATACCATTCAGAATCAACTGATTTGCATTTTTTGTATGGAACTTGGAATTTTAAACTTTAAACATAAACTTCTTCAGGGAGGAAGGAAATCGCTTGCAGACAAATTTGAGTATGTGATGCATGGGAAGCTATATAGGATTGGCGAGGAAGGTTCAGGAATCAATGTTAAAGCGTATGTACTCTTAGTTCAGTTAAAGAGTAGACTTGCCTTGAATTATGTAGAATTGAGTATCAACAAGAAAGTCATTCTTAATTTTCCATGGTTTGCTTCTTGTGCAGGGAGATTTATGCTTCTTTTGGTGGCCTTCTTATGTTGCTCAAGGGAGACCCTTCCAATGCTGCAAACTTCGAGTTAGATCAGAGGCTGTTTCTTTTAATGAGGAAAGTTTGAGGCAGACCTCCTCTATATGTATTACCTAGGGTTGACTAATGAAATACTTCAGGAGAACTCATATCAATATGAAAAAACCATGCAGTTTCGTGTTATTATGCAGTAGCTTAATGGATATGTAGGTTTCTATTGGGTGTTCCTTTTGTTTTAAACACGAGAATGCACTCTCAGTTGTATATCAAACATGATAATGCATGAAGCTTTTTCTGACTGATATTATCAGTGCTGGGTATGGCAGTCTCAGTTGTATATCACTTTCAGACTTCTTTATTATAAACACTAGTAAGAGAAGAAATTTTGTTTTTCCAAAATCAGTAGGAATATTTTCTGTATTCCATCTATCCTACTGGTTCTTTGTTACAAAATCTTGTTCGAAGTAATGTTCTTCTACTGGTTCTAAATCATGTGCTGCAACTCCTAATTTTGAACTGGAAATCTAACAGTTTTTTCCACCAATTTTCTCTTGATTCTGTGCTGTCTCTGTAAAATCCTATCGGCAGCGCCACTGTATCTGTTCCTACTGCAGATTTGAAACGGATTTTCGAAGGGATTTCCCGTTGGTAATACGTCGGATTTGAAATTGAAACGCAAACCAGTTCAGGTTTCAACTAAATTCCTTGGATTTTTTAGTCGATAGTATCGAACATATTTATGATGGAGGGAGATGAGGAAGCCATTATTCAAATTGAACAGTTGTTGTCTAGTAAAGAGTATGAACGAAGAGCAGAAGAATGTACCGATTTCATTAACTTTGTGTATTGCATCTGTTACGAAAAGACTAATGATGAGGATGAGGAGGAAGAGCATCTACTTTGTGTATTGCATCTGTCACGAAAAGACTAATGATGAGGATGAGGAGGAGGAGGAAGAGCGGACCATTCCTAGATACAACATGACGAAATCTATGGAACATCTTCAGATCATCGACTTCACTGGTGTAACATATGTTCTAGTTCCGTTCTTTAGTTGAAGAAAATAAAGAGATAGCTGAGAAATGCATCAGGCTCTTTCTGATCAATCCTAAAACCAATTCTGCCTTCTTCTTGCCTAGGTCCATACAAAATCTGTGTGCTACAATAGTTCTAGGCTTTTGCAAAGCATTTTGCAAGACTACTGATGACAAGGAGCGCCAGTTATACTACTCTTGTCGTGAAACTCTTATATCCATACTAAAATCAATTGCATTTTCAAATAGACCAACATATTTTGGTATTGCAAGGACGTCAGAGTTAATTGGAAGCCTGTACAATATTCTCCATGAGATAGATATGAAGTTGCAGCAATCTTTAGTATTAACTTATCTGTCACCATCACCCCTAGCAGCTACTGAATTAAAGAGCCTTCAGAGAAATTTCCGCGAATTCGTTGTTTTCACTCCATATCCGTAATGCAATTCACGACCATGTGAGAGTGAAGGGTCCGTCACTTCCACTGAATCCGATGATCTTCGAGAAGTACTCGTACTATTTGAATGACATTTATATGTTCTATCTGGATTTTACGAATCTGGTTAGGAAAGCCAATGAATGCCTGTACTCTTTAGAGGCAGCTATTAGGAACGCAGGAGGTAATTTGAAATTCAATGTTGGGTGGTCTTACATTCTTTCGATTCTGAAAGAGTTGAACAACATATCTAAACTTTACGAGGACGGGGGACAACTTCTATCCTATGCATTTCGAGCAGTTCCCCTTGCAATGAGTTATCTTATTTGGCACTCAAAGAGGGGTGATGATCATCTATGGCTTCTCAAGTATGACACTACAATAGATTTTGGAGCAAGGACACATCTGATGGTGATGACGTTCCCTGAGGTGAAGGGCGACGACAGCAAGCTGCACAAAATGCTCATTGACAGGTCGCTCTTGTTGAAGGAATCATTTGAACACATTTCTCTTGTAGAAGTCAGGTCCTTGCAAAATGGCCTCTTTGTGGAGTTCCGAGACGAGATAGCCACATGTCATGGTGTCTTGCGGGAGTGGCTTTTGCTGGTATGCCAAGCACTCTTTAGTCCAGAATATTCTCTTTTTGTAGAACGCCCGGAGGACCGTGGCAGATTCTTTCCCAACCCTGCACAAGTCAAATCGCAACAGCTTATGTTTTTTGCCTTCTGTGGTCGAGTTATCGCTTTAGCCTTGATGCATAAAGTGAAAGTGGGGATTGCATTTGACCGTGTATTTTTCTTGCAACTAGCTGAGGAGAAAATATCCCTGGAAGACATACGATGTGCGGATCCAATAATGTATAGGAGTTGCAAAAATATTCTGGAGATGGATGCTGACATTGTGGATTCAGATGTTATGGTGTTCACATTTGTCAGGGAAGTCGAAGAGTTTGGATCCAGAAAAACCGTGGAGCTGTGCCCTGGAGGGATCAGCATGGTTGTCAATAGCAAGAACAGAGAACAGTATGTACATCTTCTCATTCAGCATATCTTTGTCAAATCAATCTCTGCAAAGGTTGCCTATTTTGCACAAGGCTTTCGTGATATTCTTTGTAAGCGAAGGCTGGCAAAAAACTTTGTAACCTATTTGTCTCAAAGATTGGAAAGCACACACAATGTACGAAGACTGCAGAGAAAAGGATGAACAAATTTGCTGGTTCTGGAAGGTTGTCGAGGGTATGTCAAAGGAGCAGCAGAGGGAGCTTCTTTTCTTTTGGACCTCAGTGAAATACCTTCCTGTAAATGGCTTTTCTGGTTTGTCATGCCCTGTCCTTCAACTATCTGCAAGACATCCTGCTCCCATGAACACCTGCCGCAATCCCACACATGTTTCTACCGTTTGTCACTCCCAGATTACCCATCTCTAGCCATCACACAGCAGCGTCTCTCTTTTATCCGTCAAACACATGTAGGCTGTAGTTTCGGGTTCGTGTGAACACGCTATACCATTCTCTTAAACTTTCATCTACAGGCTACAGCCTACAGTTCAACTGCCCTGCCAAAACAACCTGACCTATTTTTCTGAAGATATGGAATTTACTCTGAAATAATTATTGAGGAATTTAAGCATTTTTGTTCATTGTAAATGATGTATAATTATCAGAGAATAGAGATCTCTATCTAAGTATCAGATTCTAACAGATGAAAACACTGTTGGAGAAACAAACAATTCAACTTCAGTGAAAATTCACTTCAAAACTGTATAATTTCTGGCTACAGAGCCTGTACAGAAAAACACAAAAACCATCTGAACAAAATTCAATTGTTGTGCTTCGAAACTACATGGTTCAAAATTGTTTTCTTTCAGGTTTATTCATATGTAGGAGCCAAACACTGATCAACCATATCCACAAGGCCGGGATTTTCTAACGCTGCCGCCACCCGTTCTTTATCATTCAACTGCTTATTTACTGCAATCAAGCAAAAAATGACCATGAGTAATATAAATTAGTACTTTAAAATCAGATGAACAGAATGCAGGTAACAAATACCTGCAGCTTCGGTTGCGTGAGTTCCTGGTGCTACCCTGATATCCACCTAAAGTATTTGAAGATAACTAGGAGATCAGTACAGCTGGGTTTCAAATTAAGTATAGTTCACGAAAAGCATAAAAAGCAAATCAAAAAGTAAAGAAGAAATGGAACAGAAAGCCTTTCTTATGGCGAGTGTGTGTGGATGAAAACTAAATAAACTATCATATGTACTAAGATTTGATCAAACTCCACTTAGCAGTCCCCAAAGTATACAGAACATCTATCAACCTATAAAGATAACAAATACTGGACACTAATGAGAAGACATATTTAAGATATATTTGTAAAGAACATGAAATGAATAATTTATGCATGTTTACAATTGATGTGATCTTTCAAAAGCTATTGAAGGACGAATGATGGCGGAAGTAGTGATACGTCTCATCAGTATATATGCTGAACCAACTATGCAACACATACTGACAATCTGACATTATGAAAATGTAAAATCACACTCAAGGAACTTGGAGATCACAACTAAATGAGATTTGTGTCCCACCTTGTAACGAGGAGGTAGACTGCGCATGAGTTTTACACGTAAGCACAGCCCAATAATTGTAGCCATACTGCAGTGTTGAACTGTAGGCGTAAATGTGACCCTGCATCAAAAGATATTATAAGAAAAGTGATGATCTCAACTGTAAATTCATATTTCAGTGTCTACGAAAAGCTTGAAAGGTGAAGAATTATGTACTCACCTAACATGGCTATGCTTATCATTTACTTCAACTGCATCCTCCGAAACAACTTTCAGTTCTTCCAGGGAATAAGGATGTTCTGGATCTTTTATATCTCTGATATGATGTAAGACTGTTAAGAAAATAAAACTGCTATATTGTACATGACAAAAAGGCCTGAACCTGCAGCTTTCACATTAGCAGGGCGGTGCTCTGACCCAAACATCAGGAAAATGAGTCTTCTCATTTTATTATTATAGTTGATTTCACTTCAACAATAAATCGACGTGCTGTAAGTTGTAACAGAGACACGAAATATAGCATACAAATAGTATAAATCCAGTAGCATCATAGCGGACCAGTTCATGAACTGAATAGAAAAAGCGATAAGCTCTATTAGAAGAAAAAAAATCTTATTGGCACCGAGTACCACTTAATGCTACTTACTAGAAGATTTTCAGTTCATGGTGAAGTCCGATGGAATATCATTTATCTGGTATTTCGTTCTAGAATCTAAGACATAGATGATTAACGTGCAAAAATACACTCACTTATGAGAAAATTTAGTAAGGGATACGAGGCATAACTAGCTCACTGAATATCGTGAACATTTGACAGTAGAAACTAATACTTTAACATTTGCACCATTAAAATTTCCTTTTGCTACACTAATCAAATATAGCTTTATCTTTCCTAAGTAACAAGAAACTCATGCAAGCAAAGAGGAAAACAAAGCAAGATTTCAAAAAGGATATCAAAAATTTCTAGTTGATCGATAGGGTCTGCAGTATATTCATCAACATCAGCGGGCACTACAGGGTCACGTATGCGGCGCTCTTTTCTTTCATAAACAACAGGATTTGCATTAATCAATCCTTGAGCCATGTCTGAAGTGAAATTTGGAACTGAAAGGGTCGCCTATCGATCTGAAAAACAAAATTTAATAACATGAATATTTTCTTGATGTTTACAGTAATTATCGATGCATAATGCCTACATATAAATAGACACTATCCTACACGAAGACGATCTCTTTGAAGAGTAATCATCCTACTCACTAAACTATCCAAAAGTTCAAAGCTTGTAGGAACTCAGCTATTATGGTAAAATTCTGATTTAGGAATCTCCAAAAGCATTTAATAATACATAATAATGGTAGTGGCTGAGTTACAAAGGCTGGTATTCCTCGCTCAAACTCCAGTTGGTGTAGTTAAAATAAGGTAAGTGTAGATAGTCAAAAGAAGCTTGAAGAATCAATACCCATACTAACTCAAATTCGTAACCATTCTACTTTCATCACCACCAAGTACACAAGTAAACCAACAAAAATCTTCCCCAAAGTTCAAAGTCAACCTATCAAACCCCTAAATGTAATCCTGAGTAACTTACGCATACATCAAACAATTTGGTCAATCAAGATTTTAAGTAACATACGGAGTTAATGAACTACAAAACGAGTCCTAATCCCATGTTTTTCAAATTGAAAATGAATAAAAAAAATTGAGTAAATCTAGTCACTAACCTGAACAGGTCTGGAGTTGTAAATAGGTGGAAGAGGCTGCTGTTACTATTGCAATGAAGTGATTCTAGATACGGGTGAAGTCCTGTAAAGCTGCATGAACCAGAGATGATCAGATAGAGCCGAGAAGAGTTTAAAAGTGAGAGCGAATTGGGGTAGAAAGGAAAAGGAAAGTTCATTATTCTACAAACTCACAGTAAAGGGGAAAAGCAAAAGTAAATTCTATACAATCCCCCAACATTTCCCCAGTTTAAAAATTCTACGCATGAATTAAAGGACGAACCCATTTTCAAGGTTACTCTGTCTGTGAATCAAAATAGGGTTTTTAGTCTGTAACACCCAAATACACAAATTTCAGAAATTGCATATCCTTCGTTTACTACCTAAATCATGAATTCAAAGAAACTAAAACGAAATTAAATTTGATAAAAACCCAGAAGAAAAAAAACACTCTGAATTTCTATATTACCAAATCCCTTTACCTTGAAAAAACCAGTAAAAAACAACCAAATTTCATGAAAGCGGTTTCTCCTGAGGAGGTACCGCAAGAAACCCTAATAATATCATGATGAAACTAGAGGAGAGAAAAATAGAGGTGTACCTGTTGGAAGCTTTGACAAGAAGAACGAAGAGCTCTCTGGTTGCAAGGACAAAGAGAGAGAGACACAATTTATCCAAAGTTAACTCTCAATTCGAGGAGGGAAGTTCTTTTAACGATAGGGAGTTGGGAGCTCTCAACAACAATAACTCTCTGGTTGGAAACGAATGATTTCACAGTCACTTTACGGTCATCATTAACGGCGTTAAACCGTTTTAACTCGGTGGCCTAGTTAGCAATTCGGGATTCGATATACGTGAGGAACGGCAAACGTACGGGTATTATTCGGATTTGTAAAAATCAAATTTGGTCAAAGATTCGGTCTTCCGTTCGTGGTTCGCTAGTAATATGGAACGGCACACGTACGTGTATAATTCATTTTGAAATATAAGTTCGGCATACAAAATTCGGCAGACATATATAATAAATTAATAAGTATTTGTAAACTATAAATGACTAAAATCTACGCATGTGATTTATTATCTACATACATGGCTTATAAGGTGGGAAATGCATTTTAACATGAAATAAAAATGGGCTATATACAAAATATACAAAAAAACAACGCTTGGTATAGTGGTTTGGTGTACACTTGGGTGAACTGAAGTGTAAACATTTTTTGTAAAGGAAACCAACATTGAATTCTTACGAACCCAACGGACGAATTATTCGGCCAGCTCATAGTGCATGCGTGTTAGGTTCGGAGTTAGGACAGGAGGCGTATCAATTTGAAATAATTCGCAAATTATTTGTCGAATTGCTAACTAGGCTCGGTGGCTCTCTAAGGAGTGGCCTCTGAATCAGTTTTTTACTATTAGTCTTGTGCACATGTCAAAATGCCAAACATATATGTCTACGTGCCAGGAATAGCAGTTAGGCATATATGGCGGAGTCTCTAATGAGCGATAGACTTTTCATTACTAGGTGGTCAAAATATCGCTCGTTGGTCATGTGGGAAAACATATTTCATAAATATGAAGGAAAAACCATGAAGATCAATTGTCGTGGTGCAAAAGGGTTGGTAGAATGCTTCATTGTAATGAATGGGGAAGTCGCCTCTTATGTTGGATTGATAATGCAAGCCAAGAGAGGCCGGGAGAGTGGTCTTTGTGGATTGTGATGGTAAAAGACGGGTTCGTACAGAATGGCAGCGAAAAATGGAAAAAAAAATCGCTTTCGAAAGTTGTTATCATATTTTGAAGGTGTTGAATAAATATAATCCAGAATTGTTAGCAACTAATCAACAAGTACTTGAAAGGTCACCATACAATTCTTCTCCCTCAACACCAAATTCTTTACCATTTTCAACAGGTCCATCAAATTCTTCACCAGATACCCCAATAAACTCAAATGCCAACTTAGTTCTCAATAATGATGATTCTAATAAAAAAAAATGTATAGGAAGAAACAGAGCAAGACTTGCTAGAAGATCAGCTCAAAAAGGTAGAAACTCCAATGGATTTAACATGGCGGATTTGATGGAACATCAGAAGACCGTCGAGAAACAAAGAGCAGTTGATAGGAAATATCTAAACAGAGAGTAAGAAAAGTCGTCTTTCACAAGAAAAAATTGTGAATGGCTATGACAAGCATAGCATTCTTCAAGCTGACACTTCAATTGTGAACCCCCAACAAAAACATGTGTACCAAATCGAATTTGACAGGATTCAAGCACAGATTGACCAACAAGATGGATTTAATAACAACCAACCTGGTGGTGATGATGATGAGAATGAGTTCGATGTAGTAGAACCTCTAGTTAATTGATGTATTAATTTAAGTTTTAATTTGAAGTGTTGCATTTTAATTTGATATGTTGCTATTGCATTCTACTTAATATTAGTTTGAAATGAAAAGTTTGATTAATTTGAAATGTTGTTGCAGTCTTCTTAAATAAGTTTCACTAATTAACTTAATATTGAATAAAACAAACTACAAGCAAATTAACGGATAAAACTAAAATACATAACTTAATAATTACTCTCTCCCGCTTTTCCATACTCTGCCCAAAGATTCACTCTCAAATCTTCTCTTAAACTATCATAGAGATTCTGGTTCTGAATGTATGTAGTTAGTCATTTTGGCATAATTTATTGCAGGCACTCCTCTTTGTGGTTTTATCTCAGGCCTCTGATCTTCATCTTCATAGTTAATCAACTCTTAATCGGGACGTGTATCCTGAATTACCATGTTACGAAGAATAATACAAGTAAGCATAGTCTTGTGTATTTCACGAGGATCAACCCACGATACGTCCCACTAATGATAGCGAACTTTCTCTTCAAAATTCCAAAAGCGCGTTCCACGTCCTTCCTCATCGCCATTTGGCATTCGTTAAAATGCCGCTATGAATGGCCCAAGGCACCGGCAGGGGGATGACGGTAACATTGAACCAAGGTTGACCATTTTGGGTAGATACCATCCACAAGATGATATCCATGAGTGTACTGATGGATGTTGATGTTGAAACAGACATGGGGACAAATTTTATACTTCAGATCTTTAAACAGAGGCGACTTGTGCAAAACATTAATATCATTTTCTGAACTCGGATGACCAAAAAAAGCATGTCATATCCAACAATAATAAGAAGAAGCAACTTCAAGGATAGCAGTTTGTTTCGGATAATGACCCTTATATTGACCGACCCAATAAACAGGACATCATTGCCATACCCGATGCATACAATCAAGACTACCTAGCATTTATGGGAATCTTTTATCCTCATTCTCCCTCAATATTTGCCTAACATCTTCCTCGGTTGGTTTTCATAAATATGTTGGTCCAAAATGATTAATTATATATTACCTCGCAAAACAATGAAAGGTAACTAAATGATGTTGTTTTTCCCATAGAAAGGTACTCATCGTTTGTATCCGCTGGTTTTCCATAACCTGGAATCCTTAAAGCCGAAGTAACTTTTTGTTCGGGACTATGACCTCTAATATTCAGTGCATCAAACTGAGGTTCTACTCGACAAAGCTCTTCAATAATCTTTTTCACCAGATGTCGAGGCATGCGGAATCGAGGTTGGAAATATTAATCAGAGTACACACATTTGGGTAGAAGATAATTGTGCATCAACTTATGGTGGTAAAGTTCTCTCCCTCGATACGTATATCTTCTTGAGAATACTTCTTGTGGCTTTGCAACTCGAAGTATTTGGCCTATATGTATGAGAATCAGAGTGTCGATTAGTTTATTATCTTCAGCTTCCTCATCGTCAAGTTCTTGCAACCTTCTTTGATGCATTTCTAGTTGTAATATAAACCGATTCGTTAGAACATTCCTTTATTCATTGGATCTCGCTCATTGATGATTATGAAATTTAAAATTGAGAATACATGTAGATAAATTGGTGAAATATATGTAGAAGTATGTGTGAGTAATTTTATGAATTACAAGGGCGTATATATAGGAACCAACAGGGGGAAAATAGCCGTTGCAAAATAACTACTGGGAAATAATCATAATATCGTCAGCGATATTATGTAAATCGCGTGATGGGTTTGATGACGCCATTGATATTCATAATATCGCAAGCGCTTTTTATGATAATGATCGATAGAATTTCGGTCGCTCAGTGGTTTTCCCATAGTGACGAAACTCATTTGTCATGCCACCAGGCATGTCAACCAACTTTTTTCAGCTTCTCATGGCCAATAGGCGCTAGCCGGAAAACTTAATAGGGAGTCACGACTTCCGGAGAGTTTTCAAATATATTGTTAGTCCATAGAGATTTCTAGAGAGTCTTCTAATGTTCCTTGTTATTGGTTAGAGATTTCTTTTAAGTCATTTAAGTTCTCTGAGATTTCATGTTATTGGATTAGGATTTCATAAGAGTCACTCCAATACCCCTGTTATTCGAAGGAAAGACTTTTTTAGAAAAATAGGCATGGTAGAATTTTCTCCCCAATAGGTGATATTTTAAGAGACTCGAAAAATTTTAGGTTTTTTTTTTTGTGATTGTTAACTCATCATCTGGTACGTGTGTAACTTGACACACGATACCCTGTTGGTCACGCAATTTGTATTTTAGGAAATCAGGTTTAGTTAGGAAATACTCTTACCTTGTAGTTTAAGGAAGTTCATGTATATATACTTTCGTCACTGTTTTCTTGCTGGTTTAGACAGTTCTTATGATGCTATTGTTACATCCCTCACCACAACTATGAGTTCTCTTACAGTCGAAGATTTTCTCACGTTTCTACTTAAGTTTGAGTTACGGATTGAACAACATACAAAGTCGTTCAATACTCAACCTGTTACTAATCTGGCTGAACCGTCTCGACAGCCTCTATCACGATTTTCTCCACCGGTTGTCTCTTCAGCACCATCTACCTCCACCGATTTTCTCCATACCGTTTGAGTTAACAGACCACAACCTCAACGTGGGCCTGCTCGTACTGAAGTACCTTGTCAGCTTTGTGGGCGCAAAAATCATGAGGCCCAAGATTGTTGGAACCGCTTTGACAGAAGCTTCCGCGCACCCAAGCGTCAACCACCATCGTATGCACCACGGGCTTATGCTGCTTATGGACCTGGATTACTAGCATCACCCTCATGGACACCTGACAGTGGTGCTACAGATCACATCACCAATGATCCTTCTCGTATTCAATTTCCAACTGAGTATACTGGTCCTGATCAAATACAAATGGGCAATGGTTCTTCTATACCAATTTCTAATGTTGGTTCCTCTATTTTAGGAACTCCCAATTGTAAGTTGCAGCTTCGCAATGTTCTCTTTGCACCACAAATCTCTCATAATCTCTTATTTGTTTCTCGTCTTACGACTGATAATAATGTCTTATTTGAATTTCATCCAAATTTTTGTCTTGTGAAGGATCGATGTACCGGGAAGGTTCTTCTTCGCGGCAGTAGGAAGCGTGGTCTTTATCAACTCGATGATTCGTCTCAATCTCCTAAAGATTTCATTGGAGAACGTGATATTTTACAAGCCTGGCACGCTAGAATGGGACATCCAATGATGCGCACAGTTCGCAAAGTTATTTCACAGTTTTCTCTTCCAGTTTCAAACCAAACTATTAGTTTTTGTTCATCATGTCATGATCATAGGAGTCATAAGTTACCGTTTAAGTCCAGTACAACCATTTATTTGAATCCATTAGATTTAATTGTCTCAGATGTATGGGGACCCTCTCATATTTTATCTAATGAAGGTTACAAATATTATGTCATATTTATTGATGCGTATAGTCGTTTTACTTGGATGTTTCCTATGTCTCAGAAATCTGATGTCTTTTCTATATTCTTTTTGTTTCAAAAGATGTTGAAAATCTTTTTAATCGAAAGATAAAAATATTTTAGTCCGACAATGCTGCTGAGTATCGCAAACTTACTCCGCATCTCCAGAAACTTTGGATTTTTCATCGTTTTTCATGCCCACATACTTCTGAGCAAAATGGTTTGGTTGAACGTCGTCATCGTCATATTCATGAAACTGGTATTACAATCCTAAATATGGCTTCTGTGCCGTCTTCGTATTGGTATGATTCGTTTTACACTTCTTGTTATTTAATGAATCGTGTCCCTTCGACTTCCGTTAATAATTCCTCTCCATATGAAGCTCTTTTTGGTCTCCAACCGGATTACACTTCTCTTCGTGTATTCGGTTGTTTGTGTTATCCTCATTTACGTCCGTATAGGTCTCACAAAATGGAGCCTCTTTCTTCTCCTTGTGTTTTTATTGGCTATAGTCCATCTCACAAAGGTTATAAGTGTCTTCATATTCCTACGGGTCGAATATACATCAGCCGTCATGTTTTTTTTGATGAGATTACCTTTCCCTTTGCACCCGCGACATCACCTTCACCGGCATCGACTACTTCACAGGTAACTTCATCTTCTCCCTTATTTGTTTCATTACCTTTGGTCTCTTGTACTCGTTCCACTATCCATCCGGCGATGTCAAATCAAACAAGACAGTCTACAACTTCATCTGTGGTTTGTCAGCCTACACTTGTCCAGCCGTTACACTTACCTCGGTCTCCAACAAGGAAACTTCCTTTTGCTCAGCCATTGTCTCCTCGGTCTCCAACAAGGCTGTTTTCTTCCACTCAGCCACTGTCTCCTCTGTCTCCAACAAGGCAACTAACGTCACCAAGACCACAACCAGTTCAAGTTGAAAACGTTGCTACTGCCTCAGATCATATTTCGCCATCACCTGCTTCCCATGTGGATTTGTTTTCAACCAATGATCAGTCTCCAACACCAGCTCCTATGTCTTCTTTTGACGTATCAGGATCTACACATACGGTAGCAGACTCCAGTGTTCAAGATTCCGTTGTACAACCCACTATTCCGACACATCCAATGGTGACTAAGGATAAGGATGGCATTTTTAAACCCAATTCCAAATACACACTGGTATGTGATTCACTTTGTGAACCTACTTGTATTTCACAGGATCATAAAGATCCAGAATGGCGTGTATCATCCGATGACGAGATTAATGCATTGATTCGGAATGGTACATGGTCGCTAGTACCATATGATCCTTCTATGAATGTTATTTGATGTAAATGGGTATTTCGTATCAAACGAAATCCTGATGGTACAATTGCACGTCGTAAATCTCGCTTGGTTGAAAAAGGCTACAATCAACAAGAGGGAATTGATTACTCTGAAACGTTTAGTCCGGTTGTTAAACCATGTACTATATGAATTATTCTTACATTGGCTTTATCTTCCAATTGGACGATTCATCAACTGGATGTGCAGAATGCTTTTTTACATGGAGAACTTCAGGAAGAGGTGTACATGAAACAGCCTCCGGGTTATGTGGATTCTCGTTTTCTTACACATGTTTGCAAATTACATCGTTCTCTCTACGGACTTAAACAGTCTCCTCGTGCATGGTACCACAGAATTAGTACCTTTTTGATACAAATTGGGTTTATTACTTTAAAGTGTGACTCGTCATTGTTTATTTACAATGGAAATTATGGTGTTATTTATTTGTTGGTCTACGTGGATGAAATTATCGTTACTGGCTCCAGTACCACAGGTATTGCCTCTGTTCTCACTCGTTTACAACAAGAGTTTGCAATTAAAGATCTTGGTTCCTTGTCTTATTTTCTTGGCATTGAGGCGGTGATGCGTGTCGTGAGTGCAATCAAATTAATAATCTTATTTCCACACAATTAACTGGTATTATAATGGAAGTAAGGATCGTTCCCATGAAGAGCATTGAGTTTTAGTTGTCAAAGTATCACAGGGGGGGTTGTTTTAGATTGTGAACAAAATAAATAATCAAAGCAAATAAAATTGTATTGTAATCAATAGAGAGAGATATGATCGAGGAATCCTTCTTCGTATATAAACCGTCAATGAGTTATTATACTTTCCTACTTGTCGTTAATCATAGATTATCACCAACCGTGGAATAACAACTAGCTCAGTGTTGTTCCCTAAATTCCTTTTATCACTGAGTACGGAAGCTCTCCAATACCAGAATATATTCGTCTAACCACCTAGTAGTAGCTCACTCAAGATGTAATTAGGTCGAATGCTTTATGTTTTGTGAATTTATAGGTTAATCCTAATAGTTAGACTCTTAGCTCAAGGTCCACTTTTTAGTGTTGTTTATACATACAATCGCTCCACGGAATCCCTCTGCAAGGTTTCGTGTTATCTACTTGTGTAAAGGTTATTCGACGATTACTTATCTCCTAACTTAATAATAGTTGTAGATTGAATCAACAAATCAATCCAGTTGGCCACCTAGACAATCTATCAATCAATCATAGATATTAATTAGTATAAACAAACGATAATCATATGAAGAACTTCAAAGTAGATTAATATAATAACTCAAATCTTGTTTACAACTTACAATTCATCCTCAATCAATAGGTGTTTAGCTACTCATGTATGTAGAAACATCCATGATATACATATGAGAAAAGTAAGAGATAACGTTACGATTGATAATCGCTCCGTGTGATGTTTCTCCTCTCCAAACCCTAACAATTTCGTGACCTATTGATATGATATATTCTTCTTCCACATAACCTAATACCTTTTTGTAGGTTTTACATTGCATGGCGTTCACGTATTGGGTTTGTTTCAAGAATCCGACCCAAAATAACGGAATAACGTTCCCATACGTGCCCTTAGGTCTTCCAAGGTGTGAATACACGTTTCCCATTTGATAAGTTCGCGAACCCAGTCCGCAAACTTCAAATTCCAGCAGAAATTTTTGGAAATAAGTCTGCGAACTCGGTTCGCAAACTCAGTTCGCGGACTTCACTGTCTTCGGTATTCAATGAAAACTGTTTTGGCCACAACTTCTTCATCCGAAGTCGGAATGACCTCATTATTTTTGAATTCTTTTTATCTTTCAATTCTCTTCAAGATGGTGATGATAAATACTTAATTTTAATGAGTTAAGATAGGTCTTTGGACCTTCTCTTGATTATGAGCGTTTTGCTCCTTTTTGTCGCTTTTCTTCCACTTCTCTTGGACTTTGGCACTTGGATACTTGGAATACTTATCTTCCTATCTCTTTTCAGAACTTTGTAGATCCTTTTTGTATGATTCACCTAATAGAGGCAAACAAGAGTAAACAAGAGTAATAATACGAAAATATGCAAGAATAATAACTAAAACAAGTATGTAATGGATACTAAAATCATATGAATTATGCACTTATCAAATTCCCCCACACTTAGCTTTTGCTAGTCCTAGAGCAAACTAAATAAAACTAATCCTAAATACAACAACTCCATGTCGTGAGGATACGGTTACTTTTAGCATGAATAACAGGCCTTTAAACCCCTAGGTGTCCCTAGTGGACGAGTTATAGTCTCGTGATGGCTTACAAGAGGTATACCCACAAAACCTACTCCAATTTCTCGCCTTGGAGGAACCACTAAGGATAGACACAAAGCAAAAAGCCAAATAATTAGCTTGCATAAGTTCTTTAGCTCCATACATTCCAATTATCACACATAAGTAATTACTTGCGTGTGTCATTCAACCTGATTGCAAAACTCCACTAAAATAGTCATTTTACTTGTTGCAACGTTTATCACAACACTCGCATACTGAAATCACATGGATAGATAAGAGAATGGAAATGGAAAAGTGAAGTGTGCAAGTGTTTACTTAAGTGAAAGATGTTATCCCACAATACTTGTATGAATGTCGTCAAAGGATATTTATTTATAGCGCACTAGTTTAGAGAAGCACCCATTTAACTCGACCACATGATTAGATACTCTAAGCGCATGTTCCTTTTCAGCAAGTACATGATAGTTTCCTTGGATCCTGCGCTCCACGCTTGCTTAGGCGACGGAGACAGGGACAACGTTTCACACATACTGCTATCAAAGTATCAATAACCTCATCAATAGTCTTTTGACTTGCTATATAATGATGATATGGTTTTTTTGTTTTCATCGACTGTGATTATCCGCGATTCCGGACCTATCATTTATTAGTGTCGAGAAATTAAGAGGAGCATTATATATAATTTTCTTTTCTTTTATTTTTCGCTTTTTCCTTCAAAATAAAATAAAATAAATAATATTAGTTGCAAAGTTTTAAATTAATAAAAAAAGAAAAAAAAAACCATACAGAACTTTTGGTTGGTAACCTAGCAACAAGCTGGGCTCCAACTCCCCTTTGAATAACAATGCCTAGTCTATAAAAAATAAAACTCCCCATACCACAACTAGCATCATTGCTGATAAGACAATTCTTCAGACGCTTGAAGAATCTCAAAGTGTCCTCGCCAAGTTATCCTAACGTAGAGAAGGCTAGGACTCCAAGGTCATACCCATGTGAAACACATTTGTCCAAATATTTAGCACATTTCCGTGAAACAACACTAGGGATGGATTTACCAGGGACAAAAGAGCGAACACCTTCACCAGTGAAAGGCGAGACACCTGTGACATCCATACAAACATCTTGACCATTATCCCAATTAAGGACAAGGATATCGGCGGGCTTCAGATCTCTGTCGTCATCAGTCAGAAAACCAAGCGAAACTTCCTTGCGTGCAGGTACACTAGCCTTGTAGCAAATATCAGAAACAACATCTCAAACAACATCATGTCGAAACTTGTAACCAACATATTTAGCACAATGAAGCGCATGATCACCAAAGATATCCATAGGCTTGCTATAACATGGGCATAGACCATTCTCAACGAACAGAGGGATGCCAAGGCGATAACAAAGTACAGCTCTGAATTGCCTTGGACCGAGGCTCTGATTAAGTCCACTAATGGGCACTGGTAATAAATAATCTTGTGCATGTTTGACCCGGTTGCATTGCCATAGGAAAGAATCTCTTACAGACGTAGAATCTTGCGCATCTTTTTTTTTTTTTACGGCTCACTCTTTACTCTTTAAGAGTATAAGACAATTGTCTTATGAGGCTTTTATATGCTCAACCAATGATTACCTTGCTACAACATCCACGACATTATCAGGATCCCACCAAATCACTTTAGAGAAACATAAAACTGCAAAAATAAAAAGAAAGTGATTCAGTAATGATTTATTGCGAGGATGACTCTTTCAAACGACTACCATAGCTTAGTGTCGCATTTAATTATGAACGTATATTAATTAAGGATTGTGGAATGATAAAGTGAAACTCAATCTATAGCTGTAAGAACTGTTTCAACCTTAAAAGGTTTCGAGTATCATCCTAAATAGCTCAAAATTAACTCCAAAAGATGAAGTCTCAAGAATGCAAGAAATCAAAGAGTATGATTTTTTTTTATGTGTATGCATAAATTATGATACTAAATGCTCCCACACACTTAAACTCAACATTGTTCTCAATGTTTAGAACCGAAAATTCTGATTTCTGACATAACATCCCTGAAAAACTCAAAAACTGTATCAATGAGTAGGGAACTAGGAAAAACATCCTTAACAAAAGTTGTTCGTCTAAGTCTTTTCTATAAGGTATCAAAATTTCACACTGTTTTGATAAACGTTCTGACGTTTATGGCCTCCGGACTAACTGACATGCAATCTGAAAAAGTTCTGGAAAAATTCCAAAACTAAAATGTCCAGGCCTATCTCTCCAACTTAAAAGACTCCGAATTCAGATTTTCTTTTTGGAAAAGAAAGGTATGTCTGTCATATTTAAAAGTTTGGGTCAATCACTCAAATCGGACTCCGTATGAAGTCTCGAGAGCTGTTTTCGTAACAAGTATGCAGTCAGAATTTTCTGACGAGAATTCGTCAAAACTTTCATTATAGATATAGGACTTTGTAAAATCTAAGAATGGAATGAAAGATATGATATGCAAAACTAATAAAACTAAAAACAAAAGGGATAGATATACAAAACCGATGGGTTGCCTCCCATTTAGCCCGACTTGGCTTTCCTTTCAATTACTCCTCCAGAGGAAATAAATCATGAAGCTCAATTTCTTCCATGTTCACATAAGCAATGCTTTCATTATATGACTTCAATCTATGGTCGTTCGCCTTTAAATTTTTTCCATCTCTAAGACTAGAAATTTCAACTGCACCATAAGAGAAAACATTAGTAACAACAAACGGTCCAATCCATTTGGACGTTAGCTTCCCAGGAAACGGTCTAAGACGAGAATTAAATAAAAGAACTTTTTGTCCCACAACAAAATTCTTTCGAGAAATCATTTTGTCATGGAAAAGCTTCGTCTTTTCCTTGTAGATACGAGAACTCTCGTATGCATCATTACGTATCTCCTCTAGCTCATTGAGTTGTAGCTTCCTTTGTTTCCCCGCATTGTCATAATCCATGTTGCACATATTTGTCTCCCAATATGCCTTGTGTTCAAGTTCAACCGGAAGATGACAAGCTTTTCCATAAACCAACCCATATGGAGACATACCAATCGGTGTCTTGTACGCCGTTCTATATGCCCGTAGTGCATCATTAATCCTATAAATCCAATCTTTCCGTGTAGTTTTTACGGTTTTCTCAAGATTGGATTTAATCTCACGGTTCGACATTTCGGCTTGCCCACTAGTTTGTGGGTGATACGGCGTACCAACCTTCTGTGTTATGTTTACTTCTTGAGTAGAGCATGGAAGGATTTCTGAAAATGCGAACCTCCATCACTGATAACCACTCTTGGTGTACCATGTCTAGAGAAAATATATTCCTTCACAAACTCACAAACAACTTGAGAATCATTAGTAGGGGTGGCTTTAGATTCCACCCATTTCGATACATAATCTACAGCAAGAAGTATATAATATTTTCCATAAGAATTGACAAAAGGACCCATAAAATCTATGCCCCACACATCAGAAATCTCTACGGTGAGAATAGGATTGAGTGGCATTTGATTTCGAGCACATAGATTGCCAGTTCGCTGACATCTATCACAAGATTTACAAAAAATATATGCATCCTCAAATAGGGTAGGCCAATAAAATCCACTTTCAAGTACTTTTAAAGCAGTACATTTATAACCAAAGTGACCACCACATGCATAAGTATGACAAAAAGTAAGAATAGATTGAAATTCAGAATTAGGTACGCACCTGCGGATGATTTGATCAGAACCGTATTTCCACAAGTAAGGCTCATCCCACACGTACTGCTTGGCTATTGTCTTAAGCTTAAGCTTTTGAAAATTAGACATTGTACTAGGTACTTGTCTTGTAACCAAGTAGTTCACTATATCTACGTACCAAGGTGTTGAATCTTCAATTGAGAAAAGTTGTTCGTCTGGAAAACGATCTTGCAAAGGAAGTTCTTCTTCGGAAACAACAAGTCTACTAAGGTGATCAGCAACAGTATCTTCAACACCTCTTTTATCCTTTATTTCATAATCAAATTCTTGTAATAGTAGAATCCACCGTATCAGTCTTGGCTTAGCTTCTTTCTTTTTTCGTAGGTACCTAAGTGTTGCATGATCATAATATACTGAACCCACCAAATAAGATCTAAATTTTTCTAGTGCAAACACTATAGACAAAAATTATTTCTCGGTGGTAGAATAGTTGATTTGTGCATCGTTTAGGGTCCTAGATGCATAATAATTCACATGAGACAACTTGTCTACTCTTTGACCCAAAATGGCTCCAACTGCATAGTCACTTGCATCACACATTAATTCAAATGGTAACTCCAATCCGGTGACTTGATAATTGGTGCAGTTGTCAACAACTCTTTCAATTTATCAAAGGCATCGGAGGTTATATCGCTCTAAAACAAGTACTGATAACGACGCGCAAGCCCCTATCTCTCACCCATCGTCCTGTTGAAGTCAAAAATAACCTCTTTTTGCAATAATTTGCACATCGGCATTGAGATTTTGGAGAAATCCTTGATTAACCGCCTGTAGAAACCTGCATGACCAAGAAAAGAACGAATTTCCCTCACCGAAGTGGGATATTTTAAGTTTCTTATCAAATCTATCTTTTCTTTGTCAACTTCAATCCCTCGAGAGGACACGATGTGACCGAGCACTATGCCATGGTTTACCATAAAGTGACATTTCTCCCAATTAAGAACAAGATTAGTGTCTATGCATCTTTTAAGCACAAGTTCAAGGTTTTGTAAAAAAATATCAAATGAATCACCATAAACACTAAAATCATCCATAAATACCTCAATAATGCGCTCCACATAGTCAGAAAATATACCATACACCTCTGAAAAGTGGCAGGCGCATTGCAAAGACCAAACGACATCCGTGTATAGGCAAACATACCAAAAGGACAAGTGAAAGTAGTTTTCTCTTGATCCTCCGGTGCAATAACAATCTGATTGTAGCCTGAATAACCGTCCAAAAAGAAATAATATGAATGTCTCGCTAACCTATCTAACATCTGAGCAATGAAAGGCAAAGGAAAGTGATCATTTTGGGTTGCGGCATTAAGCTTTCTGTAGTCTATGCACACTCTCCATCCAGTTTGAACTCTTGTAGAAACAAGTTCATCATCTTGATTTCTAACAACAGTGACACCTGATTTCTTAGGCACCACTTATACTGGGCTAACCCATTTGCTGTCATAAATTGGGTAAATCACCCCCATACTTAGTAATTTGAGGATCTCTTTCTTCACGACCTCCATCATTGGGGGGTTAAGCCTACGTTGAGCATCACGTACTGGCTTAAAATAATCTTCCATTAGGATTCTATGCATGCACATGGATGGACTAATTCCTTTAATATCAGCAATGGTCCAACCAATAGCCGTTTTGTGCTCTTTCAGAACCCTAAGGAGACGTTATTCTTGTATTGGGGCGAGGTTCTTTGCAATGATCACCGGAAGTTCTTATTTATCACCCAAGTACGCGTACTTTAGGTGGTCCGGAAGTGGCTTTAATTCAAGTTTCGGTGCCTGCACAATAGAAGGTAAAGGAACCTCATTATTTATGGGTAAAGAAATATAAGAAATATTACCCGTTTTTGCTTCTTGTAGTGCTGTTAAAGCACCACACATCTCCACTAGCTCTTTGGCTAACTTAACGTCCAGGTTTGGTTGTCCGTGAACGTTCAAATCAATGCTATTTCTTAGCACAACTCCAAGTTCATCTTCAGCATTCAAATCAAACATTTTTTGCGCTAACGAACTGATAACATCAATGGAGAACGCTGAGTGAACATCGCTAGGATAGCGCATGGTTTCAAAAATATTGAACCGTATGTTCTCCTTATCAAATTCCATAGTGAGTGCACCAATATCGACATCAATCTTCATCTTTGCAGTCTTCATAAATGGTCTCCCAAGAAGTAACAAAGTAGATGAGCAATTATCTCCATTGTGCATATCCACAATATAAAAATCAACCAGAAAGATTAACTGATTCACTTGAACTAACACGTCCTCCACGACTCCCTTAGGGTATATATTGGACTTGTTAGCCAATTGAATAGTAATCTTTGCCTCTTTCAAAGGTCTGAGATTCAAAGAATCATAAACATCGGCTGACATAACACTTATGGATGCTCCCAAATCAAGCAAAGCACGCACAAATCGTCGGTTACCAATGGTAACGGGAACTGTGAAGCCACCAGGATCTTCACACTTTGTAGGCGTCTTCTTAAGTAACATAGAAGTAGCACTTTGGCCGACCTGAGTAATCTCATTAGCAATCAACCTATCCTTCCTTGTGCACAAATCCTTCAAAACCTTTGCATACCTGGTTACGGTTTTGATGGCCTCAATAAATGGAATGTTGATGTGTATCTTGCTGAAAATATCCATGATCTCCTTGTCTTGAGCTTGCTTCTTTGACTTTGAAAAACGACTAGGGAAAGGAGGTGGTATGGTAAAAGTGGGAACAGAGTCCTTAGGTTGGCCAGTTGAGGTTGGATTTTCCTTTGAGACGGTTTCCTCCTCTAATTCCTTTTCAATGTCATTACTAACCTCTTTTTGTTGATGTGGCTCTTCAGTTTGTTTCCCAATTCTTAGAGTTACAGCATTGACATTCGATCCTGGATTCACAAAAGGCTGTGATGGCAACTTTGCCGAATTCTGTGCTTTTATTTCATTCATATCTGTAGACAATTGTCCCATTTGAAGTTGCAAATCTTTATAGCCATATCTTGTTTCTGCAGGATTGCATTTTTCCGCTGAGCACTGGCATATTGCTTTTGCATCATCATTTTCTTCATCTCCTCTAAACTACAATTTTGAGTCTGTTGTTGAGGCTGAGGTGGAGGTTGTGGTTGTTGAAAACCACTTTGTCGCCCATAAGGATTAGGAGCTGCAGCTTGCTGATTTGCAAAACTGAAATTTGGGTGATCTTTCCAACCTGGATTGTAAGTATTAGAATATGGATCATACCTAGGCCTCTGATTAGGGAACACAACATTCACCGGTTCAGACTCTTCTTCATAAGTAGGAATGATCACTGCTGCCATTCGTTGCATTACCCTTTCCATGCTCCCCATCCTTTGTTCAAAATATGATGATGAATCACTAACTTCATGCACTCGCCCAACTATTGGTTCATCTCTTGTGTAGAATTGTTGCGAGTTTTCAGCTATACTTTCAATCAACTCGGTAGCTTGAGCCACCGTCTTGTTCACTAGTGCACCACCACCAGCGGTGTCAAGAAGAGATCTATCACTTGGTTGAAGACCTTCGTAGAAGTATTGGAGTATCATAACATCACTGAATTGATGGTGTGGACAACTTGCCACCAATCTCTTGTATCGGTCCCAACATTCATACAAGGACTCTCCCACATTTTTCTTTATCCCACAAATTTCCTTGCGAAGTTGAGTAGCCTTTGATGCGAGAAAATGTCTCTCGAGGAAAAGTTTCTTCAACCCATTCCATGTTGTGACGCTTCCGGAAGGCAAATAATACAACCATTCCTTAGCATTTCCCGCCAAAGAGAACGGAAAAGCTTTCAACATTGATCCATTCTCATTAGTCTTCGGTGGAAGCATGGCCATGACTATAGTATAGAAGTCCATAAGATGTTTGTTTGGATCCTCGTTCACCATGCCATGAAACTTTGGTAACTCTCTAATCAACCCCGGCTTGATCTCGAAGGTTGAGTTAGTTTGGATAAATCATTGTTGTGTGTCGAGCTTGTGAGAAGCTAGGTCCTTGAGTGTACGATCACCCATTGCTTCTTCGTCTATGTACGAATCTGCGAACTCACTTGATGAAGAAGGAGGAAGCGGAGTGTTAACCGCTCGAATGAAGTCCTTTAGTTGAGTGCCGGATCGAAGACGTATTGGACTCGGTCTGCCCTATTTGAGCATTCACCAAAGATATAGTACTTGAAACAAAAATATAGAAAACAAAAATTAAAAACATAAAATAAATAACTAAAAACAAAAATAACAACTAATAAAAATAACAACTAAAGCTACCGACTGCACCCCGGCGGCGGCGCCAAAATTTGATGCGTTCGTGAGTGCAATCAAATTAATAATATTATTTCCACACAATTAACTGGTAATATAATGGAAGTAAGGATCGTTCCCACGAAGAGCAGTGAGTTTTAGTTGTCAAAGTGTCACAGGGGGGGGGTTGTTTTAGATTGTGAACAAAATAAATAATCAAAGCAAATAAAATTATATTGTAATCAATAGAGAGAGATATGATCGAGGAATCCTTCTTCGTATATAAACCGTCAATGAGTTATTATACTTTCCTACTTGTCGTTAATCATAGATTATCACCAACCGTGGAATAAAATCTAGCTCAGTGTTGTTCCCTAAATTCCTTTTATCACTGAGTACGGAAGCTCTTTAATACCAGATTATATTCGTCTAACCACCTAGTAGTGGCTCACTCAAGGTGTAATTAGGTCGAATGCTCTATCTTTTGTGAATTTATAGGTTGATCCTAATAGTTAGACTCTTAGCTCAAGGTCCACTTTTTAGTGTTGTTTATACACACAATCGCTCCACAGAATCCCTCTGCAAGGTTTCGTGTTCTCTACTTGTGTAAAGGTTATTCGACGATTACTTATCTCCTAACTCAATACTAGCAGTACATTGAATCAACAAATCAATCCAGTTGGCCACCTAGACAATCTATCAATCAATCATATATATTAATTAGTATAAACAAACGATAATATCATATGAAGAACTTCAAAGTAGATTAATATAATAACTCAAATCTTGTTTACAACTTAGAATTCATCCTCAATCAATAGGTGTTTAGCTACTCATGGATGTAGAAACATCCATGATATACATATGAGAAAAATAAGAGATAACGTTACAATTGATAATCGCTCCGTGTGATGTTTCTCCTCTCCAAACCCTAAAAATTTCGTGACCTATTGATATGATATATTCTTCTTCCACATAACCTAATACCTTTTTATAGGTTTTACATTGCTTGGCGTTCACCTATTGGGTTTGGTCCAAGAATCCGACCCAAAATAACGGAATAACGTTCCCAAACGTGCCCTTAGGTATTCCAAGGTGTGAATACACGTTTCCCATTTGATAAGTTCGCGAACCCAGTCCGAAAACTTCAAATTCCAGCAGAAATTTTCGGAAATAAGTCTGCGAACTCGGTTCGCAAACTCAGTTTGCGGACTTCACTGTCTTCGATATTCAATGAAAACTGTTTTGGCCACAACTTCTTCATCCGAACTCGGAATGACCTCATTCTTTTTGAATTCTTTTTATCTTTCAATTTCTTCAAGATGGTGATGATAAATCCTTAATTTGAATGAGTTAAGATCGGTATTTGGCCCTTCTCTTGATTATGAGCGTTTTGCTCCTTTTTGTCGCTTTTGTTCCACTTCTCTTGGACTTTGGCACTTGGATACTTGGAATACTTATCTTCCTATCTATTTTCAGCACTTTGTAGCTCCTTTTTGGATGATTCACCTAATATAGTCAAACAAGAGAAAGCAAGAGTAATAATACGAAAATATGCAAGAATAATAGCTAAAACAATTATGGAATGGATACTAAAATCATATGAATTATGCACTTATCAGGCGACTCATACTTCTTCGGGTTTATTTATTTCTCAACAACGTTATGCTCATGATCTTCTTATTCGAGCAAAAATGGATGGAGTTAAACCAATTAGCACTCCACTGAGTACTTCTGGTGATATTTCTTCTGATCGTAGCACTTTATTAACTGATGCTACTGAATACCGTAGTATTGTTGGAGCATTGCAATATTTAACGTTTACTCGTCCAGACCTTGCATATGTTGTTAATAAAGTTTGTCAATTTATGCATGCTCCTACCGAGTTTCACTGGGGTTTAGTTAAGCGTATTCTTCGTTATCTCAAGAGTACAAGTACCTTTGGTATACTCCTTCGACCATCACCGCATTTACAATTATCTTTCAGTGCATATACTGATTCTGATTGGGATGGTTCTCTTGATGATCTTCGTTCTACTAATGGACATTGTGTTTATTTAGGTGGAAATATTATCTCCTGGAGTGCTCGTAAACGAAAAACAGTATCTCGTTCTAGTACTGAAGCTGAATATCGAGGACTTGCTATTGCTACTGCTGAAATTATGTGGATTTAGATACTCATTTCGGAGCTTCGTATATCTACACGTTCTCCTCCTATGTTATGGTGTGATAATCTTGGTGCAACTTACCTCACAGTTAATCCTATATTTCATGCACGGACAAAGCATATAGAAATCGACTATCATTTTGTTCGTGATCAGGTTTCTTCCAAACTTCTTGATGTTCGTTTTATATCAAGTAAGATCAAATCGCGGATATATTCACAAAACCACTCTCTACAGATCGGTTTTCTCTTTTACGATTCAAGCTAACGGTTCAAGAGAACCCGTTACGCTTGCGAGAGGGTGTTAACTCGTCATCTGGTACGTGTGTAGCTTGACACACGCAATTTTTATTTTAGGAAATCAGGTTTAGTTAGGAAATACTCTTACCTTGTAGTTTAAGGAAGTTCATGTATATATACTTTGTAATTCTTATGAAAAGTGTGTGTACGAACATAATCAAAAGTAGTATTCTTCTGCTAACCTATCTATGTCTACTTCTTCTTAAGTTAACCAAAACTCTAATTAGTTCTAGCTGTGATTAAAAATAAATAAATTGTGGTTGTTGTTTGAGCCTGACCAAGGAACGGGTCATTTGCGCAGTAAACCAGCGACGAGATAGCATAGCAAATAAAATAGGGATGAATGGAATAAAGAGACTGAAAACTTAAGCATAGAACAACAATGTTTTGTAGTATCAATTGGGTTAAAGAAAGAGATAGAGATAGAGATGGAGAAGGAGAAGAAATTCTTATTGATAAAGAGGCATCAGAGATTACATACATACAATGTTCTCTATATATAGGAAAGGGAAAACCTAGTTATCTAATGGACCGCACATCCATGGGCCACATGCCCTATAACACTCCCCCTTGTGCGGTTCAATAACAAAGCTTTATACATAGTACTTCACATATAGTTCTTTGAATGTAGTTCTTCAAATGTCGTCCTCTTCTTGATGACTTGTGCCTAAATTAACCGCATCATTAAAACTTTGACAAGGAAAAACTCAGTGGGATAAAACCTTGGTAAAACTCTTCACATGTAGTACTTAACATGTTGTCACGTACTTTACATGTAGTTCATCACATGCAAGACGATTTTCAAAGATCGACGAGTCTAAGTTAATTGCCTCGTTAAAACTTCGCCAGGGAAACCCAGAGGGACAAAACCTGAACTAAAGAAAAAGAGTACAATATTAAGCAAACTTAGAACATAGTTGGACTCGTATATGTTTCCTCATTAAAACCTTGACAAGGAAAACCCAGTGGGATAAAACCTTGACGAAGGGAAAAGAGTACAACGTAACATATGCAAGTAAAGGTAATCCGTTACACATGATCACTTTGCTCCATTGAAATTGACTAGTTGCTTCACAACTCTTAAGGCAGAAAATCCTCGTGGGAAAGACAATAGCCTTAGATGGGAAATTACATTCCCGGTGTTTGTTGTTGTCTCATTAAAAACCTTGTCGAGTAACAAAACCCTGTGGGAAAAAGCAACCTCGGTGAAGGAAAATGGTTCAACAAACCATTAGATGTTCCCCCTGATGTCAGACAATTTTCATTAGTCTAATGCAGTCAAAAGGAGTTTATCACACTTTACTTTGGCGACTTCAATGTTTATAAGATCATGTTGTTGATTCTGGAAGTTACATTGCTTAACAGACTATCGCGTTTCATTTCTTTGGTTCAGATATTTTCAGTAATATCAACGACGATCTTTATGTCTTCAACGTTCAACATTCTTGACGTTTTTAGTGTTTTCTCGCTAAAAACCTTGTCGAGTAACAAAACCCTTTGGGAAAAACTATTCTCGATCGAAGGGAAAAAGATTACAACATGACTTCAATTTCGAAGTAAAATATGTCGACATCATATCCTTGGATCCTCCCCCTGATGTCGGCATCCCCCCCTGATTACTTTCAGAGTTGTTCCACACAGTTCCTTTATTCATGTACTTTTCGAAACTGAATATCGGTAATAACCTATAAAATAATCTACCATATCTCCCTCTGATTACTTTCGTTGGAGGAGAGATTATTGTTCCTTCATAATCAAAAACTTTTGGATTGCACTTTCATTAGCACTCCTTTTAATGTCTTTGTAGGGATAATACAAATTTATGTCAATGGTTACTTTTAAGTACATGATTACATTCACTATACCATTCCATTGACGTTTCATTGACGCTGAGCTATATCTAGCTAACAAGTTCACCGAGGATGTAAAATTTAATCGAGTACATTATTATACTAAGTACAACAATGCGTTTATTGTACTTAGATATGGGAATTTCATCTCCCAACACATATTCGTCATTTTCCTTTAGACGAAATGGTCACTTACTTACATTTGAACCTCGACTAATCATGGGAGTGCTATCATGATGCATGTCTTTGTTAAATTGCCTGAAAATTTTAGACATATGCAAACTGGTGGAATAATATCCCACAAGCTCAGTACTCGGTCGAGCTTTCCCTGGATTTTTCATCTCAAATTCGGATTTTTAAATAACTTTTAAGGTCTCTTATTACATCAAGAGTACCCATCGTGTTTGTACCGTCGACATAAATAGCTACAATTCCAAATTAGGAACTTTCTTTTGAATACGCAAGAAAAATAACTTATTTGTCTATCCCCTCCAAATCAAATAGCCACTTAGACGGGTATGCCACTTCCGCCTGATTTCTTCAATCTATAAGTGAACGTTCTATCTAATTGTAAACGCACTCTGTGGTTTAGAGTTACTTGATTCTGGAAACAAAAGTATATCAAGTACTTTTGTAAATATATTCTACCTCTTGATTCTTTCAGAGATACGTAACAACCACATACATATGCTGCATTTCAAGTCCTTTTGAAATTACTAATCTAACTAAGTAGCGGAACTCTATAACGTTCATTACAAGAAAACAATTCCAGGGCTTTGTGAGAAACCTCGCGCCACAAGGCGAGTCTTTGTACTTTAAGACTACTTTAATCTCATTATGCTTTATGACAAATTAATTATGTATGTCCAATACGCTTTACACTTGGTTGGTTAGCACTACCACACCAAACACCCGTATATTTTCCAAAGAACTAAGTTCTACCTGGATTGTGTAGGCCAAATATGCTATTTATTTGAAATTAATCAAAATAAAGCACGGTTCGATCTCATTGTGCTTTGCTTCTGGAGCAACTATTTATGTATTATATCATCATTGTGCACGCATGATCCTTCCATTGACTCATGTGCATTCTCATAATCCGTCAGGATTTCATTGTTCTCTAGAATCATTTAGAACTTCGGAGCATCCTCAAGTATTGATTTATGGACATAGTCAGAGACAATCAAATGAGATGATTTCATTAATAATACAAATTAGGTTGTGCCTTCCTCATCTACTTCCTTTCTAGGTGAGCATTGATCGAACCTGGTGGTCTCTCCATCTTCCTTTATGGAGCCACGACCTCAACTACACTTCCACCAAGTGTAGTTGCAACATCTTAGTCTATGGTGTACCCCATACTGAGGATTTCTAACATTGCAGGAATATTTGCAGCTGGTATGTGTGATCTTGTCACTTTAGCGACATCAGTGTACATTCTAAAAATCGATTATTCTTTGTCACTTCACATATACATTTGTGGAGTACAAGAATCAATATGAGACACAGTGGGAACACACCACGACAATTCCTGTCGTTTCCTTAGAAAATATGTTTTCTTATCTCCCCCTAACGACGGGAAGACTGTCTCATTAAAATGACAACCCGCAAATCTAGCGGTAAAAGATATCCTGCCAAAGGTTTTAAAAATGCGGATAATTGTTGGGAACTCAGTTCCAGCATAACTACTTAATAGTTTTGAAGACTCATCATAGTACGATGTGGAGTCGCAATGGCACATAAATAGTGCAACCAAATATGCATAAAAATACGAATGTCAGGCTTAAATCCAGTAACCAACTGGTACGCAGAAAAGGTTGACTAATATTGGGTTCTAAAACGAATTAAGTAAAGATGCGTGTAATATTGCATATCCCCAAAGAAATAAAACGTAGGTCGGTACGCATAACCTATTCCTTAGACATCATCTGTAACATTTGATGGTAGTATGTGCGAGACCATTGGGTATAAGATGCTCTATATTGAGCCTATCAAACATGCAATATTCATCAAATCGTTTTGATGTTAAATTCTCTAGCATTAACAAGGGTGGTGATCCTTTGAACTTTGGATTGTGAAATGTTCTAGGAGTTCTACAAAAATTAAACGCATCGTTTGTTGTGAGTAGTAATTTATTCAACGCGTCGAATCATCCACCAGAGCCATAAATTACTTGAATGGTCCGCATTCTGCATGGATATATGTTCACTAACAACACTTTATTTCTTTGAATAATGAGTTATTTTCCATTTGCATCTAAGTAAAATAGGGTGGTCTCAATCATGTCTTACTAAAGAAAGACTTTGTAAGATGAGTGACATGCTTTTGTACTTTAATCTAGTATTTTAGAAAACACTTATTGTGAGATATGTCGTCACTTCGCATTATGTCAATATTTTTCCCGTTTTCGTTCACTCAAATAAAGTGATGTTTGTACGAGTTCTTTAAAAACAATCATCATGTCATAACCAATGTTTTTTTACGGTTATTCCCAAAGCCTGTATGAGTCAGTTTCCAACATTTCATCGTCGGAATCAATATGGATTCAATAATCCAAATATTATAGTGAATTACATTGCACTAGATTGACTCATTAGTTTATCTAAAATATATTTCCTTCCAAATATATTAGAGACTATAAAAGATGCAATCAGTTACATTCTCATCATTTTGATGTTCCACATGATATCCATTTGCATGGGTAACTTGGAAATTTAACAAGGTGTGATTATCTCTTGGTACATTTAGAGATTTTGCGACGTCTTTGTTCTATCTTGAAAAAATAAATGAGCAGTACTGCGCTCGATAAGATAGGGAATTGGCTAGGCAAAGTTCTTGTTGCCATTAAAGTTGATGTGAAAATTGGTTGTTACTATGATACACATACACATTACATTGTATATACCAACACCTATGACCAGGTGCATTTCCAACTCTTTTATTGTGATGGGAGCTAGAATTACATCTTATTTGAACCCATGTTCAATTGATACCTATACTTTGGTGTCATTACTGCTGGGAAAAAAATATTTTTGTCTCATGATATATGTCCCTTTTCACATGCTTTATATGAGTCATTACGTCTAACCCTTATTACTTCGGGGTTCTTTCCATTTCCAATTTTTGCTACATTTAGCTTAATTTGAGAAATTTCTTTGTCTCAATAAGCCAAGAGAATTCACTACACATGTCAACCACTTACTTTAGGTTGAGTAGATTACTAAAGGTAATTCTCTTGTTGTCACACTTCAAATATACTATTTCGTTAGTATCATGGATGAAGTAGAGAAGTGAAAATTTTCTGACTCAAATAAAAAAAAATTGTGAGTTCTTTCACAAAAAATTGGAATACATGTGATTTTATTTGAATGTATCTTCTGAAACTACAGACATATTAATAGCGAGCAAGTGGATTACATTCCACGGATCATTCAAATTTTGGGAAGAAAAAATCATGTACATATTAATGGTGTTCAAGTAATTCTAAACCCCAAATAAATATATTTGAATTGAGTTGGTACAACCAATTGAACAAAAAACATCATTCAACTATAGCCAATATCATATTCAATAGAACAAACAAAAATAATAACATTACGACCAAAATTCTTAATGGACGAGATCAATAGTCATAATTTAAATTGACCATTTATATGATATGGACTTATCTTAAGGTAGAACTAGGCATGTTCTAGAAAAAAAAATAAGTCCATCAAATATTCATGTTCGATTAGTTACATACCTTCCTCAAGCTTTGGTTCCCATTAGGTATAGAGAAAACCGTACCGATCTTGGCCGCGCACGGTCGAGAACGAACTGGAACAGGACACCACATGCTGGGACACCTCCAAGAACCAGAACGGCATAGGATGGGATACCTCCAAGAACCACAACGGGACAGGATAGGACAGCCCAGAACGAGACAGGATAGGACAGCCAAGAACGGGACGGGACAAGATAGGGTAGCCCCAGGAATTGGGACGGGACATGATAGGACATCCCCAGGAACCAGGACGGGACAAGACAACTGGGTCTGTTTTCCTCCTCCTCATCTTCTCCACGGACGAACAAGTATTCTTCCAGATTTCTAGAAGACGAACGGGTTCTCTGGATCCCCAGATTCTCTTCCTCCTCTAACCAATCACAACAGAAAAATGAACAAATAAAATATATTATACCATGTAATCACCCATTTGAAATTGATCATACATATACACATAGATGCATATATCTTGTATAAGTAAAATCAATATATAAACAACACCCAATTGAAATTGATCATACATATAGATGCATATAGCTTGTATAAACAATACGACCAAATCTATATGAAAAATCAGTATATAAACAATACGGCCTAATCAACTTCGGCCGCACAAGGTCACAATTGTATTGATATGCCGAAATCACAGATGTATTGATGTGTCAAAATCACGAACAGGGGAAGGGAAAAAATATATAGGAGAAAATAGAGATCCAACTTAGCTTATTTCATTTCGGCGTTGATGGAAATCATCCACTTCTTGATATCGGACTTGAAAGATGATTACCAGAAGAAAAAAATGAAAAATTCTACGATGAAGAGCTCGTGCATGATAACGTTTTGTAGTATCAATTGGGTTAAAGCAAAAGATAGATATGGAGAAGGAGAAGAACTTCTTATTGATAAAGAGGCATCAGAGATTACATACATACAATGTTCTCTATATATAGGAAAGGGAAAACCTAGTTATCTAATGGACCGCACATCCATGGGCCACATGCCCTATAACACAATGAGATTTATTTTGACAATATAAACACGTATTTTATTACTAGGTATTCATGGTACTTTTATTAACATTATAACGTACATAATAAAGTAATCGGTAGAAGTTTTGAAAATATTGTTAGATATTTTACATTTTGTTTTGTCTTTACGGATCACAGACTCTCTCTACAAATCTCATTTTTCTGTCTCTAAAAGTCCTAAAGACTCTATACTCTCAAAAATCACTATATATCTCTAGATTTTCAGAGAACCTCAGAGAGTCACTCAAATAAAAAATCTATGAATTTCTATCGAAATCTCATTTGACTACCCCCTTGTAAGTATGCAGCGGAGGTCGAAGCTCTATAATACTGCTTGGAGAATGATTAGATAACCAGATAAATGGTGGGTTAAAATTCTAAGAGGAAAGTATTTCAACAAAAAATCAATCTTTATTTGTAAAAAATCTGCTAAATTGCCTTGGATGTGGAATTATGTCATGCAGGGAGTTAAATCGATACATAAATACATTTGTTGGGAAGAACGAGACGGACGCTCTATAAACATATGGAATGATCAATGGATACCGAATCTAGAAATGACTCTGGACCAACTCTGTTCCAAGCGAAACCACATATAAACACTTATACGGGACCTGATTGATTCTGACACGTATAAGTAGAACCAAAAAACAATGCTAAAAACTTTTCTCATATGATAGCTCAGATGATTCTTAATATTCCTTTATGTACTGATCTACACAATGCCTCAGAAAAATATAAACCTCAACGGAAATCAATTATGAATGGGTATTTCACAGTTAAATCTTTGTATGATCAACTGAATGATGTTTTAAAAAAAAAATAGATAAGCAATAAAATTTCGGATAGCTTTTTGGAAATCTTTTTTACCTCAAAGAATTAAGACCTTTTTATGGTGGTGTATTAATAATGTCTATCCTATCAAACAAATACTAGGTTGTTATGTAGAAATAATGAAGCCTAATTGTATGTTCTGTGATTATCATATTGAATATCTTAACCATCTTTTTTTTTTATTGTTGGTTTACAAAATTTGCATTGGTCGTACCTCCTTTTTCAGGGGAAGTAACATAATTTGAAACTAACATCTTTTTTCGGAAACCACTTTGAAGCTTAGTTAGCAAAGTAATTTTCGAAGTGAAGTGTCGGTTTATTTGGAAAGAGAGATGAACAAGAATATTTAAGATAAATCAATCTCCTCTTTGCAGACTGAAATAATGCTACAAAGATATTTGAATTTCTGGTGTAAAACCCCGGGGAAAAAATGCATAGATGAAACTCAACTGCATAACTACTCTCTAATTTCTTTTCCCTTGAAATTCTCTTAATAAAAACTGTGTGAAATCAAATTTTGATGCTTCATGGATTTTTGTTGTTAGTAATTTAGGATTTGGACTAATTATAACAGATGATGCAGGAGTTAGCAAAGCATCTAAGTTAGGAGCGTTCAAAGCTTCATGTCCATGAAAAACAGAAGTTGTTGCTCTGTTGCAAGGAGCTAGATGGTCTAAGGAGTTAAATCTTGCTAACTTGGGATTGAGGGAGACCGTAAGAAAATAACTGACTTCACCAAAAGAAAACAATCTTTAATGTTTTGGAAAAAAATCAATGAATCATTAAGAAGCTATGCAGATTTACAAAGCAGTTATTCTTTTTTGGGTTTTAATTTTATTAACAGATTAAGAAACATGGCGGCCGATATCTTAGTTACGGATGCAAGAAAATCGTCTCTTTTCTCTGTCTGGAACTCTATAATGCCGAACTTCTTGGTCTCTATTTTGAATTTAGATAAGTTGTATGGTCTTGGGCATTCTGAAGAGCATAGAGATATAGTTATGTTGCATGAATCTCTAACCAGGGAGCATGTTTCCTAGTTAGGGAAAAGCAACAAGATTGTTCTCCTTTTGTTTGTATGCTTCTTCTTCCTGTGCTTTTTTATATTTTTCTGCTTTTCTATATAGTTTCCTTGTTTTCTTGTAATACAACATCCTTATTCAGTGTGGACGATGTTGTATCTAGGTGCAACTTCTAGATGTGATTTAGTATGGGATAAAATTGTGCAAAGAATGATAGTAAAGTTAGCAACATGGAAATAAAAATTATTGTCTAAGGCAGGAAGATTGGTGATGACTAAAAGTTATCTTTTCAGTATACTTATTTATTTTTCGTCACTCATTCATATGCCTGCTCGTGTGGAATTTCTTAAGGGACTCAAGTACTGAAAAGAGGAAGATATGTTGGGTTTCTTTGATTAAGATTTGTAAATCAAAGAAATTTGGTGGTTTGGGGATAACAAATCCTAGATGTACTAGAAAATCTTTGAAAGCTAAATGGATATGGAGGTATTCTAGGGAGAAAAAGGCATTGTGGAGGAAAGTGTTGCAACAAATGTTTAACAACAATTCAGAGATTCTGATTTCTAGTGAAGATGTGAAGCCTATATGGAGGAGTGTATTGAATAGTATTCTTAATTCATCTGCTTTTCTACGGGATCATTTGATCTTCAAATTTAATAATGGAAACTCCATAAGATTTTGGTTGGACAACTGGACTTATGATAGCAATCTAAAAAATAGGTTTTCCGCAATATATAAGGCATGTAATACTAAAATTGGCTTCAGTTGAAGATATGATTAAGAGCAGTAAATTGTACTGCAAAAATTGTAGTGGGATATGTTGTGCAATGGGTTGGGTCCAGTGCACGGTTTGAATGAAATAAAAGACGTTGTTGATTTTTCGGTGAAGAAGAGTTATGACGTGCAACTTCAGGCTGTTATAGTTTGTGACTTTGATAGATTTCTATAAAGAAAAATGTCCCGCCAAAGGTGAGTTTCGTGTTATGCGCTTACTGTCATGGGTCTTTCCCATAATGAAGAGGAGATTGAAGATCATATGATTTTACATTGCGATACACTTTTAAGGTTTGGTCCAGATTCATGGAGGCTTCTAGTGTTGCATGGGTAGCTCCCATTTCAGTATTGAGTCAATTTGAAGCTTGGAAGCTGAATAACCTTAAGGTATACAAACATGTTGAAAGGTGATATTGGTAGTAGAGCAAAGTAGGTGGATGAGTTGTGTCTAGTAATTAGACAAACTATAATTCTCAGGCTTTTAGAGACTACAGTTTTTAGAGATATTCTTGTACTTTTGTTAAATTGGTACAATGTCATACACATGTAACTACTAGCTAAGGCTTGTTCCAAGGTTATAATCTTATATAGTGTTTCCTTTAATATTACCTTCTTCTTTAAAAAAAATAATAATAAAAATAAATTCCATAATATTTCCTCGAACATCTGAGCTCAAAGCTTTGTAACATTAACATCGGAAAATTGATACTTTCATTTTCCTCTATTTTTGTAAAAATATGTCAAATTGAACGGAAAATGAAAAAAGTAAAAATATGATTGAAATATACTCCTCCGTCTTAAGAAAATTAATATTTTTACTTTTCAGGCCGAATTTGAAAAATGATAAAAATACTACTTTTTCTAAGACGGAGGTAATAAATTTGCGTTATGTTATCAAATGCTTCGATGTCTTTCTAACTGGATGGGCAAGCTCATTTTAGTTTAACCTCCGCTTCTATCACCATTGGAAGGCTGAAGAACACATACAGTATATTTAATCCCGTGTAGTTTATTACTGTAAGAAAATTTACATGTATATTGTATGCACATCTTCGGCACTTATCATATGTAATGTGTAGATCAGTAGATGTGTTTAATTAACCAACAACTGGAAAGTTGAAGCAGTTCTACTATTATCAGGATTTGATTGGCGGTGAGAGAAAATCAATTAACAAAGTTACATCTAAATCGAAGCTCTCTAACAGTGCCGGTGATTACGCCTACTACACCCAATCTGACCATGGATGTACCAAAAAGATTAAGAAATTTGTCTCCGTCATTAGCAAGTATGGTAATAGCGTCTGTTGTAGATGGATCCAATGCTAGGTTTTTCAATTTCTAGTATACCTCTGCTAAAACTTATCTGCTGGTAAAACGAATTATCAACAATATTGGAACTTGAAGGGTTTTGGTCCAAGTCGATTACAACGTTTCCGTCTTTTGTAAACTGTGAACTCCAAAATTGCAGAGTCGCGACTAGAGAAGGATCCATTGATGGATCTGCAAATCTGGTGTTCTGAAAATTCCAAAAACGATCATGGAAAAAATTACAGTGTGCAGTTCCGACTGTGCGACCACCTAAAACACACCCATAAAAAATAATCAACATGTTAAGCAAATGGTTTCTAGATACAATAGAAATTCTATTAATTAGTACCCAATTATTTAATAAAAAGTTTCTTAAATAATATTTTTTGTCAGTCCCGAGTAGGCAATAATGTGCCAAATTAATGCTCCCTTTGTCTATTTTTTATTTGTCCACTATATTATTTTGGTTTGTCTTTTTTTATTTGTCCGCTCTGTTTATGGACATACTTTCTCATTAAACTATTAAATATACCTTTAATTTTTAATTTTTTTATAATTATAAAATCATTGTTAATATAAACTGAATCCAAAATCTTAAATAGTATCATCTATTTTATATTTTTCCTATTAATCTTCATTCTTACGTGTTCTTATAATCTAACAAAAATAAGATCTATAATATAACCAATATCGCTGGGGAGATATTTGTTTTTGTCTTCTTTTAAGAAATTCCAAAAATAATAAAATTACTTGAAATATTTTTTCTTATATATATTACACATTTTGGTTTTAATTTTAGTAATAATCTACCATTTAACAAGGATGGTCATGACATTTCCTTAGGTCTCCTTAATATTTTGACTTAGTCAAATATGACAGTTTAGAAAAATAAAGGAAGTAATTTGCTAAAATTATAAGATAATACATTTTTGATCACCCATTGTTTGTGGGTGAAAACTGTTTCTGCTGATTTTGGTAATTTTGGGTGTGTGGATGAGAAACGAATCTAAATCCTAAACAGTGCACTGCACGGGAGTACTTTTGATTCGAGAGATCAATCTGTACAATTCTGGCTTAAACCAAGAAATGGCCGTTCCAGGCTTGCTTCGGCCACAAAGTGAAGGAGAAGGGTTGGTCTTAGGGAGGGAAGCGAAGAGAGTGTTGAGACCAGAATGGTTAATTCTGAAGATGTGGCTTGTTTTATGACTTGTATCAGAAAGTGGAACTGGCTTGCCGAGTGAAAAGCCTATCAGTTCTTGGTGATTTCTGGATACTATGTTGTTGCCAACCAAAAACTTGTTGTTTGGTGGAAATAGATGAAGCCTATTTATACTAGTCATATTGAAACGTACCCTGGTCTCGTAGGAAGTGGGAACGTTTGGGTGATGGAAGAGTGGAGTAACGTATAACCGTCAGAAACCCATGCTTCCATGATGAAGCAAGTGGATCCGTTTGCACCCGTTACTTCTTGCTGCCACTAATTGTCCCATTTCATGACACTTTCTTATAACGGGCGTATTGCACGCCGCACGCTGTAAACCGCCAAACCAATTCCCTGATGAGTATCCCCCAGTTTGTGACATGTTTGATGTCTCGAGTGTTTTCGTGGAAAACATGTAGCACTTTGCTATGTGCGTCAAGTCAAAGTCAAGAGTATTGCCGCAGGAAAATAACATGTGATGCTATTAGGCACGTCTTGGCTGGTCGCCTAAAACTTGCCACAAGTCCGTCAGTTCGGTGGCAAACTTGGATGGCTGAGATTGCATCTCATGAGGACGGGTAGCCGTTGATTATGGCTACCTTCTGTTGGCGCCTGGTAATGGCACAGTGGCGTTTTTGGTGTATGCTAGTGGCACCGCGGCATGACTGGTATAGCTCATGCATGCCAGTGGCACGGTGGTATAAGTGGCGCCTGGCGTAGCCATGGCCACTGGATTTAGGCGGTTGGTCGCCTGAAACTTTCCGCAAGTCTCTCAGTTCGGTGGCGAACTTGGACGGCTGAGATTGCATCTCATTAGGAAGGATGACCATTGATTATGGCCATATCTTGTCGTATAGCAAAGTGGCGCCATTGGCATAGTGGCGCCTGACGTAGCCATGGCATAGCGGCATGCCAGTACGTAGCTGTGGCAACTGTTTTGGCATATTGGTGTTAGACCCAAATATGGTTCCGACAACATTGACCATGTTGCCACATCAATCCCAATGCTCTGGCAAACATTACTTGGATTGGTTGGCATGGAAACTTTGCCTAAATTAGGGTTTGGCGTTCCAAAGCCCTAATTAGTGCATGCGGCATGTGGCATGTGGTCGTGGCCGTGGCGTATCGGCGTTTTGTGCAAATTATGTCATAGCCACGCCAAAGGAACCATATCCAGGCCATCATGTGGAAACGACCACATGAGTAAGGATTACCACGGGTGGCTATGATATGGCGTCTTTTTTTAGGATTTCCTGGGCTAGTGGCATGTTGTGGGCCCGAAGTGGCATAATTTGCACCACGACTGAAAATTAGGGTTTCGACCATCCGGGGTCGTGTTTCTGGTTAGGATAACCACATTGAAGTCTGTTATGGCGTCAACCACGGACATAAGATGGGTTAGCACGTAAGCGCACTATTTATGGTATGTTGCCACGTTCGGCATGCTTTTTTTGGCAAAGTGGCACGTCTGTCATATTGGGCATGCACGTTTGGCATGTTAGTTAGCACATTGGCGTAAGTTTTGGGAAGCCAATTTTTACATCTCTTTTTTAATACTGTGACGGGTTTTGAGCAACCTGATTGGTCGAAAGATAGGGCCGACCAAAACACGGGCGTGGCCACACTTTTGGTGTAAGTGTGGCAAGTTTAAAGCTATCTGATTGGTCGATGGAAAGGGGGGCCGACAAGCAACATGGGGCCGGCCTCATTCTAAATGCATGTGGCGTCTTTAGAGCGACCTGATTGGTCGATGGAAAGGGGGTCGGAAAGCAAGGGCGTGGCCACACTTTCAGTGCGCCGTGACGGATTTAGAGCGACCTGATTGATCGATGGAAAAGGGGTCGGCAAGTATGGGCTCAGCCACAACTCGTGGGAGTGTGGCAGGTTTAAGGCGACCTGATTGGCCGACAAAGGAGTAGGGCCGGTTAGGTAACATGGGGCGTGTCCAAGTGGCGCCGGATGGCCTGTGGTGTAGCCACGCTTCCTCTCATTGTTGATCCTTCTCCGCGGCTCCGCTACTATTTGTTTTCTGATCTTGGGCAGGACTCCGCACCTATTAATCCTCGGTAGATCAATTGCTTGGTTGCTTAAGCGTAATTTCGACTATACTGCGCAGGACGCAAAAAAACCTAATTTTGCAAATTAGTCAGGTTCATGAGTTTTTTGTGAGTTATCACAAAATTAATTGGATTTTGTGTGCTGCCACAAAATTCCTTATTTACAGAGTGCAGTGTGCTTTCTGTATGAGCGTTTTGTGCAATGGCCTTAACTTTGGTACTTGGAAATCCGTGTTACTCTGCTGCGAGTGAACACAAATCCATCATGTCATACGGATATTAAGGGTTCTGTAGGGGAACATAGCACAGGAAAAGTACCCAAAGGGTCTTATATTAGGGAATAACATAAGCAAGGTGTTGAAATTTACAGAGTATCTGGGATTGTTGCTACATGCGCCAGTCTGGATAAATTTCATGTAAATATATCGAATGGCTCAGTAAATGTGCCAGTGGAGAGGTTGACACTCGTCACTTTTACATGACTCCGTTTCTTTGCAGAGTGATGGTACATTGAATACAAGGTTTTACAAATTTAACCCGGAACTATAAACCACCATCAACACCCATATAGACCCAATGTGACATTTAAATTAGTAATTCAATTATATTATATCCATCAAATTAATGATTATGAAGAGTTTTTTGAAAAAATGATTCAATTGTCTTTTTTTTTGTTGAAAAGAATATCACATTGAATTTCATCTATAATATAAGCTAATATATTGAACAATGAAGCATAGGTGAGAGTTTGAAAGGTTCTTTGAAAATTAAATAATTTATACAAAAAATAATCACTTAATAATAAATCTATCGGAAAACGCGGGGTACAACAACCACACCCAACTATTTCGTTCGGAAATCTGTACGGGCTAAACTCCAATATAATTCCGAGAGCATCAAGTTAATGAGTCACAATCAAGAAAGATATCAAACATCTTTATATCTTTCCCAACACAATTAGTAAATCAAACAGATAGAAATCCGTGAACCTGATCGTTATGAGAATAACTCAGATGGTAACAAAGACCAATGTCTGAGTGTCAATCAAAACCTATCCAACAAACAAGGTCGGATTTATCAACTATGATTGAACAATGCACAACCTGTGATATTTCAATTATATAAAGAAAATATAATGTGGAAAATAATTAACACAGACACCAGAAATTTGTTAACGAGAAATCCGCAAATGCAGAAAAACCCCGGGATATAGTCCAGATTGAATACACATTGTATTAAGACGCTACAGACACTAGCCTACTCCAAGCTAACTTTGGACTGGACTATAGTTGAACCCTAATCAGTCTCCCACTAATTCAAGGTACAATTATACTCCTACGCCTCTGAACACCATACTGTATTAAGCCGCTACAGACTCTAACCTACTGCAAGTTAACTTCAGACTGGAATATAGTTGAGCCCTAACCAGGTCTCATACCGATTAAGGTACAGTCGCGTTCCTTACGCCTCTTGAATCTCGCAAGAACCTGCGCACTTTATTCCCCTAGATGACGTCCTTTACAGCCTAGAAGTTTCTACGACCCAAATTCGAAGACTTATAAACAAATCCGTCTCCCATAGATAAGTCTGTTCTAGTTGTTGTTTTCGTCTTAAGATAAAGATCAAGGTGAACAGGAAACTCAACTAATAATCCGGTCTTATACTCCCGAAGAGCAGTCTAGAAATATTAGTCACCTCACAATGACCTAACTGACCAACAGAAGAAGTTATTGTGGAATCACAAGAGACTGAGACGGAGAAACTGTTGTGATTACTTTTTATATCTTACATATCGGAGATAAATCTCGAAAAAACCTTCGGGAAAATTAAACTCAATACGATAGAAAAAGTAAGATCAGGATACGAACTACATAGTAAATAGGTGGAACTGGTTTCACGAATTCCAAGCGAAGTCTTTAAGTCGTTAAACCTAGTAATGGTTTTCAGAAGAACTGGAAACCTAGGTTAATGGAGAATCGACTCTATTTTTCTACTAGGACACACGAGAGTTTCGGGATTAGGTTTCCCATATGCTAGAGTTCGTCTTTATATGGTCTTTCAAATCAGGGTTGCTTACAATCAAAGCTAAGATAACTTAGTAACAAAGCAATAAGCAGGGTTGCTTACAATCAAAGCAATATCCACCGTCAGATGAACACCTGATTTAAGATTCAAGCTAAGTTTGTTTAGAAAATAAGCAATCAATCTCCATCGTTAGATAATATTATCTTGATATACACAAATGAAAGATACATATATTTAGATATAGGTGAACCGTACCTAAACGTGTAAAACAAGTTGGCTCAATAACAATTAATCGAAGTTAGCCATATGAACACTTTTAGCTTAGCTATATTCATCTAACACTTCTAGACCCAATTTGATAATCAATTAACATGATAGACAATCAAATGTATCAAAATGTGTTTTAAGAGAGTTGTTCAAATGTTCACTGTCCCATAAAAATATACGTGAAGCATTTGAAACATATTAGGTTTGGTTTATAAGTGTACAAAGTACTTATCCAAGAACCAATTCATGAACATAATACCACAGTTTGCAAAGCAAGTTCGCATACCTTAATACATTAAAAATCCAGAGGCTTTAGTTCGCAAACAGAGTTCTCAAATGAATCTGAGTTCATGAGTATAGATAATAGTTAGCATATAGAGTATGTGAACGAGTTGTCATACTTACCGGTTTTAGAACCTAACCATTGAGTTCGCAAACCAAGTTCACGAACTACCATTCCGGACCTTGCCTAGTATTTCCGTTCGCAAACCACAGCTCCGGACCTATCACATATATATTCGTTCGCAAACACAGTTCTCAAACAAGAGTTCTGGACCTGAACTAGCACTTCACAGTTCGCATACTGGGTACGCATACTGTGTTGTATCCAGACATTGGTAGTAGTTCTAAGACTCTCATTCAATCAATCTGAAACATCCTTATAAGACGACAATGGTAATCTTACATATACCACTAGCTTCAAGTAATTTTTAAATGATTATTTGATCAATACGAAACATCCCGAGTTAACATCAAATGATTGTCTCACACAGATCATGTAAGATGTTAATGGTAATTTTCACATGATCAAATTGACTCAATATTTAGTTTCCAACAAATTAATTGTTTACAACTAAAGTTGTCAAGTAGATGATGAAGCAAAGACATAGCTAAAGAATGCTCCAAATTCGTATTTCGAGAATTATATAAACGAGATAAACTCGACTGTATAACACAAAGTTTATATAGCTATACAACTTAGTCTCATTAGTAGATATAATTGAATAGACTTCTGAGTGATAGATAAGTTTTAGTCTCCACATACCTTTTGTCGTTGAAGTTCCTCCAAGCTCTTCAGTAGATTTTCTTCTTCAATTGATGAACGCCGTGAAGTCTAAAGCTCAACTACACACTTTTATCCTAATCTGAGACATAGCTATAAGTAGACTAGAAATCAAGATATAGTTTTGATCATCTAAACTTGACAAACAAGCTTGAGATAGCAACGTTTGCGAGTTTGACAGAGCAGTGCTCTAACAATCTCCCCCTTTGTCAATTTTAGTGACAAAACTATCAATACATATGGATTACATAATAAATAAACTTTGTAACTTTTGATCCATCATGCTTGATTTCCTTGGCTCTTCAACTTCCTTGAATTCTTTGTTACTTCAAGTTCTCCATCGATTCTGAATGTGTTAAACTCAACATCATTGTTGTTGAAGATCCGTAGCAATAATAATAAGAAAAAAAATGTTCTCAATCATTGTTATTCAGTGTCATGGTATTATTATGTTAATCAAAGTCCAATTGCATAACAACTTTGAAATAATACTACGGTGATATGTATCACTCCCCTTCGTCAATACTTCCTTCTTTTGCACAATAGATAGAACCTACAGAATAGAATCCACTCTCCTTTACATAATGATCCGTAAACTATATGTATGTAGTGTGAACTACTAAATAATTCTACCCCTTTTTGTCAATATAAATTGGCAAAGGTACGAAAACTATGAGATCGTTATGAATTCTCAGAAGATAATTCATGACTAAACAAGGAGAAGATATGCTTATTTAGATGATTTCACATAGTCGAAACTTAGTGTATTCATCAAGGATTTTATTAAGATACAAGTTAACCCCTACAAATTCCACAAACGCTATCCCCACAAAGATATAAAAATTAAGCACTAGTTCACTTAAGAACTCTCCCCATTTGATATCATTCCCAAGAGAACAACATGAGCGACCTTACTTTTACGACAAAAGAAGGATTTCTTTAGACATTAAAAAATCACATGGACTCGTATCCAGTAAACATCGAGTAAATTAACCACAAAAAGATCTTTTTGATTATTTAGACGAAAATCACTCAACATAAGAAAAATTACGGAATAAATACAATATTTTCAAATAAAGTGGATCGGGGAAAGATCAATACTGCGGAATTTCTCAAAAAGTTCATTCTATCTTTATCAATATATGCATAAAGACATAATAGACTTAACTTTTGAGCATTTATGAGATAATAGCACAAAACGTAAAACGTAAAGGCACATATATATCATAATACTATAAGATTAAATACTGCAAGTTCATCTTCCAAAAACTTAGAATTTAAATAAATAAATCTAAAAACATGCAAGATGAAAAATGTTGGAAATAGCTTGTGTAATTTCAATATATGTTATACCAAACCCTAGTTATCCTTCTCGAACACAAGAATAAATTCTCACCAGAAGTTTCCTAGACATAAAGATGATATGGAACAAAGGAGCTAAGTATCATATGTATCATCATCGGAATCCATCCAAGACGCTTGAACTTTATCCATTTCTTCATTGATTTTGGGAAATTATGTAGCAACCACACATAATTGTTCTTGCATACATTTTACCTAGGAATTGACCTTACAAACACCCTTGTGAATTTGTTTAAGAAGAGTCAAGGTGGTTTGATCACAAGAACCGTCAAGAGTATCACATCTTTGTCTTTTGTAGAAATTCATCTTCATACGTTTGATAATACTTGGACGAACCGGTTTGGGAGTTCCAATAGAGTTTCCAATGGGAGTTATGAAATGTTCGCGCCTTTTTGCCCAATTAAGCATGGAAAGCCTAACTTCTTTTTGGATGACGTCATTGAAACAATTTGAAGAATAATAAATCCAAAAATATCAAGACCTTGAGCACCCATTTCAAGGAAAAGACCAACTCTGCAAATTCACGACTCCACCGAGAGTTCTCGACCATGGAGGGACAAAGATTAGAAATTCCAAGTTTACCGAAGATCCTTAAGGAAATACTAAGATCTTGGGTAAGAAACTTCCCCTCTATCCAAACAAAATTCTTACGACAAAGACCATAAGAAATGGTTTCACAAGATGGCCTTTCTTCCATTGGTCTAAGAAAACAAAAATTACCCATAAGAATTTTGGTAATCTTTGAGATCAACTCTCTATCAACTTGGATATTTTTCCTATTAATCATAGTCTTGAAGACAAATTTTTCAAGATTAACATCATGGATGTTAGCATAAAAGATCCTTGTAAGAGTGTCAAATCCTTCACCAAGGCCATTGAAGATGTTACCGAGATTATACTTCTCAAAACAAGATAAAAAAATTTTAGGACCACTTTCCTTTACCAATTTCTTCTCTAGGATGAAATCCCTAGTAATTTTTTTTCAAAGGTCTTACTACTAGAATCATTGACAAACACATTCTAATAGAGTCTTGGTCACTTGGTATAATCCTACTCATGAGAGTGGATACAACAAGACCCTTAGAAAATCTTTTTGGTATCTCATTATTTCCATTAAAGCTTCCCATAATCGCTAAAAATAGTAAATTGAGAGAAGAAAAACAAGATTAGAAACTTACTTGATTGACTCCCTTGTAGATGATTGCCTAATTCACTCTTCCTTGAACCAATTTTAAGATTTAATGGTGCTGATACAGAAACCCTAAAACAAACCTTCACATTCGCGGACGATATGAAAAAGAAGAAAGGTACGCGTACCGTAACCTTTATAGATCCTTAACAGGCTTAGACCCGTACAGATACTGTGACCCATGAGAAACAAGATTACTTGTCTAGATCAACTCCAAAGAAGGTCAAAATGATATCACTTAATAGCTTGAGAACAAGACTGTAAATTAAGAAGAATATTAAACTTAATTTAAGTGATAGTTGGTTCACAAGGAGACCAAAAAAATAAATCAAGAAGCATGAGGATCACTCATTTTGAAAATTTATATCAATATAATAAGATAATTACTCTTATTCTTATCTCAATGAATAGTTCTGAAATAAAATATTCAGAACACAAGAACAATTAGGGATGCACATGGGCTGGTACAGTCCGGGTTTTTTATGAACCCGGTACATGTACCTGGAGCTGACCGATACCTCATTTTGAGGATAGGTACCTGTACCTGTACTTGTAACACCGGTCCGGTGCAAGTCGGTACCGGGTTTTTACCCACTGTAGTTATGTCTCCATCTAAACTCATTGATACTAAAAAAAATTTCCAAATCCATTACAGTGATTAATCAATTTAAGAGATAATTTTGATCAAGTACTGAATCACAATGAAATAAATTCACACTTTTATGTGTATTCAACAAGATCAAGAGATAACAAAATCCATTACAGTAACTAATCAATCCATTACAGCATAAACCCATCTATCCTCATCTCATGAACACCACAAATCCATCTCCACCTGAATCAAATTTCAACTTCATACACAACCCAACCTGTATTTCCTTCTTGACTTCAAATTCGTAGCCAAGCCCTTCAATTCCATATAAAAGAACATCATTCTTCCATTGCAGCAACAAGCCAGCATCAACAAACCCCAAATCTCCCAGAAATAGAAACACAAACCCTAACATGCGATTAGAGATGGTGAAGAAAAAGAAGTGATCACAGATCTAGAATCAATTGAAAAATTTAAATAGACATGCAATTAATTGAACAAACCCTAAATCAGATGAATAATTTTTTACCTTGACGTGTTGTTGTTGATTGCATATTCAAGAGAAGTAAATCAGTAATTGATTTTCTTCGTTGATGGTAACTGAAAAAGCGGGAGTCTAACAACACCACCCAATATTTCGCTTAGCAATCTGTATGGACTAACACCGAAATACTTTGCTAGAGAAAAGTATCTCAAGGAGTTAATATCTCTCTCTTGATTTGATTTTTACTCAAGCTAAAATCAATAGCGAGCCTTTATCAAATACAAGGAATAACTTGGACGGCACCAAAGACCAATGTCCAAGGATCAATCAACAACCAAGGTTGGATTTCCAATTGATGATCACGAAAGCACAACCTGTATTATTTCAATTATATAAAATATAATGCGGAAAATAAATAACAAAGACATCATAAGTTTTGTTAACGAGGAAACCACAAATGCAGAAAAACCCCGGAACCTAGTCCAAATTGAATACACATTGTATTAAGCCGCTATAGACACTAGCCTACTCCAAGCTAACTTCGGACTGGACTATAGTTGAACCACAATCAGTATCCCACCGATCCAAGGTACAGTTGTACTCCTACGCCTCTGATCCCAGCAGGATATTGCGCACTTGATTCCCTTAGCTGATCTCACCCACAACCAAGAGTTGCTGCAACCCAAAATCGCAGACTTGATAATAAACAAATGTATCTCACACAGAAAAGTCTATCAAAGGATAAATCTGTCTCCCACAGATAAACCCTAAGTTTTGTTCAGTCTTAAGATATGAAATCAAGGTGAACATAAACCAATTGATAATCCGGTCTTATATTCCCGAAGAACAGCCTAGATTAATCAATCACCTCTCTACAATCCTTCCTGACTACACAGTCGGTTTGTCGAGGAATCACAAACAGTGAGACAAAGATGTTTGTGACTTCTTTATCTTGCCTATCGGAGAACTCTCATGATCTCAAGCCAATCAAAGATTGTACTCGTACAATAGAAGATGCAAGATCAGATCACACAACTACGATAAAAGTAGTATCGTTCTGGATTCACAATCCCAATGAAATCTTTAAATCTTTAACCTGGTTTTAGAGATGAAAACCAAAGGTGAAAGGAGAATCGACTCTAAGGAGCGCACTAGTATTACACAGACGTGTGGGGATTAGTTTTGCACAATGCTAGATGTCTCCTTTATATAGTCTTTAAATAAGGGGTTTGCCTTAGTTACAAAGCAATCCATATTCACCGTTAGATGAAAACCTGATTTAGATTCAAGCTAATATTTCTCAACCGTTAGATCGAAAACTTAGCTTGTCACACATACTTGGGTAGACGTTTACTGGGTTTGTGAAAACCATGCCCAAACGTGTACGTGTATGTTGGTTCAACATAGTAACCCAAAAGGTTAACCATATGAGCATTTCATATTAACCTCGTTCTTCTTCACCATAACTAGTTCAATTGACTCAAATGAACTAGTTAAAGAGTTTTTCAATTGCTATGAGATCTTATGTAACTACACAAGACACAATTGAAACAAAGATGATTCGATTCGATTGAATCGTCTCATGAACTTTATATCCACGGTTTGCATACTGCATTCCTTAGTAATTTAAGTTTCATTTTCAGAGCACATCTTTAGATCATAACCCGCTCAAGTACGCAAACAAGTTCGCGGACTTAAGACAACCGGCAGAGTTTTCCAAACTCAGCAGAAAATCTCGGCAAGGAGACTTCCACCAGTTCGCGGACTATGTTTCGCGGCCTAAACACGCAAGCGAGTTTTTGGAAAATCCCAACAGAAATTATCGGCAAGAGAACTTCCGTCAGTTCGCGGACTGAGTTCGCAAACTGAGTTCGCGGGCTTGGCAAAGCAATTCCTATGGTTTCTCTCAATCAACAAAGTTCGCAAACTTAGGATTAAGGAATAAGACTTATGCACATATGTGTTTCCACACAATGCGTATATCCATCATTGGTTATATAGACCTAAATTCTCATTCCAACCATTGAAACATTCTTAGAGGACGTTATATAGTTGTTACACTATTTCTCGTCAAAGCGATTTTCAAAGTGATTGAAACATTATGACTTGTGTCATTAGGTGAAGATAAACCCGATCAAAGCGAAACTCTTTACCAACACATGATTTCGATATATAGATAGGTGAGATATACTCGGCTCGAAATATCAAATGTGTATGATCCAGTCTATATAACATACGACTTTTGTCTCATAAGAAGTAGGAGATAGAAGAAATAGACTTTTGAGTGATAGATAAGTTCAAGTCTCCACATACCTTTTTGTTGATGAAATTCCACGGTTCCTTGAGTATATCTTCGTCGTTGTATAATGAATCGCCATGAAGTCCTTGAGCTCAACTACACTTTTCTATCCTAGTCCGAGACTTAGCTATGTAGACTAGAAATCAAGACTCATAGTTTTGATCACTAACATTGAAAAACATGCTTGATATAGCAACGCATGCGATGTCGACCGAGCTATGCTCTAACAATCTCCCCCTTTGTCAATTTTAGTGACAAAACTATTAATACGTATGGAATACAAAAAAGATAAACTTTAGTGGCTCCTATTCCATAGTCTAATATTCAACGCTCCCTGAAACCTTCGTCCTTCCAAGTACTCCAATGATCCCAAAGGTTGTAAGTTTAGCATCACCGTTGTTGAAGATCCGTAGCTATAACAATGAGAGAAATCGATATTCTCGATCATCATTATACAGTGACATAGTATTATTATGTAGCATCAAAGTCCAATTGCATCACGACTTTAACAATAATACTACGGTGATATTATCCTCCCCCTTAGTCAATACTCCATCTCACATGGAAACCACTCCCCCTTACACAATGATCCGAAAACCATATGTATATGTAGTAGAACTACACATTAATTCTCCCTCTTTTTGTCAATAAAATTGGCAAAGGTACAAGAACGGGTTCCTAATGAAATTTTCGAGAAAAGACGTTTCATAGACTAAAAGAAGAAATACATACCAACTTAATTTAGATGCAATCATAAAGCCGAAGCTAAATGCATTCATCAAGGAGTTTTAAGATACAAGATAACCCCTATAAAATTCCACATCCGCACACCCCGCAAGATATTACCATTAAGCACAAGTTCAAAATAACTCTCCCCAATTTGATGTCATTCCCAAGAGAACAACAAGAGCGACCTTAATTTCGAAAGAAAAGAAGGATTTTTAATTGGACACCAAAAACCATAGGAATGATTTTCTATATCCAAAACTCAACCAAATTAATCACAAGTAAACCCATGATTAATTTAATTGGAATACGCAACTAAATCAAACCACAAAAGTGATCAATTTAATTGATTGTGCTCAACATAAGTAAACTCACGGAGCTACGACTAAGACAATCATACGGAGATGACTAACTTAACCGTTCAAATACTCAACATAAGGAAAACCTTACGGAATATACGACGACATTAACCAATAGAACATGATTAGTATAGCCGTTCATATACTCAACACAAGAACTTGTGGAATATATGAAAACTCAACTAGATTAATTAAAAGAGAACCTATAATTAATCCAATTGGAATACACAACCAAACTAATCACCGAAGTAATCAATTTAATTGTCAAAGGATTTGCTCGACAAAAGAAGACTTTCGGAGCAAATAACTAAATAACCAATCAAGATGATTAACTTAGTTCAAGAATGCTCAACATATAGCATCTCAAGGAACAACCAAAAAAGCCAAAATTAATCGACTTAGTTGTATCGTGCTCAACATGAGACACACAATGGATCCTTCAAGGTAATACATAAAAAAATGGATCAATGAAGATCAATACCGTGGATAACATACAAGGATCTATTCTATTTTCCATCACTATATGCATAACGACATAATAGACTTTATCCTTGTCTTACAAAAGATTTCATCCTATTTTCCATCAAATAAATGACTGCATAGGCATAACTTTTGTATTTGTCAAAAGTCCATTCGTCCTTTCATCAATACGAATATCAATATATGAACGACTTTACTTTTGACAACATATGGGACCTTCAAGTTCACGGACGCAAACAATACATATCCCATAAAATATTGCAATACTTCAGAATCAAACATATTAATACTGTAATAACAATCTTTGCCCTTAGAAGGTAGAATCAATCTTTTTCGCACGGATTTACACCAAGAGTGGTTACCAAAAGCGTATAAAAATATTTCCATAACAAAGAAGAACATACAAATTCATAAACGACTATGCACCATAGTTCACATGAGATGATTATGAACACTCAAAAATATATAGCAATGTGAACTACTATCCATTCTCGAACTTCCTTCTGTGTGATTCACCAACATCACTCTTGTAACAGCCATAAAATAGCTTAGAATAGGATTTCTCCAAGAATCCCAGTGCCCAAGTCCAAGAGAATAGAACAAGTGCAACGAAACGGAGAAAACACTAAAAAACAAGAGACATGACAAAGACCAATATTAACTCATCCAAATTCAACAATTCTCATCTCCATTTTGAAGGGAATTAAATGAGGAAGAGAATGCAAAAATAATTCATTTACCAAAAGAATTGGCCATTCACTGCTTCTTCCTCCGACAAGCTGTCAAATTGGCCATTCACTGCTTCTTCCAAGTCGCCTAGGACGTCCGTAACTTCCTCCGACAAGCTGTCAAATTGGCCATTCACTGCTTCTTCGAATCTGCCTTCTTAGACCCCATACAAACAGGCTGCTGTAGCAATTTGTTCACCAAGACGAAACAACCATTGGGTTCCTTCCAAATTAAGAGAGCCTGATTGATTTCTGCCACTTGCAAACGCTTTTTATTGCCGGATTTTGCTTCAGCTGCACTTCTAGGTTTAAACAAGGTTAGAGTACAAATAGGAAGGAGTAAGAGTTGCAACCAAGATGATAGGTTAGCTGGGTTAACTATAACTCTTTCAAGACAAACCTTCAACTTCCTTGAGAACGCAAGTATGCATTGATGGGGTATGCATGTTATTGTTGTACACTGACGCTGGAACACAACATTTAATAATTTTGTAGAAAAAACTCCTACAACATCACTACTATCTTCCGCAAGAGCATTACACACCACTTCCGGACAAACAACACATACCCCAGCTGGTTTATCTAAACCATGAATGATAAATACAGCACCTACACCAGGACCTGCAACAACATCTCCATGTACAACACAATTTCTTCCCTTGCAAAGCTTCGACCAAGCCGGTAGATACATACACCTACAGCATAGCCGCATATGCAGGTAATTGAGGGCCTTCTCCCAGGCAAGGTAAACATTCAAATTATTGGCAATCATATTTCTGCAAATGTTCTTGTTATCCTCAGAAAATAGGTGCCTGTCATGTAAATGTCGCACAATGGAACCTTTGGCATAACTTCTTCCATTAACCCCATCACGACAGCCATCGAAGTTTTTAAAGGGACAATGGCAAAAGCCATTATTTGGCGCGTCTTTTGTGGAGGAAGGGGATAGAGATAAGCTCAATGAAAATAGAAGATAAAAATAAAAATATTTATGGCTTGATTTAGTAGATTTGTTTCTTATTGAGGAAGATATCATTTAAGATTTTTGTTTGGTGATATTTAAAAACTATTTTCTGATTATAAAAATTGAAGTATATATTTGAGAGTTTGACTAAAAATATGACTATAAACAAAAGGTGGCCAGTATTTTAGGATAAACGGAAACATATTAGAGGACAGATGGAGTAGATCGCAGACTCTCAGTCAAGTTCAAGAATCATATTATTGGGGCTGCACCCGGCTGGGTTTTGGGGGTTGTGCTGGATCATGAAATAGTAAATGTAATAACCCCCATCCTATTATTTACTTTAATGCCTAACATACTCTCAATTGTATTAGTACTAATTATGATGTTTAACTAAACCTAATTATGATTAGTGAAGGGATCAGGAATAATCAAATTATTAATCTTTGGAAAATCAAAATTTTAATTTCCTTTTTTTCTTGATTTAAAAAAGGAAAAGGAAGATTTTTGATGAACGTTTTTGAAAATATTTGAAGAAAATGATGAAACCTATCCTGAAAATAGTCAGGAAAACCTTGTAATCAACCCCCAACAGCGATTATTATTGGATCCGTTGGGGGAGAAATCTGGATTATTTAGCAGTTATGGATGTGAAATTTTGTCGACCGAGCCGTAAGACCTATGAACGACTGGGAAAAGTCTCCCTTCCAAGCCCTGAACCTAAGTTACAGTTGGCTATTTAAGAACTCCTGGCCGTAAAACCTGATCATGGTTGGGTTGCAATGAACTCCTGACCGAACCATCATCCAGAGTCACCTTTGTCTCTTTCACGACTGTTAACCCAGTTGTGAAGGATACAAACGGATGGGATACCGAGCCGTCTCTAAGGTTATGACTCTCAACCGATTTTTTTTTACTTGGCTCAATAAGGTTGACTTTCTAACGACTAGTTTTTCAAAAAATTAGCCGTTAGGTCATTAAACTCTATAGCATGAGACCCTTTTATCGTCTCTTCCTCATCTAAATTCTAGTTTTAAGCTCATCTAAATTTTAATTTTAATCTTTCAAATTCATTCTCATCTATTTCTCATCCAAAATGTAGTTGTAGGAAATCCTACACTACACCCCTCACAAGATTTCATTAACATTCAACTCATTTTTGGATTAACAATCTTAATTTTATTGATTAATCTTTGAAAAATCTTATAAGAAAAGATAAAGGAATCAAGAATAACCACTGCTCTAGACTTTCTCTCTCCTATTTACTTGCTTCTCACTCAGAAAAGATCTCCCTCTTTCCTTTACAACTGAACGGCTATTTATAGGGAATTACATAGTGGATGACAGCTAATCTGTCCTTTATTTTCGGATATGACTTGCGACATTCTCGCAACCTTATAAATATCAATCTCGTAAACTTACTTATTTTCGCAGGATCGTCACACTTTTCTCATGATTTGGCTGATGTCGTTTCTGAAGTTGTTCTGCGACACTATCGTGTTGTTTTGTTAATAATTTCGCTGAGGCATTCTTGCTGTGAGATTCTGATCCTACATCTTGCCTCTTCTCATATCTTCTCTGCGAAGTAGAGAACGATGTGAGAAATGCCGCAGCTATCCATCACTTCATATTCTGCATTTATCACACATATCTTTTCTCCCATCTGTTTCTTGACACGTCTTCTGTAACCGCTGCTTTTCAACCGCTCACGTCTTTTCGCATTAATTTTGTTTACCTTCTCGAAAATCTCATCTATATATACTCTTCTTACTCACCCTTTTCTTCTTTTTTAATCTCTTTTTCATCTTCTCTGCAACTTCATCATTTTCTCCGTAAATTCCTCTGTTGTAATTTTTCTTCTATCTTCCTTCTTCAATCTTCTTAATTCTTCGTCCATTCCCATACTCTATATTTAGATATGCCTCCAAGTGGTCAAAAACATGAGAAAACCTTAAAGGATGTTCAAAAAGATCTTTTCCGAGAAAGGTTTCACACTTTCTACCATTCCTGGTGAAAGTGCCAAGTCAATTCTTTCTATCAAACTTTTCTCTGATCAACATTATGATGATCAATCAATCATAGTTTCGCTGGGTCAAATTCTCGCAGGTCTCCCCATTCCTCTTTATGACCCAGATATTCCTCTGTTCTATGATATTCTCGCTCACTCGGGATTTTCGCGAGCTATCTTCCAATTGAGTGGGGATTGCATCCGTCTGATGTTGGAGTTCGCTAACCGTGGTGCTGGTAAAGGATCTCTTTATTCCAAAGAACTTAGGGATCCTAAATTCGTAGATCTAGAGATAGTCGCTGAGAAGTATACAATAGCGAATTTCTTCGAAAATTATGAATTAATATCCATGAAGAAAGTGAATACTCGCTGGGGTATTCGCTTGAAAAGGAAGGATGTTATTGCTGAAGATTAAATGCTCATGCATGACATTGATTGGCATTCTGGAATAAATAAAACCCCTCGCCAATCCAAAGATGATAAATGGTGCGTCTTCCCCTTGATGCTGAAAGGACCCTATATTGCTGGTTCTAATGTCATTCCTACGAATCTCACCGCTTATCGACCCTGGGTATTCTCTTGGCCTGATAAAGTGAAAGAGGTATATTTCTTCTAATTTCGCCCACTTTATGTTTCTTTATTTATCTTTACTCTTTTTTTCGCCGATTCTTGTGACATTCTACAGATCCAGAAACTGAAAGATAGCTAACGCGTGACTAGTAAAGCCAATACCTTGCTAGCTCTTCGCTCATACACAGATGAGGTAAGAAATATTCTTTTATGATTTTAAACAATATATTGTTGCCTATGTTTCTTATCTTCATTTGTGTGTGAAGGTTATCGCTGGTGATAAGGGTAAAGATATTCTTCGCAAAGGAAAATCATTTGCATCCTCTTCAAAGAAAATAAACAGAGGGAATTCTCCTCCTCCTTCAGATGTTCATTTCCCTGATGGTTCTGAAGATGATGAAGACAATAAAGATGATGATGACGACTCTGCTGTGAATAAAGATTCTCCACTTGAATCCTCTATGGCACGGTTATCTGGTATCTTCTCTGATTCTTGGCAAGGGATGGGAGATAATTGCTTCGCCAGTATATGCAAAGCTCTTGCAACTATTTGCGATACTCCTTTGTTGTATGGTGATAGTTCTCTTCGTAGAGTCTCCAGATCAGTGACTCCTAGCTTCCTAAATTCCCTCAATAGTTTGGTATGTTTTCGTATTTTTACTTCTTCATTATTGTGATTCAAAATTTCTTTTTATTTTAATTATTTTTTGTATTTTCTTCGCAGGCTGGAAAAGCTTCTTTCGTTGTTGCCTCAGATTTGGAGAGGAGACGCGAAATTCTTGAAAAGAAGAATCTTCAATTTCGTACGAAGAATGAAGAACTGGAAACTGAAGCTAAAGGTCTTCGTGAGAAGAACGAACAATTAGAAGCTGAAGTTAAAGGTCTTCGCGAGAAGAACAAACAACTGGGAACCGACACTTCTTCGCAAAGGAACAAAATTTCTACTCTTCAAAAATCTAATGATCAGCTCTATGGTATGCAATTTTTCTCCTTTCCTTTCATTCATTCATCCTATTGTCTTATCTTATTTGATTAATCCTTTTTGCAGACATTATGGTCTTTCTGATGAAGCCATTCTTCTTCGTTCATTTCCCGATGCCCTAGATAATGACACTCTTCTTGAACATCTTAATAAATCTTTGAATAGTTTCTCTAATGATAAAATTTCATCTCTGCCTTTGAATGAACTTAAATTCAAATTTCGCCTCTTAGAGATTGATCATATATCTTGTTTAGGTCTAGCCAACCAATTTAAACGTTTTTATCTCAATTCTAAAGAGAAGATCAATGAATTAAGAACCAAGATTAGCAAACTTATAGATGATAAAGATCGTATCTCTGATCAAGGTGTTAAGGCTTTGGCGAAATTCCAAGAGACTCTTCTTGAGGTTCAACTTGAACGATATGAAGCCAATCGTCAAAATGTTGTGCTTAGCGAGAGAGAAAACCAAGTTCGTTCTCGTCTTCTTATAAATAGTGATGATGAGTTCGCTTGGGCCGCGACAATCTTGGATAACGCCAGAAAAGATTTAGGTGTAAATGTTAGTCTCCAAGTTGAGCATACAGCCTTGATTAGAGATATGATTTCTGAGAGAGAAGGTCATTAACTGTTTTCCTTTATTAATCTTTGGTTTTTCACGAGTTTTTATCAAGTTACTGATTAATTGCTATATGCTTCGCAGGATCTGAAAGTAGATATCGCCAAAGAGTTGAGGAACTTGAAGCTGAAAAAGAGGAACTCGCAAAGAATCTTTCTTCTCGCAACGACAAATATTCTAGATTAAAGAATCAAATCAAGATCACTGTTGCGAACTTTAAGAACGACGCTCTGCATTTTCGCAATCAAACTATTCAAATGGTTTGTGATGACCATAGTATTCCTCACTCTGATTATCCTTGTCTCTTGGAGGAGATCCCAAAGAACATTCCTAGTCTGACCATCTCTGATAGCGAAGCTGATGATGAAGAATCTGATGGTGATGAAGGTTCTGATGGAGATAAAGGTTCTGATGCAGACGAAGAAGAGAACAAGTCTGATGAAGATGATGAAGGATCAACTAAGAAGTAGTCTTTGTTTCTTTCTTTGATCTTCTGTAATACTTGTACATTTATTCCTTCTTTTGTATATTTGCGAATTCTTTTGGTTCCCCATATTCCTTAATATATGAGTTTCTTTCATTTCGACCTGCATTCATTAAAACAATTCTTCCTTGCAATACGGTTAATCAACATAATCATTAATTTTTGAATTTTTGCGTAAATCTATCATGTGGAGACAAATAACATTTTCTAATTTCATTCATTCCCATACTTGCCTCTGTTATTTGTATCCAAATGAGAGATTTTGCAGATTTTTCTTATTTTGTGCCTCAACTTCGCAGTTGTTTATGTATAATTTCGCAATCATATGCGAAGTGAATTTTGATTCTTTTCAAAATCTCATTCCTGTGTGGTCTTATTTTGCCTTCCTAGTTAAAGGTCTTATTATGCCACCTCTTGTCATTGCGACAAAATCGCAGGACGTCCTTGCACTTTCATGCAAAAACCCATTGATCTTGCCTTAACTTTTTTCTTTGTATTATTGCCTCTCCAGGATAGTTGCGACAATATGACAGGCCTAAATTTTCTTGCGAAAATAAAGCCCCATGACATTGCCGTCTTGCGACGAAATCGCAGGACGTCTTCGCACTTTCATGCGAAAACCCATTGATCTCGTCTTATCTTTTCTCTTTAGTATTATTGCCTCTTCAGGATTGTCGCACAAATATGACAAGCCTTAATACCCTTGCGAGTAAAAAGCCTCATGACATTTGCATCTAAGACACTTATCATCTCCCTAATGAGGGTGCCGCCCTTAGCCTATCTCCCCCATGGTTTCCCCTTCAGGAGGAGTACCTCTACCATACAAGGTTTGGCTCCTCCCATCCGGTCTTAACACAACCAGTTTTTTTCGCAGCCTCTTATCCCTTTTACCTGTAGGGTTTATGGTTACGAGACTGCACCCTAAGTGGGGTTTTCTTCGGGCCGAGTGCAGTATAAGCCAAGACTTGTCAAGAATGGCAAGGTACGCTCCAGACGCCCCTGACACTCTTGATTCAACCGTGTACCTCGGCGCCCTGGTCAGATTTTGCACTCCTTGGGAGAGTCCTTATTACCTTAGTCGCCCAACCTAAGTCATATGCTTAAGTTGAGAATCCAAGGTGCCTCTCCCGGATGGGCTTTATTGATCCCAAATCTCCATGACTCAGGTTCCGGTGGCGGTTTAGCCTTTCCCTGAGCCATGCAACAGGTACCCCCTTATATGACGTACTTTAGGTCTTACATTTACCTCTTGCGGAATTGTATTCGCGAACTAGGGTGTACGCCATAAAGGTTCGCCCCTTTCTCTTTTGTCATTGTTCTATGATTGTATTTTGTAGAATTCATTATCTCTGCGAGATTCTCGTACATCATCACATCGTATTTGCACTTCTCAATCTTTTATCATTCAGTAAAATGTACTTTTTGGAAAATTTGTCGCAACAAATCAACATTCATACACATTTTTTATACCTTGTCACTCTTCTCTTTATTCTCTACTGCTCCTTGGTAGTGGTATGTTCACCATTTCTTATTCTGAGCTAGCATTAGTTTCGCAACATTTCTTCTTCTTTTCGTTCGATTGCATCCACCATCAATCTCTCACTTCTTTGTGTCTCTTTGATTTTGCGTCGCCAACTTTCCTTCTTGTTTGCTCTTCCTTCGCAGGATTCTACCTCAGTTTCGTAACATTTCTTTCCTTCAACCCAATCTCCTTTTATGATTCCTACACCGCTGGGGTGAGGGAATTTGATGCACTGGTGGAAAGTTGAAGCTACACCTAGAATCCCATGTAGCCAAGGTCGACCAATTAATGCATTGTAGGGTGACTCTACGTCAACAACACAGAACAGGATTTCAGAAGATATTCCCTTCAATGGAATTCGCATAGTAACCTCCCCTTTAGGCTTGTTGGCAGTACCATTAAAACCATATATCTTATATGTTGATGGTATAAGATCATCATCTCTCCCTCCCATGGTTTTATAAGTATGATAGAATAAGATGTTCACAGAGCTTCCGGTATCGATTAGAATCCTATTAATTGCCCATGAGTCTTCAGCTTCATCATCTTCATCTTCTTTCGGTTTTGGATTAATTTCTAATTTTACCACCAATGGATTGTCATGTACCTCTCCACCTTCGGGACTTCTTCTGCGGTAAAAGAAATAGTCTGCTTCTGCCATTCCTCTAGTGGCGAGATTTTCGCAATGTTCATAATTTCTCTTCCATCATGTCTCTTGCGAACACTCTACTCAAAACATTGTCATGAAAATCTTCAATTGTCTTGTATGAATGTACGATAGAGTGACAGAATAGATTCTTTGCTTTTGCACCAACTTCTACGAAGAACGTTTCCTTCTCTTTCACTTTACCGTGTTTACTCTGTGATGCTCTGGTGGTGGTGGTAGTAATGGTTGAGATTGTGGGTGTCCTACCAGAAAGTGGTTTAGTTTTCCTTGATCTATCATTCTCAGAATAATTCTCTTTATATTTCTGCAATCATTTGTAGTATGTCCGTGAAAATGATGATAAGAACAGAACTCATGACTTCTGCGGCTTTGAGGTGGTTCCGTTCCCATGTTCCATGGTGTTGGTATATTCTCCATCAAAATTATAGCTTCCCATATTTTCTCCACACTTGCATTCAGAGGTGGCATCTTGATTTCTTCCCATACTACCTTGTGACCTCCTTGTCCTCTATTATAATTTTGTCTTTGACCTCCATAAGTTTCTTGCGGCTGATCAAGTCTTTGAATCTTATTATTTCCACCACGATTGTAGAAATTTCTTTCTCTTTCATACTCCTCTTGATCTCGGCTTCCCATAGCCACCAGTTTCTGTTGATTGTTGCCCGTAACCTTTTCTTGTTGTACTTGCGAAGTGCTCGCCACTGTATTTATTAGTTTAGGTAATAAGCTTGCATTCGCTGCTTGTGAATTGGTGTTCGCAACTGGGTATGATTCCATTTCATTTTGCCTTTCCTCTAGAGCAATATACTCTTCCTGAAGTTCTTGCAGTTCAGTCATTGTGATTGTATTCTTGACTCTGAAAATTTGGATCTACAGTAGATTGGTTGCGAACGTAGCATTGATAAATAATAAGATAAGATATTTCTCATCCACACGGCCAGCCATTTCACTAAACATAGTTCTCCACCTTTTAGTTAGGTGCTTCAAACTTTCGTCAATCCTTTGTTTTAATCCAAACACATCTTCAATACCAGGTCGCATAGAATTGTTACTTATATATGCCCCCAAGAATGTGGTCTGCAAGTGATTGAAAGATGTTATTGTATTTTTTGGTAGACCTTCGAACCATTTTAACGCCTCTCCTGTTAGACTGGATACAAAATACTTGCACAATACGACATCATGATTTTCCCACTGCAACATGCACCTCACATAGGCTTAATGTGTTGAATTGCATAAGTTGTTCCGTCAAAAATGTTGGTTAATGCGGGAAAATTGCATTTCGGAGGTATTCCTCCTAGTTGTACTTCTCTTGTAAATGGAGTTTTCGCAGCTTCTTTATAGCTTCATCTAATTATCTTCTGCCTACTTCTCCTCTATTATTTAGCATTCCTCTCATTTCTTCCAATTCTTATAAGATTTGTTCATTTATGCCTGAATTTTGATCCATTGGTCTTTTTAATTTCGCCTCCCTTCTTCTGCGTTCATGTCTTTCTTCTCTCGCGAAATTTTGCATTTCTTCTTCATCATCCTCATCTCGTCTTCTCCTGCGGTTCTCTTCCTCATCTCTATCTTGAATTCGTATATGATGATGTCTCTCATTTTCCCCTCCATGATTTTGTCCCTTTCTTATCAATTCCATTCGTTATTTTTCAGCCCTCCTCTGTACTCTATCATACTCTTCATTGAGATTACCGTTATTCCGGTTTTGTGTACGCCTTCTTTCTCGATTGTCATGATTGTTCTGGCGAATTGCCTCTTGAAGCTCTTGTTCTTCCATTTCCGCTCTCAATCTTTCACGTTCGCAATTTAAACGTGCTTGTTCAGCATAGTGTCTTTCAATTTCTTCTTCAATCGTTTGTTGATTTCTTTGAGTTTCTCTCTCATGTAAAATTCTCCTTCCTTCCTCTCGATTCCCTTCGCCATCTTGATTATTTCGTCCCTGACGTTGTCCATTCTCCTGATTTCTATCATTTTGCCTATCATCAAAAGTTTCATTTTATGGAACGTAATGATTATCAGTCCTTTCTCTACCTTCACGATGTTCTTCATTCGGATTTCGTATTTCTTCTCGAATATTATTTCCAGCATTAACTGTGGATAAGTTTCGCCTCATCTCTCTTCTAGTCGATCTTGAATACGATCTTGTAGTACTTCTTGATCTTCTACTCTGTAGTCTCATATTTTCCATCCTCAATTCGTGATTTTACCTTGTTAGATTTGCACGCTCTTCTGTCTCAGCTCTTCTTTCTTCATGCATTCTTCGTCTCAACATCTCTACTGCTCCAATTTCCTTATCTTCACGAATTATTCCTTCAACTATTTCTTGTCCTCCCTTTGTTTGTCTATTATTTCTCGTTTGTCGTTCTTCTTCTTCATCTGCTGAATTTGATCGCCAAGTATGTATGCTCACTCTATCATAATCCATAGTTCTATTTTGTACCAGTGTTTTTTGAACTGGTTGTTGAATTTGATTTTCTCCATCATTTCTTATTCTAGTATATTCTCCTGTTTCACTTCTCTCCCTTCCAGCAAGTCTTTTACTTCTTCTTCTAGATGTTGTTGGTTGTTCGGATATATTCCTCCTTCTAGCCATTTCTTCAATACTAATGAATTGTAAGAAATTACGTAAAATTCTTCACCAGTTATTCTAATTTCCCACAAATCAGAATATTAATCTTTCAACCTTTCTAGGGTGATTTTCAATCTTCGTTCCCTGTTTCTAGCGCCATTATGTAGTTGCTGGAAATCCTACACTACACCCCTCACAAGATTTCATTAACATTCAACTCATTTTTGGATTAACAATCTTAATTTTATTGATTAATCTTTGAACAATCTTACAAGAAAAGATAAAGGAATCAAGAATAACCACTGCTCTAGATTTTCTCTGTCCTATTTACTTGCTTCTCACTCAGAAAAGATCTCCCTCTTTCCTTTACAACTGAACGGCTATTTATAGGGAATTACATAGTAGATGAAAACTAATCTGTCCTTTATTTTCGGATATGACTTGCGACATTCTCGCAACCTTATAAATATCAATCTCGCAAACTTCCTTATTTTCGCAGGATCGTCACACTTTCTCATGATTTGGCTGATGTCGTTTATTATGTCGTTTCTAAAGTTGTTCTGCGACACTGTCGTGTTGTGTTGTTAATAATTTCGTTGAGGCATTATTGCTGCGAGATTCTGATCCTACACAAAAAAATAAGAAAAAACACCATGATGACTCCCTACCCTTATTTTTAAGATAATGCTATTGTCAGAGCATGGGTCACGGTCAGACAACATGATGAAGATCTAGACAACAACATAGATCAAACCTCCCTATATTTTTGGAACCATATATTCATAGTTTTTGTGGCACTAAACGGAAATCGTAACAAAAGAACTTTGGAAATTGTTAAGAAAAGATTCGAGAAACTCTTCGAAGAATCCGAAGCTTTCAAAAAGGAAATGAAAGCCGTAAACGAAGTCAATCCCACTATACCGGGTGCTATAAGAGTAAGTCTTTTAATAATTTGTTTCATTAGAAATAGTTTTGAATAATACTATCTAACATAATTGATTTGTTTTTCAGTGGTCGAAGATGTAAACATTTGCATAGATGAAACCTATGTTTCTTTTTGGAACCGTGTGCGTATTTTTTTTTGTGACACTAGACGGAAATCATAATGGAAGATCGTTAAAACTCATTAAGAAAAGATTCGAGAAGCTCTTTCCATAATTGGAAGCTTTCAAAGAAGAATGTGTTTTAAGACTATAATTTGACACTAATATTATACGTCTATGTTATTGGTGATACCTGCATGTTCAGGTTGAATTTTCGAATGATTATAAGAAATCCTTTACGAGGGTTATTAGCTATACAAACATTATTGGAAACCACCCGTAGTCGTAATTATTGAGAACGATAATAATCCACCTCAAAACATTTAAATGGAAGTTGGTATTCATACAAATAATATCAATAACGTGCAAGGGAAAAAATGAATTAAAAAAAATGAAAAGACGAGGGTTCCTGAACACACCACAATCTTTTATTTATCAACCTATAAGTCCTCTACTGAATGTGATCGTCTATGGACAGAGTCGGGAAAACACAACAAACTCGGTTCACACTTCGTGTGATCGTTTATGGATACGAGATAGAGACAACACAATAACAAGATCACTTGTGTGATTGACTATGGATATAAGATCGAGACGATATGACAACAAAGTGTATACTTGGTAATAGATTCGGTAATAACCGAAACTCTATAAGATCAATATCAAGTATTACATATTTAACATATTTGTGCATTTTACTCAATTATAATAACAATTATAATGCGGAAAACAAAGTAAAAGAAACAGCAAGATCTTGTTAACGAGGAAAGCACAAATACAGAAAAACCCGGGGACCTAGTCCAGTTTTGGATACTCTCAGAATTAAGCCTCTATACAAAATATAATACCAACTTCGTATAGTTGAGACCAAGCAGACTACCCTTAGATAGTTAGTTCCCTCAGTATCCCCGCGCCTTCGACTTCTAGAGTCACGCACGTGAATAGCAAGTCCTTTGGATCGTATTCCAAACAACAAAGGAGGAATCTGTTTGGTAACCACTCTAATCAATCTTGCTAGAAGATAAGATGAGTTGTCGAGAAAGTCTCTTATGTTTAATGTAATAAACTCCTTTGTCTAGTTAGATCAATCTATCCAATGATTGCCGAAATAACCAAGTTTAGATTCACAATCAATTATAGATCTCAAAGAGAAACTATAAAGCGATGCCGATCTCACGCAACTATTCAATCAGATCTATCAAAGATAAATCGATTCTAGTTGGAGCCGATCAAGGTTTGTGCACTAAATCCACAAGATAGAAAAACTAATAAGAATTCTTCTTCGTCTTCAATTGTCTTCAAAACCTGCACAACAACACTTGAATCCTCTTATGATCAATCACGCACAGAACGGAGTCCGTTAACAATGGATTATCACAAGATGTCTTTAGATGTGAAGATGGTTCTAAAGATCTCGTAGATACTTTTATCTAGTCTGAGTGAATCTTATATCAGAAGAGAAGATTCTCAAAAGATAAGCATTCATACTTCGTAATATGTTTTCCTTGACACTTTGATCATACTATTATGACCAAGTCACATCACTAGAGTATTACATACAATATATACATCTTCGCATGTTATGTTTTAATTCAATATAGGATGACTTGAATGATAACCTCAAGTAGAAGGATGATGTCGGCGTTGTAGTCGTTACTTGTTCACATTCTTCAGGTCTTCAGAGTAATACTTGTACGTCTCAACATTCTTAGACTTTCTAGTCTAACCTAAACAAAGTTGACTCTAATATTTAATCAAACAACTCTAGATGAGTTTTGGTACTAAAATATGATAACCAAAATTGACATACTAACGCTTGGTGAGTTCAACCGAGTTATGCTCTAACAAATCATTAGGTTACTACCTTGTAAGAGAATGAAGAAAATACTGCTAGAGAAACTTTGATCTAGCATCACAATGGCCATTCATTTTGGCAGTTTGTGACATCACCAACCACAACTAACTAACTCTTGTTAATGATTGGTTCACTCTTATTACTGCCAAGGTTATCTTAGACACTGCCACTGTCCACATTAACTTTATCACCTCCACTATCAGTATATACCAGATGAATTGTTTCAAACACCCAAAGAAAACCTGTCAAGACCTGAACAAGCTTCAAATAGATTTCTTCTTGGGTAAAAGCTTAGACAACCCAAAAGGCTACTACCCCAAAGCTTGGACTGTTGTGTGTAAACCCAAGGATCTATGAGGTTTGGGTTTCTTGAACATGTAGCATTTCAATAGTGCTATGATCACCAAAATTGACCGGAGATTAGAAAAAGACAAAGATTCCCTCTGGTACCATCTCATGGATGCAAAGTACTTAATTGGAAGAAATGTTCTCAATATGAATATCAAGCCTAAATTGGGGAACTTATGGATATGGAAAGGGATCCTAAAAGGCATCAACAACATTCAAGAACATACCTCCGGGAGAATTGGCAATGGCAAGAACATCAAAATTTGGGAGGATATCTGAATTCCTACCATCACAACTCAAATCCCTAAACCTGTTAACTTCCCTTCTAATATTCTTATGGTTGAAAACCTCGTCTTACACAATGGTGATTGGAATACAACTCTGGTTAATGATTGGTTCACTCCCATTATTGTCAAGGTTATCCTAGACACTGCCACCCAATCAGGTGAAAATGATCAAATCATGTGGAACATAACTGAATCTGGAGACTTTCCAGTGAAATCCCTCTACAGAGCCAAGATGGATACTTTATATATAAATGATATGCATACCTGCAACTGGCAAGCTCTGTGGAGTATAGATATTGCTCCAGCCATCTAGATTTTTCTTTGGAAATATGCTCATGGAATTCTCCTCGTAAATGCTAAAACTGCTAGCATTCTCAATTATATTGACACCATTTGCAAGCTATGCAATAGTGGGGAGGAAACTATGACTCACATGTTCCTGAATTGCCATGTTGCTATGTCAGTTTGGTATTTACTGCTTGGACCATTGATCCCATAGAAAGTTTGATTCCACCACAAACTTTCTGGATTGGTTAAACTCTTGGTTTGATTCTAGAGCTAACCACTCCAGTAGCAATATTTATGCAACTGCTTGCTGGTATATCCGGAAAGCTAGATGTGCTTACATCTTTAACCGTACTCAACTGAACGTTAGGCACACCACTCTCGGTATCTAGTAACATTTGAGTAATTATCATAGAATTCTTCACTTGTAGGACCATATTCTTAATTCCGTTCTTTCGGATGAGGACTATGAGAATGGGGTTTGTCACATTGATACTGCTCTTTACTATCCAAGTAGCACTGATCAAAGAGAGGCATTTGGAATAATCATCAAAATATGCACTTTGCAGGACCCAGAATCCCTAGTTTTTTCACTGAACTTACATCTTTGGATTTTGCATGACACACTATAGGGACTAGAGGATATCTAGGACACTCTAGAGAATGGGGAGCAACAGGGGGAGAAGACTTAGCTTCGATTGGTTCAAGGAATTGCAACACACAAATGTCGAAATTCATGTTGAATCCATGGAATCCGTTTCGCAATGCTATATCACAATGCATTCCAAGGAAGATTCCACCTCAGTTACCACGAAAGAATTAGAATAGAAAACAATAAAGATAATGAAAATATATTAAATGTCATTTCTTTTGTGTTAATAAGACTTAAAGTTATCCATAGACCTCAAAACATAGACACTTATAATCTGGCTATGCCTTGTAAGAACACGAATCGTAGATTACCACTAGCTCTGGTGTGTAGTGTACACCTCTTAGGCCCCTTCCTATGGGTGTGGCAAACATGAATGTTTGCCATTTAAGCGCCCACTATGGAGGGGGAAAACTGGAAAACTGGCGTGGCTAAGTGGCTAATTTGCCACTTAGCCAGGCCAAGTCAAGTTTCTACCTAGCGGTCGACTCTCGACCGCTCGGTCCAGTTTGCACCGTTAGGTGTTTACTACACCGCTATCGGGTTTTATAAGACCGACCGGTTCAATTTGCACCGCTGAGTAGAACCTGATCCAACGACCATAATTTCCCCTCCTATAGATACCACATTCCTCTACCATTTTAACTCACACCTTCTCTTCTTTACTCTTCACATTTCTTAATCTAAAACAAATTTCATCATCTAACTATTTCATTCACTTGTATTGTATAATTTCTTTAATATGTCTCAATCTAATACTCAATCTAAACAACAAAAGAAGAAGATTAGGAGTCCAAAATTTATCGTAGCCGAAGATGAAAGCATTTGCAGAAACTATGTGTTCTTTACAGAAGATAGTATCGATTCAACAATCTACCAAGTTGTGGGATAACATATTTGCTAAGTTTCGAAACGAAACTATGAACATCAACGAGCGTGATGCAAATGGATTGTTCGGTCGCTTTATTACAATCATCGCCCAAGTTTCCTTGTATGTCGCTGCTCTAATGCAAGCTGCTCGTGGTCGAGAGAGCGGTCTTGTCGATGTTGATGTCGAACGATAGTGCCGAACTGATTGGCATCATAAACATGGGATAAATTTTTCTTATGAAAGTTGTTATCATATTTTGAAAGTGTTGCTTAAATATAATCCAGAAGTGTTAGCAAACATGCAGAATGTACCTGCAAGTTCACCATACACTTCTTCACCTTCAACGCCAGCTTCACAACCATCTCAATCATCTCATCCCCCTTTAGATAATCCATTTTCTACCAGAAAAACAATTCCAACTTGAATTTCAATACTACAATTAATATAATTATTAGAAAGAAATCATGCAAGAGCAGCGAGAAAAGCTGCCCAAGAAGGAGAAGCAAGTGAAGGAGGTAGTAGTACTATGGAAACTTTGATAGAGCATCAGAAGGTCGTCGAAAAACAAAGAGTTGTAGATCGAAAGTTCTTGACTAAGGAGATGAAAAACATCGACTAACTCAAGAAAAATTTGTTTCAGACTATGACAAGAATAAGATTCTAAATGCAGACACCGAAAAAATGAATGCCAGGCAATTGATGGTATGGGAGATGGAGATGGACAGGCTAACAGAGGAATTGGAAGAAAAAAGAAACAAAAGAAACATGGAAAAACAATTTGGGGTTCAAGCTGAAGATGAGGATGATGAAGACGATGATGAAGTAGTGCCACTTAATTAATTAATGTATCAGCTTTAATTTTAATGAATATGTAGTAGTAGTTTGGTTATGGTGAATGAAATTGTTCTAATTGTTTTACTTTTTTCATTACATTAAAACTTAAACTAATTGTTCTAATTGACAACATCCATGAAAACATTATTAAGCCTAACATCCCATACGAGTTATTAAAAACTCCTTAAGAATTTGGTAATGCGCTTCGTATTCGAAATCTTTTCGTTTCCATCTTCGCCACTCGTCTCGAGCTCGTATTCCCAATTCAGCATTGGTCTCACCTCTAAGACGGTATCGAATGACAATCCTATTCATAGCTATAAAATCCACAAGCTCTTTTTTGATATCCATGAATCGGAAAAACAAAGCAGCACGATCCCGGTTATGAGATTTACATGTCTCTGTGCAGAAGGCATCATGAATTTTACCCAAATAACTCATACTAGGTAAACCGTTCATCCGTCGTTCTTCACCTCTCTTCGGGTAGTGTATTACATAGTTTCTACAAAGACATAATTCTTCATCTTCAGTGAATCTAGGATCATCCATAATTTAACCAGAAAGTAGAGAAGTTTTTGTAGAGAAGTGATGTGTGAGCGAAACGGATGAAGTGAAGGATTTATAAGGAATGCTAGCGGTTGAGTCTAGACCGCTAGCGATTAAATCTAGACCGCTACTTTTAATTACCGTTAAAAAAATTTAAACTTGAAAAACAACTACAAAACAAAATTATGGAACAACAACTGAAACTTAAACAATTTAAAAAAAAATAAAAAAAAATAGCAAACGAAACAATAATAAAAAAACAAAAACAAATGAAACAAACACTACTCAATTCGTCCCCCATCTCTTCCAAACTCAGCCCACAGATTCGCTCTGAAATCTTCCCTCAACCTGTTATACAGAGTTCTGTTCTCAATATAACTGGTCATTTGCGCATAGTTCCTTGCAGGTAATCCTCTAGCTGGTATAATCTCATGCCTTAAGTCTTCATCTTGATGGTTAGTCCAATTCTTATTACGACGAGTATCCTGGATAACCATGTTATGCATAATGATGCAAGTCAGCATAGTCTTATGCATTTCACAAGTACTTAAACCACGATAAGTCCCACAAACGATTACGAACTTCCGCTTCAGAATTCCAAAAGCCTGCTCCACACCCTTTCTCAGATTCATTTGTTTACTATTGAAATACGAGTATGAACGACCCATTTCACCGGCAGGTGGCTGACGGTAACATTGAACTAAAGTTGACCATTTTGGATTAATTCCATCTGCAAGATAATAATCATGAGTATAGTGATTCCCGTTGATACTGAAATTTACCTGAGGAGAAATTCCATACTTTAAATCTTCAAACAAAAGCGATTTGTGTAAAACATTTATATCGTTTTGAGATCTCGGGAGACCAAAAAAAGCGTGCCATATCCAACAATCATAAGAAGCAGCAGCCTCAAGGATCACTGTTGGTTTTGCGTAGTGAGCCTTATACTGACCGGCCCAATATTTGTACTCTCAGTAAATTTCTTGAGGGTCTCTTCTAGAGATATCTTAGTTGACCGCTATACGGACTCTTCTGGGAGAAGAATATTATAAGTATCTTTCATAAATAACTTCCGTGCTGACTCATTGAAACTCTTGAGAGACTCTTCTAGAGAAATAGAAGGATTTTTTTGCTTGTATGACCTGTGGGTATGTGGATAGTAATTGGGCTCAAAATGGTATGGACCATAACCTTCAAAGGTTTCACGTTCCCAATCACTATTCACACTATGGTCATAAAAAGGATAATGTCTAAGTTGCTCAGTCGGATACTCATTGTATTGGCTATTATAATACCAGTTCGACATCCTAACTGCAAGGGAATTCTAAACAAACACAAAGAAGGCTGACTCGACCACAACAAGCCTATTTTATCTATCAAACAAAAAGCATGATGGCTCCACTTAGATTGTTTCTAGACCAGCTTCTAATCCTTCGAAAGGGAATTCGTTACAATTTAAGAAAACCCCTCTGGAATCAATCCGAGTCAAAGTAAGTTGAATAGAGGCGAGGGAAGCTGCGTCGAGCTTTGATACCCAAGGCCTCACCGCATTACAAGGAGGCGCAGTCACGCATTCAACTCACAGAAACCATCATGAACTTTGAAGTATGCTTAAAAGAGTAACCAATATTTTTCGAATGACTTTCCTATTAAGCTCGTTACCCTATCGGTCTCGTTCTAGTCAAAATTTTAGGCTTAGGTTCGTGTAGGTTACGTGTTCCTAAGGCGTGATGAAATCCGAGTCCTTATCTTGATTTGGCCAGGCCTTGCCCTGTACTAGAAAATTAAATCCGATTTCAGGTCCTCAACATATAAGCATACAAAATCATCCAGTAAACCCGCTGACAGGGGATTCGCGGGTGTTTGGAATTCTTACCTCCCGTTCCAGACGGGGGATGAACCGTTGAAGTCGACTCGGGCCACAACTCCAATGTCGTGTACGAACCCGAGGGGCCGAGACGATATCGTAATCGTCGTCCTTCTCTGCACACAGTTTATATTTAAAATTACCCTTCCGAAGGGTTTAAAAAAAACTTAAGTCCCAAAGTTCAATGTCCGAAAATAAAAAAAATGTCCAAAAATAAAAGATTACAAAAATAAAAACCTTAATTACAGTTTATAAAAACAATAAAAATAGAATATCTATATACAAAAATTTTCTTCTTCACTCCTTTTGGATTCCTCCTTTCTTTTCTTCTTTGGCTTCGCTTTTGTTTTAAGCACTTTCTCCCCTTTTCTTTAGCTCAGGTCCAAAACTGAAAGCAAACAAAAAATACCAAAAGGCGTAAAAAGGAACAAATAAAAAAAAACTAAAAACAAATTTATAAACAAATCCGCGTCGGCGGCGCCAAAAATTGATGTGTTTTTCAATGATGTTGTAGTAAGATGATTCGTTCACTCAGATTTGTTGAGAATTTGTTTTAAGACTTAATAAAGAAAATAAGGAAAAATATATATACAAAATTTGTCACAGGATGAAGAGAGACCGGGACTCGGGATTTCACTACTTTTCATATTGTTGTGGTTCAGTCATTAACTCTAGACAATATAGCTCAAACAAAAGAAGTTGTGACTCTAGTTCTTTGCCAAAAATAGATTTCGTATTTGTAAGTTAAAAGCATGACGCATCTGAAGTAATTAAAACTAAGCATGCGGCATCTAACAAAATAACAAGTAATTAATAGATATCATAAATCAATTAAATCTATGCAAAAAGTCAATAAAAGAATTAATTCATTTACCACAATCATGAAAAGTTGCTTCCTCCGTTGTCCCGGTGGAGGGGTTTAGCTTCTCATGGTGAAAAAACACTCAAAGGAATTTTTCAATGCTCAAAAAGGTGCTTCCAAGGATGAAAAGGGAGGAACAACAATTAAAACCGGGTTTGTAACAATTATATTTGTTACAAACCAGAACGACCCACAATATGTGTCAGTGATACTGTTTCTCTAAGACCCACGTTTCTGTGTCGCAAACTCTGTAGAAAATAAGTTTGCCTTGCTTGTGTCGCATTCACTGTAGCATAAACGACTGCTTGTGTGGGCCAATGTTCTTCATCTTCTAGGATTTCTGCAGTAGCAGAACCAACTCTGCAACTCGATCAAACTCCTCTCTTTTCTTCCCCTCACTCTCCATCCCCAACTCTGACCCCCAAGCACCCTTTAAATACATAACAGTCCCATAAAATCTCGGCCATAACTCGAGAATCACCTTCATTACTCAAGAATAATATTCAGCCACATTTCGGGTATTATTTCATTATTTCTCTCTTTCACACGTCAACTGGTAGCTAAAATTCTCCCAAAGCGACGCCAGCACGTTCTCAACAAAGTTTAAAAACGCTGAAAACACAATCCGATGTCCTAGGAATAAACAAAGAACTCGGGTAAGAAAATAAAACCCCGAGATACTCTCATGGCTGATTGTGTGTATCCAAATCCTGACAACTAGCTTCCGTGTTTTATCGTGAAATCTTCCTTATTTACGTGACAGGATCAACTAACTTCACTGTTTGGATTTATCGGAAAAATACCAACTCATATCCAATAAGAACTCCACAAAAATCTCGTCCACGTCAATCCAAGGACACTCGCCGTCACTGCCATGAAAGTAAATCCCGAGCATCCACGTTTTGCAAGACCCAGACCTTCCAAACAAGCCCAAACGAAAATAAACTTCAAAGAAATACGAGAAGAACTCCATGCAAATCAACAGAGAACCCATAGATTTCTCTCCTCGAATTCCGGGTTATCCAGCCCAAGTTTCTTGACTTAATCAAATATACCATGCATGTTACTCCATTCAAGTACGAACCAACGAATTTCTCCGATCGAATCTCCTCAAAAGTTGCCCAGAAATTGAACCCTAAAACTTGTTCGCTGCAACTTTCTTTCCCGCCAAAATTCAATTTCAAACCGTGAAGAAGAAGGGTGTCCCCCTAATCCAGCGCTGGACTCCCTTTAGCAGTGAGGTGCCCCTTAGCAATTTGGTTACCCCTTATCCAAACTGAGAGTCCGAATAGTAGATATACTTCAGGTGCTTTTATCACTTTTCGCGCCGAATTTCCCAAAAATATTTATTTCCAAAAAATACATACAAACACACAAAACACCATAATAAGGACGAAAACAAGTACTAACAATACGAAACATTGAGGACAAATTAGACACATAAATGCGTCTATCAAATACCACCATACTTATTATTTTCTAGTCCTCGAGCAAAACTAATAAAAAATAAAACTGAGTTAATCTCGGGAGGGTTTACCAGAGGTGTACCCACAAAACCATGACTTCTAATTGGTCACAAGTATCCAAAGAGCTATGAGGACATACATATTCTCAACCTATCTCCAAGTAACTAGAATGCCAGAGAAATTAAAGGTGTCAACTCTAAAGCTGACTAAAGAAAAGGGGAGACACATCCGCAACACTGCTAGATAAAGAGATATCCGCTATACAGCTAGATAAACATTGTAAGATGCGTCCACTGATTTACAGCTGGATAAGATTAGGAGAGAGATAAAGATGAGAGGGACATCTGCTACACAGCTGGACTAATTACGTGTGATGAGTTAAACCAGTGCTAGAAAGATCTTGTGCCAGATTGAAAGCGTACTAACAAAGCAACCAATATACATCTCTCTTCGACTCTCTCATAGTACTCAGTAGAAACAACGTCTTCTTCGGCTTCAACTGTTGATGATAAACTCTCGAACCTCGTAGAACCTTGAAAATTAACTCTTCTCTTCGATTTCTTGCTTGACTTATAAATTTCTAATTCCCTTTGGTCTTATTGAACAAAACGTAACGATGATTTTTTTCTTTTTTCATTTTTCTCATATTTTTTTTCAACACAAAAATAACAAGACAAAAATTTTAATGGCCATGATAGAAGGACTTTAGAACTTGGATCTTCGCAACTTGTGATGTCTTGGTATCATGAACTTCAATAACTTATATCATTTGCTCTTATAACTTTTTGTAACTAAGTCTTGAACTTTGATTTTCGAATTATTCTTTTCTATTGTTGCTTCTAAACCTTAAACGTCTTCAACTTTCTTCATAGATTTTGATGTCGCCCCGCTTGTTGATGATGATAAGTTTCTACTGAGAGAGAGTCGGAATCCAGTAACTAAGACTACATTGTGAGGTTGCTTTGTCTTTCTGGCATTTCCTTTTGACCTACTTGCCTTTCCATCATGGATGGTTAGGTCCATCACGGTTACCCTCTAAAAGGAACAAGTTCTCTCCTGAATTTCAAAGATCTCAATGTCTTTTTCTCTAATGTCTCAATAGAATGTTATCCCTAGCAATTCCAATTTCCATCTTTTCGGTGAAAAACAATATGTAAACTTAGCTAACCGGATACTATGTGATGCTAAAAGTTTCTCCCTTAAAAATACCCCCAAACTTAAATCTAACATTGTCCTCAATGTTCTAAAGATAAAATTAAAAACATGAACAAGGAGAAACTATTACCACTTGAGGGAAAGAAATAAGGAAGAATATTACTGTGTCGCGTGAAAATGGGTTACCTCCCAAGAAGTGCTAAGTTTAAAGTCTTCAGCCAGACATTGGAAGAATTAGTCACCTCGTAGAATCGTATAGCAGTAGCCGAAATAATTGTGGGTCATTTGGATCAAAAAGTGTTACCCACAAGAAGAGGAAAGTGCAACAGACCAAGAAAATACCAAACATACCCTTGCTTAAGACAACTACATCTAGTTGTGGTTCAGGTTCATCTCTATAAAAGGGTCTAAATAAGAAGTTTTCCTGGAATGGATTTCCTCAAAGGAATTCTGAATATCAGGCTGAAGAGTCTGGAAATACTCAAGTAAGAACTTAGAAGCACATAACAACAACCTGAATAATTGGGGATCCTCTAAGTCAATTAGATTTGACTCACACAACTGACCACAATGAAAGAGGTGTTCTTCCTTAAGAAAATGTGTCTGCCCTAATATCCTAAAGTGAAGAGGTTTAGTCTCAAAACTTAATAACCGACACATCTTAAAATCAAAAGTTCCCACAATTGGAAGAAAAGTTTTTGGTGGGAAAACAAAGTCAATCTTGGTATCATAGCCTGGGTTAACCACATCAACCAGAGGATGGGTTTCTAACAACTGAGCTTCTTTCTGGACATCATTAGGTTCGGGAAAACGTGTATGAAGATAATCTTATAAGATGGTTGAGGCACAAATGTCAAGTCCTAAAGGAGGGTACTTTTTAAGAGTTAAAGCACACGGAGAATGATAATCACCCCCAAACTTAGAGTTTTCTGTGTCTCTAGAAATACTAGTCACAACTTCCCTAATTTCTAGGTCATCAGATTCCTGGAAATGGTCAATAGATTCTTCTAAGTTGGGTTCATCCTCACTCATTTCTACGAGTTTATCATCTTCTAAGACTGGTGTTTCTAAATCGCTAGATTCTAAAACAGTATTCTCAGGTAAACTCTTTCCTCTAAACCATCATCACAATCATATAAAGGATTATCACAGAAAGTTTCATATAAAGGCTCATCAACTAAGGTTTTAATCATAGTTACCTCCTCCGATTCACTGATAGGCACATCAAATAATTGATTATCCAACATACTACAGGCTAAAGGATCATGAACTACATCGTCTAAAACGGTGGTATCTCTAGTCAAATCCACATCCTTTTGAATAGGTGAATAATTATTAAAATTATTTGGATTTGTACTAGAAATAACACGATCATTATAAAGCTCAACCGGAGTAACAAATTCCTGATCACTATGCCTACATATTTCATGTTCTTCATCAATACTATCCTCATCATAATCATCACTATAATAACATGAAAATGATAGAACCTTATCAAAACAAGTAGTGTTACCAATTCTAACCTCGTCATCTTGATTATGTGAATAAAAACTATCCTTATTTTCGAGGGTGGTATTGGGAAAACTACACTGGAAATTAAGACTATCCTTAGCAAGTTTTTCCACAATCCTATTTGTACTCTCAGTAAATTGCTTGAGGGTCTCTTCTAGAGATATCGTAGTTGACCGCTCTACGGACTCTTCTGGGAGAAGAATATTATAAGTATCTTTCATAAATAACTTCCGTGCTGACTCATTGAAACTCTTGAGAGACTCTTCTAGAGAAATAGAAGGATTGTTTTGCTTGTATGACTTGTGGGTATGTGGATAGTAATTGGGCTCAAAATGGTATGGACCATGACCTTCAAAGGTTTCGCGTTCCCAATCACTATTCACACTATGGTCATAAAAAGGATAAGTTCTAAGTTGCTCAGTCGGATACTCATTGTATTGGCTTTTATCATACCAGTTCGACATCCTAACTGCAAGGGAATTCTAAACAAACACAAAGAAGGCTGACTCGACCACAACAAGCCTAATTATCTAGCAAACAAAAAGCATGATGGCTCCACTTAGATTGTTTCTAGACCAGCTTCTAATCCTTCGAAAGGGAATTCGTTACAATTTGAGCAAACCCCTCTGGAATCAATCCGAGTCAAAGTAAGTTGAATAGAGGCGAGGGAAGCTGCGTGGAGCTTTGATACCCAAGGCCTCACCGCATTACAAGGAGGCGCATTCACGCATTCAACTCACATAAACCAACATGAATTTTGAAGTATGCTTAAAAGAGTAACCAATATTTTTCGAATGACTTTCCTATTAAGCTCGTTACCCTATCGGTCTCGTTCTAGTCAAAATTTTAGGCTTAGGTTCGCGTAGGTTACGTGTTCCTAAGGCGTGATGAAATCCGAGTCCTTATTTTGGTTTGGCCAGACCTTGCCCTGTACTAGAAAATTAAATACGATTTCAGGTCCTCAACATATAAGCATACAAAATCATCCAGTAAACCCGCTGACAGGGGATTCGGGGGTGTTTAGAATTCTTACCTCCTGTTCCAGACGGGGGATGAACCGTTGAAGTCGACTCGGGCCACAACTCCAATGTCGTGTACGAACCCGAGGGGTGATGTGATTTGTAGATAGTGGTAAAAGTGGTTCGATTCTCAGACTTGCGAAGGATAAAATATAGACTTAAATTCTAAAACTAAAATAGAAAACAAACTAAAAATTGTCACAAACTCAATCAAAGATGATATCAATATTAAAAGAACACTGAGGCTAAGATTCCACTATTTTCCAAGTTCAAAGTGATTTAATCCCAATATTTATATTTATGCAATTTTCTCGTTCAAGTTGATTCTAACTTATTGCAACTAGTAGATTCTCAAAATAACAAGTGTAAATCCAAAGTATAGAACATCAAAAACCTAGGTCCAAGTATGTACTATCAAAAGAAATCACAATTGCTTAACAAGGATCATTCAAACAATTTTCAACCAAGGGAAATAATCATAAAATAATTGCAAATAAATAAATAAAATAGAATATACCACTTCTTGTTGGAAAAATAGCTTCCTCTATCGCCTCAGCAATGGGGTTTAGCTCCTCATATTAATCACTTGCTCAAAATACATGTTTGTTGCTCAAAAGTTGATTAAAGATGAAAAACTATAACACTGGATGTTTGCAACGATGTATTGGCGTTGCAAGAAAAAGGACTGACTGTTACAAAGAAGTCACTGTAGCAGCGTTACAAATTTGAGACGCTGTTCTTATTTGCAGCGGATGTTCTTCAGCAGCAGCAGCAGCAGAATACGGTTTCCTGCAACTTGATCAATATGGCTCTGTAGTGTTTCTAACTCCTCTGCGACTGCTCCAATAACTTCGTTACCTTTCCTGGGACTTAAACACACCTTTTATACTACTCAAAAACCTAAAAATAACGATTAATTCTCGCTTTTTCTTTACGTGCAAGTCACGGAAATAATCTCTTCTGCCGACTTCCCTAGCCAATTCTGAGCTTTCCCGATTGTCTTAAACTCTTCCTTAGATAGAATACTACCTTAGGAAACAATTTCACGCGTTTAGTCTCCCTGAATTACCAAAAATCAACCCAAACAGAGACCCGTACAAAACTCAAACTCTGTTTCCTTATTTTGGATTATCCAGCCCAATTCGATTGATTCCAGCGCACATACCAAGCCTGTTATGCTCAATCACGTCCAGCCCAACAAATTTCAGCGATTAAATCTCTCTAAAACACCTTCGAAATCAATCCCCAACTCTGGTTCGTCTGCAACATTTTTTCCCGCCAATTTCTGAGTTTAAAAACGATGAAGATGACCTCCCCCTATCCTGTGCTGGTCTCCCTTTAGCAGCTGCCTGGAAATGGATGCCCCTTAGTAATTAGGTCACCCCTTATCCAAAGTGAGAGTCTGTATAGTAATTTTCTCCCACGAGCGCAAAAACCACTTTTTTAGCCAATTTCGCCGCAAAAGCTTATTTCTCCAAAAATACCTACAGGGACATAAAAAGCCATAATAAATATAAAATCGAGCACTAATAATATATACAATTGAGATTATATAAGACACAAAAATGTGCCTATCAAATACCCCCAAACTTATTATTTGCTAGTCCTCGAGCAAATCAAATAGAAAATAAAATCCCAACTCACTGACGCAGGCATCGTCGATTGCATTTAGCGTATGCAATAAGCCTTTAAACCCCTAAGTGTCCCTAGTGGCGGAGTGTTGTCTCCGGAGGGCTTACAAGAGGTATACCCACAAAACCTTTACTCCAGACCTTAGCTATCTACGCAGAACCTTGGAAGGCACTAAAGAATCTTCTTGGTTGGCATACTTATTGACTACAGGAGGAAGTACCCTGATGCGAAATTCCAATTGTTGTACACGAGTTTGCACTCAAGCATACTAAAATTCATATAAAGTGACAGAGCTCTACTCAAATAGTTTCACTATGGACATCAATATCCGGAGTCAAAACTAATCACATGGATAGATCAAGAAGATTGATATAAAAAAACATAGATGGTTTTGATGTTTACTAAGTGAACGACGTTTCCAATATCTGTCTGAAGGCCTCCGCCAAAATGAACCTATCCTAATGGATTGAGATATTAGTCTGACTAATATCAACACACTGGCATATACAAGGGAACCAGTGGTCGATAACCTAACTCTAGGTCAACACAACTGGCATATACAAGCGTACCAGTGGTCGACTTTATTGAATTTGTCCCTTTTGGTCAAATGGTCTGGTCTCAATTTTTTTTTTTTTTCATAATAATTTTTTTTTCAACTTTTTGGTAACTACCATTTTTTTTTATCTTTCTCAATCACTCTAATTCACCCTAGCATTGGTAACAACTTGAATCGTGGGCCCCACCTATCACTTAGAGAAACATAGTTTAAAAAAAATAGAAGTGAAAAGGACTCAATGAGATATGGTGAAACTATCATGTTATTTCTAACACCTGAGCTCTGTGCTTTTATGAATAGACTCTTCTAGATGTTGCCATCTAATCAGATTGGTTCCTCAACTCCTACAATCAAAATGCTTCCATCCACTTAGGTTGGTTAGTGCCAACCTTAATAGGCATAAATTTCTAGGCTCTGGAGTTTATTAATGCAACTAAAAAGTTTCTCCCCTACCCCCAAACTTAAATCTAACATTGTCCTCAATGTTCTAAAGATGAAATTAAAAGCATGAACAAGGAGAAACGGTTATTATTTGAAGCAAAAGAGTTAAGGAAGGATATTACCGTGTTGCATGAGATTGGGTTACCTCCCAAGAAGTGTTAAGTTTAAAGTCTTCAACCAGACTTATAAAAGGTTTAGTCAACTCGAACCGTATAACAGTAGCCGGAATAACTGTGGGTCTTTAAAACCAAAAAGAGCTGACAAAAGAAAACTGCAATGAACCAAGAAAATGTACAAGACTAGCATGCCCTTACCTAGTTTCCTGATAACTATCGCTAACTGTGGTTCAGGTTCAGGTTCTATGAAAGGGTCTAAATAAAATATTTTCCTCGGATGCATTTCCTCATAGGTTGGATCCAAATTATTAGGTCCTAGAGTCTGGAAAAACTCAAATAAGAACTTTGAATCACAAAATAATAACCAAAATAACTGAGGATCCTCTAAGTCAATCAGTTTTGACTTACATAATTGACCACAGTGAGAGTAGTGGTCATTCTTTGGCAATTTTGTCGATATTATTAACCTAAAGTACTTAGGCTTAGTCTCAAAACTTAATATTCGACTCATTTTAAATATAAACGTTCTCACATTTAGAAGAAAACTATTTGGTGGGAAAACAAAGCCAATCTGGGTGTTATTGCCTGGGCTAACCACATCAACCAGATGATGGGTTTCTAACGACTGAACTTCTTCTTGGACATCATTAGGTCCAGGAAAACGTGCATGAAGATAATCTCGTAAAATGGTTGAGGCATATATGTCAAGTCCCAAGTGAGGGACCTCTGTAATATCTAAAGGTAAAGCACATGGAGAATGATAATCACCCCCAAACTTAGAGATTTTAATGTCTCTAGATAGACTAGTCACAATCTCCCTAATTTCTAGGTCACCAGATTCCTGAAAATGGTCAATTGATTCTTCTAAGTTATAATCGGAAGGTGCATCCTCACTCATCATATTTGAAAGATCTACGAGTTCAACCTATTTGTCTAAGACTAATGTTTCTAAATCGCTAGACTCTAAAACAATATTCTCAGAATAAACTCGTTCCTCTAAACCATCATTAGCTTCGTAATCAAAAGCAAATACTACATCATCTAAGACGGGGGTATCTCTAGTCAAATCCTCGTCCTTTTGAATAGGTGAATAATTATTAAAATTATTTGGATTCGAACTAGAAATAATATTATCATTGTAAAGCTCAATTGGAGTAGCAAATTCCTGATCACTATTTATTTCAAATTCTTCATCAACACTATCCTCATCATAATCATCATTATAATAACATGAAAATGGTTGAACCTCTTCTAAAGTAGTGTTACCAATTCTAACCTCGTCATCTTGATTATGCAAATAACTATCCTCATTTTTAAGGGTATTATTGGAAACACTATATTGGAAAGTAATATTATTTCGAGCAATTCTTTCGTTTGTCTCAGCCATCAGCTTGAGGGATTCCTCTATAGAAAGATCACTCATTATTGTAGTTCTTTCGTCTAGAACTACACTATTCATCTCAGCTAACTTACGCGTCGACTCAGCTAACTCCCTGAGGGACTCTTCTAAAGGAGGAATAGGAATAGAGGGATCATAAAAAGGACTACTTTTCAACAGTTTGATTGTATCCTCTAGAGACGAAGAACTAGTACTATAATCTTCTTACTCGTAAGACTGATGCATGTGTGGATAGTAATTGGGCTCACCAGAGTATGACCCATATCCTTCCCAATGATGGCGTTCCCAACCACTATTCCCAACATGGTCATAGAAAGGATGATGTCCATATTCAAATTCAGGTCGATACTCATTGTATTGGCTTCTATCATACCAGTTCGACATTCTTAATTGCAAGGGAATTCTACACAATCACAAACAAGGCTGACTCGGCCAAATCAAACCTATAAAATCTAGCAAACAAAAAGCATGATGGCTCCACTTAGATTGTCACTAGACCAGCTTCTATTCTTTCGAAAAGGAACTCGTTACAATCTGAGCAAACACCTCTGGAATCAATCCGAGTCAAAGTAAGTTGAATCAAGGCGAGGGAAGCTCAGTGGAGCTTTGATACCCAAGGCCTCACCGTTTACAAGGCGGCGCAGTCACGCATTCAACTCATAGAAACCGTCAAGAACTTCGAAGTATGCTCAAAAGAGTAACCAATATTCTTCGAATGACTTTCCTATTAAGCTCGTTACCCTATAGGTCTCTTTCTAGTCAAAATTTTAGGCTTAGGTTCGCGTTTGGTTTCGTGTTCCTAAGGCGGGCAAGAAGAGAACGGTGATGAAATCCGAACCCTTATCTTGTATGGCCAGTCCTTGCACTTTACTAGGAATTAAAAGCAATCGTATTCAAGTCCTCAGCATATATTCACCTTAAGGAATACAGTAAACCCGCTTACAGGGGATTAACGGGTGTTTCGAAAAACTTACCTCCCGTACCAGACGGGCGAAGAACCGCTGAAGTCGACTCGGGCCACAACTCCTATGTTGTGTACGAACCCGAGGGGCCGAGGTGATATCGTAATCACCGTCCTTCCCTGCACACAGTTTGTATTTAAACCAACCCTTCCTTAGGGTTTAAAAATAATAATGTCCAAAGTCCAATGTCCAAGTGTCCAAAAAGAAAAGAAAAATTACAAAAATAGCAAACCCTAATACAGTTCTCTCTCTCTCTTTTTTTTTTAATAAAGAAAAATAAACAAACCCTAATAGAATAAAAAAAAAATATCTAAAAAGAAATTGTCTTCTTCTTCGTTTTTTTCGCTTTAATCTTTCGCTCCAAGTCTTTATGCTTTAAGTTCCAGTCCTTACGAAATCACCAAACTCCTTGGCTCAATTCGCTTTATGATCCAAAACCTGTAGACAAAAGATAAATACCCAAAAACGTAAAAAAGAACAAAAATAATAAAAACCTAAAAAATAAAAAAATAAAAAAATAAATAAATAAAAGAAAACTAAGTCTAAAAACCCTAAAAGCAAATCCGCGTCGGCGGCGCCAAAAATTGATGTGATTTGTAGATAGTGGTAAAAGTGGTTCGATTCTCAGACTTGCGAAGGATAAAATATAGACTTAAATTCTAAAACTAAAATAGAAAACAAACTAAAAATTGTCACAAACTCAATCAAAGATGATATCAATATTAAAAGAACACTGAGGCTAAGATTCCACTATTTTCCAAGTTCAAAGTGATTTAATCCCAATATTTATATTTATGCAATTTTCTCGTTCAAGTTGATTCTAACTTATTGCAACTAGTAGATTCTCAAAATAATAAGTGTAAATCCAAAGCATAGAACATCAAAAACCTAGGTCCAAGTATGTTCTATCAAAAGAAATCACAATTGCTTAACAAGGATCATTCAAACAATTTTCAACCAAGGCAAATAATCATAAAATAATTGCAAATAAATAAATAAAATAGAATATACCACTTCTTGTTGGAAAAATATCTTCCTCTATCGCCTCAGCAATGGGGTTTAGCTCCTCATATTAATCACTTGCTCAAAATACATGTTTGTTGCTCAAAAGTTGATTAAAGATGAAAAACTATAACACTAGATGTTTGCAACGATGTATTGGCGTTGCAAGACAAAGGACTGACTGTTACAAAGAAGTCACTGTAGCAGCATTACAAATTTGAGACGTTGTTCTTATTTGCAGCGGATGTTCTTCAGCAGCAGCAGCAGCAGAATACGGTTTCCTGCAACTTGATCAATATGGCTCTGTAGTGTTTCTAACTCCTCTGCGACTGCTCCAATAACTTCGTTACCTTTCCTGGGACTTAAACACACCTTTTATACTACTCAGAAACCTAAAAATAACGATTAATTCTCGCTTTTTCTTTACGTGCAAGTCACGGCAATAATCTCTTCTGCCGACTTCCCTAGCCAATTCTGAGCTTTCCCGATTGTGTTAAACTCTTCCTTAGATAGAATACTACCTTAGGAAACAATTTCACGCGTTTAGTCCCCTGAATTACCAAAATCAACCCAAACAGAGACCCGTACAAAACTCAAACTCTGTTTCCTTATTTTGGATTACCCAGCCCAATTCGATTGATTCCAGCGCACATACCAAGCCTGTTATGCTCAATCACGTTCAGCCCAACAAATATCAGCGATTGAACCTCTCTAAAACACCTTCGAAATCAATCCCCAACTCTGGTTCGTCTGCAACATGTTTTCCCGCCAATTTCTGAGTTTAAAAACGATGAAGATGACCTCCCCCTATCCTGTGCTGGTCTCCCTTTAGCAGCTGTCTGGAAATGGATGCCCCTTAGTAATTAGGTCACCCCTTATCCAAAGTGAGAGTCCGTATAGTAATTTTCTCCCACGAGCGCAAAAACCACTTTTTTAGCCAATTTCGCCGCAAAAGCTTATTTCTCCAAAAATACCTACAGGGACATAAAAAGCGATAATAAATATAAAATCGAGCACTAATAATATATACAATTGAGATTATATAATACACAAAAATGTGCCTATCAAGGGTCCGAGACGATATCGTAATCGTCGTACTTCTCTGCACACAGTTTATATTTAATACTACCCTTCCGTAGGGTTTAAAAAAAAATAAAGTCCCAAAGTTCAATGTCCGAAAATAAAAAAAATGTCCAAAAATAAAAAATTACAAAAATAAAAACCTTAATTACAGTTTCTAAAATAAAATAAAAATAGAATATCTATATACAAAAATTTTCTTCTTCACTCCTTTTGGATTCCTCATTTCTTTTCTTCTTTGGCTTCGCTTTTGTTTTCAGCACTTTCTCCCCTTTTCTTTAGCTCAGTTCCAAATATGAAAGCAAACAAGAAATACCAAAAGGCGTAAAAAGGAACAAATAAAAAAAAACTTAAAAACAAATTTATAAACAAATCCGCGTCGGCGGCGCCAAAAATTGATGTGTTTTTCAATGATGTTGTAGTAAGATGATTCGTTCACTCAGATTTGTTGAGAATTTGTTTTAAGACTTAATAAAGAAAATAAGGAAAAATATATATACAAAATTTGTCACATGATGAAGAGAGACCGGGACTCGGGATTTCACTACTTTTCATATTGTTGTGGTTCAGTCATTAACTCTAGACAATATAACTCAAACAAAAGAAGTTGTGACTCTAGTTCTTTGCCAAAAATAGATTTCGTAAAATATTATTTGTGAGTTAAAAGCATGACACATCTGAAGTAATTAAAACTAAGCATGCGGCATCTAACAAAATAACAAGTAATTAATAGAAATCATAAAGCAATTAAATCTATGCAAAAAGTCAATAAAAGAATTAATTCATTTACCACAATCATGAAAAGTTGCTTCCTCCGTTGTCCCGGTGGTGGAGTTTAGCTTCTCATGGTGAAAACACACTCAAAGGAATTTTTCATTGCTCAAAAAGGTGCTTCCAAGGATGAAAAGGGAGGAACAACAATTAAAACCGGGTTTGTAACAATTATATTTGTTACAAACCAGAACGACCCACAATATGTGTCACTGATACTGTTTCTCTAAGACCCACGTTTCTGTGTCGCAAACTCTGTAGCAAATAAGTTTTCCTTGCTTGTGTCGCATTCACTGTAGCATAAACGACTGCTTGTGTGGGTCAATGTTCTTCGTCTTCTAGGGTTTCTGCAGTAGCAGAACCAACTCTGCAACTCGATCAAACTCCTCTCTTTTCTTCTCCTCACTCTCCATCCCCAACTCTGACCCCCAAGCACCCTTTAAATACATAACAGTCCCATAAAATCTCGGCCATAACTCGAGAATCACCTTCATTACTCAAGAATAATATTCAGCCACATTTCGGGTATTATTTCCTTATTTCTCTCTTTCACACGTCAACTGGTAGCTGAAATTCTCCCAAAGCGACGCCAACACGTTCTCAACAAAGTTTAAACACGTTGAAAACACAATACGACGTCCTAGGAATAAACAGAGAACTCGGGTAAGAAAATAAAACCCCGAGATACTCTCATGGCTGATTGTGTGTATCCAAATCCTGACAACTAGCTTCCGTGTTTTATCGTGAAATCTTTCTTATTTACGTGACAGGATCAACTAACTTCACTGTTTGGATTTATCGGACAAATACCAATTCATGTCCAATAAGAACTCCACAAAAATATCGTTCACGTCAATCCAGGGACACTCGCCGTCACTTCCATGAAAGTAAATCCCGAGCATCCACATTTTTCAAGACCCAGACCTTCCAAACAATCCCAAACGAAAATAAACCTCAAAGAAATCCGAGAAGAACTCCATGCAAATCAACAGAGAACCCGTAGATTTCTCTCCTCGAATTCCGGGTCATCCAGCCCAAGTTTCTTGACTTAATCAAATATACCATGCCTGTTACTCCATTCAAGTACGAACCAACGAATTTCTTCGATCGAATCTCCTCAAAAGTTGCCCAGAAATTGAACCCTAAAACTTGTTCGCAACAACTTTCTTTCCCGCCAAAATTCCATTTCAAACCGTGAAGAAGAAGGGTGTCCCCCTAATCCAGCGCTGGACTCCCTTTAGCAGTGAGGTGCCCCTTAGCAATTTGGTTACCCCTTATCCAAACTGAGAATCGGAATAGTAGATATACTTCGGGTGCTTTTATCACTTTTCGCGCCGAATTTCCCAAAAATATTTATTTCCAAAAAATACCTACAAATACACCATAATAAGGACGAAAACAAGTACTAACAATACGAAACATTGAGGACAAATTAGACACATAAATGCGTCTATCAATGACCCCTAATATTCAGTGCATCATACTGATAATTAAATTAAGGTTCTACCTGACAAAGCTCACCAATAATCTTTAGCACCAAATGTCTGGGCATGCGGAATCGGCCTTGGAAATTTTCATCAGAGAACGCACAGTCAGGAAGAAAATAATCGTGCATCAGCTTCTAGTGCCATTTATCCCGACCCCGGTACGTATATCTTCTTGTGAAGACTTCTCTTGGCTCTGGATCTCTAGGTAATTTCCCCGATGAATATAGCTGCATCAAGTTGTTGGTTAGTTCTTTATCATCATCTGACTTATCATCAATTTGATTCAACACCTAAACGAATATTCGTTGTTGTTATTCAAATCGATCCATATGAATACGCACTTATTCTTCAGAAGAATCCATATCCATTGAGTTGAAAAAAAAAATTAAACAGATGATTAAGGTACAAAAGAGTGAGTAAGATAGAGTTAATGAGAAAATTAGTTGTATAAATTGAATTGAATGGGGTGAATTTATAGGGAAACGTGGGGGGGGGGGGGGGGATAGCCGTTATTTCACCATTTAATAACTGACGTTTACAAGACCGACCTGTTTTAAAGAGACCGTTAGCGGTCTTCTTAAGGCCGGTCGGTCTTTTCTCAACCGTTCGGTGGAGACTCGACCGCTTATGTTTTTCTCCCATAGTGGCGCAGCCAGTTTGCCAGGCCAGCTGGCATGGCAAATGGAGAGTTTAGCTAGTTGCGATAGGAACCGGCCTTAGGCTTTACATGCCTTAGTTTTTCTATGGAAAAAAAATACATCCAATACCAAGTCAGTGGCAAAGTGACGATCTTTTTATTGCTAAGAAACACACCATGGGATTAACTAAGGAGAGAATTACAAACATCAGTTAAGGCCTCCTTCCTAACAAGAGTGTCCAAAAAAGAATGATAGGAGACCCAAAGACCTTTGACACAGAGTTTTCTACCCCGACGTGCAAGCCGGTCAGCTAGATGGTTTTTCACACGCTTTATATACATAATTTTAAAAGGAACAAAAAGTAGAAATTAAACTCCGACTATGTTCAAGAAGATCACTACTTCTCCAAGCTATATTATTTTTGACCCCATTCACAAACTCCACCAGCTAGAGACAATCACTGACAAATATGACTTTGGAAAGATTCATCTCTTTAGCCCAAGAGATCGCCAAAACTAGAGCAGCCGCTTCAGCATCTACTGCATCTGGAACAACCCAAAGTTCGAGCGAGAACTTCTTATAAACTTCTTGCAAAATCACACCAGATAACACCCAACCCCATATTATTTTTTTTTAAAGAACCATCAACAAACATAAAATGATCAACTTCAGTTCTGGGAACTTTAACTTCTCTATTTAAACTACCAATGAATAATGGGGGAGCTATATAAGTATTAATCATTCTTCTAGTTTCCATAATAACCTTATTCAAATCAACAGTAGTATTCCTAAAATGCACATCACATCTTAACTTCCAGATACACCACATCACTATAGCACCAACACTTGGCCAAGCAACTTTAAATGGAGAAACCCCAAGAACAGAATCATGCCAATACAGAAAAATATCATCAACCCATTCCAAGTCTGTGGAAATTAAGTGTTGTAAAGAGACATCAAACAAAATATGAGCACCAATAGGACACTTAACAAACAAATGCAGAACAGTCTCTTCATGACATAAAGGGAAACTTACATCCACATAAGGGTTATAAAGCTGAAGCAAAGTATTTACTGGTAACATCTGAGCAAATATTTTCCACAAAAAGAACTTAATTTTCGGCAGACAATCTATACCCCAAACTTTCCTCCAAAAAGCTGAATCTTCAGAGGAGCTAGTATCATTCATATATATTCTATAAGAAGATTTAATCGTGAACTTACCGTTCCTAGTATGAGCCCACATAATTCTATCGCACTGATTAAGATTTAACACAATAGACCTAATTATGATCACTTCATCAGGGGAAAATAAAGTACCTAACAGACTAACATTCCAACAATTATTCTGAACATCAATAAGCTCATTGACAAAAGTATAGTTACTAGAATTAGGATGAGTAGATACTGGAGGACTACTACAGCCCGGAATCCAATTAGTACTCCAAATACGAGAAGAAGAACCATTATTTATTTTTATTACTGTGTTAGCTTTAATAAAGTTTAACCCGTTCACAATACCTTCCAAATCCAAGAAGAAGAATCAACAGCTTTATCTATTTCCAACAAATTTTGGTTAGGAAAATATTTATCTTTCAAGAACACAATAAGCAAAATATTCGGATTATTAATAATTCTCCAACCTAGCTTGCAGATGAATACCCTGTTAGTAGCGTACGTATTCCTGATACCTAAACCACCACAAATTTTAGCTTTACCTATGTCAGCCCAAGAACGAAAATAAGATGCTTGTTTAGGAATTTTTTTTGACCACCAGAAAGTTCTTTGAATAGAATCAATTTTAGAAGTAATTTTTTCGGGAGAGGAAAACAAGTCATATGATAAACTGCTAAACTAGACAGCACATGCTTAGTAACAACTGTTCTACCTGCAACATTCAAATTGGTCTTCTTACAAGAACTTAATCCAGAGTAGGAATTTTCAATTAGAGAGTTGAAATATTTTGTTTTATCTTTACCTATAAATAAAGGAGTACCAAGATATTTTTCAGAACTACTAAGAAACTTCATTTTTAGAGTTCTAGATAAAAGCTTAATGTGCCTATGATGCATCTTACCACTAGTAATGCACCCTGATTTTTCAAAATTGATTGCCTGGCCTAAAGCATTAGCAAAAACATTGATAATCTTCAAAAGATTTCTGGCATAAGTAATAGAAGCTTTAGCAAACAGCATGCAGTCGTCTGCGAAAAACAAATGAGAAATAGAAGGACTATTCTTTCTGAATTTAAACCCTTGAATTAATTTGTCTTCTTCAGCCTTAATGAGCAGCTGAGAAAGAACTTCCATACAAAGAATAAAGATATATGGAGAAAGACAGTCACCCTGTCTAATTCCACGAGTCGGAAAGAAAGTCTCACCTGGGGCACCGTTAACCAGAAAAGAGTAGGAAATTATACTAATGCATTGAAAGATCATTTGACACCAGTCTTCAGAGAAACCAAGTTTTCTAAAAACAACCATAATAAAAGACCATTCCAACCTATCAAAAGCTTTAGAGAGATCAAGTTTAATAGCTAAATGACCATTCTTAGAGTTTTTCTTTTTCTTTTTGAAAGTGTGAAGAATTTCATGGGTTATTATGATATTGTCATGAATTTGTCTATTGGCTACAAAAGCAGATTGATATGGCGAAATCAGAGTATCTAAAAGAGGTTTCAAAGGATTAGTTAAAATTTTTGAAATAATTTTATAGATAGAATTAAATAAACTAATAGGTATGAAATCATGGGGAGATGAAGGATTTTTGATTTTAGGAATTAAAGTGATAAAGCTAAAGTTAGATTGTTTAAGAAGAAACTTATTTTTGAAAAAGTTTTGAACATGAGACACCACTTCAGAGTGAACAATGTCCCAGTTATCCTTGAAGAAACCAGCAGGGAAACCATCATGTCCCGGAGAACTCCAAGGGGTCATACTATTGACAGTATTTAAAATTTCATCATCAGAAGGAATGGCAACCAGAGAGGAATTAATGTCTTCTGAAATAATTGGATTAACATACCTTAAGGATTTTTCTAAATCACTATTGCTGGGATTAGAAGAAGTATATATTTTTTTAAAGTGCTTGGAAAGTAAAGAAGAAACTTGTTCTCTGTTCTCTAACCAGTAAACCTGCTCATCTTTTATTGTGTGAACAGTATTATACATGTTTCTAAGCTTCACAGAATTATGAAAAAAATGAGTGTTTTTGTCATACTGAGTAAAATAGTTAATCCGAGATTTTTGTTTATAAAAACTATGCTCAATTTCATACCAATAATCCAGCTGATTAGAATAATTCAAGATGTATCCACCTATCTGAGGAGAGTAAGGCAAAGCTTGAAGTTTCTCTATTTCTGCATTTAGCCTGCCTATTGTAGTTTTTATATGTCCAAAGGAATGAATATTCCATTTGATCAACTCATGCTTCGTATTTTTAAGTTTATTAACCACAACAAAACCAGGAGAGCCTTGGACACTCTTTGACCAGGAATTCTGAAGAACCCCTTTAAAGTTAGGGTTAAGCTGCCAGCATTTAAAAAAATTATAAGGAATGTTTATATTATGCTCCCAATGAAAACACTTAATCAAGATAGGGCTATGATCTGAGTAAACTCTACCTAAATTGGTGACTCTAGTCTGAGGAAGAACCGAAACCCATTTATCATTCATAAAGCCTCTGTCCAGTTTTTCAAATATCAAATCTAAGGGATTTTTAAACCTTCCGTTGCACCACGTAAAAGGATTACCATATGAAAAAACTTCATTCATATTCATCTCTAATAGTTTAGTTCTAACAAAATTCAGAGGAAAAGAATTATCCAGATTACCACCTTGTTTTTTAGAACTATGCAAAATAAAGTTAAAATCCCCTACTAATAACCGAGGACTGTTGTTATTTTCATTCATACTACCAAGAAAATTCCATTGATTTCTAATACCAACTAAGTTTAAAGAACCATATATGAAGGAGACCACACAATTTTTTATCACTGGAGTTATATCACACACAATATGTATCATGTTTAAGGAACTACCAATCACTTCAATACTGGAATTTTCAAAGTAACCGAAAGCAAGACCACCAGATTTACCCACAAAAGGAATGATAAACCAAGCATCAAAAGGAAAATGATGAGTGTATTTACTAACTGTTTCAACATCTACCATGGTTTCTAAAAGACAAATACTATCTAATTTATATTTCCTAATTAAGTTCAACAAGTGGCGCCATTTCTTGTCAGAACAACACTCATTCATGTTCCAGCACAGGAATTTCATGATGATTACTATAGAAAAATTCACAAGGTAAAGCTTTTAGCAGGTATAATAAAACTGAGATAATACAAGAGTACTTATAGGGTCATGGGCTGGAGAAGGAGAAGCATCCATATGGTCCATTGCATCTATCATCATAAGATTAACTTCATTCTCAAATTCTTCTTGAGACAGCACAAGTTCTGGAGGAAAAAAGGAAATCGGAGTTGGGTCAAGAACAACAGCCTTGTCAACACAGTCTCCCAGCATAAGATCAACCAAATTAAAGGACTCAGACGATGGTTGAAGAAGCATAACTCATTTATTCAAAATAAGTTTAACAGAGGTTTTATGATAGTTCCTATAATCATCACAGAACAACCCAGCAAGCCTAAATGGATAATCTTCAACATCTTCATCTAAGTCTAGGACTCTCACATTCTCGGCAGGAAAACCCATAGAAAAACAGCAAGATTGAAGAATGAAGAAGGAAAAAATCAGAGAGAATTGAGACACTATCACACAAAAGGAGAGTATAAAAACTGAAATAACATCTACAAATAAGAACTAAAGAGACTATAAACACAAAATTCTATTTAACCAAGAATAAAACTAGCTACCAACTCAAACTGACCATACTGACAAGGCATTAAGCCACACAGTCATACATTCCATCAGCAGTAAACTAAGTCTTCTCATGCTTACCAGAAAAGAATACCAAGTGTAGTAAAATAACTGATAAAGTTCCACTAAAGTAATAAGAGATCAACACTAAAGATTAATGAAGTTACTGATTAACATATCCTTCCACATCTTCACAAATTAGAGTAAACAATAGTATCAAGAGATTTCAATTTAGAAACCAAAGAATAAAAATAAAACCCAACTCTTAGAAATATTGAACTATATAAAAACATAGACAATTGTAGGTTCTAATCAGTAGACCATCCTGAAGTTAGAGAACCTCTCATAGTTTCTTTATCAAAACCCAATTCAACACTTAATCAGAAGAACCCAAGTTAACGCATAAACAGACGAGTGAAGCAATATAATTATATGTCTAAAAAAAATCCAATCCCTACATCAGTAGGAGCTCATGATGCTAAGATAGCATTCCCAACTTCAGAAGAACACAACCAAAAGACGAGAGACCATTAAATTGGGAGAATCAAAACAATACCCCAAAGAACCCATAAAATCAGCTGCACTCACAATTCCAATCTTACAATCTCATGATGATAGTAGATACTCAGACCCTATGTTGCTTCCTTCAGTTGCCCATGACCGAATCTGAAAAACCAAAGAGGGAAGAAATTAGAAAGATAAGATATATAACGAGAAGCAGTCAAATCAAAAAACAACTCAGAGGGTGATTGTAATCATGACAAATATAGAATAATCGATTACGGAGTAAACGATTTGAGAAACTCTAGAGCAAATTAGCCCATACAGAGTTAGGTTTTAGCAAAATTAGGTTAAAAAGATTCAGACAAATAATAGCATGAAAAAGCAAAAATCAAAAGAAACTAGAGCCAGAAATAGATTTAGAATAAGAAGAACATAATCAAAGTGCTAGAAATTAAGATGAGAAGAGATGATTGGATCGAAGAAGACGAAGAAAAATTCAGCTTGACTAAGCCCGACTTATCGCCAGCTTTTTTCAAAACAAATCGCTAAAAACAGGGATTGAACCTGTGACCTTGTGGTTAACAGCCATACGCTCTAACCAACTGAGCTATTCCAACTTTGTCTAAAAATTTGGCTCCATTTGTGCGTGTCATCATTGCGCAGGGGCCATGCAAAGTGACGATCTTACCGAACAAAAACGTATTGGGGAAATGGTCTCGATTCTCGAAAAGTCCGGAGTACTTTTGTAATGCAATCCCGAGTTGTGACTCAACTAGACGGTTCATTTCCTGTCCAGAATCGTCTTGCCACATAAGCTGGACGCATTACCAAGGGATGGTCTTCTCTCAAACACTCCCTTTAGGTCATGTGTCTCGGAGAAATCTGCATTCCAGGGGGGATTCCCAGAGAGGAACATGGATTCTTCTCATCTGTCTTCTTCTTCTTCTCTCTCGCCATTGGATTACGTGATTCTAATTCTTCTTCGTCCCTTACTCGCAATCTTCTTCGTGTTTTCTTTGATTCTGATTTGTAAGCCTTTCCCCCTCTCTCTATCTTTGCCCTTTCATCGTTATCTCTCTGCTCGATTAAATTTTCTTATATGTTAGCTTTTTAAACTTTGCGGGTTTTTGATAATTTCTGTTAATAACTTGTGTTGGTGCTAATTTGGTTCAAATTTTATATGTTTTTGAATTTTTAGGTTGGTTCTTAGCTTGGAAATTGGTTCTAATTCATATTCCAGTGGTGCAAGAAATACTCAAGAATTTACGGAAGAAGCCCTCAAAGAAACCAATAACTGGTCGTCTCTCTCGGTTCTACAAAAGCAAGGGAGCTCCTAATTTGGCTTCAAACTGGTATTTTTAATTTCATATTTCTCCTTCATTCTTAAGTACTCATAAACCAGCTAGAATAGATGCTCTATTAGGTTTTTGAAATGGAATAGAAGTATTCTGAATTACTACTGACTTTCTGGAATTAGAGAGGCAGTTAAGTAAATATAATTCCTTTAATCTTTTTCAAGTTTAAATGCTTGAATTGGTAAGACTAGACATTGATAAACCCGAAGGATTTGATCTCTCCTACACATTGTTAGGATTCAGATAAAGGGAATGTGTTTGATTCTGTCAGCTGGTAAAGGAAAGATGTCTCTACGTAGATTAGGAAGTCGAAACCTTGCTTTTCTGTTCATGACTCATGAGTGTGAAAGGTGTCATATTTTGTACCTAATTTCTAATTAGGTGTATTTCAATTGCTTAGAGTGGGTTTACTTCGTATTGCCGTGGAAACTGTTAGAATGGAGCAAAGAAATAGGAGATATATTTGAGTAACAGTTGAAGTTGTTGTTCGTAAGTTCAATTTTAACTAAGAAAAGAACAAGCTGAAGAATAATGATGTTTATAGCAAATAACACCAATACAATGAGCTAATATGAGATGGTTCAGTTTCAGATGACACAGTACTTAGAAGTTACAGACAAATAGTGTATTGCTACCTGATGAAATTCGGTTTGGCTGAGACTTTAGTGGTTGAGAAACTAGAACACTTCTGTTTATTTTGTTTTAATCCTCTTTATTCTCCCCAGATTTATTTTGCCAATAGCGTCCTTTGGTGTTTTTATCTTCTTGCATTAAGTTATTTTGCTGTTGTTTGCAGAAGACTACTTGTAGATGGAGGGACATGGTTGTTTATCTCTTGAAAGGTGTGAGAAAGATCTTGTGTTTGTTGCAGCATGGGTGCAGAATAAGGTGGAATAATCAACGCATTCAGACCACTTCTCAGTATTAGTTTACATGATTTCGTGATAGGCGACTTGGTAATGAGAGGTTTTGTTTCTTCTTGTATATAGATTCTGATTCTTATAGATTTCTTTGTATTTTGATCTCCAATAGAAAGGAGACCGTTTTCTTTTAAGTGTAATTGCTCTATGGTTAGTTTGGGCTTCGATTCAATGTGGTCATGTCTAGCTTTTGAATTGTACTTTAGTTACAATTTAGAACATTCTCTTGATTTGACTGAATTTTAGCTCTTGATGAAAAATTCATGTCCTATCTGTTAATTTGCCGTTTATTTTCACTCTCCTGTCTTGTTCTTTCTGTTTTCAGTGACTACATTGTGAAATTCATTCTTTTATATTTCCAAACCCCCAAAGTATATAAAATATTTAAAGTGTCTTAGTGTATATCAAATGATCTTCAGTATTTTAGACTGAAAATGGTATAGAATCGTTAATGCCATTGCTCTCTAAAATCTTAATTTCAGTTAACTTTCAACCAAGAATTTGGTTACAGAGAATCGAGTTACTTTCTGTGAATTCAGTACGTATAGACCTCTAAGCTCTGTTTTTAAGCTGTGGCTGGTCTGGAATCTCTATTCGGTGCGTATCATTTACGCTGTTTGACGTGTTCATTTATGCTGTTCTGTGTACATGGTTTTCGTATCTGAATCTTTTGGACAGGGTAAAACTGTTCGAATTGCATCTTAATATTGGCAAAGGGCAGCACAAGAATCAGAGAAAAGTTGTAGTAGAGGTACTTGTTCTGAATCTTTTCTTTTTCATTCTGATAAGTAATATGTTCAATGGTTAATTCATCTGTATTTTGTTTTTTAGGTATCACTATAATACTTTAATAAACTTTTCTCCTTTATGTCAAATTAACCATGAAATGTAGTACTCAACACTAATGCTATAGGACTATAACAATACGACTATACAAGTGAGATTGATCCACATTGCACATAGCTCTCTTTAGCTGTTTTCGTTGGACTATGTTTTGGATTTTCTGAAGCTTTTCTAGGCCAATAGAAGGTTCTGGTGTTTTTTTCTTTGTTTCTTGGTTGTTATAGTTTTCGGCATGCCGAGATTTCTGCTGTGTTGTGCTGTGTTGTAGGCTTGTAGTGCTTGCTTTAATGTTCTGCTACATCTCATTCACCCTATCCTCTTCTCTGTCTCTGTTTTAAATGTCCCTGATGCTTTAAACTGTTGCTTCATACTCTTTTTGTCGTTTTATAGTTAAAATTTTGTTGTGCTTGTGGTGAAGTTCTTTCTTGTTTTCTGTTTGATTACTCTGATCCTCTTCCATCGTCAATTTACTAATGGATATAATACTTTTCAGGATAGTTAATATGCTGCGCGTGTAACCCAATGCTTGTTATATTTAACGATAAAACCTCTTAATCTGTGATTGTGAAAAATGATGGAATCTTTCCCAATAACTCAGACCTAAGATCTAAAAGTATTTGCAAATACACCATTTCCTTATAATACAATTACTCGATTTTATTGAACCTAAAGCACATGGTTTGTCAAATGTAATTTGGAGACTCTTTACTACTTGATGTCCTATCTAGTCTGAAGAGATTGACAAAGATAAGTTTATTATACGTAGTTTGGGTTGTGGCAGTTCAACACTTACGTGGCCTGAGTTTTTCAGATAATTAGTAAAAATTTAGAATGCTCTTAAATAATGTGTGTGGTATTTAACCTTTTAATTTCTGTTACATTGAAATGCACTATGGTCCAGCGACAGTACATGTGTGTGTGTATGAAAACAGGATTCCCTTAAGAAGTCGAATGTTCATTTTTAGCCTCTTTAACCTTCTCTTTTTTAAAGAGAACTTTTCAATTTTAATTTTGTGTAGTACACACATCTGCTATTTGTGGTTGAATAGAATGATTTGGAGACAAGGAGTGTAAACCAAGCCACCTCTTCTGTTCTTTCCCTATGATTTGGAGGCAAGGAGTGTAAACCAAGCCACCGTCTATTATATCTCTAAGAGAGAAAATACCTTGTGCTTTATTCTAAATTTGGTATTTTGAGGAAGGAAGAAACTTAGAAAAGGTCCTTTTCTTTGATCAAGGGGTATCTCTCATAGTCATTATTGGTTCTCTTCTTTTAGTTGATTATTTGCCTCCAAATACTCTCATTAGGTTTCTCTTCTTAGGTTCTCTTCACCATCAGAAGAACTTAGTTATCTTCCATGGATAACGAAGAGAACAAACAGAATGATACGTATAGGAACAGTATACCCTATGTTCAACTCAACTGGATCGACTCAGATTACGCTTTTGCTTTGGCGTTGCAGGAACAGGTTCTCCGCTCGTGATCTCTTTTTTCTTTTTTCAATGTACAGATAGATTACCATCTGTTTTTTATGGTTATGGACTTATTTCGTCTTGTATCATGTTTATTTTCAAAATCTATTATATTATTGATTGAACAAAGCACATTAAGGATATCTAAAATTTTGTTGCAAAACATTAAGATAATTATCCCATGTTGCACTGCTGAAACATATGTGGGAATCATTAGCTAGTTCTAGAAGTAATGTTGTTTTGGTTATTGCTTTTTCGTTTTACTTGGAAGGATAATAAATGGGTTTTTTATGTTAGGAAACACCGTTGACACCATTTTTGGCGAGTGAAAGTGAGTCAAGTGATAGCGACGAGGACTTTGAAGGTGATTCTGAGACTGATGACTACTTGTCTAATGAAATGAATGAAATTGATGAAGGTGATAAGACCGCTGTTGTTTATGCTTAATACTTTATAGAAAGGCCCAAAGGGTCGTTAAAAGCTTCGTTCCACTTATTATTTAATGTGGATGATTTCTGACTTATTATTCCACAGCCGAACTATTGGATCTCAATGGAGAAGCGAGCAACGATGATGAGGTATACTAACACTTGCCATATCAGTACCAGAATCTGTTAATTTGAAGGGAACTTCCGTTGCACTCAACCTACGTTCTCTTTTCCCCTTCTTTCATATATGTGCTTTTCTATAATGCCTTCTCCATATGTTTTAGGACATGGAAGAGGACGAAATCGATCCAGATGAATTATCCTATGAGGTAAAATGTGGTTAAAACAATGTCTTCAATATTTTCACGAAATCGTTCAGAAATATTATACCATATGAGGCCGGGTTCTATTTGTACACATAAATTTCAAAAATAAAATAAATAATTAACAGTTTTGAATCAGCATGAATGAATGACTAATTTTTGTTCTACCTGTTATTCTTTTATGGCGTGTAGGATTTGATTGCATTGGGAGAATTCGTTGGAACTGAGAACAAAGGGCTGTCGACAGACAAAATCAAATCTTGCATAACTCCTTATGCATGTAAATCACTACTGGAGGGAAAATATGGGGTTGATCAGTAAGTCAAGTTTGCAGCCGTACTAAAATTCCACTAATATTTCCATTTACCAGCATCGTACTTCTTCAGCACAACATTATAATTGACTGTTTCTGTTCTGGATAATGAGAATCAAACACAAGAAAGGAAAATTAGTCAACTGCTTGTTTGAAATGTTCTTTATTCTTTTTTTCTAACTATTCTAACTATAAACATGGACCTGATAGGTGTGTAATCTGCCAAACCGAGTATGAAGAAGAAGAGCAAGTAATGACACTTCCATGTGACCACATGTACCATTCAGAATGTATAACTACATGGCTTCAAATCAAAAAGGTAATGAACTGCTTATTTTTCTCTTTTATGCTTTATTTAGTTTGGTGTGACATGGTGAGCTAACCATTTCATCACTATACAAGGGAAACAACCTGCACTTTAAATTTCGAACCGACATGCCCTTATAAGTTGGTTCAAACTTCATTTTATTTTTCTCCTTGGTTAATCTTGAAAATCATGTCTTGCAGGTTTGTGCCATATGCAACACTGAGATCTCCGAAAATCTTCCTTGACGCCTTATTTACTTTCCTGATTCATCTGCTCAATGTAAAAATGTAACAGAAATGAATGTATAGTTATGGTTTAGCTGTCAGTTTGAAATCCATTGAACTTATTTGACCAAAGAGCCGCTGGTACAGTTTTATCAGTTGTCCAATTGTTTCATTCAAGTGCACTGATAGATGTTGCATGCTGATCTGAATAAAGAAAGTCACTGACCCGTAATTTTGTTCAAGAGAGTGAACATGTCATGTCATAAACATCAATGACAATTAGACTCCTAATTTTGGCCGACTTTGCAAACGCACGTGTGAACACACTTGTACTGGATATATAGGCCTTACTTTTAGGCCCAAACCAAACCCCATTAGCCCGACATTCTGTCGTGCAAAGAGATCGATTGATCCAGGGACAGAAAGAGAGCGTAGACAACACCCCATGTGCCTCTGCTCTTTAAAATGACAAATTCCATTTCTTTAAAATCCACGAGCATTCTTCATTTTCACTTCACATTCTTAGAGTGCGTCTACAACATCATGAATGGATGCAATGAAGAAGGAAATTACAGTAATTTCTGCAACATTCATCCAACTAAAATTCAAATAGGAGTTTGTTCCCTCTGCTTAAAAGAAAGACTTGTCATCTTATTAGCAACATCATCATCAAAATACAAACAGCGTTCCAGGAGAAGATCTACATCCTCAAGAAAATCTCATCACATTTATGTTCTTCAAAAAGTTTCTACATTGGGCTCGTTCCTTCGTCGCTCTGAGTCCTCTCGGCGTGGACAGAGATTGGCCGCGAAATCAACTGACACTGACGATACTTCCACCAGTACTAGTAGTCAAGAAGGTATGTACAATAATTGTAGTTCCGCACGCAACTTTGCACAAGTTCTTTCCTTTGTACATAGGATTCTAGTGATCTTTTAGTATGCAGCAAACAATACGTCTGTTAGTACTAACATAGACTGAAATTTGGTGTTTAATTACTCCTGCCAGATTCATTCATTTCGATCAAGTTTGAAGACAATGGTAATGCCTCGTGGGTGAAGGATTCTACAGAACATTGTAAACCTCACTCATCGGTGACGGCCACAGTAACAGAACCGTTGAAAGCTAAAAAGATAATGCACAATGTCAATACTACTACTACTACAGAGACGATGAAAAGGAAGAAGAAGAAGAAGAAGAAGAAGAAGAAGAAGATGGACACTGATAATAGAATTACTAGTATTGTGGAGCACCATGGTGGTACCACGGGCTCAGATGGTGGAGCGGGAATGCTTAGGTGGAGAAAGAGGGTTGGGCAAGTTCTGTTCCAACTTGTAAGGCTTAAGAAGTCAACAATGATGGAAAGTGGTTGCCAAGATAGTAGAAGTAACAAAGGCAAGAAAAGCAGGAGCAGCAGCAGCAATTCACTTAAGATTAGGAATAAGAAAAATTGGATAAAGACTATGACAAAGAAGAGGGACCATCATCGGGTATGAAATGAAAAGCCAAATTGGTTAAATTAACCGTAGAGAAAGAGAAAGGACATTTCTTTTCTTTTGCACCAATGGTTCATGTGGTTGTTTTATAAAGTCTGGTCCAAAGATTGGATAATTATTATTGAGATTGGAGTGAACTTTCCTACTACTACATATGAAAGCACCATAAAAAGATATAGACGTTGTTTCCTATTGAGGTGGACCTGTCCATCTCTCTTTTTCTTGTCTTCTCACTTGTCACATTAGATGTTTGCCTGTCTACTGTACTGCTCGTGCTGGATAAGCAAGCGCTGGGGTGAAGCTTCACATATACATATATGTGTTAGTCTTTCTCCCCTTTATCTAAGAGCAGAGTCTGAGTTTTAATGGTTGAATTTTTGAATTTTTTGCCATTTTGGGAGGGTATTGCTTGATGTAATGACAGTTTGATTTTCGAATGCAGTGCAGTTATGGCATATTAATAATTGGATGTTGACAAAGGTTTTGGGCAAAACTAGTTTAAAGACTGAAATTATGGTATAATGTGTTGCCAAGAAGAAAATAGAACCCACACCCCCGTATAAGCTGCCAGCCTGCCACCATTGGCAAAAACCAACCACTGAACTAGTAGTACATATACTTTGTACTACTGCACTAACCCAAACCAGAATTACTTTCTACTTCCGTAAAAAAAAATGCCTTCCTTTCAGGAAAAGTATCACTTTTCCTGAAACATGAGTAATAATTCAAACATAGTCTTAGAGAGTCAATGTTTAGTCCAGGTAATAAACTCAAAGCTGGATAAATTTCAGACCAAAAGCTATTTGGACAAAATGCAACTACCAAAATAATAATAAACTACAGAAACAACTGTAGAATGGATTCAAAGCAAAGACAGGCGTACCCCCGGTTATAGTCAGTAATCAGGTGTAGTTGAAGAAAGGACCACTTAGAGATCACAATTTTCTTGATAGGACAGGTGATTGCTTTACTGTGTAGTCGTCTGAGGGGACCTAACTTCAGACACATTGCATCCAACCATTTTATATTCAATGGTGGTGAGGAGTATCCCAGTATGGTCCAAAATCGGTCCATACCCAAACATAAAATCTGTTCATATAAGTCTAGAAAAGATTGATTTGGCCTATGTCAATTATTTTGCCAGTTTCACTCTATTATTTATTCTCCTTTCTCAAAAGGAAAGAAAACAACATAAACCAGAAACAAGATTTGAGCATACAGCTGAGCTAGAACAAACCTTACGAGGGACTAAAGCTAGTGAAAAATCTTATGAGCGCCTGTCAAAACTATATTAACAGGCTCCAATCAGTTCGGCCCAGTCAAATGAGTCTGAGCAATAGTTGTTGTGGCTCATCCACCTGCCTCTAATTTGATTAATCGCCCATGCAGTATCAGATTGCACAAAATACGGACTGGGAAAGAAGCAAGTCACTCACTCAGTTCACCGCTGTTACTGACCTGGGATCCTATACATGATTTGTGTGTTACGCTACATTTATTTCTACTAACCCCGTCCTGTGAGAATGTAACTGATCTTCAAGATCCAAGATCACGTATGAAGAAAAGACAGCAATAACAAGTGTACACAGTTCTACTCTTCACCTTAGCAACTCCTGAAAAGCTTTACAATCTCAGTACTGTCTAAATATATCTATTCATAGAGGCCTGCTGCCTAACAAAAAATAAGTGTTCAGCAGAATCTCTACAATGACAGAAGGAATATACTTGAGAGTAAGATAAAAATAAAAACAAAATAGGTTCCAATTAAGGTATTCATCGAATGTTCAAAAGGTGCAAATGTGAAATCATGCCTTCGTTTTGATAAAATAAGGTTACGTTAGATTGTTGAACATTCAAAAAAAAAAAGGTAAAAACGCCAGGAATGTTCTATAACGGAGGAATCTTAATAGCCCTTTTCCCTCTTCAGTGTCCAAATAGCAAATACCAAAATCCCCATCACTGCAGCAATTTTCTCACTTGCAGCTTCTATGTATTTACTATTTAGGTTACACTTTTATAAGACTGTGAAATGCTCAAACCAAAGAAAATTCAAATTTGATATATATATCAAGATAACATTTAGTTCTTAAAGAATTTAATCTCAACAATGAATTTAATATTCATTGAAATGGTTCAATTCAACAGCTTAATCCCATTAAGAACCCTTGGCTTCAGAGAACAATGTAAGTATAGAACTTTCTAATGATTGGAGAAGGTGGTTTTGTTGCAAAAGGGGGTTTAATTGCATAAGGTACATGTTGTCAAGACTGAGATTCAGGCTATTGGAGAATAAAAGAAAAGAGACTACAACAAAAGTGATGTTCTAATCTGGTGGAAAGGTTAAATGTTACCGGTTTAAACTTTCATCCAAGCCAGCTGTTACAGTAGGTTGGCTAGATTCCTCCGCTGTAGTTGCTGGTTTTTGTCGACCTGGGCCTGAAGAGACTTTAACCTTGGCTGGTCGTACAACTCGATCTCCAAGAAGAAACCCACGGCGAACTTCTTGAATTATAATTCCATCCCTGAATTGTTGAGATTCTTCACGTGCAATGGCCTCATGAAGCTTCAGAAAAAAGAGTAAAGGAAAGAAAGACTTAGGGTGCAAGAAAAGAAGCAATGACAAAAATCGAAACAAAGTATAGGTAAGAAAAATGAGCAAGAAAAGCAAAAGTAGGAAATCAATTTGTTAGTCACTGGTATTAGACCTTCAGGATGTGCTTGGCTTGTTCACATACTTAAACACCACAACACCAGACACACCACAAACCAGATTGCTACAAAATAATACATCTCCTTGGCTTATTCCCAAAATTGACGAGGACAACTATCTTCAATCATTTTGTCTGTTACCCTAATTGTATTAAAAACTATACAAAAGAAAATTACCAATCAAAATCACAATCACAATCAATTAGACAATTTGGTTTATTTAATAGTTCTTCCCTGTAAACTGTAACCAAGGTGCAGTTTTCTCCTCCATAAAAACCCTTTCAAATCGTTCTTCCATAACATTTTTGGCATTCACAACTTTGGGGCATTCTATCTTTCACTAAAAGAGTCAATTTCGGAATTCTAGTTGTTTTCAAAAATGGTAAGACCATGTAGTGAGCACCACTTTTCCAAATCTATTCCTTTACACTAGTTTATCCTTCTATTAAGCTTATCACCTTATCCTTTCATAACAAAATCCTATTGTGACCGTCAAACGTAGGACAAAGAAAAGGGTGATGAAAGATAAAACACACGCCTTCAGAAATAGACTTGTTTTCTCACTCCCACTCCTTGTAGGGTCTGATGTTGCTGGAGACTACTGGGAGCGGTATACTATTAAGAACCCTATTAGATACCTCTGATTGCCTTAACACAGCTATCGTCACATAGAGTATTCAACAAAAACAGATTCTAGTATCAATACATATTCATTTTCTCTACAGTGACCAGCTTTCCTAAAGAAAATATAGCAGGAACCACAGTGCGCGGTGAAGATTCATCAAGGTGATCATATTTCCCCAGAGTAGAGCAGATTAGTAGAACTTTTAATCACTATTGAAACAGTATTATCCCTTTGGTCTACACAGGTGAATTTGTTACCTGTGCATCTAGATCCAGGTATACAAGTGAACATGAGGGTTTTTCTAAGAAAAACAAAAAATAATCAATTGAATATTATACTATTCTTTACCCAATACTTAGGTAAAACCTAATCCTTTAGTTGGTTAGAAGTCAGAACTTAGAAGTAGCTCATCAAGGGGCCATATAGAGCAAGCAATAGATAATGTTGACGGGACTAACTGACATCTGACTATAAGCATATTAGCACAAATATCGAATGCGAAACAAAATATCATGTATGGAGAATCTCACTTCTAAGTTAATGCAAAAAATGAAGATTCCTCTTCTTTCTTGCAGTTTCTATATCACTGGTTATACTCTAACGAAAAAAGTTTGCATAGGAACTAATCGCTCTTAAAAAGAAAATAATCACATTTCAGCATATCTGTTTACCAAATAAATGAGCAACTCAATATCTGATTTGTATGTCTCAAGCAAATGGGTAAAATGAGCAATTAAAGACTAAGCAAATATGAGTTGGAAGAAGTTTTTGAAGGTTAAACTTACAGAGGGATCAAATGGCTTTCCAACTGTTCCAATAACAGCGACATTCAAACTTCTCATGGTTTCCACAAATTGCTTGTATATGCCCTGATAGCTGGTAACAAGCTTTTCTTCCTTCTCTGTTTCTGGTTTGCATTGTTGCTTGGCTCTCTCAAAATTGTCTACCAAGGGCAAAAGGCTCTCGATTAAATCTACCTGAGTATTAGATGTCAATCTAGCACGATCCTTCTCAAACCGTTTCCTAAAATTTTCAAAATCTGCTTGCACTTGGATGTAGTTTTTCTTCCCAGAAGCGACATTTTCAGATAGAGTTGCAACTTTTTTGGTCAATTCAGTCTTCTCTTTTACAATGATACATATTAATGCCTCTATATCAGAAACAGTCTGTTCATCTAGATCAAGAATGGCCTCCTTGTAAAGCGGAATAAGGGTCTTCAAACTAGGCAAAAGATTACCCTCCTCCCCATCAATTGACTGCACATAATTTTTACTCCAATCAGCAAAACAAAGTCTGAAGCGCACAAAACTGAGATAAGTAATAAGTGCTCTCCCTAGCGCTTGCACATGCAGTAGTTGATCAATTATCAAATACAACAGTACAAAGCTGATATTGCCTCATCGCGCAAAATATATATTTTCAACTGTTTCATCATAATTCTATCATCAATTTATATCGAAACTTGTTACACCAATGGTAAGTTAATAGCCAGTGCATTAGTAATTGAGTTCCACATTCTTATTGTCAAATTACGGGTTCAAAAGCCCTAGCAGTACCAGGAGCATCATGCAACTAAAATTTGATAAAGATTAAAACTTTTTAACATCCTGAAGAAAGTTTACCCATACCCATTCTCATTTGCCATTTTACATAGTAGGAAAAGAATTGTTGTTAGGAAAGGTACAATTTCAGATAATCCGTTCGTATCTAAATTCTTTTTTATATCCTGACCGAATTCCAATTCCAAGAAATTAATTTATAAGAATTCAATCTCAGTCACCATTCAGGTAGATAATTGTAACGATTTTAAAACAAAAAAAAAAACGCACCTTTGATTTGGATATGAAGGAACGCCTGACTGGTGAGATGGGAGAAGTAGTAGAGATTGGAAACCCTAACTTGGATTTGCAAAGACACTGATTGAGTTGGATTGTAGTTGGAGATGCAAAGATCTTAGGGGGTTTTGTGAATGATGAAATACGAGGTGGAAAAGATAGTGAGTGATTGGATAAAGGAACTGCCATTGAAGACCCAAACAACCAAGGAGCAAGAGGAGACTGCTGCTGCCTTTTACTGTAAACTCCAAGTAAACTCTTAGTACTATTTCTTTGTAGGCCTTCTACACGGGTCTTGCACATTTGTGTATTGACTCACCTGCGTCGCTCGGTCTTAACTCATTTCAGTTCGACTTTCATATCGGAGGTCAGCCATCCTAAGCCAAAGTGACTTTCATATATGAGATAGAAAGGATGGTGGAATGGAAGATGTTCCTAAAGTGTTGCTGGCATCCCACATTCCCACTCATGTTGGTATCTTCACAAATTATTTCGGGTTAAAGTGTCTGGTTAGTATGAGCCCTATAAATTTTATTCGAGGCCTTTATCCAATTATTTTAATTAATGACTATTTTGTTTTGATTAATTAGTATTAAATTTGATTGATTAACAAAGTTTAATCTTGTTAACTCAAAAATCAACTAGTATTAATGATTATGGAACTTTTTTTTTTGTACAATCATCTACCAAGAATCGGTTGATGTTTTTTTTAATAAGAAAAGAGGATTCATTAAAAACTTTAAAAAATATTTACACCCAGTTCATCTCTGAAAAGAGATTTCAGCCAAGTTGAAAATGTTGTAAGTCAACATCCATCCTTCCTAAAAATTCTAGCTCCTTTTTGCTAGGCTATTAGCCACCTCATTAGATTCTCTATGCACAAATGTGCATTTCCGATCTTTAAAACTGTCTAAAAGATTTCTACAATCTTGAATTACATTATTATTAGTCCATCAAACACTTCCTACACTACCATTGATAGCTTTAACTATGTTGAGGCGATCTTCCTCCGAGTGTAACTTGTCAACAGCTGAAGCTTTTGCCCACTTTATGGCTTCCAGTGCTGCTAAAGCTTCTGCTTGTTCCTCATCCTAAGCTAACCCCGAGATTGACTGCGCACCTCCACAATGCCCTGTATCAAAGAACATCATTAGTCCTATATCCATGTGTTTATCATCTTTCAAAAATGCAGCATCAAAATTTAACTTGTAATACCCATTTTCTGGAAATTGCCAAGGGATCACAATTATATTCTGCCTAGGATTTAATCTGCTATTCCTACACTTCATGGAGTTAATATTCCAATCATTTAACTCCTTAGTTATTTGAGCTATTAATTGTGATGTATGAACTGTTGCATTATCAAACACAACTGGACACCTAAGCTTCCAGATCTGCCAAATAGCAAAACTAACAAACTTTATAAAAATCCCATATCCTTCTCCTGTTTCATTACTATTCTGGAACCAACTTTTAATCCACTCCTGCAGATTAGCATTTAGTATACTACTTGCAATGTTAGCATCAAGAGCAAACCACGATCTTTTAGTTACTTCACAATCAATAAAAATATGATTGATTGTGAAAAAGTGGGGGTCTAACAACCACACCCAATATTTCGTTTGGCAATCTGTATGGACTAACTCCAATATAATTCCAAGAAAATCAACTACACAGTCAGACTCAATCAAGGAAATATATCCAAGAGTTGTATCTCTTTTTCTCAATACAATCTGCACTTGAACAGATAGAACTCTGTGAGCTCAATTGATATGAGAAATAACTTGAACGGTATCAAAAACCAATGTTCAAGTGTCAATTAATTACTACCCAACAAACAAGGTCGGATTTCCCAATTGATTGAACTACGCAAAACCTGTAATATTTTAATTATATAAACAAATATAATGCGGAAAAGAAATAACACAGATACCAGAAATTTTGTTAATGAGAAAACCGCAAATGGAGAAAAACCCCGGCACCTAGTACAGATTTGAACACCACACTGTATTAAGCCGCTACAGACACTAGCCTACTACAAATTAACTTCAGACTTGAATCTAGTTGAGCCCTAACCAAGTCTCACACCGATTAAGGTACAGTCGCGTTCCTTACGCCTCTGAATCCCAGCAGGACTCTATGCACTTGATTCCCTTAGATGATCTCACCCACAACTAAGAGTTTCTACGACCCAAAGTCGAAGACTTATAAACAAATCTGTCTCCCACAGAAAAGTCTATTCTAATAGATAAATTTGTTTCCCACAGAAATAACTACGAAGTTTTGTTTTTGTCTTTTGATAAATCAAGGTGAACAGGAACCAATTGATAATCCGACCTTATATTTCCGAAAAACAACCTAGAAATATCAATCTCCTCAAAATAACTTCACAATATGGTAGTAGAACAAGCTATTGTGGAATCACAAAGAATGAGATGAAGAGCTTTGTGATTATTTTTTATATCTTACCTATCGGAGATAAATCTCGAGTAAATCTTAGAGAAGATAGTACTTAATACGATATAACAAGTAAGATCAGAACACGCAACTACAGAGAAAATAGTTGGATCCGGCTTCAGAATCCCAATGAAGTCTTCAAGTCGTTAACCTAAAATGGTTTTAGGAAAAACCTAGGTTAAAGGAAAATCGACTCTTGTACGCAACTAGTATTACATAGGAGGTGTGGGGATTAAGTTTTCCAGTTGCTAGAGTCTCCCTTATATAGTCTTCAAATCAGGGTTTGATAGCTTAGAAACAAAGCAGACAATATACACCGTTAGATGAAATCCTGATTTAAGATTCAAGCTAAGTTTGCTTAAAACCAGAGCAATATCTCTCCACCGTTATATGTTCTTAGCTTGTTACACACAAATGAAATATACCTTCATTTAGATATGGGTAACCGTACCTAAACGTGTATATTGAGTTGGCTCAACAATAGTTAACCGAAGTTAGCCATATGAACACTTTTGTATTAACCACATTCATCAAACACTTCTAGATCAAATGATAATCAAATGAATCTAACTGTGTTACTCATAGAGTTATTCAATTTTTTTATATTCTCATAGAATTATACAAGACACAATTGAAACAAAATCGGATTAGATTCAAGAAAATCAATTCATGAACATTTAGACACAGTTTGCAAAGATTGCATTCCTTAATTTATAAATGAATTTGTTCATGAGCATGAAATCATACTTAACCGATTTAGAACTTAAACCAACTCAGTTTGCAAACGGGTACACAAACTTAAGTTCCGAACTTTGGTCTTGTCCGACAGTTCGCAAAACGTTATGCATATTGTTGTCCCGGACCTAACTCAGGTAGAACTGTTCGCATACTGGTATGCAAACTTGGTTCCCGGACTTTAACCGTTAAAACCGTTCGCATACTGGTTGCAAACTTGGTTTCCTGACCTGATTATACTACAACAGTTTTCATATTGGTTTGCATACTATGATATATCCAGACAATGGATAATTGTTCTAAACTCTCATTTCAATCATTGAAACATCCTTAGAAGACGACAATAGCTGTCTCACACAAACTATTAACTTATAAGTAATTTTCAAGTGATCGAATGATCAATACAAAACATTCTGAGTCGACACCAAATGATTGTCTCACACAAATCATGTAAGATGTTTCAAGGAAATTTTCACATGATCATCTTTTGACTTATTATTTAGTTTCCAACAAATAAATTGTTTCCGACTAAACTCGTCAAGAATAATGATGAACGTAGCTAAAGCAAAAATCTTCCAACATAAATTTTGAGAAAGATATAAGCGAGTTAAACTCAGCTCGAAATATTAAATGTGTATAATGTAAAAGTCTATATAGTTATACGACTTAGTCTCAATAGGAGATAAAATATAATAAACTTCTGAGTGATGGATAAGTTTTAGTCTCCACATACCTTTTGTTGTTGAAATTCCTCCAAGCTCTCCTCAGTAGATCTTCGTCTTCAATCGATGAACGCCGTAAAGTGTAAAGCTCAACTACACATTCTACCCTAATCCGAGACATAGTTATAAGTAGACTAGAAATCAAGACTTATAGTTTTGATCACCTAAACTTGACAACCAAGCTTGAGATAACAACGCTTGCGAGTTCGACCGAGTAGTGCTTTAACAGATTGTTTCTTCTTCATGTTCACATAAAGAACATACACTACTCATGGAGTTCACAAATCTTGCCAGTTTTCTTCTCACAAAAACACAATCATTCATACATTTCCAAAGAAGATGTTTTATCTTTTGTGGAATGTCTAGTTTCCACAGAGATTTCCAGGGAAAATTACTTGTTTCACCACCATATAAATCATGAATAATACATTTGTAGGTTGATTTAACACTAAACTGTCCATTGTAAGTTGGAGACCATCTTAAAATATCCTTACCATGGAGAGGAATTCTGATATTACAAATATCACTAACAGTATCTGTGTCAAAAAGGAAATTTAAAGTAGTTACATTCCACTTTCTTGTTTCCTGCACAATCAATTGGTTAACAGTTTTCATACTACTAGAAGCAACAACAACATCAAGTAAGGAATTCCTATTTGGTAACCATTTATATTTTCAAATTTCAATAGAGTTACCATCCCCAACTTCCTAACAGTAGTGCTTTCTTACCATTTTCTATACCCTTACATATACTTTTCCATACCCAGGAAACAGACTCAAAGTTCTCTACATGAAATGGATTAGATTTATAATACTTATGTCTGAGAATTTGCACCCACAGGGCATCGGACTCTTGTAACATCCTCCAAGGTAGCTTAGCTAGAAGGACGGTGTTGAGATGCTCATTTTTTCTTATGTTTAAACCACCTAGTTCTATAGGCTTAGACACCGTGTCCCAGCTCCTAGGATAGTAACCTCTAGTAGTACCTTTTTTATTCCAGAAAAACTTCCTCTGAATAGTATGTAATACGTCTGTCATTTTTTTAGGCATAAGAAATATTGATAGATGGTGAGCAGCAAGAGTACCTAGAGTAGATTTAATCAAAACAGTTATAACTGGTTGGTTAAGGTATTTACCTTGCCATGTTTCTAATCAACTTTCACAAGAATCCTCAAGATATTTGGAAGTTGCCATTTTATGCCTCTGAAGCAGTAATGGCACAACTAAATACTTGTCAGCTAATCCTAAATTTTTAATTTTAAGAATAACAAGGATCTGAGACTTTATCATAGGTTCTATTTTAGGACTGAAAGCAATTCCTGACTTATTAAAGTTTATGACTTGGCCAAAATACTTATTGAACCTCTCTAGCATCAAATCTAAGTTCTTAGCACCTTTGAATGCTGCCCTGGTAAACACAAGACAATCATCAGCAAAAAATAAGTGACTCACAGAAGGTCTAGTTGTAGTTACCTTAATTCCCTGAATATGGTTCTTGTGTTCAGCATCAATAAACATTTTAGAGATCACATCCATACATATAATGAATAAATAAGGGGACCAGGGTCTCCCTGTCTAAGACCACTTGTGGGATAGTAAACCTCTCCAGGTGCACCATTCAGCAGAATAGAAGAGGACACAGTAGAAACACGTTGTTTAATAAGATTGCACCAATGATCATGAAAGCCAAGTTTTTTCAAAATATCAATTAAAATTTTCCATTATATCCTATCAAAAGCCTTGGACATGTCAAGTTCAATGGCCACTAACCCTGATTTAGTTCTCTTTTTCCTCATTGTATCTACCAACTCATGAGCTATAACAATGTTATCTGTTATTTGCCTAGAAGATAAAAAAGCAGCTTGATAAGGACAAATGAACTTATCCATGAAAATTTTAAGTCTACTTGCTAAGAGTTTAGAGATTATTTTATAACTCACATTACTTAGACTAATAGGCTTAAAATCTGCAGGGGTCTTAGGTGCATTGTTTTTTGGAATCAGAGACACAAAATTGTGATTCATCTGTTTTAGGAGATGGCCATAATGGAAGAAACTCTTAACCATAGTTATAGTATCAACACCAACTGTATCCCGCATTTGCTGGTAAAAACTAGGAGGGTAGCCATCAGGCCCTGGGCTAGTCCAAGGTTGCATTTTTTAGACAATATCTTTGATTCCTTCATCAGATAAGGATGGATAAGAAAATCATTTTCCTATGTGGTAATACATGGCTCTAAGACATCAAGTAAACTACTCTCACTAGGAGGTTTGTTAGTTCTACTCATCTTACTAAAATGATCTCTTAATTCATCAGCTATCATGCTTTTATCAGTTAACCAAATGCCAATGCTACTTTTTAGACAATCAATTAGTGTTCTCTTTTTCCTAAATTTGACTTTATCATGAAAATGTTTAGTGTTTTTATCATCAAAAGTCAGACATTTTCTTTGGCTCTTTGCATGCAATAGTCCTGTCTCACACTATACCGGCATTTTAAGGATTCCTCTAAGCTAGCTTTCAAGTTAATACTAGCAGTGTCTAACATGTTCCAAGAAATTAATTTATAAGAATTCAATCTCAGTCACCATTCAGGTAGATAATTGTAACGATTTTAAAACAAAAAACGCATCTTTGATTTGGATATGAAGGAACGCCTAACTGGTGAGATGAGATAAGTAGTAGAGGGTGGAAACCCTAACTTAGATTTTCGAAGACACTGATTGAGTTGGATTGTAGTTGGAGATGCAACGATCTTAGAGGGTTTTGTGAATGATGAAATACGAGATGAAAAAGATAGTGGGTGATTGGATAAAGGAACTACCATTGAAGACCCAACAACCAAAGGAGCACGAAGAGACTGCCGATGCCTTTTACCGTAAACTGTAAAGTAAACTCTTTGTACAATTTCTTTGTAGGCCTTCTGCACGTGTCTTGCACATTTGTGTAATGACTCACCTGCGTCGCTCGATCTTGACTCATTTCACTTCGACTTTCATATCGGAGGTCAGACATCCTAGGCCAAAGTGAGTTTCATATATGAGATAGAAAGGATGGTGGAATGGAAGTTTTTCCTAAAGTTTTACTGACATCCCAACCATATGGTATCTTCATAAATTATTTCGGGTTAAAGTGTCCGGTTAGTTTGAGGCCTATAAATTTTATTTGAGGCTTTTATCCAACTATTTTAATTAATGGCTATTTTGTCCTGATTAATTAGTATTAAATTTGATTGATTAACAAAGTTTGATTTTTTAACTCAAAAATCAACTAATATTAATGATTACCAAACCTTTTTTTTGTACAATCATCAACCAAGAATCAGTTGATGTTTCTGCTTCCATAGGACGATTCTGGTTGACGTTCATCATAATGAACCCAGATTCGGTCGGTACTAACTACTACATAGACCCATTGTAGCTCAAAAATAAACAGAAAAAAAAAATTCTTTTACCAAAAATCGATCAATAAGAACCTTAACATCGACGGATTATCTGCTGGTGTTTAAAAACTTCAAACATAATTTAAATCTGTACTTGAATGAGTATGATGTCATACTCATTTTCAAATCGAGTATGAAATTATATTGAAAATATACTCATATTCAGTTCGAGTATAAATTAATACTCGTTTTCAACTGGATGTGAAATCAGACTCATACCCATTTTCAATCGGGTATGCAATTGTTTTCATTTCAAGTAAAAAATTTATACTCGAATAGAAATCGACAGTGAGTATGATTTTATACTCATTCTAAGATAGAGTAGTAACTGAAAAAAAATGGGTTAATTATAAGAAATCAAAGGCTATACAATCGGCTTATGTGAACATTCACATAATCCGATTCTAGGAACAACAAAAAAACATACAGAAAACTTGGTATTTCTTCCATACCAGAATTGGGCGATATGGGCATGAATATCAACCGATTCTGGTTAAATGTTCTTCAACCAGAAAACACATACAGAATAATCAGTTGATGTGGTCACGAACATAGACCGATTATCGTAGGAATTGATCAATATGGACATGGACGTCGACCGATTATGGTTAAACACGGAAACCCAAGATTGTTTGTAATTTTCAATTTTGAAATGGATAAATCAATCACAAGTATAATTGAGAGTAATAGGTTGCAATCGACGATGTTTAGTTTGATTAAAAAAATGATCGATGTAGTTAGAATCGATTGATGAAGTTAAGTTTTAATTTTATTTCGTGAGGGAAATGATTTGAATGAATTTTAGTTTTGAAAGGATTTGAATAGGTTAAAAATCTAGAAGGATAAGGCTTAGGATTGAATTTTAAGTATTGGTGCTGCTTCAGGTGGACTGGGAATTGCAACTAATTACTTAGCTGAAGTAATGGCTCTGATTGTGGCATGTGAATGGGTTATTAGCAAACATTTTATGGAGGTGTTTTTTAATCTGGATTCAAATGCAATATTAGTTACTTTTTCAAACAACAAGGTGCCATGGATTGTATTGAGAGATGTGAAAAGATAAAGATGTTAATCCCCTCAATCACCTTTAGGAATTCTTATAGAAAAACTATTTTCTTTGCAGACAAGATGGACAAGAAAAGGGTATTACTGAATAGAGGTGTAGTCAGTACTATGAAGAAAAGCCACAGTTTATGAGGAAACTGGAGAATGAAGAAGATATGTACTTCAGGTTTTAAGATTGTATGTAATTCTTAGTGATCCTGTTGTTCTTTGTTTCTTCCTTGATTTCAGTTCTTTCAATTGGCCTTGAGAAATAACTTGGCTGATTTTTGTAATTTGAAATATTTTGAGTAATAAAATTCATGATTAAGCAAAAAAAAAAAAAATCATTCAAAATGAGCGAAAAGAGTGCTGAGATGGACATAGAAGTGAGCGAGGACTAAGTAGATGGAACTTGACCAAATTTATTAGTATTCAACTTTATGTTGTATAGAATGAAGATTTGAAAAGAAGAGGTGATTTCGAGTTCGTATGAGAAAGTTATGGGAAAAACACCTTAAGGATCTCTATTGGGGATCTCTACTAGGATCGATCCCTCACCTTGGGATCTATAGAAGAACCGGTCCCACAATATAAAAAGTTACGAAATTATTTTCCGAAGGTGTAAAACTTGGTTCCCAAGGAATCCCAAACCCTAGGGTTATTGGGGATATTTAAGGAAACTTCTAATAAACAACTTTTGAACATGTTTTATTAGGTTTTTCATCACCGAAATATAGAGGATACGCTAGGTTTTACATCTTTATTCTAGGATTTATCCCTTTAGGGGGAAAACCATGAGATATGTTTTTTCTTCTTCTTTCTTTGTATCATGACTAGCTAATCTTTTGTTGATTATGGATGAATTCAATGTTCTGAACAAGAATCGTTATAAGTTATACAAATCTATTTGGATTTCTAATCATCCTATCGTTTGTTTTCACTATATCTAATATGTATGATTGATTTATAGATTATTCAAGTGTACAATTGAATTAATCTATTGATCATTCTATTGCTAGTAGAGAGCTATGATATAAGTGAAATAGTAAAACAACAATCTATATAAGTAGAAATTGCGAGACCTTTCAAAGGGATTCTGTGGAGCAATTGCGAGCGAAGACAACATCAACAAGTGGACCTTGATCTAAGAGTTTACTATTGGATCAACCTAAATTCACAAAGTTTAAAGCGTTTGATTGGATAACACCTTGAGTGATCTACTAGGTGGTTCAGACGAATAACATCAGGTAGTCGAGAACTTTCGTATCTGGTGGCATAAGGAGTTTTGGGGATGACACTGATCTATTTGTTATCCAATGATTGGTGATATATGATTCCTACGATGGGTAAACATGTTTATTAATTGAGTTAATGTTTGGTGACAGTGAAGGATTCCGAAATTATTTATTTCTTCTTATTGATTTAATCAATATATCCAATCCCCCCTTTTTAGTATTTACTTTTGTTTCAGGTTGCTAATCCAAATAACCTATCAATTACACAACTTTCTTTGGGAACGATCCTTACTGCCGCCATATTACTAGTTAATTAGTTGGAAATACCTGAAGTAATTTGTTGCACTTATGATGCGCATCAAATTTTGGCGCCGCTGCCAGGGAGCAACTGCTAATTGATTTGTTATTTGTTATAGCTTATTTTAGTAGTTTAGGATATTATTACGTTTTTCTAATGTTTTCGGGTTTTTAGGCTTTTGTAGTTTAGAAACTCGTTGAAGGTGTTCATCGCTCATCAAAAGCGGGAGGTAAATTTTGCAGACAAGTTGTAAGTATCAATTTTGTTTTAGTTTTTAGGTAGCAGTAGTTTTTTTCGTTTTTATTGTGAGTCGTCATGTTTCCTTTTGGAAATAACATGTATGATGCACAAGATCAAACATATAATAGTGGTAATAATATTATTTTCAATATTAATCTTATGATTACTACCAACCATAGCATGGGTATAATCAAAAATAATCTTTTGGTTATGATCAATTTCCTATGGAGACTTATGATTATTGATATAAATACCATCAATCTTATGGTGAACAATCACAAGGATGGAAAGACAGTTATGTTTGATCAGAAATTTTCTTGTTTTGTAGAGATAATCTAATCGGAATTTTTCCAAGTGATTAAACTTGTTATCTATCTTTCAATTACGAATTCTACAAGAAACATGTCTCCTAATCGATTACAATTAAGCGGACGTATCCACTTAGATTGAATACGTACAAACCTGTGCAAATCCAATTATAAAGATAAACAATATAATGTGGAAAAGGAAAAACACAAGACACCAAAATTTTGTTAACGAGGAAATCGCAATAGCAGAAAAACCCCAGGACCTCATCCCGATTGAACACCACAATGTATGAAGACGCTACAGTCATTATCCTACTATTAGACTTCAAACTGGAATGTAGCTGAAACCAAATCTACCCTCCAAGCGATTCAGTTACAGTTGATATCCTTACGTCTCTTGAACCTCGCAAGGCTCTACACACTTGATTCCCTTAGCTGACGTCCTTTACGTCCTACGAGTTGCTTTAGCCGCAGTGAAGACTTTTGATACCAATCTGCCTCTAACAGATAATCCTATTTGATTTCCGTTTAGATCAAAGATGAAGGTGTAGAAATCTGTTTGCAATAGACAAAGCTAGCAAACCTCACAAATACGGAACTTACGACTCCCGAAGAGAAACCTATATTCTTAACCACCTCTCAAGAAAATTCTTCAAAAGATCAACTAAGATCAGTTTCAAATTTCAATCTTGAGGAACCACAAAGTCTGAGATGAAGAGAACTTTGCAATTTCTATCTATCTTTCCTGAAAGAGACTACGAAACCTCGATAGCAGAAAATCAAAATCAGGATTCACGAACTATGAAGGTAAAGATAGTCGGACTTGGCTTCACGAATCCCCAAAGCGAAGTATTTTAGTCGTAGACCTAATTATATTTCTTAGAGGAAACCTAGGTCAATAGAGGACGACTCTATAATCAACTAGGACACAAAGTGTCAGGGATTAATTTTCCTAGTTGAAAGAGCATATCTATTTATAGTTTTTCCAAGACCGAGGTTAGCTTAAAATTCAAGCTAAGATAACTTTAGAATCAAGCAAACACATTAGGTCTTCAAAATATAAAGAACAGTATATACACATAGGTTTGGTTACAAATTCGTCTATAATGACTGTTCGATTTCGCAAATTAGCCAAAGAACTAAAAGCTATTTGATGTTCATTTAAACACCTAAGAATTTAATCATGATACAGACATGCACATAAGTGTTTAGGTGATCAATGAAGTCTTAGAAGTGTTTAACAAAGTTATAGTAATGCTAAAAATATTATGATTAAGTAGATACTAAAATATAAACTGGGAAAGTTAGTACAACGGTTCGTGAACCGCGGGGCTTGTTCACGAGTCAGAGTGCAACGGTTGTGAACCAGGTTCGCCAACCCTACTAGACTACAGAAATTAGTTGACCACAGTTCGTGAGTCGGGTACGTCAACTGCTAGCCTATTTATCCAACTTACAGAATTCAGTTCACCATTGTTCACCAACGGGGTTCGTGAATTGTTCCCAACTAAACTCGTGGTTTGTGAACTGGTTCGCCAACCTTCCTGTATTTTTGTAACTCATATATCTGTGGTTTGCAAACTGGTTCGTCAACCTACCCTGAATAGAAATATAAGTAAGTTCATATTTCTCTATTATGATGTTTGAAACATTCCCAAGGTAATTTTCACTTGATCCACAAATTAATTCAAAATCCTAATGTTGTTAAGGACCGTTGAACATCTTATTTGCTAAATCATAATTCGAGATTTTTCGCAAGATAAGCTTGACTCAAAACTTCTTCTTTGTAGCTTTACTAGAATTCATACGACATAGTCTCAATAGATAGAATGATGGTATAGTGAGTAAAATAGAATGGTTCAGTATTCAATACCTGATACAGAAGTTCTCCAAATGTCTTCGTCGATCTTCAGTCTTTAAGGATGATCTCTGATACTCAACTACAATTATAACCTAATCCGAGACTTGACTTAGTAGACTAGAAATCAGGATACAGTTTTGGTCACCTAACATTGACAACAAGCTTGAGATAGCATAATTTGTGGTTTTAACCGAGATATGCTCTAACAGGATGATCACAAGCCAATGTCAGATCTAAAATCATATTTGAACTACTGCTAATCTCTTGATCTAGTTTGAGTGACCTTATGTCAAAAGAGAAGGCTCTCAAGAATAATCAAACTAGGTGAAATCAAGATTTAACAACCGTTGGTCAATCAAATCAATAATCAAAAACTAAAACAATAATGTAGATTCTAGTTTCCCAACAACGGTATTAATAGACGTTTCTTGATTCCAAAGAAGTCTTTAAACTAGCGGACATAAGAGATTTCACCTAATTAGGTTACTTTCCTCTCCAAGATAGTATTACAAGTAATACTATTAATTAGTCGGCTACAACAATGACTTGGAAACAAAGTGCCTGCCTCAAGATAAGTTTTGAAGAAGAAAAAACTTTGCTATTTATAGACCAAGGTAGTTTGGACACCCAGGAATTTCCATCACCGAAAATATTCTCAATATATGCAATAAAACACCTAAGTTTGGTTTTGTCTAATTCCAACCAATATCCAACTGTATAACCGAAATCCCTCTTGGAGAACTCAATATTAGCTAGCACTTAACTAATATATCTTTCCAGAGATATGCTTTGCTTGTTGTTAAAACAAAATATATGCATTTGAAAATCACAAAAGATTCTCAAACATTTAGGTTAGGGATCTCACCTTGAGTATCAAGGAATATCTTTGAACAATAAGATTTCAGCACATGTTCAAATTACTCATTATGTCGACATCTTGAACTTTCCTATTTTACAAACTCAATTTCCAAATTGCACAAACCATAAAGTGTACGTGACCAGGGTAATCAGTTTTGCCTATTGGGACCAAATCTACCTTGACTCCCAACATAGGTTAGGACCGGTTCTACCTTGACTCCCAATATAGGTAGAGATCGGTTCTACCTTGACTCCCAACATAAGTTAGGATCGGTTCTACCTTGATTCCCTATATATAGGTTAGGATCGTTCCAACGTTAGATCTTGAATGAAAACCGGACCTTCAATCCTATTGATTTCTTTCAACTACGAAACAAGTCTGTAAGTCTACTTCCTTAAACTCATGTAATTAAACATAATTTTCTGGGCCTGAAATCAAACCTCTGTTCACTACACAATCTAGTAACGAGTTACAAAGATTATGTTGATATTGCAATTACGAAGTCCAAAATACAAGCACTATACTTCGTAATATAATATAAAACGTTTACAACTATTAATATATTCTTCCTTGACAATTTGATCATAATAACATGATTAAGTCTCTAATACTAGAGTTTCATGTATATAACTTCACATGTTATGTTTTCAATCAGAAACGGCTTGAAAGCTTACGATCTAGAAATGGAAACAAGTCAAGTCATGTATTACTAACCTCAAGTAGAAGGATGATGTCTTCGTTGATCTCGATACGCCTTCGGATTCTTCAGGCCTTTAGAGTAATACTTGTATGTCTCAACATTTATAGACTTCCTAGTTTAACTAGATCTACACAAGAACCGAACCAAAACCGGAGAACCGGACCAGAACCTTTTAAAAAAACCCGGAACCGGACTGGAACCGGCTAAGTAAGTACATGTACCAGTTTCCATTTTCAGAATCGGTATAGAAGGAGTACAGGTACCGGTTCTACTGTGATTCCCGATAGAACCGGTACCCAAAGAACCGATCAATGTTAACCGTTGATAAAATTTGTAAAACTTAATCTGGGATGTTAGATTTTAGGTTAAGAATAGATATCTCTTTCACCCACTTCATCTTTTTTTTCTTCTTTCTTCTTCGTCATAAACCACCATCTTCTTCTTCGCCACAGAACAGATACCACCACCACAAATCCTTAATAATCAAACATCAATACTTCCATCACCGAGTCCACTAGCAACCAAACCAAAAGAGAATTATTAATTACCAAATCCAGCTTCCTCTTCTTTTATTTCTTCAGTTCTCATTCTTCTTCTACAAGTTGTAATTTATCTAATGTTGGGTAATTTGGTTATAAATTGGGTTAGGGTTTTTACTTTTTAGTGTGTGTTAGTAATCAGAAGATGAATCTTGCTTTAAATTCGAAGTTGGCAGTGAATAAATAAAGAAATTGAGATATTAGGGTTTGATTGGAGAAGAAATTGAGTGGAAATTTGGAACTAGGGTTTGCATCAGAATTTGAAATTGAAGAAAGGGTTCTGGTTGATTGAAGTGATGAATTGATTCTGTGATGGGTATTAGGTTGATTCAAGAATTAGGGTTAATGTTTCTGGGAGTTGACTGATAATGGTGGAGTTGGTGCTGAAGTGAATCAAGAACAGGGAAATGAAAAATTGATTTGGGTTTAGAATGTTGAGTTGGGTACTTACCCAATTTGATTTTACATGGTTTGAATACTCTCTAATTTGTGTTAATGAAAAATCCTTATGATTTTTATTGCAGTTTTTTTGATGTTCTCTATTTTTACTTGTTTAATTTGTAATTTATACAATCAATTGCCTGTGAAGAGAGTTTCTGCACACAACCTGTTTGTGTTAATGCCTCAAACAGAATTGGGTGTTGTGTGATATTGGTATTACTCAATTTTTACTTTCAATGTCACTGACTTATGTTGTGCATCAAATATTGAAGGTAAAAACCCGGTACCAGTCTTGTACCAGACCGGTCTTTCAGGTACAGGTACAACTCCAGGTACCGGTCCTCAAAATGAGGTACCGGTGAACTCCAGGTACTGGGACCGAGTTCATAAGAAACCCGGACTGTACCGGCCCATGTGCAGCCTTAAGTTTAACCAAATGATGTTGACTCCAGTAATCTAATCAAGCGACTTATGAGTTTTGATACTAAAATATGACAACCACCCTTGACATACCAATGCTTAGCGGGATGAACTGAGCAATTCTCTAATAGATCCCCATATTTTCCGACTGCTAGTGTACAGAAGATAACAATAACGTGGGGCTGACGACGTTAAACCAAATGCTACATGGGAGGCAAGCCATTGGTTTTGTATTTCTGTCCCTTTTTTTTAGTCTTTATAGTTTGCATATCATATTTTGCATTCCTATCTTAAAAGTTTACAATGTCTTATATTTATAATGAAAATGTTAGAGCACTGCTCGGTCGAACTCGCAAGCGTTGCTATCTCGAGCTTATTTGTCAAGTTTAGTTGATCAAAACTATATACTTGATTTCTTGTCTACTTATAGCTATGTCTCGGATTAGGATAGAATGTATAGTTGAGCTTTAGGCTTCACGACGTTCACCAATTTAAGAAGATGATCTATTGAGGACCTTTGAGGAACTTCATCAACAAATGGTATGTGGAGACTAAAACTTATCTATCACTCAAGTCTATTCTATTTTATCTTCTAATGAGACTAAGTAGTATAGCTATATAAACTTTTACATTATGCACATTTGATATTTCGAGCCGAGTTTATCTCGCTTATCTATTTCTCGAAATACGTGTTGGAAGCTTTTTGCTTTAGCTATGTTCATCATATTCTTGACGAGTTTAGTTGGAAACAATTTATTTGTTGGAAAATAAATATTAAGCCAAAAGATGATCATGTGAAAATTACCTTGAACATCTTATATGATTTGTATGAGACAGTCATTTGATTGTAGCTCGGGAAGTTTCGTATTGATCATTTGATCACTTGAAAATTACTTGAAGCTAATGGTATGTGTAAGATTACCATTGTCGTCTTCTAAGGATGTTTCAATGATTGAAATAAGAGTTTAAACGATTACCCATGTATGGATACAACACGGTATGCATGCCTAGTATGCGAACTGTATTGTGATGATTCAGGTCCGGAACTCTTGTTTGCATAACTAGTATGGGAAAGGATTTACCTGAGAAGGTCCGAAACTCTTGTTTGCGTACCTAGTACGCGAACGAGTTTACCTAAGTTGGGTCTGAAACGGTTGTCCGCGAATGACTTGACTAGACCAAGATCCGGAGCTGCTGTTCGCATACCCAGTTTGCGAACATAGTGGTTAAGTTATAAAATCGGTAATATATGATTCTCATATGCATGAACTGAAACATTTATGATTTAAGGAATGCAAATTAACTTTGCAAACCGTGGCTTAATGTTCATGAATTGATTCTTGTATAAGTACTTTGTATAATCACGAATCAAACCGATTTTGTTTCAATTTGTTCATGAATATTTCTTTGAGATAGTGAACAATTTAACAACTCTATTAAAGCACAATTAGATTCATTTGATTATCCATCATGATTGATTGATCATCATATTTGATCTAGAAGTGTTAGATGAAAATGTCTAAGTCAAAAGTGTTCATATGGCTAACTTCGGTTAACTGTTATTGAGCCATCCCAATATACACGTTTAGGTACGGTTACCCATATCTAAATATAAGTATATTTCATTTATGTGTATGTAACAAGCTAAGACCATCTAACGATGGAGATTAATTGCTTAATTTCTAAGCAGACTTAGCTTGAATCTTAAATCGGGAGTTCATCAAACGGTGAATATTGAATGCTTTGTTACTAAGCTATCTTAGCTTTGATTGTAAGCAGCCATGATTTGAAAGACTATATAAGGGAGAACTCTAAAAACTGGAAAACCTAATCCCGACACTTCTCTGTGTCCTAGTTGCAAACTAGAGTCGATTCTCTTTTAACCCAGGTTTTCCAAAACCATTATTAAGTTAACGACTTGAAGACTTCATTTGGGATTCGTGAATCCAGATCCAACTATTTTCTCTGTAGTTGCGTATTTTGATCTTACTTTTTTTATCGTATTGAGTTTTATCTTCTCCAAGATTTACTCGAGATTTATCTCCGATAGGTAAGATATAAAAAGTAATTGTTAGAGCATTGCTCGGTCGAACTCGCATGCGTTGCTATCTCAAGCATGTTTGTCAATGTTAGTGATCAAAACTATAAGTCTTGATTTCTAGTTCATTATAGATAAGGTCTCGAACTAGGATAGAAAGTGTAGTTGAGCTCAAGAACTCCATGGAAATCATCATACAAGACGAAGGACTACTCAAGGAACCAGTGAATCTTCATCGACTAAAAGGTATGTGGAGACTTGAACTTATCTATCACTCAAAAGTATATTTATCTCCTATCTTGATACAAAAGTTGTTTTGCTATATAGACTTATATTATACACATTTGCTATTTCGAGCCGAGTTTATTTCGCCTATCTATTTCTCGAAATATGTGTTGGTAAGCTTTCGCTTTAGCCAAGTTCATCTTTACCTAGTGACGAAAATCATGAAAAGTTTCAATCACTTTGAAAATTACTTACTTTGAAGAAAAATAGTTTGTGAATAACAACTATAGAATATCAATGTCCTCTAAGAATGTTTCAATGATTGAATGAGAGTTTAGATTATATAACCATTGGAGGATATAAGCGTTGTTGTGGAAACTCATATATGTATAAGTACTTATTCCTTGAACCGAAGTTTGCGAACTTTGTTGATCAAGAGAACCAGAATGGTGGCGTGAGCCAAGTCAGCGAACTCAGTCTGCGAACTGGCGGAAGTTCTCGTCCCGAGAAATTCTGCTGGAGTTTGTGAACTCCTTCCGGGAACTTAAGTCCGCGAATCCAGTCCACGAACTTGAGTAGGTTATATCTAAAAATGATGTTTGTGAACTTATTCTTATATAAACTAAGGAATGCAAATTGCAAACCGTGGCTATATAGTTCATGAACCGATTCGAGTGAATCAAATCGTTTCTGCTTCAATTGTGTCTTGTGTAGTTACATAAGATTTCCTTGCAATTGAACAACTCTCTAACGAGTTCATTTGAGTCACTTGAACTAGCTATGGTGAAGAAGAATATGGTTTATATGAAAGTGATCATATGGCTAACCATTTGGTTGACTTTGTTGAACCAACAAATGTACAAGTTTGGGTACGGTTACACAAGTCTAGAAACGTGCATTTCATTTGTGTGTAACAAGCTAGTTTTCGATCTAACGGTTGAAAGATATTAGCTTGAATCTAATCAGGTTTTCATCTAACGGTGAATATTGAATGCTTTGTTACCAAGCTAACATTGATTGCCTACCCTGATTTGAAAGACTATATAAGGGAGAACTCTAACAAATGGGAAACCTAATCCCCACATCTTATGTGTGATACTAGTTGTGATAAGCTAGAGTCGATTCTCCTTTAACCTTTGGTTTCTTCTTCTAAACCAGGTTAACGACTTAAAGACTTCATTGGGATTGTGAAGCCAGACCGATACTACTTTCTTGTAGTTGTGCGATCTGATCTTGCTGTTTCTATCATACGAGTACAAATGTAATAATTGTCTTGAGATTGATATCTCCGATAGGCAAGATATAAAAGAAATCACAAACACTTCGTCTCATCGTTTGTGATTCCACAATATCTTTTTTCGCTGCGTCAATTACGATTATTGTGAGGTGATTGATAATACTAGGCTGTTCTTCGGGAATATAAGTCCGGTTTATCAATTGGTTCATGTTCACCTTGATTTGTCAAAAGACGGAACAAAACTTGTAAGTATATTCGTGGGAGACGGATTTATCTATTACCGTAGACTTTTGTGTGTGATACAGATTTGTTTATTAAAGTCTTCGACTTTGGGTTGTAGCAACTCTTAGTCGTGGGTGAGATCAGCTAAGGGAATCAAGTACGTAGCATCCTGCTGGGATCAGAGATGTAGGAGCATAACTGTACCTTGGATCAGTGTGAGATTGATTGGGGTTCAACTACAGTCCAGACCGAAGTTAATTTGGAGTAGGCTAGTGCCTGTAGCGGCTTAATACAGTGTGTGTTCAATCTGGACTAGGTCCCGGGGTTTTTCTGCATTTGGGGTTTCCTCATTAACAAAATTATGGTGTCTGTGTTATTTCTTTTTCGCATTATATTTTGTTATATAATTGAAATATCACAGGTTGTGCGTTGTTCAATTAATTAGAATATCCGACCTTTTGGTTGTTGATTTAAATTGATTGACACTTGGATATTGCTCTTTGGTACCATCCAAGTTATCTCTCTAGTATTTGATAAAGACTCACAGATTTCTATTTGCTTGAGTATATATCAAATCGAGAGATTGAGATATAAACTCTTTGATATACTTTTATCTAGATTCAGTCTGACTGTCTAGTTGATTCTCTAGAAAGTATATTGGAGTTTGTCCATACAGATTTCTAAGCGAAATATTGGGTGTGGTCGTTGTACCCTCGCTTTTTCAATTGGTATCAGAGCAGGCAAACACGTTTAAAAGACCTTACAAGTATGTGTTTGTGGCAATCTGAGTCTGAGGACAGAATCTCTGACATATTGACATACCAAGATGTCCTCTAAAGCTTTTAACTATGCCAAATGTCTTGGGAATACCTCAAAGGATTACTCCTTAGCTGATTCTTCCGAATCCCGAGGTAAGAAAATTGTTCCATCTTGTGTCAAAAATTCTCTCTCTGATGAGACATTAGGCACTATGTCCAAAGCTGAAATGGATCTCACCATAATTTCAAAAAATTCTACTGAGTTCATTGATTTTCAGGATCATGATCAGCTTATTGATGAATTTGAAAAGTCTCTTGATTGAGAACATGAACTCTATAGCATTATTTAGTCCTTCTCCAAGAATATTGAAAAACTACTCTACAACGTGAAAATATTAGTGTTCTTGAGGATATAGTTAAGGAAGACTCAATTAGAGAGAAACGTTTGATCAAGACGCATTCATCAGAGCTTAACAGGCTTCGTGTCGAAAAATAGAAACTAGAAGCATACCTTACTCTATCCCATGAATAGTGCATATCCTTAGAAAAGGAAAACTCTGTCTTACGGAGAAATTCCTCTGTACAAACTAATTCTCATGGATTGTAGTACATGAAGGATCTTCTGGAAAAAGGTTGTGTCAAGAAAAGTTTACAATCTTCTCATATGGCTATGAAGTTAAAATAGGTGTCATTTATTGCTTCTCCTCCACGAACCTATACTTTATGTGGGAAAAAGAATCACTATGCTATCCATTGTTTTGCCAGAAGGAAACAAATTTCTAAACTTTATAATTTGCTTCTCTCCACTGCCAATGGAACAAATAGTCAGTCGACCACTGCAGTAAATCGCATACCCACAGAAATCCAGAAATCTTATAAATATGATCTCTTTCCTAGAAGTCATCACAAGGTTCAAGTGCTGTCTAGTGGCATAAATTCTTGTGTTGCTGATAAAAGCATTCCCTGTGCTTATAAGACTGTTTCTGGTAAATCTAAGTCTAGAAAATGGATCCCTATCTATTCTGATCCTCTTGAACCAATTGAAAGAGGTCATAGGCTTAGTCCTCAGAGAAATCCTCCTGACAGATATGATAAACACACCGTGTCTTACTCTTCTGGGATGAATGGAAACCGAAGAAAGGCGAAGAACACGAAGATCAAACTGTCAGACGATATATACAACTCCTTTCTCGATGATCACAGTGGGATTAATTTCCAGTCTATCACCTGATTCCAGGTATTCTTTTCCTTATTTCTAACTTGAGAGGTGCAAGGAAATTTATTGAGAAATGCTCAAGTATGTTTTATATTATTTCAGTTTTGTTTTTGTGCGAGTTTTTATGCTAACAGTCCACAAACGTCCGCGTCCTCCTCTTGAGAGTTCTTAGGGTTTCCAAAAACAAGAGTTTCCTTCTCCTGTTTACATACACATATATATTACTCTATATTGTGTCTTTCCATCCCTAACAAAAAATTATATGGAGAACTCTACAAGATCTCAAGAGGTTGTACATCTTGATATGGAGGAAGACGCTCAAGGACGTAAGTATTAGATAATTGCTTGGTTGAACCCACTAGCGTTGGTCAAGCTAGTTGTCAAATTTAGTTGCCAAAACGCATTCTTGATTTAGTATACTAAAGATAGTTTCAGACTAGATTAGGTCTAAGAAGAGCTATTCTTGAAGGATGAAGACTGAAGATTACAAGAAGACATCAACAAGGACTTCATCAACAAAGGTATGTGGTGATTGATTTCATTTGGATTCTTGTTAAATTATACCTTTCTAATCTATCGAAATAAATGCTCACTCTATGGAACAATTCCTATGACGGTTAATATACATTTATGTATATATACTTGAGGTTATTTGAGCCACGACTTTTGTGAAAATAACCATTATCCTTGGAAAGATTCTCATGTTACAATGAATGAGCTTACGAATTCAACGAGCCAAGAATCACTCAATTCCGAGTTATAACGATGAAGTTATGAGTGATTTATTAAAGTAACAATTATAAGTGTTGTTGTAATTGTTACAGTTCGTTAGTAGGAAACAATCCATGGACTGCTTGTAACGGTTCACGGACTTTGGCCCAATTACGTGACTAAAAGGCATTTTTGGTCAAGTTGGTGATGTTTCCTTATCTAGGCAAGTTAGCTATTACTACAAACATCTTTGATTACCATATTAAAGTGTTTGTGATTCCTTCCTAATTTAATTTGTGATTTATTCAGATAAATACAATTTTGATAAATTAATTATTTCTTTAATTATTTTGGCAAGAGTTGTAACTTAGGAAAGACTCCCAAAATTAGGAGAGTCTTGAAAAAGGAAAATAGCTTTGCTTAGTTTTCAAGCTATGTTTCACTATAAATATAGATTTCGTGAATGCTACACGTTTTTATCCCCATTGGAAAATTGGTGTAAGCTTCATAGGTTGTTTTCCATGTCTTCTGTTCTTCGTGAACAAGAGTGAGATAAATGTCTTTGTATTGGGGATCACAAAGCCGAGTTGGATTAATCTTCGTGATTGATTATACAACTTGTAATCTAGGTTTTTCACCTCTTGTCTATTCTAAGGTTTTCTCTTCTGATATAAAACCATTCAAGAGTTGTTGATCATACCCTAGGTTTTGATAGATTTCAGTTTCCGATCGTAGACCAACAATTGTTAGTCGAAATCGGAAGCTAGAAAGAAAACTTCGATTAAGGCATCTCGTAAATATCCTTAAGAAGTTTTAAACAAGATATCTCTAGATTTATTCTAGTTGTTCTTGTGGTAGAATAATTAGGTTTCTCTTCCATTATTGAAGAGTATAATAATCCCTAATCTACACGTTTGTTTTGATATTACTTTTACCTAGTAGTAATTGTTTTTATCAAAATAAACACAAGATTTCCAAAACATTGATTCACATCTAAAGGGAAATCAAACCGGTGTTTTGTGCAAACAAAATATCGAATCGTCTCAATCGTGTTGTTGTATCTTCTAAAGAGAGCCTTGGGTTCTGCTAGAAGATTTACGAGAAGAATTCCTAAAGAAAAACGGTATTTTGCTAGGAGTTCTATTTGTGCTGAAGAAGGTATTACATCTAGTCCGAATAGGGAGTAGGAATTTGGTGTAACAACTTATAATCAGTGTATGTTTATTCTAGACTAGGTCTCGGGGTTTTTCTGCATTTGCGGTTTCCTCGTTAACAAAATTTTTGGTGTCTGTGTTATTTCTTTTTCACATTATATTGTTTATATTTATAATTTAAGTATCACAGGTTGTGTGTAAGTTCAATCAATTGGGAATCCAACCCTTGGTTGTTGATTAAATTGATTCACACTTGGATATTGTTTTTTGATGCCGTCCAAGTTATTTTTTATATTCAATCGGTCGTAAATTCCTATTTGTTTGATTGCGGATTGAATTGAGAAATTGAGATATAACTCTTTGATGTACTTTTCTTAAGATTGAGTCTGACTGTCTAGTTGATTCTCTTGAAAGTATATTGGAGTTAGTCCATACAGATTTCCAAACGAATTTTTGGGTGTGGTTGTCAGACCCCCGCTTTTTTAATTGGTATCAGAGCTGGCGAACATGCTAAGACCTCATAAGTCTGTGTTTTTAGCAATCTGATTCTATGGACAGAGGTGTTATCTCTATAAACATACCACTAGCCTTCGATGGCACGAACTACTTATGGTGGAAAATTGTTATGCGATCTGTTTTTCAAGCACGTGATTTTCAATCATGGGTATATGTAGTTAATGGATATGATGCTCCCGTTGTGGCAGTTGGAGATGTAAACGTTCCCAAGAACATTGGTGAATACAGTCCTGCCGAGATACTTGCTGCAAAGCAAAATTCCGACAGTTTGAATGTCATTACCCCAGATCTTCAGCACCACGTGACTACGTATAATAAGTCTAAAGATGCTTGGGATATCTTAGAAATCGTATTCGAAGGGAATGCCGCAGAGAAAGAAGCAAGGCTTCAAAATCTAGCTTCTGACTGGGAAAACCTTCGCATGTCTGATGATGAAACCTTTGATGAGTTTAACCAAAGACTTTCTCAAATAGTTAACTCCTCATTTGCGTTAGGAAGAACTATTTCAGAGAAAGATATTGTGTGCAAAATTCTCAGGTCACTACCATCAAGATACGAGTCTAAGAAACATGCCATTGAAGAAGTAAACGATCTTTCTACAATCTCCAGAAATACTCTTGTTGGAAAGTTAAAGATCTTTGATAATGAACGCGCATCTAGAAAAGAGGTGATTTCTCTTAAAGCTGCAAACAATTCTGAATCCTCTAAGGATAAATCTGGTTCGCCAGATACTAAGGATGTTCCACGGAAATTTAGAAAATTCTTGAGAGATAGAAAAAAGAGTTTTTCTAAAGTTACAACATCTCATAATGATGATGTACAATGCTATAACTGTCGTGGTTTCGGGCACTTGTCTTCACTATGTCCTAGATGGAGCCGTAGACAATCGGCATATGCAGCAGCTTTGCCTACACTTGATGATGGTCCTGAATATTATAATCCCCAAGAGCTCGCAGGCGAGGTTGCATTAGCTTATGGAAAAATTCTTTCGGATACTGATTCTGATTCTGACGAAGAAGTGTTCCATGTGGATCCAGTCGCTAATAATCTTCTTAAGGAATGTCATAAAAAACTCTCGGAAGCTGAAGGCACCATTTCAAGTGAGAGAGTTAAATATGACAGACTTCGTAGTTGGAACAAAGACTTGAAAGACCAACTTGATTCTAGTGGTGCAAGAGATTATCTCAACGAAATACGAAAGCTTAAAGAAGAAATTGCCGAAGGTCGAGATCATGAAATTACTCTTCAAGCAAAGCTAGATAACTTGGAGAACATTGAGATGAACTTGTTATTTGATTCGGAATGAGAATATCTCAAAGTTCAATGTGAATCATCCAAGAATGATCTAGTTATTGCACTTGAAAAGGTCAAAAGGTTGGAAGAAGGAAACTCGAGCTTAAAAGAGAGTTTGTCTAGAAATAGCAGCTCAGATAAATTAACCTCGATATTGGGAGCATGTATAATTCATCGTGATACACGAGGATTGGGATATGAAGGAATATACGCTCCTAGTATTTGCGAAGAGGTAAAATTTGTCAAAGCTAAAGATTCTTCTAAATCAAAACCTTCCACGGTTGACAAAAGTGAAGTATCTCTACCAGCTGTCGATGACGAAAAGAGGAAATTCTGTCAAGCTCCAAAGCAAGCACATATGCATTCAGGTAATACTAAACATAACTTTTTCCATTATACTAAACATTGTTTTTATTGTGGAAAGCCAAGTCATTTGCAGAGGAATTGCAGATATCTTAAACGAGATAAATCCATATCTGATATTGTTAAGATGACAAGATCTGATGTTCCAAACTGGAGAAAAAATGAGTCTCATAATATCAGTTCTTCTAGTATTTCCTTCAAGAAATTTCATAATTATATTGGGGAGAAAAAGAAATATGTTGCTCCAAAAGCTACTCAGAAATGGGTACCAAAGAAGATCAATAAAGCAACGACTACTATTAAGAAGGATCTCCCAGACAAGAGTTCGACAAGGGATATCATCATAAAAGGGTATGAAACAGTTATTGAAAGTTTCAAGAAAGTTGTTAAAATCCTAGAATCCATGCATGATTTTGTTTCAAATACCTGTGGCGAGCAAGATTTTGTTCACCTCAACACAACCTGATTGTGTTAAAAGTGCATCCTCACCAAGAATCCCTAGTAAATGCGGTGAGGATTGCAAAAGAATTGGGGCGCACATATTGTGATTGGTAATTTTTGAATATGTGGAACAATTTATTGTTTCGAGCTGAGTCTAACTCGCTTACATATCTCTCGAAATATGTGTTGGTAAGCTTTCGCTTTAGCCAAATTCATCTTTACCTAGTGACGAATGTCATGTTATGTTTCAATCACTTTGGAATTGCTCTGACGAAAAATGGTCTGTGAATAACGAATATATAACGTTCTCTGAGAATGTTTCAATTATTGAAATGAGAGTTTAGATTACATAACCATTGGTAGGATATAAGCATCGTTGTGGAAATACATATATGTATAAGTCCTTATTCCTTGAACCAAAGTTTGCGAACTTTGTTGATCAAGAGAAACGGAATGTGGCATGAGCCAAGTCCGCCAACTGTCGGAAGTTCTCGACCCGAGAATTTCTGCTGGAGTTTGCGAACTCCTTCCGTGAGCTTAAGTCCGCGAACCCATTCCGCGAACTTGAGTAGGTTATATCTAAAATCCGTTGTTCTTGAACTCATGTTTATATAAACTAAGGAATGCTTTTGCAAATCGTGGCTATAAAGTTCATGAACCGATTCGAGTAAATCAAACCGTTTTTGCTTCGATTGTGTCTTGTGTATTTACATAAGATCTAAGCAATTGAACAACTCTCTAACTAGTTAATTTGAGTCATTTGGACTAGTTATGGTGAAGAAGAATATGGTTGAATACCACGCGTATGATTCTTAATTACCTAACTTGATGTGTGATTGAAATTCTTATGTATAACTGGTTAGAAGAAATAATAAGTGCCATTGGATGTTGGTTTTTATTGTCAAAGAATCTTTTTCATACTCTTATGGTAACCATTCTTGGTGTAAATCCTTGTGGAAAAGGTTATTCTTCATTCTAAGCATATCAATTCTTGTTTATACAAGTGTGTATGATCACAATACATGATCTTCATGATTATATATTGTGTATTGTTACCATGAGATAGTTCTATTGTTTCTAGTAACACGATCTCATGAGAGACTTTCAATGATTGGTTCTTAACTCGTATCTCCTTGTAGGGTTTCTAAAATCCAATAAATCCTTATCTCTGGATAAGATCACTCTTGTTGTTCTTTCGGGAATGACATCTTATGAGGGAGAGTTCTTAAATGAACTTGTGATTAATTACTATATCTTTGAGGGGAGAAGCGGTTGTGGAACATGTAGGGGTTAACTTGTATCTTAATAAACTCCTTGATGAAGTCACTGAGTTTCGACTATGTGATATCATCTAAAGTAAAGTTGATATGTTTTACTTTGGTCAAGAAGTTCCTCTATGAAAATTTCATTAGGATCCCACCAATTTTCATACCTTTGCCAACTTATATTGACAAAAAGGGGTAGAATTATTCTAGTTCACACTACATATACATATGGTTTACGGATCATTATGCAAGGGGGAGTGGTTTTCATTGTGAGATGAAGTATTGACTAAGGGGGAGTGGTACATACCACCGTAGTATTATTTTCAAAGTTGTGATACAATTGAACTTTGATGTTGTGTAATAATACTATGATGGATCTTCAACAAGTACAGGATGAACACACGTATAGTTGAAGAACCAAGGAAATCAAGCATGTTGGGTTTTGGAGCTGTAATACTTTTATTTGTTTAAATCCATATGTAAAATGGTTTTGTCACTAAAATTGACAAATGGGGAGATTGTTAGAGCATTGATTGGTTGAACCCACTAGCGTCGGTCAATCTAGTTGTCAAATTTTTAGTTGCCAAAACACATTCTTGATTTAGTATACTAAAGATAGTTTCAGACTAGATTAGGTCTAAGAAGAGCTATTCTTGAAGGATGAAGACTGAAGATTACAAGAAGACGTCAACAAGGGACTTCATCAACAAAGGTATGTGGTGATTGATTTCATTTATATTCTTGTTAAATTCTACCTTTCTAATCTATCGACACAAATGCTCACTCTATGGAACAATTCCTACGACGGTTAATATACATTTATGTATATATACTTGAGGTTATTTGAGCCACGACTTTTGTGAAAATAACCTTTATCCTTGGAAAGGTTCTCATGTTATAGTGAATGAACTTATGAATTCAACGAGCCAAGAATCAATCAATTCCGAGTTATAACGATGAAGTTATGAGTGATTTATTAAAGTAACAATTATAAGTGTTGCTGTAATTGTTACAGTTCGTTAGTAGGAAACAATCCATGGGCTGCTTGTAACGGTTCACGGACTTGGGCCCAATTACGTGACTAAAAGGCATTTTTGGTAAAGTTGGTGATGTTTCCTTATCTAGGCAAGTTAGCTATTACTCCAAACATATTTTATTACCATATTAAAGTGTTTGTGATTCCTTCCTAATTTAATTTGTGATTTATTCACATAAATACAATTTTGCTAAATTAATTATTTATTTAATTATTTTGGCAAGAGTTATAACTTAGGAAAGACTCCCAAAATTAGGAGAGTCTTGAAAAAGGAAAATAACTTTGCTTAGTTTTCAAGCTATGTTTCACTATAAATATAGAGTTCGTGAATGCTACACGTTTTTATCCCCTTTGGAAAATTGGTATAAGCTTTATAGGTTGTTTTCCATGTCTTCTGTTCTTCGTGAACAAGAGTGAGATAAAAGTCATTGTATTGGGGATCACAAAGCCGAGTTGGATTAATCTTCGTGATTGATTATACAACTTGTAATCTGGGTTTTTCACCTCTTGTCTATTCTAAGGTTTTCTCTTCTAATATAAAACCAATCAAGAGTTGTTGATCATAAACCCTAGGTTTTGATAGATTTCAATTTCCGATCGTATACCAACAATTGTTAATCAAAATCGGAAGCTAGAAAGAAAAATTCGATTAAGGCATCTCGTAAAAATCCTTAAGAAGTTTTAAACAAGATATCTCTAGATTTATTCTAATTGTTTTTGTGGTAGAATAATTAGGTTTCTCTTCCATTATTGAAGAGTATAATAATCCATAATCTACATGTTTGTTTTGATATTACTTTTACCTAGTAATTATTTTTATCAAAATAAACACAAGATTTCCAAAACCTTGATTCACATCTAAAGGGAAATCAAACTGGTGTTTTGTGCAAACAAAATATCGAATTGTATCAATCGTGTTGTTGTATCTTCTAAAGAGAGCCTTGGGTTCTGCTAGAAGATTTACGAGAAGAATTCCTAAAGACAAACAATATTGTGCTAGGAGTTCTATTTGTGCTGAAGAAGGTATTACATCTAGTCCGAATATGTAGTAGGAATTTGGTGTAACAACTTATAATCAATGTATGTTTATTCTGAACTAGGTCCCACGGTTTTTTTGCATTTGCGGTTTCCTCGTTAACAAAATTTCTGGTGTCTGTGTTATTTCTTTTCCGCATTATATTGTTTATCTTTATAATTGAAATATCACAGGTTGTGAGTAAGTTCAATAAATTGGGAATCCAACCCTTAGTTGTTGATTAAATTTATTGACACTTGGATATTATTTTTTGATACCGTCCAAGTTATTTCTTATATTCAATCGGGCTCGCAAATTCCTATTTGTTTGATTGCGGATTGAATTGAGAAATTGAGATATAACTCTTTGATGTACTTTTCTTAAGATTGAGTCTGACTGTCTAGTTGATTCTCTTGAAAGTATATTGGAGTTAGTCCATACAGATTGCCAAACGAATTATTGAGTGTGGTTGTTAGACCCCGCTTTTTCAGTAAGTCAATTCAAGAGCTGGTTCTAAAGAAGATGCTTGAAAGAAAGGATCCAAACTCCTGCATTGATGATTCCGTCAAGGATTTATCTCGTTTTCAGAACGATTCAAAGGTCGAGTTTGCTAATATTCAATTGCAAATAAACCAACTCCTAGATGGTCAGGACAGAATCCTTGCTAATCAGAATATACTGATACAGAATCAAAAAAAGCTTATCATGGACTGCGCCAAGGCTAGACAGCTTGCTCGGGTTGTTGATCGCAAAGTTAGTGTTCTAACTCATGAACATGGTGTGTCTACAATCAAGAGAATAAAGGAAATCAGTGATACCTTCTTTGATGGATTCATTGAAAGATATGAGGTTCTCAATGAAATCTGATTATTCCTTTAGTTTTCCTAGTAAATCTTCTATTTTCTTGTTTTTGTTAGAAGAATAACTAGAGTTTGGAATAGCCATTATTGTGATTACACATAACTATGTCCAACGTTTTCATCTTCATGTTTTTAGATTCATTGGTTTGAATTCTAAATTTGTTTGGAAGATGATTTTTGCAGTATTAATCTTTATGGTTTTATATATTGCAATATTTTTATGGGATTTGTGTGTTTGCATCCGTGAACTATGATTGTCCCATATCTTGTCAAAAGTAAAGTCTTTCGTATGTCGATATGCATGTACTGATAAAAGAATGAATAAACTTTTGACAAATACAAAAGTTAAGCCTATTATGTCAATTATTGATGGAAGATAGTCTAAAATCTTTTGTTTGCAAGGATTATGTCTATTGTATATCGTTATGCGAATAGTGATGGAAAATAGAATGAATCCTTGTGTATTCCGCAGTATTGATCTTCCCTGATCCATATTTTATGTATTACTGTGAGGCTCCGTAAAGTGTCTTATGTTGAGCACTAAACGACCAAGTTGATTTGATTAGCTTAGTTGTTATTCCGCGAGATACTTTATGTCGAGCATATTCAACTAAATTAATCATCTTGTTTGGTTATTTAGTTGTTGCTCTGTAAGTTTTCTTATGATGAGCATGACCAATTAAATTGATTACTTTTGTGATTAGTGTGGTTGTGTATTTCGATTAGATTAATTATGGGTTCTCTTGTGATTAATCTAATTGTATATTTGAGTCTCCATAAGTTCACTTATGTTGAGCATTTTCGATTGAATTAATCATGGGTTCTCTTGTGGTTAATTTAATTGAGTATTTTGGATTCAAATTCATACTTGTATGTGATTTGTTATGTCCAAAGAAATCCTTCTTTTCTTTCGAAATTAAGGTCGCTTTTGTTGTTCCTTTGGGAATGACATTTTCTGGGGGAGAGTTATTAATTGAACTTGTGCTTAATTGCCAAATCTTTGTGGGGAGTGCGACTGTGGAATATTACAGGGGTTATCTTGTATCTTTATAAACTCCTTGATGAATGCATTTAGCCTCGGCTATATGATTGCATCTAAATAAGATGATGTGTGTTTCTTTCTTTTGGTCATGAAATGTCTCTTTCGGAAATTTCATTAGGATCCCGTTCTTGTACCTTTGCCAATTTTATTGACAAAAGGGGGGAGAATTAATATGTAGTTCACACTACAAATACATATGGTTTTCTGATCATTATGTAAGGGGGAGTGGTTTCCATGTGAGATGGAGTATTGACTAAGGGGGAGTAATACATATCACCATAGTATTGTTGTTGAAGTTGTGATACAATTGAACTTTGACGTTGTGTAATGATACTATGACACTATATAACAATGATTGAGAACTCTTGTTTTCTCGTTTTTATAGCTACGGATTTTCAACAACGATGATGCTGAACTAACAACCTTTGGGATCATTGGAGTACTTGGAAGTGACGAAGATTTCGAGTAATGTCGAAGATTTGACATGTGGAATAGGAGCTACAAAAGTTAATTTATTTATTCCATATGTATTAATAGTTTTGTCACTAAAATTGACAAAGGGGGAGATTGTTAGAGCATTGCTCAGTCGAACTCGCATGCGTTGCTATCTCAAGCATGTTTGTCAATGTTAGTGATCAAAACTATAAGTCTTGATTTCTAGTCTATTATATCTAAGGTCTCGAACTAGGATAAAAAGTGTAGTTGAGCTCAAAAACTCCATGGCAATCATCATACAAGACGAAGGAGTACTCAAGGAACCAGTGGATCTTCATCGACTAAAAGGTATGTGGAGACTTGAACTTATCTATCACTCAAAAGTCTATTTATCTCCTATCTTGAGACAAAAGTCGTTTTGCTAGATAGACTTAGATTATACACATTTGCTATTTCGAGCCGAGTTTATCTCGCCTATTTATTTCTCGAAATATGTGTTGGTAAGCTTTCGTTTTAGCCAAGTTCATCTTTAGCTAGTGATGAAAGTCATGACAAGTTTCAATCACTTTGAAAATTGCTTACTTTGACGAAAAATAGTTTGTGAATAACAACTACAGAATATCAACGTCCTCTAAGAATGTTTCAATGATTGAAATGAGAATTTAGATTATATAACCATTGGAGGATATAAGCATTGTTGTGGAAACACATATATGTACAAGTCCTTATTCCTTGAACCGAAGTTTGCGAACTTTGTTGATTAAGAGAACCAGAATGGTGGTGTGAGCCAAGTCCGCGAACTGGCGGAAGTTCTCGTCCCAAGAAATTCTGGTGGAGTTTGTGAACTCCGTCCGGAAACTTAAATCCGCGAACCCAGTCCGCGAACTTGAGTAGGTTATATCTAAAAACGATATTTGTGAACTTATTCTTATATAAATTAAGGAACACTAGTCCAAAATCTGATTTTTAGGACACTTGAGGCGGGAGGAAAATGACAGATCACATACGTGGTTATGTATTTTACAGTTAAGATTTATCAAAACATTTACATATGCGAAATAACAGTGTGAATCTGTCAAATTTTTCGGTTATGCTTAGCCCCCACTCCCTTAAAGTTCCACCCATATCAGATAACAACATAAACCCTTGAAATCACATTGATCGTACGACCTCTAATTAGATCCAGAACTACTTGAAACTGAATACACACGGAGATGATAAGGTCTCCCGTATTCTCCTCCTTCGTATTTCATTAAAATGAAACTATCTCCTTTAACTTCCCCACTTGATTCTTCTGATTTTCTTTTTCTTAGATTTAGATGTTTAACTCCATCAATTTCATCACAGAAATCACACTTCAATTTTGCAAAACCCCTGATTTTTAAAGAAACTGGAATACAGAAATATTTTCTTTTTTTAACAGTAAAATCTCTCTTTACATTTCCATCTTCTACTACCTTGAATTAAGAGATACATAGATTTAGCTTGCAATGGTGAAAGCGGTGGCGGATTGATGGCAAAGACGATTGTAGAGAAGAATCATCACCAAAAAGGTGAAGAAACCCAGGGTGGAGGAGAGCTACAGACGCCAAATCGTAGAGATTCTTGGGATTTTGGTATAATTGTTTTTGATTATTCATTATGCTCGACTCAATAATCCTTCAGCAATTAAATTTTTTCTTGAGATTAAAAGTCATTCTGGTAATTGTTGAAAAAAGGGTTAGTTTTTTTATTGCAATTATACTCAATAGATGTTTTTGTTTAATTTCAGCAGATCTTCTTGGTAGAACAACCAATGGCATCATCATCACCGTTGGGTCATTCAGTAATACCAATTGTGAATAAACTACAAGCTATATTTGCACGATTAGGAAGTTCATCAACGATTGAATTACCATTGTTGTGGTTGGTAGAGATTTTCTACCCAGAGGTTCTGATTTTTGTACAAGAAGACCATTTGTTTTATAATTGTTGCAGACTAAACATAAATCTGATGATGGAGATGATGAAGAGTATGGAGAGTTCTTGCACTTGCCTAAGAAGAAATTCTTTGATTTCTCTGATATTCGCAGAGAGATTCAGGTGACAGATTTTATTTTTCTTTGTTCTTTTAGTGATTTCATGTCAAATAGTATGTATCGGAAATAACCAACTAGGGGTTTTGTTGTTGGAGAAACTCAAATTTCATTGTTAACCTAGTATGTTCACAAGTATCTATTATGAATAATCATAAAGAGGGACTCGAAAAGAAACCAATCTTCTGAACCATAGTTTCAGCTGTGTTTCTAACTTATTATACATGGGGCTTAATTTGTTAGAAATGCAGAGACTTTAGAGAAGAAATAAAAAACTCCATGATTTCGAGCTACAAGTGAGCAATGTAGCTAACCAGGTAATGAGTATTGTGCTAGTATTACTTACTGTGGATTTTTTTGTTTTTTTAGGGGGGTTATTCATATGGTAAAATCTTCTTTGTTGGTGCAGGCCGAAGGACTAATGAAAGCTCGGCGAGATATGGAAGAAATAATGTGATAACTGGGTACCGCACTCATAAGAGTTACTAACGATGCGAAGATTGTTGTTGTCTGAGAAAATGAAATAATCAAGGTAATATCAGTTGTTGACAGTACTGGGCTATAGGCACACGAACTAGATGCATTTGTTATCTGCATTTTTTATATACTGAAATCGCACAGTTACAAGCAAAAGGTGTCATGAACATTTCGTCTGTGGGTTTACTGTTGCTAATAATGATAAGCACACTAACTAGGTGTATTACTACTTCCTTTCTTGTGTCTTATTGGTTTACGGGAACAACCTCAACAATCTCTCTATTCCCAGAAGTGCAATATCCAAAAATCTAGTTACAAGCCCGCTTCTCTGATTTTGGTGCGTGTTCAAGGTAACAAATCTTCATAAGCCAGACGTTAAGTTTGTCAAGAAACCAAGTCTTATTGGTGGTTGAGAAATCTCCTTGGCCATGCCTTCAAAAAGATATTTTTTTTTTCTGATCTTGTCTTTTCATTTATCTAACGTGTTTGTTTGTTTTTGTTGTTTTTTGCTTTTTTTTTGTGCATAGTGGTAGCTGACTTTAATATGTTGGCAGTGACGAAGAGTTTCAAATTTTCATCCTCCTGAATATTTTTTCTTGTGCGGAAGGAATACAAGAGTGCATCAGCGTCAGAGACGTAAGTCTATGAAGCATAATCCACTTATCATATTTGCATTATACTGAATGGTTACGTTGTATGAAAATGAAATGAATTCTTACCCATGGAGTTGGATGTAGATGTCCTTTGGTTCTTAACAAGGATGTCTGTGAATCATGTGTGGTTTCTAGAAATTGTATCATGCTCATGAATTGCATCATCCTGATACTATAATAAAGCCTTTATTGATTGGTACTCTGATAAGTTATTCTAGTCCCATCTTAAGTCATAAATGTATTGTATGTAATCTTAATACTTCTCTTTTTGTGTGAATTTTGTGCTTCTGACTCAGAGTCTCAACCTTTTTTGGTTTCTGTTGGTTGTATGCCTTGATAATTGTCTGTTGTTTTATGCATGTTTAGATATATCCACCAGATTCTCTTCCAGAGGGTACATTACCCCATGTTTCTTGACCTATGTATGCTAATCTATGCAGTGGCTTACAACAATGGATCTTGGCATTTTGGAAGGCTGACATCCTTTGCTGGAAGACGTACATGTTATGATCAATCCTTAAAAAGGTTATATCTTATTGAAGGTATATCATATGATGAACAGAAGGATCTCTGGCACCTGGAAGTTAAATATATTTTGATTTTTTTCTTCTTGGTTGTTATTTTGAACAAGAAGTAGCTTATGTAGTTGAATTTGAGATACTTGGTTTCTCAAAGTTATAATTTTTCTATTGAAGCATCGTGTGTTACTGAATTTAAGTTAACTTAAATAAAATGGTTCAAATTTGTTTATAAAATTCCATATGCTGGCTTGTTTGTCTCAAGTATTAATATTCTGAAAGTGCTACTAATAAGAAAAAAAACACACTTAGCTGAATCATAGTGAAGCTGACTCAGCTGAATCACATCATGCTGAATCCAGCTGAATCTTAAAACCTATATTTCGACAAAGAGAGCCTGTTGTTATTTGTCTTATAAGACTGTTTTTGACAGTTTCTGCCCGTCCTAAATTCCACGTTTTGGACTAGTGAATGCAAATTGCAAACCGTCGCTATATAGTTCATGAACCGATTCGAGTGAATCAAATCGTTTTTGCTTCAATTGTGTCTTGTGTAGTTACATAAGATTTCCTTGCAATTGAACAACTCTCTAACGAGTTCATTTGAGTCACTTGAACTAGCTATGGTGAAGAAGAATATGGTTTATATGAAAGTGATCATATGGCTAACCATTTGGTTGACTTTGTTGAACCAACAAATGTACAAGTTTGGGTACGGTTACACAAGTCTAGAAACGTGCATTTCATTTGTGTGTAACAAGCTAGTTTTCGATCTAACGGTTGAAAGATATTAGCTTGAATCTAATCAGGTTTTCATCTAACGGTGAATATTGAATGCTTTGTTACCAAGCTAACATTGATTGCAAACCCTGATTTGAAAGACTATATAAGGGAGAACTCTAACAAATGGGAAACCTAATCCCCACATCTTATGTGTGATACTAGTTGTGATAAGCTAGAGTCGATTCTCCTTTAACCTTTGGTTTCTTCTTCTAAACCAGGTTAACGACTTAAAGACTTCATTGGGATTGTGAAGCCAGACCGATACTACTTTCTTGTAGTTGTGCGATCTGATCTTGCTGTTTCTATCATACGAGTACAAATGTAATAATTGTCTTGAGATTGATATCTCTGATAGGCAAGATATAAAAGAAATCACAAACACTTCGTCTCATCGTTTGTGATTCCGCAATATCTTTTTTCGCTGCGTCGATTAAGATTATTGTGAGGTGATTGATAATACTAGGCTGTTCTTCGGGAATATAAGTCCGGTTTATCATTTGGTTCCTGTTCACCTTGATTTATCAAAAGACGGAACAAAACTCATAGGTATATTAGTGGGAGATGGATTTAACTATTACCGTAGACTTTTCTGTGTATGATACAGATTTGTTTATTAAAGTCTTCAACTTAGGGTCATAGCAACTCTTAGTTGTGGGTGAGATCAGCTAAGGGAATCAAGTACGTAGCATCCTGCTGGGATCAGAGACGTAGGAGCATAACTGTACCTTGGATCAGTGTGAGATTGATTGGGGTTCAACTACAGTCCAGACCGAAGTTAATTTGGAGTAGGCTAGTGTCTGTAGCGGCTTAATACAGTGTGTGTTCAATCTGGACTAGGTCCCGGGGTTTTTCTTCATTTGCGGTTTCCTCGTTAACAAAATTCTGGTGTCTGTGTTATTTCTTTTCCGCATTATATTTTGTTATATAATTGAAATATCACAGGTTGTGCGTTGTTCAATCAATTAGAATATCCGACCTTTTGGTTGTTGATTTAAATTGATTGACACTTGGATATTGGTCTTTGGTACCATCCAAGTTATCTCTCTAGTATTTGATAAAGACTCGCAGATTTCTATTTGCTTGAGTATATATCAAATCGAGAGATTGAGATATAAACTCTTTGATATACTTTTTATCTAGATTGAGTCTGACTGTCTAGTTGATTATATAAAAAGTATATTGGAGTTTGTCCATACAGATTGCTAAGCGAAATATTGGGTGTGGTTGTTGTACCCCTGCTTTTTCAGTAATCACAACAGTTCTTCGTCTCAGACTCTTGTGATTCCGCAATAACTTCTTCTGTTAATCATTTAGGTTATTGTGAGGTGACTAATATTCTAGGATGCTCTTCGGGAGTATAAGACTGGATTATTAGTTGGTTCCTGTTCACCTTGATCTTTGTATCAAAAGACAGAATAAACAGAATAAAGGATATACATATCTGTGGAAGACAAATTTATTTACAAGTGTTCGATTTTGGGTCGTAACAACTCTTAGTTGTGGGTGAGATCAACTAAGGGAATCAAGTGCGCAGAATCCTGCGTGGTTCGAGAGGCGTAAGGAACACGGTTGTACCTTAATCGGTATGAGACTTGGTTAGGTCTCAACTGCATTCAAGTCCGAAGTTAACTTGTAGTATGCTAGAGTATTTAGCGGCTTAATACAGTGTGGTGTTCAAATCTGGACTAGGTCCAAGGGTTTTTCTGCAGTCGCGGTTTCCTCGTTAACAAAAATTCTAGTGTCTGTGTTATTTCTTTTCCGCATTATATTTGTCTATATAATTGAAATATCACAGATTGTGCATAGTTCAATCAGTTGATATATCCGATTTTTATCAGTTGATATATCAGTTGATTGACACTTGGTCATTGGTACCGTCAAAGTTCTTTCTCATATCAATCAGTCTCACGGATTTCTATCTAGTTGATTTACTGATTGTATTGAGAAAGAGATAAAGCTCTTTGATATATTTCTCTAACAAACGCATCACCAGGAATAAAATGTTTGTTTCTATGGATTCTATTAAAGATAAAGACTTGTCCGACTCAAATATAGATGAACATCTTGTTCCCATGAAACAGGCAAACATTGATAAGTGTTATCATTTTTACCTTACTAATGAGTCTGACTCTGAAGTAGAAAAGGAAGCAACCAAAGAAAGTGCAAAAATTATAAGACAAGCTAGAATTCAACTTACTGAAGTTATTTGGATGAAATACAAAGTCAATATGCTTATTGGTATGGTTAATGATCGTGACTTGCAATTAAAGATTTTCCGTGAAGAAAAAGCTGAAGTAAGCTTGTCAAGAAATTTACTAGAGGTGAAACTGGAGGAGAATACTTTAGAGAATAAACGGCTATTGAGTAAATCCCCTATTCAATGAACGGTTTGTTTTGAAAAGTCCACTATTGCTTATTGATAGACACATTTTTGTGTCTAATTTGTCCTCAATGTCCGTATTGTTGGAACTCTATTTTTGTACTAATATTGTGTTTTTATGTATTTTTAGGAAATAAACATTTTTGGAAAATTCGGCTCGAAAAGTTGATTTTGGCACCCCGGAGGACAAGTGTTATTCGGACTCTCGCCTTTAGATAAGGGGTAACCTAATTACTAAGGGCCACCCCCAGGTCACCCCCAAGGAATCTGCTATTCGCACCCCTACTCTGGATAGGGGACTACCAGTTTCTTCCCCATTTGAAACGATTTTGGCGGGAAATTTCTAAACAGTTCTGGCAGAATTTCGATCGTTAAAATGAAGGGGTTATGGGTCGATTCAATGGCTGAAATTTGGTATAGAGATGTGATATAGGTTAAGGAACATAGTATGGGTGACATGATCGATCAAATTTGGATGGAATTTTCGGTATGATTCACACACCCAAAACATAGCACTGTACTGTAACACGAGCAAAATTGAAGTTCTTGTGTGCATGGGGGAGTTCTGCTGGCGTTGGAAGAGTGTTGAGGCGTGAATAAGTCGAATGGGAGCGTGCAGGAAGAAAGTTGACGTGAGAAAATTCTTTAAATGGCAATTATTCTCTATTTTTGGCAGCGAGGAATAATCGAATTAAAGAGAGTATATACACAATCAATGGTCGGATTTTTGGCCTCAATTCACTATAAATACACGTACAATTAAAGTGAGCCAGGGGGTCGAGAGTTTTGGGAGCTAGGGAGAGCTAGAGAAGACAAAATCAGAGTTTAACAAAACTCTGTTTCTGCTGCTGCATGAAGATGAACACGAAGAACAATAGACTGTAAGAGACTGTCGTTCTTCAACAGTGACAGCGACAGTGGAGTGTGGGTCGTAGTTTCCCAAGACTACAACATTTCATATGTATCGTTCTTGTGTGACACTTCCTGTGGGTCGCACATTAGCTGTTTACACCATTTTCTCTTCTTCTCATCATTTGTAAACCATTTTTGAGCCATAATAAATTATTTTGAGAGCATTTATACTATAATGAGCTAATTCCCTCGTAACCAAGGCAATGGAGGAAGCTATTCACGCAACATAAATGGGTAACTATTTCATTTAATTATATAATTCACCTAATCGCTGCTTTTGCAGAGTTTTAAATTGTTTGAATGATTGTCTTAATTATTTGTTATTCAGTTTGATAGGTTATGCTTGGTTTAATCTCTTGATAATCTATGCTTAAGGTTTACAAATAATGTTTGAGAATCTGTATGATTGATAGTGAATTAAAGATAAAAGAGGACTTAAGAATTGAATATAGTTTTGAAATATTTATCATTCAATTTTGCATAATAGTGGAATCTAGTGTCTTGGTTACCTCTCTCACCCATTGTTAATAATTTTGTATATAATTGTATTAAATCTTTAAATTTAATATTCACAAGTCCGAGAGTATGAACCTCATTACTAAAATCCACAAAAAATCATTAATCACTTATGACAAAACTGAGATGTCAGAAAACATGACTACTTCTAATCGTGGTTCTCCAACGAAATCAGTTTATGAAGCCAAGTTGCTCTCCCTCCCAATCTCTAAAGATGTGCTTACAACTTCCTCTAATCAATGAACTACTGCATATCACGGGAGGAAGAAAACTTCTAACGATTATGTTAAACCTACTCACTCTAATCACTTCGGTGATCAGAAAGTATGTTTCTTTTATGGCACAAAGGGACGTGTTCGACGGAAGTGCAAATAAAGGTTGGATGATAATGATATTGGTTGACTCCAACACACTTTAGATTTAATTCTCAAAGGTGTAATTGATATTCGTATGTCTAAACCAATCGATTTTAGGACTCACCCTGAGAAATGTTCCAGTAAGATCATTTCAATTTGCTCCTCTAATGTCCGAACCTGTAATAATAGCTTTAACTTGAATCGATCAAGAAAGTTTCAAAATAATTCCTCACAAACTAGTATTCGGGATGATGTTCAAAGTGTTAAAAAGGTATCAGAAGAAGTCAATCACAATGGAGCTTCGAATTTGAAGGATATAAACATCTCATTGACAGACTGTCAAACTCCACCAAAAAAACTTCTTCAGGTAACGATTCAAACTTAGTCTCATATTTTGATGATAAAAAGTTTTATGATGTTTTTTCACATCAAAAAGGGTTTCCTCAAAAAATTGGAGGAAAAAAGAGGTTTAACCGTGAAAATCATTCATTTGATGAGCATAAAGCTCATACATGTGTTAATTAATCACAAGGTTTGAAATCTTACTCATGAAAAATCCCGTTGAGTAAGATATGCTAATGATCAGGTATACTTGATGGAAAAATGTTCTCTGTTTAGTTGAGCTATTTTCTTCTCGTTCATAGCTAGATTATTGTCTACAGACAACTTTGCATAAGTATTTTATTTGGTTAAAGTTCACTCCAAAGTTTTTTTTTTCGTATCATTAAGTTGATTACAAATAGTTTTTGTGCTAATCTTGTACTCTAAATTTTTCTCTTGTGAGAACATAAATTTATGGAGCTAAGATTCGTGAAACAAAAATTTTCACTTAGCAAAGATTGACATGTAACCATTTCAAGTTGCAAATGGGTTGTTACAGTATCTCTAAAGTTTTTTGGTTTGGGTTAAGATAGGATTTTCGTACGGGTACCCAAATAAGGAAGTGACGAACTGACTATAAAAACCCTAAAAATATATTCCCTAAAAACCGTTTATATACCTACCCTATTGAGTTGAGTTATCTCACTCTAGATTATTTTTTTCTTATATCAAGAATGTCTTCTCCTTCTCGCACTTGTGATTTTACGAAAGGATTTCTTGATAAGGGTATTGGTTACGGATCCAAAGGGAAGAAGAAAAGAACACTAGTAGAAGATGACCTTGTCAAATCTCATAAGTCTGAAGACTATCCTTATGTCTCATGCTACTATGCATATACTCATCAAGATTGTAGAGCATGATGAGATGGTTTCTGCTGAAGTTTTTCATGATTTTCTTAAATGTATTGAGAAAGCAAAACTGCAGCTCGTTGATACTATAAAAGGTCTCTATGTGTTACGAACTAAGTTGAAAAGGTTACTTCTGACCTTGTTCTCATGAAGACACATGTTAAATATCTTCTCAATGAGGATTTCTTCTCCGAGGAAGCAGTAGATGTTGTCAATCACAAGCTCAAAGATCTTAAAACCCATGAGGAATCAGAAAGTGTACTTTGATTTTAGTGCGGTCTTGTTTTGACTCTTAGGATTTTCGTTTTTTAATGTATATGAAACTTCTTATGAGAATTTATTCTTGTGTTTAAGAAGCAAAACTAGGGTTTGGAATAGCCAATATTGTGATTACACATAGTTATTGCCAGCGATTTTCATCTTGTAATGTTTTTAGATTTTTATTTAAATTCTAAAGTTCTGTGGAAGATGCTTTTTATAATATTTAATATTTTGGTTTTATATATTGCAAATGTCTTATGAGATATATACGTGTTTACGTTCGTGAACTGTGCTTATCTCATATATGCTCAAAAGTTAAGTCTATTATGTCTTAATGCAAATATTGATAAAAGATAGAATGAACTTTTGAGAAATTCTGCAGTATTTATCTTTCCCTGATCCATTTTTTATGTGAAAGTGCTGAATGGCTCCGTAAGTTTTCTTATGTTGAGTGTTTCCGATTAAATTAATCAATAAGGTCTCCTAGTGGTTAATTTATTCGAGTTTTCTGGATACAAATTCATGTGATTTGTTAATGTACAAAGAAATCCTTCTTTTCTTGTAAAAGTAAGGTCGCTCATGTTGTTCTCTTGGGAATGAAATCAAATGGGGGAGAGTTCTTAAATGAACTTGTGTTTAATTACCATATCTTTGTGGGGAGTGCGGCTGTGGAATACTGTAGGAGTTATCTTGTATCTTTATAAACTCCTTGATGAATACACTAAGTTTCAACTATGTGAAATCATTGAAACAAAGTTGATATGTTCTCTTTTAGTCATGAATTATCTTTTTGGAAATTTCATTATAATCCCGTAATTTTCGTACCTTTACCAATTTATATTGGCAAAAAGGGGGAGAATTATTTGGTAGTTCACACTACATACATATGGTTTACGGATCATTATGTAAGGGGGAGCGGTTTTCATTGTAAGATGGAAGTATTGACTAAGGGGGAGTGATACATATCACCATAGTATTATTTCAAAGTTGTGATACAATTGGACTTTGATTCTATATAATAATACTATGGCACTGTATAAAAATGATTGAGAACATCTGTTTTCTTATTGTTATGGCTACAGATCTTCAACAACAATGATGTTAAGTTGAACACATTCAGAATCGCTGGAGTACTTGGAGTAACGAAGAATTCAAGGAAAGTTGAAGAGCCAAGGAAATCAAGCATGATGGATGAGAAGCTACACAGTTTATTTATTTTGTAATCCATATGTATTGATAGTTTTGTCACTAAAATTGTCAAAAGGGGAGATTATTAGAGCACTGCTCGGTCGAACTCGCAAGCGTTGCTATCTCAAGCTTGTTTGTGAAGTTTAGTTGATCAAAACTATATACTTGATCTCTAGTCTACTTATAGCTATGTCTTGGATTAGGATAGAATGTGTAGTTGAGATTAAGACTTCACGGCGTTCACCAATTGAAGAAGAAGATCTACTGAGAAGCTTGAAGGAACTTCATCAACGAAAGGTATGTGGAGACTAAAACTTATCTATCACTCATAAGTATATTCTATTCTATATTCCAATGAAACTAAGTCGTATAGCTATATAGACTTTTACATTATGCACATTCGATATTTCGAGCTGAGTTTAACTCGCTCATCTATTTCTCGAAATACATGTTGGAAACTTTTTGCTTTAGGTGTTTTCATCATATTCTTGACGAGTTTAGTTGGAAACAATTTATTTGTTCGAAACTAAATATTAAGTCAAAAGATGATCACGTGAAAATTACCTTGAACATCTTATATGATTTGTGTGGGACAACCATTTGATGTTAGCTCAAGGAGTTTCGTATTAATCATTCGATCACTTGAAGCTAATAGTATGTGTGAGATTACCATTGTCGTCTTCTAAGGATGTTTCTATGATTGAAATAAGAGTTCCGAATGATTACCCATGTCTGGATACAACACGGTATGCATACCTAGTATGCGAACTGTATTTTGATGATTCAGGTATGGAACTCTTGTTTGCGTACCTAGTATGTGAAAGGATTTACCTGAGAAGTTCCGGAACTCTTGTTTGCGTACCTAGTATGTGAACGGGTTTACCTGAGTTGGGTCCGAAACGGTTGTTCGTGAACCGGGTTTGCGAACGCCTTGACTACACCAAGGTCCGGAGCTGTTGTTCGCGTACCCAATTTGCGAACATAGTGATTAAGTTCTAAAATCGGTAATGTGTAATTCTCATACTCATGAACTAAAACATTTATGATTTAAGGAATTAACTTTGCTAACCTTAACTTAATGTTTATGAATTGATTCTTGTATAATTACTTTGTGCAATCACGAATCAAACCGATTTCGCTTCAATTTGTTCGTGAATATTTCTATGCGATAGTGAACAATTGAACAACTCTATTGAAGCACCATTAGATTCATTTGATTATCAATCATGATTGATTGATCATCATATTTGATCTAGAAGTGTTCGATGAAAATGGTTAAGTCAAAAGTGTTCATATGGATAACTTTGGTTAACTGTTACTGAGCCAACCCAATATAAAATTTTAGGTACGGTTACCCCTATCTAAATATAAGTATATTTGATTTGTGTGTAACAAGCTAAGACCATCTAACGGTGGAGATTAATTGCTTAATTTCTAAGCAGACTTAGCTTGAATCTTAAATCAGGAGTTCATCTAACAGTGAATATTAAATGCTTTGTTACTAAGCTATCTTAGATTTGATTGTAAACAATCCTAATTTGAAAGACTATATAAGGGAGAACTCTAGAAACTGGAAAACCTAATCCCGACACTTCTCTGTGTCCTAGTTTCAAAGTAGAGTCGATTTTCCTTTAGCGTAGGTTTTCCAAAACCATTATTAGGTTAACGACTTGAAGACTTTATTTGGGATTCGCGAAGCCAAATCCAACTATTTTCTCTCTAGTTGCGTATTCTGATCTTACTTGTTCTATCGTATTGAGTTTTATCTTCTCTAAGATTTACTCGAGATTTATCTCCGATAGGTAAGATATAAAAAGTAATCACAACAGTTCTTCGTTTCAGACTCTTGTGATTCCGCAATAACTTCTTCTGTTAATCAGTTGGGTTATTGTGAGGTGACTAATATTTCTAGGTTGCTCTTCGGGAGTATAAGTGTTAGAGCATAGCTCGGTCAACCTCGCATGCGTTGCTATCTCAAGCATGTTTGTAAATGTTAGTGATCAAAACTATAAGTCTTGGTTTCTAGCCTACGTAGCTAAGTCTCGGAATAGGATAGAAAAGTGTAGTTGAGATCAAGGACTTCATGGTGATTCATCATACAACTACGAAGATCTATACAAGGAACCGTGGAATTTCATCAACAAAAAGGTATGTCGAGACTTGAACTTATCTATCACTTAAAAGTCCATCTCTTTTATCTCCTACTTCTTATGAGACAAAAATCGTATGCTATATAGACTAGATCATACACATTTGGCATTTCGAGCTGAGTATTCATTGCTTATCTTTTATCTCGAAATCGTGTGTTGGTAAAGCGTTTCTCTTTTATCAAGTTTATCTTCACCTAGTGACGAAAGTCATGAAAAGTTTCAATGAGAATTGCTCTGACGTGAATCGGTCTGTGAATAACGGATACATAGCGTCCTCTGAGAATATCTCAATGATTGAAATGAGAGTTTAGATTACATAACCATGTATTCCTTGAACTGAAGTTTTCGAACTTTGTTGATTAAGAGAAATCGGGAGGATTGTGGAATTGGCTTTCCAAGTCCGCGAATTGTCGGAAGTTCTCAACCGAGAATTTCTGCTGGATTTTCCGAAACTCGTTTGTGTGCTAAGTCCGCGAACTGGCGGAATTTCTCTTTCCGAGAATTTCTGTTGCGTTTGGAAAACTCAACCGATTAACTTAAGTCCGCGAACTTGTTTGTGAACTTAAGAGGTTGTGATCTAAAGATGTTCTATGAACATGAAACATTAAATTACTAAGGAATGCTTTATGTAAACCGTGGCTATAATGTTCATGAGCCGACTCAATCGAATCGAATCATCATTGTTTCAATTGTGTCTTGTGTAGTTACATAAGATCTCATATCAATTGAACAACTCTGTAACTAGTTCATTTGAGTCAATTGAACTAGTTATGGTGAAGAAGAACAAGGTTAATATGAAATGCTCATATGGTTAACCTTTTGGGTTACTATGTTGAACCAACATAAATGTACACGTTTGGGAATGGTTTTCACGAACCCAGTAAACGTCTACCCAAGTGTGTGTGACAAGCTAAGTTTTCGATCTAACAGTTGAGAAATATTAGCTTGAATCTAAATCAGATTCATCTAATGGTGAATAAGGATTGCTTTGTAACTAAGGCAAACCCCTGATTTGAAGGATATATAAAGGAGACATCTAGCATTGTGCAAAACTAATCCCCACACGTCTGTGTGCTACTAGTGCGCCCGCTAGAGTCGATCTCCACTAACCTTTGATTTTCTTCTCTAAAATCAGGTTAACGACTTAAAGACTTCATTGGGATTGTGAAGCCAGACCGATACTACTTTATCGTAGTTGTGTGATCTGATCTTGCATCTTCTATCGTACGAGTACAATCGATTGATTGGATTGAATCGTGAGAGTTCTCCGATAGGCAATATAAAGAAGTCACATACATCCTCGTCTCACTGTTTGTGATTCCTCGACAACCCGCTTGTGTAGTCAGGAAGGATTGTAGAGAGGTGATTGATTAATCTAGGTTGTTCTTCGGGAATATAAGACCGGATTATCAATTGGTTCATGTTACCTTGATTTTATATCTAAAAACGGAATAAAACCCAGGGTTTATCTGTGGGAGACAGATTTATCCTTTGATAGACTTTTGCGTGTGAGACAGATTTGTTTATTATCAAGTCTGTGATTTTGGGTTACAGCAACTCTTGGTTGTGGGTGAGATCATCTAAGAGAATCAAGTGCGCAATATCCTGCTGGGATCAGAGGCGTAGGAGTACAACTGTACCTTGGATCGGTGGGAGACTGTTTGGGGTTCAACTATAGTCCAGTCCGAAGTTAGTTTGCAGTAGGCTAGTGTCTGTAGCAGCTTAATACAATGTGTATTCAATCTGGACTAGGTCCAGGGGTTTTTCTGCATTTGCGGTTTCCTCGTTAACAAAATTTATGGTGTCTGTGTTATTTCTTTTCCGCATTATATTTTATATAATTGAAATAATACAGGTTGTGTGTTCGTGATCATCAATTGGAAATCCAACCTTTGGTTGTTGATTGATATTGATTGATCCTTGGACATTGGTCTTTGGTACCGTCCAAGTATTCCTTGTATTTGATAAAGACTCGCTATTGTTTTTAGCTTGAGTAAAAATCAAATCAAGAGAGAGATATTAACTCCTTGAGATACTTTTATCTAGATTGAGTCTGACTGTCTAGTTGATTCTCAGCAAAGTATTTCGGAGTTAGTCCATACATATTGCTAATCGAAATATTGGGTGGTGTTGTTAGACCCACGCTTTTCAATTGGTATCAGAGCAGGGAAACACGTTTAAGACCTAACAAGTCTGTGTTTGTAGCGATCTGACTCTATGGACAAGAGTACTATCTCTGATAAACGCGTCACCAGTAATAAAAATTCTCTCTCGTCTAAATATATTAAAGAGAAAAGTTCAATCTCGAATATAGAGAAACCTTGTGGTTCGACGAGACAGACAAACAATGACATGTGTGTTCATGATTACCCTTCGAAAGAGACATTCTCTTCTAATGAATGGGATACAGCTGAAGAGTGTAAATTGATTCTAAATCTTGTTAGAATTCAAGTTGTTAGAATGAATCAGTTAAAACACCATGTCAATGTTCTTCTTGGTATTGTAAGAGATTTCAAAGTCCATGGCAACGCTGAAGATCAGTCTTCATGCTTGACTCTTGAGGCCAGCCTCGAAGAGGACCCTTGGATATTGAACGTCGCTTGAATAAAATCTCCATTCAAGGATGTTCAGAGCAATCTAATGTACCAAGAACTTCTGATGCTTTACATTCAGAAGTAAATACAGATGTTCCTAATGTTTCCTCCAATCTTGAACTTGGGACATTCTGTAAAAGAGACAACACTTATGATGATGATATTAAGACTGCTTCCTCCAATCATTCCTATGATCAAAAGGTATGTCTTGTTTGTGAGACCAAGTGTTCTGTTAGACAAAAGAGAAACTCCAAGTTGAATAAAGACTTCTTAGTTCAACTTCAACACACCCTAGATTTGACTCTCAAAGGTATGACTGACATCCGTAGGATTGAGCCAATTGGTTTTCGTACATATCCTGTGTATGCTACCAGGAAAGTCAGTACAGTGAGTTCCTCCAATGTTCAATGGTAGAATATACGTCTTAATAATCATCGTCCTAAGAAAGTTTGACGCCTTGTCTCTAAATGCAACATTGTTCCTGTTGAGAAAGTCATTCTAGAAGAAAAGAAGATTGATAAGATAAGAAAAGAGATTAAAGAGGTAATTGTAAGGTACGAAGAGATTGTCAATAGATTATCTTCTTTCTCATGTCAAGGAACTTCTGGTAATAACTCTAACTATGTCTCTTATTTTGATGACAGTAAATTTTATGACAATTTCTCATGTCAAACAGGATCCCTCTCTAAGACTAATAGGAATAACAAACTTAACCAAAGACATAAACCTCGTAATGATCCTGTGGCTCGTACTTGTGCTAATTAATCACAAGGTTCGAGAACTTACTCATATAAAATCCTGTTGAGTAAGTAGTGTTAAAAACAGGTATACTTGTTGCTTGCATCTGTTAAGTTAAGCTATTTTCTTATCGTCCATAGCTAAACTTGTGTTGACATATTCGTTGAGATCAAGTATTGTTTAAGTCAAAAGAAAATGTTGCATACTGTCTTAAATTTTGTTTTTAGGTCCTGTTTTGAAAATGTTTGAAGGACTTTCCTTCCTGAGTATTTGTTGTACTCGAACGGATTTCGTTCTGGCCCGAGTCAACAGTTTCTGTTTGAAACCCTAAATTGTTGTCCCCAAGAATAAAATATCCAACCTCTTAGGGTTACAAGTCACGTACGTGTACTCCTGGTGGTTTTTCGGATTTTCAAGAATGTCTTCCTCCTCTTCTTGCTATGGTGGTTTTGCAAAAGGATTTCTTGACAAAGGTGTTGAGGTTGATTCCAAGAGGAAGAGAACACTTGTAGATGAAGATCATCCCAATGCTTCATGCTTCTTTGCTTATTCTCATGAAGATGTTGAGAAGGATGATATGATATCTGCTGAAGTTGTTCATGAATTTATTAAGTACTTTGGGGAAGCAAAACAACAACTTGTTGATACTCTAAAAGGTCTTGATAAGGTGAAATCTGAGTTGGAAAAGGTTGTGTCTGACCTTGGTCTCATAAAATCTCAAATCAATGATCTTCGTAAAGAGAATCATCTCTCTGATAATGCAGAGAAGGTTGTCGTTTAAAAGCTGGAAGACTCCTTGTCTTGTGAGGATCCTGTTGTGCCCTTATCCCTATCCGATGTCAGGGAAACAATGGAGTCTGATTCTCTCTAGCTTGTCTTTTTAGATGCCTAGGATGTCTTCTTTTTGGATTAGTTGGAAGAATAACTAGTGCTTTGAATAGCGATGATTGTGACTACACATAGCTATTTTTATTTTCATCTTCTTATGTTATTTTTTAGGTTTATTGGTATTAAATTTTAAAAATATTTGGAGGATGATGTTTATTGCAGTATTTTAATGGTTTGTGATATTACAAAATTTTTACGGGATATGTATTGTTTACGTCAGTGAACTTGAAGGTCCCATATTGCAGTCAAAAGTAAAGTCGTTCATGAATCGGTATTCTTATTGATGAAAGGACGAATAGACTTTTGACATATACAAAATTTAAGCCTATGCAATCATTAATTTGATGGAAAATATGATAAAATCTTTTGTTCAACAGGGATAAAGATCCTTGTATGTTATCCACGGTATTGATCTTCATTGATCCATTTTATTATGTTTTACCGTGAAGGCTCCATTGTATGTCTTATGTTGAGCACCTTACAACTAAGTCGATTTACCTTGTCTTTGTTGGTTGTTCCAAAAGATGTTATATGTCGAGCATTAGGAACTAAATTAATCAACTAGTTTGGTTATTTAGTTAGTACTCCATAAGTTTTCTTTCTTATGTTGAGTACATGTACGGTTAAGGTTGTCATATTCTATGATGAACTTAGTCGGGGTTCCATAAGTTCTCTTATGTTGAGCCCAAAATAATTAAATTGATTACTTCGGGTGATTAGTTTGGTTGTTTGTATTCCAATTAGATTAATTATAGGTTCTCTTGTAATTAATCTAGTTGAGATTTCATATATTCCACAAGTTCTTGTGTTGAGTATATGAAAGGCTACACTATCATGCTCTTTGGTTAATGTAGTCATATATTCCGTAAGGTTTTCCTTATGTTGAGTATTTGAACGGTTAAGTTAGTCATCTCCGTGTGATTGACTTAGTCGTAGATCCGTGAGTTTACTTATGTTGAGTACTTTCAAGTAAATTGATCACTTTTGTGGTTTGATTTAGTTGCGTATTCCAATTGAATTAATCATGGGTTTACTTGTAATTAATTTGGTTGAGCTTAGATATAGAAAATCATTCCTATGGGTTTTGGTGTCCAATAAAAAAAATCCTTCTTTTCTTTCGAGATTAAGGTCGCTCTTGTTGTTCTCTCGGGAATGACATCAAATGGGGGAGAGTTCTTTTGAACTTGTGCTTAATGGTAATATCTTGCGGGGAGTGTGGCTGTGGAATTTCATAGGGGTTATCTTGTATCTTAAAACTCCTTGATGCACCGTAGTATTATTGTTAAAGTCGTGATACAATTGGACTTTGATGTTATATAATAATACTATGACAATGTATAATAATGATCGAGAATCTTGATTTCTCTCATTGTTATAGCTACGGATCTTCAACAACGATGGTGCTAAACTTACAACCTTTGGGATCATTGGAGTACTTGGAAGGACTAAGATTTCAAGGAACGTTGAAGATTAGGCTATGGAATAGGAGCCACTAAAGTTTATTTTTTTTGTATTCCATATGTATTAATAGTTTTGTCACTAAAATTGACAAAAGGGGAGATTGTTAGAGCATAGATCGGTCAACCTCGCATGCGTTGCTATCTCAAGCGTGTTTGTCAATGTTAGTAATCAAAACTATAAGTCTTGATTTCTATCCTACATAGCTAAGTCTCGGACTAGGATAGAAAAGTGTAGTTGAGATCAAGGACTTCATGGTGATTCATCATACAACGACGAAGATCTATACAAGGAACCGTGGAATTTCATCAACAAAAAGGTATGTCGAGACTTGAACTTATCTATCACTTAAAAGTCCATCTCTTCTATCTCCTACTTCTTATGAGACAAAAATCGTATGCTATATAGACTAGATCATACACATTTGGCATTTCGAGCAGAGCATTCATTGTTTATCTTTTATCTCGAAATCGTGTGTTGGTAAAGTGTTTCGCTTTGATCAAGTTTATCTTCACCTAGTGACGAAAGTCATGAAAAGTTTCAATCACTTTGAGAATTTCTCTGACGTGAATCGGTCTGTGAATAACGGCTACATAGCATCCTCTGAGAATATCTCAATGATTGAAATGAGAGTTTAGATTAAATAACCATGTATTCCTTGAACCGAAGTTTTCAAACTTTGTTGATCAAAAGAAATCGGGAGGATTGTGGAATTGGCATTCCAAGTCCGCGAATTGTCGGAAGTTCTCGACCGAGAATTTCTACTGGATTTTCCAAAACTCGTTTGTGTGCTAAGTCCGCGAACTCAGTTCGCGAACTGGCGGAAGTTCTCTTTCCGAGAATATCTGCTGAGTTTGGAAAACTCAACCGATTAACTTAAGTCAGCGAACTTGTTTGTGAACTTAAGAGGTTATGATCTAAAGATGTGCTCTGAATATGAAACATTAAATTACTAAGGAATGCTTTATGGAAACCGTGGCTATAATGTTCATGAGCCGATCCAATCGAATCGAATCATCTTTGTTTCAATTGTGTCTTGTGTAGTTACATAAGATCTCTTAGCAATTGAACAACACTGTAACTAGTTTCAATTGAACTAGTTATGGTGAAGAATAACCAGGTTAATATGAAATGCTCATATGGTTAACCTTTTGGGTTACTATGTTGAACCAACATACATGTACACGTTTGGGCATGGTTTTAACGAACCCAATAAACGTCTACCCAAGTGTGTGTGACAAGCTAAGTCTTCGATCTAACGGTTGAGAAATATTAGCTTGACTTTAAATCCGGTTCATTTAACCGTGAATAAGGATTGCTTTGTAACTAAGGCAAAATCCTGATTTGAAGGCTATATAAAGGAGACATCTAGTATTGTGCAAAACTAATCCCCACACATCTGTGTGCTACTAGTGCGCCCGCTAGAGTCGGTCTCCATTAACCTTTGATTTTATTCTCTAAAATCAGGTTAACGAGTTAAAGACTTCATTGGGATTGTGGAGCCAGACCGATACTACTTTATCGTAGTTGTGTGATCTGATCTTGCATCTTCTATCGTACGAGTACAATCGATTGGTTGACTTGAGATCGTGAGAGTTCTCCGATAGGCAAGATAAAGAAGTCACAAACGTCTTCGTCTCACTGTTTGTGATTCCTCGACAATCTGCTTGTGTAGTCAGGAAGGATTGTAAAGAGGTGATTGATTAATCTAGGATGTTATTCGAGAATATAAGACCGGATTATCAATTGGTTCCTGTTACCTTGATTTTATATCTAAAGACGGAACAAAACCTAGGGTTTATCTGTGGGAGACAAATTTATCCTTTTATAGACTTTTCCTTGTGAGACAGATTTGTTTATTATCAAGTCTGTGATTTTGGGTTACAACAACTCTTGGTTGTGGGTGAGATCATCTAAGGGAATCAAGTGCGCAGTATCCTGCTGGGATCAGAGGCGTAGGAGTACAACTGTACCTTGGATCGGTGGGAGACTGATTGGGGTTCAACTATAGTCCAGTCCGAAGTTAGTTTGCAGTAGGCTAGTGTCTGTAGCAGCTTAATACAATGTGTATTCAATCTGGACTAGGTTCAGGGGTTTTTCTGCATTTTCGGTTTCCTCGTTAACAAAATTTCTGGTGTCTGTGTTATTTCTTTTCCGCATTATTTTTTTATATAATTGAAATAATACAGGTTGTGTGTTCGTGATCATCAATTGTAAATCCAACCTTTGGTTGTTGATTAATATTGATCCTTGGACATTGGTCTTTGGTACCGTCCAAGTATTCCTTGTTTTTGATAAAGACTCGTTATTGTTTTTATCTTGAGTAAAAATCAAATCAAGAGAGAGATATTAACTCCTTGAGATACATTTATCTATATTGAGTCTGACTATCTAGTTGATTCTCTAGCAAAGTATTTCGGAGTTAGTCCATACAGATTGCTAATTGAAATATTTGGTGGTGTTGTTAGATCCCCGCTTTTTCAATAAGACCGGATAATTAGTTGGTTCTTGTTCACCTTGATCTTTGTATTAAAAGACGGAACAAACAGAATAAAGGATAAACATATCTATGGGAGACAAATTTGTTTATAATTCTTCGACTTTGGGTCGTAGTAACTCTTAGTTGTGGCAGGTGATATCATCTAAGGGAATCAAGTGCGCAGAATCCGGTGTGGTTCTAGAGGCGTAAGGAACGCGACTGTACCTTAATCGGTGTGAGACTTGGTTAGGGCTCAACTGCATTCCGGTCTGAAGTTAGCTTGTATTAGGCTAGTGTCTGTAGCGGCTTAATACAGTGTGGTGTACAAATCTGGACTAGGTCCCGACGTTTTTCTATATTTGCGGTTTCCTCGTTAACAAAATTTCTGGTGTCTGTGTTATTTCTTTTCCGCATTATATTCGTTTATATAATTGAAATATCACAGGTTATGCGTAGTTCAATCAGTTGATAAATTCGACCTTGATTGTTGGATAGAACTTGATTGACACTTGGGCATTGGTCTTTGGTACCGTCCAAGTTCTTTCTCATATCAATCAGTCTCACGGATTTCCATCTAGTTGATTTACTAATTGTATTGAGAAAGAGATAAAGCTCTTTGTTATATTTCTTGATCGAGTTTCACTTTTAAGTTGGTGCTCTCGGAATTATATTGGAGTTTAGTCCATACATGTTGCCCGACGAATTATTGGGTGCAGTTGTTATACCCCCTCTTTTTCAAAAAGTTTTGATGAAAACTATTTTCGTCAGAAAAATTGTGAATGTGCACTTGTTATCAAAACGACTCTCGAGACTTCGTCCGGAGTCCGGTTTGAGTAGTTGACCACAACTTTCAAAGAGGATATACTCACTTTTTTTTCTCCAAAATGAAAATTTGAATTCGGAGTCTGTTAAGTTGGACCGATTACCCTGGACAGTTGAATTTCGGTTATTTTCCGGAAATTTTTTAGACTACACATCTATCAGTCTGGAGGCCATGAATATCAAAAAGTTAATCGAAATAAGTTGACCATTTGATATGTTATAGAGAATGCGTAGGCGAACAACTTTCATTTAGGATGTTTTACCTAGATTCCTACCCATTTGTACAGTTTTCGAGTTTAAAAACCATGCAACTCATAATTCAGTTTTTGAGCACGTTATGCGCTCTTTAGAACCGGTTTTGTCGACCAGTAATACCTATCATAAATTTAAATGATCCAAAAAATTTATAGGAAAACATCGAGGTCATACAAGCCATTTTAGTAAGTTGTATAGCATTGTTTGCGATAATCCCCATGCTAGAGCAATTGTCAATAATTGCGGATTTGGAACGATGTTTATAATTAATTACCCAAAACTTAACGACATGGCTCTAACTAGTGGCATACCATCTATACATTTCACTTGCCTAGTATTGAAATAGGCCTTACACCATGGGACTTCACACAAATATTAAGAATTTCTATTATCCTAGGAACCCGCGTATGTTTGCAACAAATGAGTCAAAAAAAAAAAGTGGGATAAACTTGTTCCCGAAACCATTGATTATTTGCTCCCTTTCATTGGCACGGATTTAAATCCAAAATTCGGATTGTATGTATCAACTGTTGCAAGACATCTAGAAAATTATCCACTCTGTCTAGATAATGTTAAATCTACTTCGAACTCCAGTTACAGTACGATTATATGGATTTCCTCCACAAACTTGTATAAAACTTTTAGAAAATTTGTCCCAAAGCATGTTCCTATCAATAGAATAAGTTTCTTCTTTCTCTATAACACAAAACGTAGTAACAAGATGCTTGTCTTCCAGAATAGAATAATTCTTTCTCGATTTAATTTGCGACATTTTTGTCTACAAAAGAGATGTATATGAAAAAAATAGAAGAGGCTTTTAAGTTGAGAAGATGATTTAAGGAGATTTGAGGGAAAAATCAAATCGTATGAAGATTTGGAGTGATTTGAGCTAGTTTTTATTTATAGATATTTTTGCCAACTTTTTTGGAAAAATATCCATTTATATTCGACGGTGGGGAAGACATAGCAGTTAAAAATAATGGATGGTTATTCAGACATGAGAGTGGTGCAACAACAAAAAATCAAGCAAATATTAATGCTTTCGTCAATTTTTTTTAATGGAATTTTTACGGACTAGACATCGGTTAACTATAATGAGGAACAATTGTGTTCCCTCTATAGTGAAGCTAGGGAATCCACCAGATTTAAGCAAAGCGGTGTCCCATAGCAGTCAGATTTAGCTAAACTGTTGCTACAACCAAGCCAAAACCCCAACCAATAAGCTTAGCCCGATGATGCTGCCAAATACCGTAGAAGGTACATAGGTACGTGATAAATGGTGAATGGTTGGGTAACTGTCACTTCTTCATCAATCAAACTATGTAATCATTGATTTCTTCCTTAATATTGTTCTTTTTCTGACAAAATAAAATAAAGTAAACGGAAAATGGATCATTTGTCCAAATATTTTTAAATCACGGTTCAAATGGACGAGTAAAAAATAGTTTGGGTGAAATGACCAAAAAAAGAATAGCAAGGATGAAATTGGATTCATCCTAACTTAAATTTAAAAAATAGCAAGGATGAAACTGGATACATCCTGTGTAAATTAAAAATAAGAAAAAATATTTGAAAAATGGGCACGATCAAACTGTTTACATCCCGCTTATTTTTACATTTTTATCCATTTAAACAGTATCAAAATCTAACTGTCCATTTCACCCAGGAATTGTTGATTTTGGTCTTTTTAACCAATTAATACAAATAATTATTATTGGGCCTTCTATCACCATAGAACAATTTTTCTATTTGATATGCTTTTAGTGGTTGAATTATTTGAGCACCATTCATTTTGGGACGGATAAGATCGTGAAGAATCGACTAGCAAACCAATACCATTTACCAATTCGTTTAGCACCAAAAAACATACAATATGGTGGACTCCCAGTCTCGAGTCATTTTTATAAGAGGCAGTGGGGTAGCGCTCATTTTTTTATAGATAGAAATAATAAAGATAAAAGATAAAGGAGAGCCTTATGACTTCTGCATTCTGTCCTGTAATGTCCATTATTGTTGTTACGCAAGACATGATCCTTTCAAATTACCATTATCATTAGATGCAGATGATTTAGATGACAACAGCTGATTAGCTTTTTTTTTCTTTTATAAACAAGTATTTATATTTTTGTGAAGATACAATTGCCGGACTACAATTTAGTGTAGATTCATCCAAAAGTTGTACGCCAAAAAATTATTGATATCCACTAACAACATTTCTAATAGCGTGTGAATCATTTTTTTTCTCGTGACACGTAGAATTTTAGACCCCAATTAACATAAATTCATCCTCAATGGTTGGATCCTACAAACTAGAAGAAATAAAAAAATAAATATGAAGGTGTTAAAGAAAGTCTTAATTACATCTTCACTTGCACCTCCACGTCTTATTTTCAATTATACTACCTCCGTCCCACTATTAATTATAAAGTAGGTCAACTAATAGTGAGACAGAGAGAGTATCATTTTTTTGGAAATTAGTTAAAGTAAAGATACACGGTTAAGATTTTATCATATAAAATATTCTAAGGATTAAACATTTCACTATTGGAGATAGTTTTTTAACCATGGGGTCCTACATTTACTATATGTGTAAAATATCCTAAATAAAAGTTTTAATTAGACTTCCACGTAGGATTTTTTATACCCACAGTTGGAGATGCTCTAAGGCCGGTTCCTATGGGGGGTGGGTAACCCACCCATTTGCCATGACAAAATGGACGCGCTACTATGGTAAAAATGTTAAGCGATCGAGTCTCCACCGTTCGGTTGATTTCAAACCTCCAACGACTTTTTCTCCACCGCTATAAAAATGTGACATTTACACACAAAAATTACACCAAATTTTTTACGCAAAAAAATTATATCTTTATCTATCTTATCTTTCAAAATGGCAAAGTTTGAATCTCAACTTGACTTGGCTACCCAACTTGATTTTTCCGGAGTGGTGTTTGAAGCCGCCGTTAGTAAGATATGTGAAGGTTATAAAGAAATAGGTAAAAACCAAAGAAGTCTACAAGTTTTGGATATTAACCAAATCAAACCTCCAACTAAGAAAAGACAAAGAAAAGTTCAAGGGAAGGAAAATTTGAAGGCAAAGAAGAAGATAAGCAAAGGAAACTCCGTTCATGAGCACATTGATTGGAAGTTTGGTGAAATGAAGAAGATAAACGAGATGAAAAACATTGTCCCAAATTTTATCTTTTAAAGTCTTTATTTTAAATTATGTCATTATCTAGATGAATGAAAGAAGCACTAATGTAAATTAAAATTCTAAAGTTGCTTTCCCAGATCACTGCACTACGTATATAAATTTGAAAGATGCACTAGTTTTATATTAATAATATCTTAAAATTAAAATTTGATACAAATGAAAGATGCATCATATTTGAGCTAATAATCTAAGCTCAGCATATTGGGGCAACACCCTCAAGATAAGATAACAACCATTGAACTGACAATCTTTTCCCACTCTGTTGCGCCATTCGTGCCGCCACATTTGCTTCACATCAAATGTGTTTTGACCATTTTGTCGGTTTCAATAGCCTTCAGTAAGTGCAGCAACAAACAAATTCACATCATTCCGAAACGATGACACAACCCATTTGCATCTCGATTATTAAGGTTCAATGTTTCTTCTTGAAATCTCTGAAATATGTGACTCGATAAAAGAAATCCTTGTTGTTGTTGTTGTCCAGCATTGACCATATCTTATATAACAAAAACATAATGCCTGCAAATGGATTCATCTTTAGCTATGCTAAATCTGCGACCTCGAACTGACATGTTGGATTTGTGGAGTGAAAGAATGGAGATTGAAGAAATGGCGTGAGTTGAAATGAAATTTGATATTGTATTTATAGGATGATGAAATGATGACCGTTAGATGAGATGATATAAGCGGTCGAAAGTATACCTACCGGTCTCGACCGCTCGGTGGAAACTTGACCTGGTCTGGCTAAGTGGCAAATTTGCCACTTAGCCAGGCCTGTTTGCTTGTTTTCCAGTTCCATAATGGGTGCAAAAATGGCAAATCTATTGATTTGCCACACCCATAAGAATCGGCCTAAAGATGTTATATCTCGATTTCTTGAAAAGAGGTATTATAATTTTTTTCATTTGAAGCAAAGATAGGTCAAATTTAAAAAATGACACTAACCCTTTTCCAAAAACGAGGGAGTATAAAATATTATCGCCTTTTACGAAGCCACTATTATATTTAAGTTTTTAAAAATTACTCGATCAGCTGAAATTAAGCCAGATTAGGTTGGAATCAATTTGGCTTCATTTTTAAAGATTTGACCAATTAGTAAATTTTACTTTGTCTCACTTTAGTTGCATAAATAAGTTTTTTGTAAGCAAAGGTGTAGGCTTCATTTTTAAGATTTGACCAATTAATAAATTTTACTCTGTTTCACTTTAATTGCATAAATAAGTTTTTTGTAAGCAAAAGTGTACGAAAAATTATTACCTAAAATTTCATAATTATCAAGAAAAAGCTAAAAACTAGGGAATGAAAACTAATAAATTAAACAAGTATTTTGGGAAGCAAGGGTTCATGTGAAAGTAATTTCAATTCCAAAATATTTTTACAAAACCTTAATTAAGCAATTATTTGGAACATAGGGGTAGTATTTGGCAGGTAAATCCCTCTGCAACCGATAACTTCTCGGGCCCTGAAGGGTTTTACTCGTGAGTACCTGGATAATTGTCTCTTTTCATTACTTTTTAGTCAAATTTAAAGGAAGCTTGTAGTTTGGATAAAATACCGACGGGTGATGAGATCTTTAATGTTTCCGATTTACTTATTTAAGACCGAAAAAATTAATCCATTATGGCGACGAAAGCAAGATTAAATTTTAAAAGTGTAGGTGGGCTGAAATTGTTGTATGGGTTAAAAATCAAAATTTTAAAGGGATATTAGTTATTTTTTAATTTACCGAGGAAAAAGTGAAATTCACACCCGATTTATAAATTTGGGGGTGCCTGGAGCATCCAAACACCTCTGGTTAAGTTACTGATCCACTGTTATCTGAACGAAACTAGACCCGATCAATAACTCATTTTTTTCTGTTTTTTCTTAAATAAGAAAGATATATAGCAGTAAAAAGGGTTGGTTGATTTTGTGATTCAGTCTTGTTTGTGACTGGCTCCATATGTGATGTCCTTGTAATGACTGGATCTGTTGGATTAATTTCGCAAAAGTCGATTAGAATCTTCCTAAAAGCCCACAGTATTAGATCTTCTTACCTTCTTTGCCAACAAGTCAGCTGTTCCATTTTCCTTTATATTTGCAAACTGGAAACCCATAAAAAAGACTTATTATTTTGTGATTTTCCTTGTTTCATCTAATATTGGTTTCACTGCCGTTTGATTGAGCTATTATTGTTTCAAATGTAGTTTATTGGTGACAGATTATGCTTTTCTGTGCCACAGTTTGTGATATTCTTTCCTTTGGCCCATTTAACCGTCTGTGACAAAGTTACTATTTCCGCTTATGAAGTTTTGATTGTCAGTACTAATTATAGCTTATAAAATCACTTTTGTTATAGGGAGGGGGGTTTTGAATCAAGGGAGTGGGAAAATCGTACTCAACTTACCTGATCATACCTATTCAATATTTTCCTATGACTCAGACAGAATTATCCTCGCGGAAAATCCTTACTCGGTTCCAAAACAAAAGAATAATCTTCATTTTTACTTCTTCTTCCAATTAACTATTAAAAACACTCATAAACCCTAACCCCAATTTCATATATGATTCATTTAATTTAAACCATCAAGATTTTGAACACTTCATCACCAAATCTATATCTTCGAAAAAAGAACGACGTTAATAGTGGATGAATATCGAGATTTGAAGGTTGCGTGGGAACCATTTTCAAAGCCAAGTGGGGAATCAAACGTAATGTCTGGTGAAGTTATGTCTTTAAATGTACCGGAGTATTCTGGAAACAAAAAATCATACGTAAAGATTAATCATCCATAAAACCTTGATTCTCTAAGTATGCTTATAAAAAGAAAGAAAATCATCAATAAAGCCTTGATTCGTTCATATCAGTAGAAGTGAAACAAATAATTCACGTTCATAAGAGGGAAAGTGAACACCAAATATATCTACCATGTAGGAGGAGGTAAAATGTTATATTTCACTACCACTTGAGAGACAACGAAATAGAAAAATTCACTGCCATTCTTGTGACGGTGAAATATAACGTATGAAACAAAGAGGTACTCTTGACAAACTCTAATCTTGGATCACGTATATGGAAATGCACTTGTTTCAGTTCACCGACGAACTCTGATTCTACAAACCTAAAATACGAAAATTGATCATTAACAATATGACAAACGGACAATTAAGAACCGATGGGATGTTTATTATTCAATGATCAAGCAATCATCAGTAGGCAAGATATTAGTCACGGTATAGTCTATATAGTCTCTAGTACGAGCACCAACGATTAGTGTTATTTCTCTTCTTCGTTGTACCCAGCAACTGGTTCTCGTTCACTCCGAAAAGAGAGGCATCTAATTTTCACGCTCGCCAGAGTGAATGAGAAAGGTTTGCTTCCATGGCTTTTTTGAAGCTCTTAAGAAAATATTCCATCTTTATTATTAGATAAAGGAATTTACAGTGTAACCTTATGTAGTATGATAGCATAATTAACATTGACGGAGCTGCGGGTCTTAAGGGTTATGCTTGTTCGGCCATTGAAAGAGATAGTGCAGAGGCTTTCCGTGGATACAGAACTAGAGATTTCAATTTCGCCACTCCTTTAGAAGCTGAAACATATGGAGCTCTCACTACTATATAGAGCTTGCAATAGAGAAGGAATTCACTAATATTGTGGTGGAGGGTGATGCTTTGGTGGTCTATAACATTCTGAAGAATAAAAGCTCTGATTTTCCTTGGCGCTTGAATAAGACAAGCCTTGAACAACATCTGAAGATGATTGGGTTGAATTTTTCAAAAGATTTTGGTAAGTATTTGGAAGGTTTATTTTTCATGGTTGAGTAGGGGGTTTTGCCGCATGAAAACTATGATTATCAAATGAGAAGACAAGCTTTCAACGATACCTAAAGATGATTTGGTTGAAAGTTTTCAGAAGAGTTTGATAAAAATAATAAATTGTGTTTGCTCTTCTCGATTGGAGTTCAGAGGAATAAGTGAAAAAAATGTTCAGTTCCGAAGAAATCAATGTATATTTGTGCGAAGTCGAGGGCAAATTTGTCTGATTCAGTAGATACTTAGACTCGCTTACATTTTATGAGTTGAGTCCGATTTTCTCATTCCCTTGATCCAAAAACCTCTTCCCTATAACAAAAGTGTATAAAATTACTTACAGTATATTTTATTAAGTGGGGTTACTAAATCCAAGATTCAAATCAAAGACCTTTCACTCACGAATTATTAAGATGGGAATCATCAATGCGTATGATGACAGAAATATTGAAGTGTACATTTTTCTCATTTATGTTCCCTACCTCAAGTATGGGAACCTAAATCCCTACCCATGTGGGCTGAGTCGAATCGGTTAACTTGTATACGTTGCTATTTATTATTCTCTTCATCAAAAAAAAGAAAGGTAGAAGTGTTACTTCCTTTAAACGATTGATTGACAGGAGGAAGACATAATTATTCCGTTCCATGTGAACAATCCTCGGGGAAGCCAAAGAATGAGTTTGCATAGAATTTTTGATCGTGTTTTTCTTACAAAATTAAAATAGGTTGGGGAGCAAAGCATTCAACATAAGCTTAACATGTAAACAATAACTAGGGTTGGTCTGGCTATTTAAATCTACGTAACTAGGGAGATCCGTTCCCATTTGCTATTTAAACAATAATTAGCATGTTTCCATGTCATTTTAATTTCGACTTCAAGATCTAAAATATTTAGAATTTAATTTGGGTACAGAATTTCAGAATGATTTTTGAAAGTCAAAAGAAGAAGAAAAATTGTGTGAAGTAAATTATTTTGTTTTTGAACGTAGTTCTTTTTGACTTCTGAAAACAGATTAAGTTAATTGGGGTAGTGGATAACACTTTAAACGTAGTTCTTTTTTACTTCTGAAAACAGATGAAGTTAGAAATTAATTGGGGTACATCATGTTAGAATAAAACCTAGAAATAAAAATGTTAACTTTTTATAAATCAATTTTTTTTTACTTTCAGAATTAACTTCTTCTTCGGCTATCCAAACACCTTCTTAGAATACGTGACTGATCACTCGAACTTGAAATAATCTTTTAATTAATTAATTAATAAAAAGGCAACCACTTGCAATATCTTAATGAATTATTTAACAAAATACGCATTTAATCTCACAAATTAGTCTATAAATAGATTTGATAGAGTTTAATTCTATCTACACTCAACCTAGTTCACACCATACTCAAAACTCCCATTAAAACCTCACACCTTAAACCATGGAATATTCTACTGATACTCTTTTCAGTTTCCAGTTATCAGCAACCAATATGGTTATTAGTCTCTTTGCTTTTGCTCTCTACTATTTGTTAGTATGGAGACCAAATACAAGATCTTCTCTCAAGGAAAAAAACCAGGCACCGGAACCAGCTGGTTCTTTGCCCTTCATTGGTCATCTCCATCTAATCGACCGATCAAACCCACAACACGTAGCTCTAGGAGCCATGGCTGACAAATACGGACCAGTTTTCACTGTTCAAATTGGTGTACACCCTACACTAATAGTGAGTAGCTGGGAGGCAGCAAAAGAATGTTTTACTACCAACGATAAGATATTTGTTTCCCGACCACGTCAAGCGGCAGGAAAATATATCGGCTACGACAATGCCATGTTAAGGTTCTCTTCCGATGGACCATATTGGACCGAAATTCGTAGAATATTGAAAACTGAACTTCTTTCCAATAATAGGCTGGCGTTGGTAAGAAAAGTATGGGAATCTGAGATTGATGTATCCATTAAAGAACTGTACGATGCAAACTGGGGTGTTGGCAACATCAAAGGAGCTCAACGAGCTCCAGCGTTGGTTGAGATGAAGCAATGGATTGGTGATCTAACCCTTAACATGTCTTCTAGGATGATTGCAGGGAAGAGATGCTTTGGTGCTGCGACCGACCCAGAAGCAAAGAAGTGTCAAGACGGATTGAGAGGCTTTGTTAAAGTAATGGGTCAGATGACGCTGGGGGATTCGATACCGTTTCTCGGATCCTTGGATTTGGACGGCCATGAACGAGAGATGAAGCGTGCTGGAGAGGATCTGGACCGTATACTAAGTGGATGGTTGGAAGAACACAAAATGAAGAGATCATCAGGCTCATCCTTAACAGAAGAGAAGGATTGGATGGATCTGATGTTATCAGTGCTCGAGGAAAATTCAAAGCTAAATGGTTATTCTGACGCGGATACCATCAACAAAGCTACATGTCTGGTATGTCAATCAGTTTATTCATATTATGCGTTTTCGATATGGAAGTGCACCTAAAGCATATACTTAATTGAAACTTGGTGATTCTTGCAGGATCTATTGCAGGGTGGTAGCGTCTGGACAATGTTTACTACACTATGGGCCGTCGCTTTACTAGTAAATAATCCCCAGGTACTGAAGAAGGCTCATGAGGAGTTGGACAACCATGTTGGCAAGGAAAGGCAAGTGGACGAATCTGATATCAAGGACCTCGCATACATCCGAGCTATAGTTAAGGAAGCAATGCGTCTGTATCCAGTGTCTATGCGTCTACTTGAATCCACGGAGGACTGCATTGTTGCTGGATACGACGTTCCAGCAGGGACACGATTAGTTGTGAATACTTGGAAGATTCAACGTGACCCACGAGTCTGGTCAGATCCATCAGAATTCATCCCTGAGAGATTTCTTACTAGTCCCCATAAAGATATAGATGTTAAGGGTCAACACTTTGAACTCACACCTTTTGGATCCGGCAGAAGGTCTTGCCCTGGAACTTCTCTCGGTCTTCAAATGGTAAACATGACAATTGCTCGTTTGGTTCATGGTTTCGAGTTCAAAACACCTTCAAACGCACCTGTTGATATGACCGAAGCCGTCGGTTTTGCGAATATGGTTAAAGCCACGCCACTAGGAGTCGTGCTCACCCCACGCCTCCCTAAGGAACTTTACGTTTAATTGTTGCGATTATGGCATAAGGAGCTACTTGTGAAATACCTAGCTATAATATCCTTATCATAAGAAGAGATCACTACAAAATGGATTCCGCATCATCTCTACGGGCCTAAAGTCGGGTGCTATCTAATATTCACCAGCGCGGAAGTCAATTTAGTACTCGTATTACATACTGGAATCTCTGAAGTGTGATGGGTTTGTTTGATTGAACAAAATAGAAGAGTGGAGTGGTTGCTTTTGCTTGTCTGAGTGTGTGTACAGTATGGATCAACCTCTGTCGTTGTTTAATTACTATCTGGATTCTGGAAAGCTTAATAAAGTTTGGTTTTGTAAGTAAAATATGGAACACCAATATTTCGCTTACTTGAACGGTTGCACCTATCCCTGATAGATAACGATGCCTATCATGATCGCTCCCACTGCTATGCACAAATTGGCTCATCCTGAAGGTATATATGTTTTCTGTTGGTCCAATCCATCATATATTTGATTAAGCTTTTGAGGTCTATTGTTGTCAAAACAAGAAAAGGTATGACTTCTTTGTCCGAGACTCCAAGATCAATTTTTTTAAACTTTTGTACAGGTGAGTTGGCAGCAGCACGAGCAGCATCAGCAGCTGGCACAATAATGGTTCGTTACTTTCTCCTTGTATATACTTATTGCCCATGCAATTGTTACAATCTCTGATCGACAAAACAAAGTTTCAACACCATTAAACATAGAAAAGTAATGTCATCTCAACTTTTGTTTAGTTAAACATACGGAAAATGTCTTTTAAACTCTGACATGGAAAAAGCTGCAATCTCCAAGACACTCGAAAGGTCCTAGAGCGCCTTCAGATGCGAGAATATAGAACAACAGTTAGTAAAACTAGCATAGCCAAAGCACAATCTTAATTCATCAAGGTCTTTATCATTTGCTGTGAATTTGCCATTTCACTTTTGTTCAGCTATACTTCTTCAGTCCTGAGACAAAATCTACATTGGATCTGGAAGCATGCAATAAACATAATTCAGAATTCCAGGTTATGTATTGGTGCTAATGCTATTTTCTAGAAGAGATTAGGCTCATAATATAGGCCTTCATTTGTAACTCAAAGATTTTAGGTAGTGTTTTGATTCGGATTTTTCTGTCGATCTTCTATGTAATGTCCTGAAGAGATAAAAGTGCATCTGAGTTTGTTACTCACTCCAATTTACACTTAAATGTGTTGCTCCAGACATTATCTTCATATGCAACATCCAGTCTTGATGAGGTGGCCTCAACAGGACCTGGCCTTCGCCTTTTCCAACTCTATGTAAGCTCAAAGCTCCTTCTTTTGTCCCTTCCTCCTCTCTTTTGCCTGTATCCAAGTTAGTGCATGTTTCTAAAAGAAGCAATTCTGGTGGATGTAAAGCCCTGACACAAATTACATTAAAAGAAAAGTGAGGAAGTTTATACATATCCAGGTTGTTTGTTTGTTTAGTTCCTCGTTCAGTTGATAGTTTTCAGGTTCTTTGATAGGCATCCAAAGACAGATATGGAGTTACTCAGCTGGTCAGGAGAGCTGAAAGAGCTGGCTTCAAGGCCATTGCCCTCACTGTTGATACTCCGAGACTTGGTCGAAGGGAAGCTGACATTAAGAACCGGTATGGCTGGATCAGTTGTCTTTATTCATACACAAGTTTTTAGTCTAACACTATTCAAGCTCAAAAGAGTCATACTGACACAATGACACTGTCTTGTTATGCTGCTAACTTGAAGTTACTTGCATCTTTTAAGACAGTTTTTCATTTAATCTGATATGTGGCAGATTTGTAGTACCTTCATCTGTGACATTGAAGATCTTTGAGGGTTTGGATAATGGGGAGTCGGACAAGGTACAATAAACTCTGGTATTATGAAATCTGGTCTGATACTCTTTGCATTCTGCTTGTTAATGATTTCTTTCATATATGGGTTCATGATGCAGACAAATAATTCTGGATTTGCCGCATATGTTGCTGGCCAAGTTGTCCAGTCCCTAAGCTGGGAATTTCCCTGACTGCAGATGTGAAATTTACAGCCGCATGATTCTTTATCCTGTGATCGTGCTGTCAGCATTGCAAAATCTAGCCATTTCAGGATGCCACTTCAGATATTATTGTGTCAGGCTGTAAGCTACTTTGAGTATATACAACGGTCAAAAGATATTTTGCTGATGAATTTCCCTTGGGCTCGTCACAGGATGTGGAGTGGCTTCAGACAATCACCAAACTTCCAATTTTATTGAAGGGTGTGATGACTGCTGAGGATAGTGCAAATTTCTCTAATTAATCTTACACTGATCACATACAGCAAGACTATGTATACAAGCAGGAGCAGCTGGAATTATTGTTTCTAACCATGGAGCTCGCCAACTGGATTATGTCCCTGCTACTATTAGTTGTTTGGAAGAGGTACGTGTACTCATATTCACCTTGTTCTAGTGAAAAAAAAAAGTTATACAAAAGTTTGTGTAGATTACAAAAGTTATACACCAAAACATAACTAGTAAATTCTAACAGAGCGCAACATCTACCAAGTAAATTTCAGGTTGTAAGAGCTGCAGAAGGACAAGTTCCCGTGTTTCTGGATCGTGGGACTGATGTTTTCAAAGCATTGGCATTGGGAGCTTCTGGCATCTTCGTGAGTGGATATTAAAAATTGGGTTGTGATGACTTTGCTAATCTACTCTTCTCTTTGTAATATTAACCCAGCTCATAAATTTTGTTTATAAGAATGTTAAAAATTTGCGGGCATCCAACTCACGGCCTTAACACGTGGACCTTGCACGTGTGGGTCTTGGGTGTGCAGGTGACATCGGTCATGGTCCACCCCACGTACAGGTCATACGAGTGACCAGTCATTTGGTCACGGGTGTACATGTGCCCACTCGGGTCACGACGGCTATTGATTCGGTCTACATCATGTGTATGGGACCCAGCTCTGATACCATGTTAAAGTCTACGGGCATCAAACTCAAAGCCAATTGGCAATGAGTGGAGCGGCCCTTCCATATTATATTTTAAGTTCATTATGCGGAAACTAGTGATGTGGGACTATTTATCCTTTCACAAATAATTTCAGATTTGAAGGCCTGTTTTGTTCTCCTTGGCTGTTGATGGTGAGGCTGGTGTAAGAAAGGTACTTCAAATGCTCCGCGATGAGTTTGAACTAACCATGGCATTAAGTGGATGTCGTTCTCTCAGCGAGATCACTCGTAACCACATTATCACTGATTGGGATGTTCCTCGCCCATTCACCAGATTATAATACTCAGATATTTCAGCATGCAACTGATTGTTCGGTCCCTTTGCTTCAGAGAAGAATTTAAGTACAGGATTTTCTGATGACTAGAGAAGGTGATTTTGTCGCCAAGGGGGGTTAATTGCATAAGGTACATGCTATCAAGACTGAGATTTAGGCTATTTGTAGAATAAAAAGAAATGAAAACAGACTTCTACAAAACTGATGTTCTAATATGGTGGTAAGGTTAAATATTGGGAAAATTAGGGGGAGATTCAAAAAAAATAATATTCACATTGTCAAGCCCACAATTAATTTTAGGTACTGTGACACCCATAATTATTTCCGTGACACCCATAATTATAAGAAATTGTTAAAAATGTACGCATCAGGGATTATGCATCAGGGGTATAATTGTCAACGCAACTTGGATATAACATATCTAAAAATCCGCGCCTTGGAATTTTACAAATTTTATATCGTTGGAAATCTTTTTAAGAGAGCTACGCAACGAGTACAAACAAGAATATTAAAAAAAAAATCACGAAAAAATTAGAGGTGATCATCATTTTAGGCAAAATTTTCGAAAACTTGATACATAACCATTATGCAGCCACCAAAAAAGATGCATAACACATTCTGCAGATGCATAACGAATTATGCAACCATTTTCTCCACTACATAACAAATTATGCATTTGGATAACAAAGTTATGCATTGTTTTGGTTGATTTTAGTGCGTACATAAAAAAAATTGATGCATAATGCAGTATGCATCCATATTTACGGATGCATATAAGATTATGCATTTATTTTCTCGATGCATAAAAGATTGTGTAACAATTTTATCGATGCATAATGCATTATGCAGTCATATTTTCGGATGCATAAAAGGTTATGCATCTATTTTCACGACTGCATAACATGTTATGTAGATATTATTGTAGGTGCATGACAAGTTATGCAACCTTATTTTTTGTTGGTTTCAATACTAAGAAAAAAGTAGCTGCATAACGTGTTATGCAACCTTTTTCAGGACTGCATAACAAGTTATGCAACAACTTTTGTAGATGCATAACAGGTTATGCAACCATTTTCATAGCTGCATAACAAGTTATTCAACCATTATGACCAAACATCAACACCAATATGACCAAATACATATGTGGCTTCCCAACCAACAACACCAACACCTCTCAAAAACGACTAAAACTATAAAGTACCATAACAATTCTGAAAAAAGCAACAAAACAAAAGCATCCACAACAACTATTTTCCACTACCCCTTGAAAAACAACCAATGAACCCATTGAAACCGGCAGCAAACTTTTGTTACAGGGTCAAGAAAATATGGCAAACTGACCCACCTTTCTTCCTTGTTTTCTCGTCAAATACCAGAGACAAATACTCATGTATTCATAAGCAACTTGTTCTTGAATCCAGCTCAACTGGTAATCTTCTAAACGGACTCAGACACCACTTTAAATCCTCTCCAAAACCTGTGCAAAGACTCACCACTCTATAGTTAAAAGGTGGCAACAAGAACTGGCCGGTCATTCAGGCATTTAGCCAAGCACCTTGTGTGCAGTTTTGAGTTGGTGACGGATTGTGTAATGGATGCATCTTGGAAACTACCAGAATCAATTTCTTACCAGAAAATGTGGATTAGAGACAAACCCACTGTCCTAAACATTCACATAAACCTCAGACATTCATCAAAATGCACTTTATTCACTGAAGTTAACAACAACAACAACTTTCCTCTCTTCCCTGGATGATATAACTTCTGAAACTGTTCACTATCAATCCTTTTTGTGAAGCCAAATTCGATAAAAACACATCTTCATTTTCTTCTCCGCTTCACATTCCTTGTCTTAACCTCCTCCATTACTCACCCAAATCGATGGCAGCAACTCGTTTTCTTCCTTATCTCCATCGGCCAAAAATTCCATCTCTTAAACCTTCTATTGATACCTTCACATACGACGACGGAACCACTGTCAAACTTCTGAATCGACCAACCAATTTCTGCATCTTCCTGTGTTGAACTCACATCACAATTTCGATACCATCTGCTGCCATCTTGGAATCAAAGACAAACCCAAGTTCTTAAATCTTCTCAACATCACAGACCCACCTTCGAATTTCTCTTCCTTTCCAATCAACACACAGACTACAACCCATTTTTCGCAATTCAAAATTAGCAATGTCTTCTCATCTGCTTTGATTTCAAAATCTCACAGATCCCCTTTCCTCTTCTTGAACAGCAACCTTCCATCTGATTGAAAAAACCCCAATCTCAGTTTCTTCTTTGATTCAACCAAAATCATAGTAGCAAGCTCTCCCTCGAATCTTCGTTGTCTAAATTCTTCGATTTCCTTATCTGAGTTAAAAAGAATTGAAGATGATGAAGAAGAAAAAAGAACGACAACCGAATTTTATAAATTATGGGTCTGAGAATAATTTTCTTCCAGAAAATGGGTGCGCACCTTTAGTTTTGGAAGCGTGGGTTTCACAGTGGAAAGATCTGGGAGAATGGGTTTCCCTGTAGTTTTCACTTAAATATTACCCGTTTGAACTTTCATCTAGCCCAGCTGTTACAGTTTTGCTAGATTCCTCAGCTGTAGTCGTCGGTTTGACTTTAACCTTGGCTGGTTGTAAAACTAGATCTCCATGAGGTGGAAACCCACGGTGAACTTCTTGAATTATAATTGCTTCCCTGAATTGTTGCGATTCTTCACGTGTAATGGCCTCACGAAACTTTGAAAAAAAGAGTGAAAGCAAAGGACTTAGATTACAAGAAAGGAAAAGAAACGACACAAATCGAAACAATCTATAGGTAAGAAAAACGAGCAAAAAAAGCAAAAGTAGAAAATCAATTTGTTAGTAACTTGTTTTGGAACTTCAGGATATGCTTGCTTAACTCGCATACTAAGGCACTAGACACACCACAAACCAGACTGCTGCAAAATAATACATCTACTTGGCTTATATTCAATGCAGACTTCAGTCATTTTGTCTATTACCTAAATCGTATTAAAAACTGTATGCATATACAGAAAAAAAGAAGAAACAAATTACCCATCACAGTCAATTAGATAAATCATAAATTGGTTTATTTATCAGTTCGGCGCCATAAGCTGTAACCAAGTGCAGTTTGTCCCCTCCAGAAAAACCCTTTCATATTATTGTTTCATATCACTGACATTTGCAACTTTAGGGCATTCTATCTTCACTAACAGAGTCAATTTTCCAAATTTTAGTTATTTTAAAAAAAATGATAAGATCACTTAGTCAGTACAGTTTTTCCAAATTTATTCCTTACACTAGTATATCCTTCTATTTTATGGTTATCACTTTATCTTTTCACAAACAAAATCCGACGTGCGAGCTTCGCAAGCAGGACATGGGAAAGGATGATGAAAGATAAAATACATGCCTTCGAAAATAGACTCGTTGTGTCGATTTCCAAGAAGAAACCCACGACAAACTTCTTAAATTACAATTCTATCCCTGAATTGTTGAGATTCCTCACGCGCAATGGCCTCATGAAGCTTCAAAAAAAGAGTAAAGGAAAGAAAGACTTAGGGTGCCGAGAAAGAAGCAAAGACACAAATCGAAACAAAATATAGGTAAGAAAAATGAGCAAACAAAAAATCAAAAGTAGGAAATCGATTTGTTAGTCACTGGTAATTATAACTTCAGGATGTGCTTGGTTTGCTCACATACTTAAACACCATACACCAGACACAGCACAAACCAGATTGTTGCAAAATAATACATCCACCTAGTTATATTCCCAAAATTGACATGGACAACTATCTTCAATCATTTTGTCTGTTACCCTAATCGTATTAAAAACTATACAAAAGAAAATTACCAATCACAATCAATTAGATAATTTGGTTTATTTAGTAGTTCTGCCATGTAAACCGTATACAAGGTGCAGTTTTCTCCTCCATAAAAACCCTTTCAAATTGTTCTTCCATATCATTCTTGGCATTCACAACTTCGGGGCATTCTATCTTTCACTAAAAGTGTCAATTTCGGAACTCTGGTTTCTAAATTGGTAAGACCACGTAGTGAGCACCACCTTTTCAAATCGGAAAATGGGTCATTTGTCCAAATATTTTTAAATCACGGTTCAAATGGACGAGTAAAAAATAGTTTTGGTGAAATGGCCAAAAAAAAATAGTAAGGATGAAACTGGTTTTATCCTACCTTAAATTTAAAAAATAGCAAGGATGAAACTGGATACATCCTGTGTAAATTAAAAATAAGAAAAAATATTTGAAAATGGGCACGATGAAACTGGTTACATCCTGCCTATTTTTACATTTTTGTCCATTTAAACAATATCAAAATCTAACTGTCCATTTCACCCAGGAATTGTTGATTTTGGTCTTTTTAACCAATTTTGTGTTTTCAAATTTATTACTTAGCATCTTCCATCTTCCATCTTCCACGCCACCTCAGCATTTGGAACCGTGGATGGAAGTGCAAGTGTAGTGGTGGAATAGTGAAAACGACATTCTTAATAGCGCTAAGAAAACGCTATTCTTAATAGCGTTAAAAAAACGCTATTAAGAATAGCGTTTTTTATCAGTCGTTAGATTTCAACAACTCATCCTAAATCTACGGACAAAAAAAAACGTTATTCTTAATAGCGTTTTCTTAGCGGTATTCTTATTGGCGTTCATATGGATTCCACGAACCCTTCCACGAAACGGTGGAACCTTGCTTGGATTTTCTGTGGAAAATCCCAACTTGGAAGCCATTAGACTTGACATTCCATGTTTTTCCACACTTGGAATAAGTTGGATTCCACCATAAGACTTGCTCTTACACTAGTTTATCCTTCTATTAAGCTTATCACCTTATCCTTTCATAACAGAATCCTATGTGCGACCCTCACATGCAGGACAAAGAAAAGGGTGATGAAAGATAAAAGGCATGCCTTCGGAAATAGACTTGTTAGGTCACTTCCACTCCTTGTAAACTCCGATGTTGCTGGAGTCTACTGGGAGTGGTATACTATTGAGAACCCTAGTAGTTACCTCTGATTTCCTTAAACACATCTATTGTCACATAGGTATTCAACAAAAACAGATTCTAGTATCAGTATATATTAATTTTCTCTACGCTGACCAGCTTTCCTAAAGAAAATATAGCAGGAGCCAGGAACCACAGTGTGTGGTGTAGAAAATTCATCAAGGTGGTCATATTTCCCCAGAGTAGAGAAGATTAGTCGAACTTTTAATCACTATTGAAACAGTATTATCCATTTGGCCTACACGAACTTGTTACCTGTGCATCTAGATCCAGATATACAAGTGAATACGAGGGATGTTCTAAGAAAAACAAAAAATAACCAACTGTATATCAGACTATTCTTTACCCAATACTTAGGTAAAACCTAATCTTTTAGTTGGTTAGAAGTCAGAACTTAGAAGTAGCTCATCAAGGGGACATATAGAGCAAGCAATAGAAAATGTTGACGGGATTAACTGACATCTGAATATAAGCATATTAGCGCAAACATAGAATCCGAAATAAAATATCATGTATGGAGAATCCATTTCTAAGTTAATGCAAAAAATAAAGATTCCTCTCTCTATTCTAATTATCTTCTTTCTTGCAGTTTCTACATCACTAGTTATCTTCTAAAGAAAGAAAGTTGGCATGGGAACTAATCGCTCTTAAAATGTTTTTCCATTTCAGCATATATCTGTTTACCAAATAGATGGGAAACTCACACCTTGTTTGTTTGCAGCTGACTCATCTGAGTCATCTGGATCTGAGTGAAATCACCTGACTCATCTGGATCTGACTCACTAAGGTCTGAGTCAGAAAATATGTTTGTTTTGTGAGTCAGACCTGACTCAGCTGACTGGATTTTTTTGGATAGAAAATGCCCTTGTGCACGTTTCAAACCATAACATTTATCACTACTGAAACATCACAAATTGTTCCATTCCAGTCTAAACAACTTTCCCTTTTGATGGAATTAAACATATTAAACATCATAAAACAATAAAATCTAAAGATTAAAGTCCTACAAACATAAAAGAAGCAACAAAATCTAAAGGAGACTGGCTATCTCATCACGTAAGTTGTTCATATATATCTGCTCTTGTCGTCCAAACAGACGAGGTGCATTTTCTTCCGTTTCCGCTTCCACTTCGACTTCCACCTGTGTCTCATTCATATCAAATGTCTCATTCTCATATTCTTTAAATAACCAATCATCCAATGCATTACGACGTAGAAAGTTATGTATTGACATGCAAGCAATAACGATATCTCTTTGAGTCTCAAATGAGTAAGAAGGCATTTTACTTAAGACGGGAAATCTTACTTTCAATACCCCGAATGCTCTCTCAATCACATTCCTCAATCGAGCATGGGCTTGATTAAACTTCTCCTCTTTTGCCGTTGGAGGTACTCTTCGGTAATCACCTATCCAATACCTTATGTTGCGATGCGGACACATAAACCCTTGTGTATGAGAGTACGCAACATCACATAGATAGTATTTTCCTGCAAATTTTCAACAAAAACATTATGAAGTCATGATGATGAAACTGCAGCAAGAGGTAACATATATGCTAGTCCAAAGTAAGGAAAGAAAAATGAAACTGAAGCGTAAATCAATAAGGTATGACAATGCGAATGACCAAAGTGTAAAACAAGAATCCCTGTCAACTACATTGAGCAATATTATGTGGCAAAAGAGGGGAACCAAGACTTCACACCCTCATATTAACTTGTTCATGGCATGGCCAATGTAATGTTTACTGAATTCGAACAATCCAATCTATGCCAAACCCAAAAATAATGATCCTAATTCCTAAGTAGAGTTCGGTATTGTAATCAATTTCCTAATTATAATGGCAGCACAGTTTATTTTTCCTACAATTCAAATATATAAGAACGCAGTGCACAAGAATCTAAATAAATTGAGTAAAGAAAACAAACCCAATGCATAAAAATGGGACTTAAAATAGATATATTACCTGGTGAAGGTAAAAGAAACTTGAAATATGGATCACGCACTGCCTCGGTCAACACTCTCGAGTCATGAGCAGTGGCTTCCCATCCAACCACTACATACAAAAAGTACATATCCCAATCACATATCGCAAGCACGTTTTGGGTACATTCTCCTCTTCCCCTTCCTCTATACGGTGTTTGCTTCTCGACTGGAAGAGTGCCATCCAATGCACCAACAGCACCTTTGAAAGCACCTTCTATGAGACGTTTATGCCTTTTAGTTATATCTGGCTTGTCAAATACATTAGACGGAGGAACTAAAACTTCAGCAGACCAAATCTTCATAGCATCCAACACTTCATGAAAATACTTACTAACCGTTTCACCCGAATGTTGAAAGTGATACAAAACTACACAATTCCTACAGTTGTGCCAAATTGTATATAAGAACATTTCCATCGTCTCCTCTACTTCTATATATTTACTATTCTCTAAAAGTCCTTTGGCTCGGAACTCATTGCATAATAGGGTAAAAGGAACCTTACTCATTCTCAATAGGTTGTACATATTCCTTGGATTTCCATCTAACAGGTCTTGGGTGAAAGCCTTTCCCGTTAAAATTGACTTCTTGTACTTAGGATTTTTCCATATTGGGTTCGCAAGTAATCCCAGTGGTTTCTCAACTTTTTTTGTGTGATGGTACAGTCATACTTCTCAGAAAAGAACTTGCACAAATTTCCCCACAAAGTTTGCTTCAAAGAAGTTCCAGAAAATCCATACTCAGTAGCTTGTGCCAAACACTGGTCAATAAATAGCCCTCTAAATTCTGGGACGCTCCTAAAAGTTATCTTATTTGCTTTCTCATCTTCCTTTTTCTCCATAGAGAACTAGCATAAAGTAAAACAAATACAAGACGTGGGTAATTTGAAACAAAAAGAGTGTGCTAACTTTTGAGAATTACCATACAAAGTAATTTACCACTAGGCATGATCTTTATGCATTCAGGATATACGGGTTTAAAATGAAGATAGAATATTTGACGGCGAAAAGTAAAAGCAATGGTTGGCACCAGATCCTCATTACTGTCCTAATATCAAAAGAGATATTCGCCAAAAGAATGCAACTAAAACCACAACTGCTGACCATTAACTCAGTTTTTCCTTCCTACTTTGACAGTATATGCCTACTGAAATCACTAGCTTGAAAATGTATGAAGAAACTGACATGACAGAAAGAAAAAAAGGTTTTAGCACACCTTTACCCAACACCCTTTCTTAGATATCAGTGACACAACAATTAGATGTTATATTGTGTTCATGCACGAAACCAAATACTATGTAGCAACAAATTAAAATGTTCTTTTATGTTACTGCGAAACACAAACATGTATATTTTAGAGTTTTTCACTCATTCAAGTCCATATACACCTGTATATCAACTAAATAATATAGAAAATACTACTCCAATTGCTTTTAACTTATAACTAGATATACAAATGTAACAAATAATGGAAGTCATAAAAAATGACATCAACAATTTCTGGGTAAAGCTAACTGATCTTGAATCAAAACTCTCAATAATCTTTGAAAGGTAGGACATGACATCAAAATCCATATAAGATGACATATTCTATCATGCATAATGATCAAGTAAAACAGTTCTCTCTTTGGCATTTTCACAAACAGCAAAAAGCTAACAAAACCCTAAAACAGTGACAAGTACCAACATTCTCTGATGATCAAACAAATTTCAGTAAAAAACCCTAAAATTAGTGACAACCCCACATTCAAAAACCCACAAAGATACGGAAAAACTACATCAAATCTACCAAGAAACCCCTAGAATTAAAAGATCCAAGAACTGAACAAAAGGGGGCAACTGAAATTGAAAGAGATCAAGGGTAAAAGAATGAACTACCATCAAATACTCAAATTAGCATATCAAAAAAGAAACCCAATATTCCAAAATCATCAAAAACCCATATGAAAATGATAGCAAATATATGGATGCGAAATTATACCTGATGTCGATTCTTCTAAAACAAGCTGATGAGTTGAAAGTGATAAGTTGAGAAATTAGTTGTGAGTGATGAAGCAAACGATCAGTAAGAAACTAGTAGATCTATTAAGAGAGGGATGAAGAAGATAACTCTCTGAGAAGGAGATCTAGGTTTTTCCCCAATCCTCCATTTCTGCTCTCGATGGAAAAACTGACGGAAGAAACGAGGAAAAGAAAAATGAAAGAAATCTCTGATTTAAAGGATGAAGGGTATTTTTGTATATTCTTGCGACTCAGTGGTTTGAGTGATTGAGTCAGTGGCATCTTCACACCTGACTCTATAGGTCTCGAGTCAGGGGTTGGCAGCGAGTCAGCTTGTGAGTCAGGGGTTATAAAAAATACAAAACAAACAGTCTGACTGCTGACTCGGCGCGAGTCAGGGATTGACTCAGACCCAGACGCCGAGTCAGCTGCAAACAAACAAGTCCTCAATATCTGATTTGTATGTCTCAAGCAAATGGGTAAAATGAGCAATTAAAGACTATGCAAATATGAGATGGAAGAAGTTTCGAGGTTACACTTACAGAGGGATCAAATGGCTTTCCAACTGTTCCAATAACAGCGACATTCAAACTTCTCATGGTTTCCACAAATTGCTTGTATATGCCTTGATAACTGGTAACAAGCTTTTCTTCCTTCTCTGTTTCTGGTATGCATTGTTGCTTGGCTCTCTCCTTCTTTGACTCAACCTACCTAAGGCATTTTTGTTTTTCCTTTATTAGATATAAGGTAATTTATTGACCGTATCTATAGTTAAGAAAATTTATTTATTTCAATTGGATGAGAAACTAAGTGAAAAATTTATAAGAATCGCTCTGAAGATTTGTACAGTATGTATAGTTGAGGTAACAAAAAGAAAACAAAACACTCGTTTGATGGTTATAACGGCGTGCGAATTTCCAATATGAAACTATGTCTCCCTGAAAAAGAATACAAAGCAATAGGTATGTATCTTTTTCAAAAAGAAAAAAGAAAAAAGAAAGGTATGCATTGGCAACGGCCAAATAGGTATCCATTTCCAACAGATAATCACATTATACATATTTCACTACCTTAAGCATGAAAGTTCCAGCGTAAGATTGTCAACTACTGACTGCAATAAGACCCATATATAAGCAGCTAAAACCGTGATGAAATTGATAGAAGACAGAGCGAAGATAGACAGACATAAACAGTTCTTGGTGGAACTAAAATTACAGAAGTCATTCTACACCTCCAACAACCAAAAGCAAAGATATAGTTAAACATTTTATCTAACTTTTGACCCAAGTAGTTTGCAGAAGAGCAGAAACGAACAAACTGCTTATCGTTAGTCATTTCGTTTCCGAATCTACACTAAGATAAAAGACTAGACACTGTTGATAAATGTGAAATGTTTCGGCAAGTTTATCAAACAACAAACGAAAATAATAATGTCTGCGTGCGCAATTGCAAATTTAACGAGACTTTAACAAAGAATAAGAACTTGGCATCCTGTCTCGCTTGTCCGTATTATTTCCCTTGTACCTGAAGCATAATGAAAACAAGACGGAATTAAAAGATAAGCTAAACAAGGCAGAAAAATGTGCTTACGCATTTTCAAGATCATTAGCACTAGTGGTATTTAGGCAACGATATATGGTACTGCCATGGTTTTTACTTATTAGCATTAGCTAATACGCCGTATTCGACCAATGGGGGACTGGGTAATGGAGCATGCACATGGACAAGAAAAAATACGTACAAAGTAGAAACCTTCTTTTTTCTGTAATAAAGTGATGAGAGAAACAATTAATTACCTCGTTGCCTTTTGTTTTCGAATTTTTTGTTTTTTTTTCCTTAAGCCTACCTCCAATGCCGACAAGTACTTAGGAAATGGCTCCCTTTTTTTTTATTTTTTATCTCAGGATCGTCGTGGATGGTAACTTGTCCATCAATATTTTTTTCCACTGTGTATGGGATAATTGGAGTTTGGTATTTAGGTTGAAAGCAATGCTAGGTTTTGGTCTAACATTTGTCCAACGTTAGGACTTGGTACCTGGACCAGACGTTGAATGTCATTGGCTATTTATGGCCAGGATTCACTTAATTTTATAAAATAAAAATGTTATAAAATTATCAGTTTACAAATGTACCCCTAAATTATTATAATTCACAGGTACCCCTAAACAACAATTCTGGGTGCCTCAGTAACTTAGTCTTGGATAATGCCAAAACAATATCGAGGAGATATCATTTCTCTTCTATTCCTTCTTCCTTCTCACCGCAGCCACCGTCATCAGTTTCCCTATTTTTTCCCCACCACCTCAACCGTTGTAACACCACCATAATCACCACCACCAGTTTGAACAAACAACAATATGGGTTTTAATTCAGTGAAATTTGGGTTTCAATATAACGATATTTGGGTTTCGATTCGAATCAGTAAATTGGGGGTTTGATTTGATTCGAAAAATAAGGTTTTGTTTGATTTCAGAAGTTGTTTAGGTTGGAATTGATAGAGGAGATGGGTGGATTCATTTTCTGCTAAATCTATTGCTGTTGTTGTTTGCTGTTAAATGGAATTTGAATCTAGAAGAAGACAAGGAATAGTTGAATTTGTTACTGGTTTTGTCTAGGGTTTGACAGAGAAAACAAAAATTAGTAATAGGTTTGTTATAAATTGAGACAACGAAGAGAAGTTGGTGGTGATTCTAGAGTTCTGGGTCGATTGAGAAATTAGGGTTTGATTATTGTAGAGTTTTGAATCGAGAACTGACAGAGAAATAGGATCTGAAATGAGATGTTCCGTTAGGAATGAAGAAGAATTTGAACAAGAAAGAAACGAATCTGCTAATGTTGAAGCTGTGTGCCATGGTTTTCAGACAGAAGAAGAGAGATTCAGGGTTTGAGATCTTGAGAAGAAAAAGTAGTCTGGTGGTGGATTTGGAAGATGAAGTCTTCTGAAGATGGTCTGCTGGTAAAGGATAAAGGGTTTGTTGGTGCTGTAGTCAAGAATGAAGATTGGGGTTTGTTCCTGAGAATGGAGATTGGCGTTGTGGTCAGTTTATCGTGGCTTGGTCAATCGATTTGAGTTCAGTAAGGTGGTGACGAGAGTTAGCCGGTAAAGGGAAATGATCGCAGTGGTGGTTGATCCTGGTTTATATGCAATAGGGGTCTCATATGGTCTGAAATTGAGTATTAGTGAAGTGTTCCCATGGCTAGAATTAGTAAGGCAGTGGTCAGTGTTGGTTGATTCTGTCTTAGTTAAGCTAGTTCAGTACGACTGTAATCGGTTCAGATGGTTCTTTGGATGAAGTGTTGCTGTCGGTGCAGGAAGAGAGCTGGTGTTGTCGCAACCGGCGAAAGGGCAGGCAACAGAGCTGGTGTTGTGGTCAGTCCAGGGAGGAGTTGGATAAATGGGTTATGATAAGATTTTCTGTGCAGTTTTAGATGGTTTCAGAATTTTGTAAATATTAAGGAAACTGAAGGGTATTACAGTAAACTTCTTAATAATTACATTTTATGTAATTTTTTTAATAATTATTAAATAAAAGTTAAGACGTGAGTCAACGTCTGGTCCAGGTACCAAGCCCTAACGTTGGACAAATGTTAGATCAAAGCCTAGTGTTGGTCTAAACTTGACTACCAAACTCCAATTATACCTACTGATTTACCTGCTTGTATTTCCTGGTCTGGATCGTCAACATTGTTTGCCTCCATGCTAACCTTTTCAAGCTGTGCATTCAACTCTTCGATGCAAGCATCGAGATGACGCTTGACAATAGAAGCAGAACTTTCATCTATGGATCCTTTCATTGCAACAATAAGAGATTTATGTGCTAGATGACTATATCTAACACTGGAAGATTCGGTGCAGCTGGTGAGCATTGGAGTGCACATTTTATCAACTATAAGGCCGTCCTTGGCTTGTGGAGTCCACCTCTTCAAAAAGTACTGCGGAGGAATCTCAAAAATCTTTCGAGAAAGAAGCACTCTCAAGGCATGATTACATAAAATTCCTGTAAACTCAAAATCCATACAACTACACTCAATTCTGTTTTCCTTTTTGTAGAAACGTACGGTCCGATCTTTATCATTCTTGAGGTTGAACAACATCCCCACTTTATGAGTGGCAACTATATCATTCTCATCTTCAATTCTATCAAGAAAACAAGAGAACTTTTTAAGTTTCTCTTGAAATATTCGAAAGACCTTCCTAGTATAAATCTTGGCTGCTTGCTTTTCAAACCGTAACACAGTATTGAATATTGGTTTACTATGTTTACAATAGTAATCTTGTTGAATTACTTTCTCCCTCCAGTTCAACTGGGCTTTCTCATCTTGTTTACAATAGTAATCTTGTTAAATTATTGGCTTACCTCTTTTCTTCAGAATAAGCTTAACTTCGTTTTTGGAAGAAGAAAAATGCTTTTCTCGTCTGTTCGGTGATACACAGATTCGATACAGATTCTTAGGAAAAAATGGATCTCATAATATATTATAGGGGAATAATAACTAATCCGTTGTACACAATATTTGAAGATTTGTTTTTTGTGGAATGTCGGGGTAAATCAGTAAAACTTGCTTGGGAAGTTGAGAATTACGGAGGATAAACCGAAATTAGTTGAAAGGCAGTTTTTGTGGACACCGACGGACCTACAGCTGGGCTAAATGGGGCTTTAGTCCGGGTAGCCCTCCCAGTCCACAAGCTAAAAAAAAAAAAATTCTACTCCACCAAGGCTTCTAGCCCGGGTTTTACAAGGAAATTTATCCTTCCTAGACCCGTTCTTGCTTGTGAGTGACGTGTCAGCTAGATAGGAGGGGCCTCATACTCTAAGTATGAGGCCCCTCCTATCTAGCTGACACGTCACTTACAAGCAAGAACGGGTCTAAGTATGAGGCCCATTCCCATCGTAACCGGACCGCTAATTTGTCATGAGTTGGTTACATAGGATATTAAGATTTTTAATGTGTTTAATGAATACGTGTTTAATATGGTAATTAAGGCTGGTAATTAAAGATTTGAAGAATATTTTTTGGTTATGCATGAATGGAAAGTGAATAAATCTTCTCATGATTTTCTCTTCCTATAAAATCTCAACGATTTCTTTTATCTACTTTCTCTAATTATTTAACCGTGATCAAAGATTTTATTACCATATTAATACACATAACTTTTTTACGATAAGTTAAAAAAAAATCAACCGTAACAAAATACGGTTGGTTTACCCAATCGTAATTCTTGAAAAGTTGTAGTTTAAGAAGTTTTACGATTAGGTTTGGGATCGAACCTAACCGTATAATTATTATTTTTTAATTTACGATTAGGATTCTTAGTTTCCTAACTGTAACATCTTCGAAGAACAAATTTAAGTTGGCAAACCTAATTTTCTCTACAGATTGAGATTGGAAAAAAAGAAGAAAAGAATTAATGATGAAGGAGGGATGAATTAAAATTAGGTTTTGATTTAGTTTTTAGGTTTTTAATTTAGATGGAGGGTAGCTTAGACATTTGCTATTTGCATCAAAATATCCCATAACCAAAATTTTAGTTATTAAGAATCCATGTGAAGCCCCTCTATTGGATGTGACGCCCCAATAATAGCCTTCTTATTTGTAGACCTTCTGCTCGTGTCTTGCACATTTGTTTATTGACTCACCTGCGTCGCTCGGTCTTGACTCTTGACTCTGAGTTGAACGTTCATATCTGAGGTTGATTTATTTATTTTATTTTATTTTTCATTTGTAAAGAATTTGGTACTAGAGAATTTCGAACTCAAGCCACCGATATCAACATCCTGTAACTTTATCATTAATATCCGAAGTTTTATATATGGGACAGAAAGGATGGTGGAATGGAAGTTGTTTCTTAAATGTTACTGGGATCCCAATGTCCTAATATCCTCGTAAATATTGTTTCGAATTAAAGTGTGCGTTTATTTACATTTGGTTATTTGGTTTGTTTCTTGGTGCCATTACTTTTATGTTCGTTCGCGGTAAGAGATAATTGAAGGGACAAAAATGGCATATCATGTTGTAAAAGGCTAGTTGTTTTTTTTTTAAATAGAAAAAGGTACATTTGGTTTAGGTCTCACTGAATGAAATTGCTCGGCCACAGAGGCAGACTCGATTCCCATTCTTGACAAGTAGATGAACTTCTGACAAACTTATCGATCTCATCAGCTAAATTATTCGTGTTTCTATGAGAATAAACACAAGACCAGGAAATAAATTGATTAAGAAGTACTAAAGAATCAGTAATAGAATTTAAATTTGTCTATTTGACTGCGGAAAATTTCTCATTTGCTGCATTGATAACATTTAAATAGTATCCTTCAAAGATTACTTTTGATATCCCTTTGTCTAAAGCCATTCGACTTCTTCTAAAAATGTTGCAGCCCCGACTTGTTTTGGGTCCGTTGCTATCCTTGCACATCCTTTGGATCCGAAGCACAAAACTACATGTTGTAGAAGGCTATCAAAGCCTACAAAAAAAAATAAGAATTTAAGGGTTTGTTATTTCTTTGTGTTTTGTTGAAACATTGCACTTTCTTAAAGCATCCCCGTTGTTATTATTTGTTTTACTTGTATAATTTGTTTAAATAGGAGTTCATGTACAATATGGTGCCACTGCTAGTGATTATCTCATGGGAAGGTACTTAAATTTATGATGCATGAAATTTATTTAATCAACTAGAGTACGATTATGCAAAGGTATGTGATACCTATGGAGTTATTTAATACAATTTGATTAAGAAAGGATGGGATATGTTGTTCCTAAATTGTTGCTGTGAGATTTCATGCTTGACAGCCATCCGCTGCATGATTTGTCAATTCATCCGCTACCTAGTTTCCTTCCCTATAGTTGTACCTGAGAATATGTGACTTTTGTTGGCCTGATTAGTTATTATGAGCATATAAACAATAATTTAAAGATTCAATATTTATATTGTTAGGAGAATTTTTCTTTAACAAAAATAAATACACTACTTGAGTCATAAAGACGCAAAACACCATTTTCTCAAGTTAAAGATGAGGATGCGAACGTCTCTAGAATTAGACAGAGACGTTGTGAGCCAGACTCTCCCCTTGTTTACCAAGGTTTGTTGTATAAACAGATTTCCTACCTTTTTTGATTCTGGAAGCATTGGTTTTATGAGACCCATGTTGATTATCCAGATTCATCTTTTGCATGTTCTTTTGCAGTCTGGAAATTCTTTTGTTATTCCTCTTGAACCTCCAACACGTGCTTTGAACATGATTCGCATTTCCACAAAACGAACAAATCAAGGATCCTTTGTCTTGTTGAAGTGCCTTCTGTTTATCACAACTGTCAACCTTTATTTTTTCATGAATAGAAACAACGGGGTTGACAATACCTGCAGTCTTGCTTTTAAATCCTAAACCATTTGTGTTTCCAAAGGATTTCTGACCAAATAACATTGCTGAGATTTTGTGTTTCCAAAGAACGGTTTTTTGGTCGGAAACAACATAGTATCCAGAAATCACCAAGAACTGATAGCTTTTCACTCTGCAAGCCAGTTCCACTTTCTGATACGAGTCATAAAAAAAGCCACATCTTCGGAATTAACCATTCTGGTCTCAACACTCTCTTCGCTTCCCTCCCTAAGACCAACCCTTCTCCTTCACTTTGTGACCGAAGCAAGCCTGGAACGGCCATTTCTTGGTTTAGGCCGGGATTGTACAGATTGATCTCTCGAATCAAAAGTACTCCCGTGCAGTGCATTGTTTAGGGTTTAGATTCGTTTCTCATACACACACCCAAATTTACCAAAACCAGCAGAAACAGTTTTCACCCACAAACACATATCATAGACATCTTCACCAACTAAACTCCATTGAGATTTGTAAAATCCTGCTTGAAAACCTTCAGGACCTAGAGCAGACCAACTTTCCATGCTTTTTAAAGTACTAAGAATTTCTTCACTAGAGGGAGTAGTAACAAGCATTCTATTATCCTCATCAGTAATAATGGTTGGCAGATGATTATATAAATTTTCTTCAATATGAGGATTTGTTGAGGAACTTATATCTATAAATTTTTCAGTGAGGAGTGCTGCAACTTGATCTTTATAATGAACCCAGTTACCATTCCTGTCTTTGAGAGAATCAATATTATTTCTTGCTCTTTTTCTTTTGGTAAGAGTATGAAAATATTTTGTGTTGTTATCAATATCTTTGATAAAATTATGTCTAGACTTTTTCTTGTTGAACTCATGTTATATATGATGCCATTTTTGAAGTTCTTCATTAATTTGAAAAGCTTTAGAAGTATTTTCTTGAGAATAAGGAAGAGCTTGAACATCTAACAGGTTGCTGAAGAGAATCTACATTGAGATTGATATCCCAAAAATGAAGTTTATTCCATTGGAGAGATTAATCCTAGTCAATTGCAGTCTTTTGGTAAGTTTGAAAGCAGCAGATCCATGAACATGTGTACCCCAAGGTTTGGCAATCTCTACAACACATCTTCTATCATTAAGTCAGGTTTGGAAAAACTTGAAAGGTTTCCACAATTTTGGTTGGTTGTAATTTGTGATGAGCATTATAAGACAGTAATCACTTCCCATTTGAGTGAGATGAAGAAGTTTAGAATTTTTGAAGCATGTGTGCCAGCCAGCATTAACTAGTGCCATATCTATTCTAGATCTTCTTTTACCTGTAACCAAATTATTGCTAGTCCAAGTATTCTCGTGACCTGAACCAATATCTTTTAAACCAATATCTTGAAGAATAAAGTTCACCCAGCCATCACAAGAAGAAGAAGCACCAGAAGAATCCAAAAGATGAATATTAAGATCTCCTAATAGGCACCACCAAGGACTAACAATATTCTTACCTGTCTCATTGATAAATTCCTATTTCTCTTTCTTTTTGTTACCTTTTCCAAAACCATACATACAAGTTAAGAGCCAATCTGGTTGGCTGAGATCATCTTGAATAAGAAGATGGATCATATTATTTTCACCACTGAGGAATTCACAAGAAAACCCATTTTTCCACATAATAACTAATCCTCCAGTCATACCAACTGAAGAAAAGTATTTAACATTTGGGAAGTGATAGGCAGCAACTTTTGGTTTCACTAAGTTTAGCTTCACAGAGGAAAATGATGTCAGGGTTTGAGTTCTAATAATATCTTTTAGGTGATCCCTAGTATTAATGTTTTTAAGACCTTGAACATTCTAGGAAACTATCTTCATGCTGAAAAGACGAAAATAAACTAGAAACCACAGAAGAATTAATGAAGTAATATTTGGCAAAACAGGAGCTAAAGATGATGGTTATAAAGACACATCAATTATAGAAAGACCGGAGCAAAAAGAGAAAAAGCAAATAGAAAAATATAAAGAAATAAAAATAGACAATGAAAAAATTACCCGAGTCTCCTTGTGTGCAGCTTTAGTTTGGATATCTCTAGTTGTGTCTTTTTGATAAGATTGGTTGTATGCAATTATATTAGTGGAATTGCTAATGGAACTGTCTTCATTACCATTGATGCCTTCAGAAGAGTCTTTAGAGAGCCTACGTCTTTTACCAAGCCTAATATCTTTATTTGTTTCAGTATCTCCAGCATTCTTGAGAAGAAAGTTCATGTTAATGAATTCACCATCTTTTGGAGGAATGAAACAGTGTTCTTTGTAAATTTCTTCTGGGTGGTTTTAGTTACTGGAGTTGAACTTGTTGCAACTGTTTTCCTTAAGCTATTAGTATTTCCAAAGTAATAAGGTTTCTCATGAGCTTTGGCCAAGAAGATTTCTGCATCTTTACAAGAAACTTTGCAATGTTTAATAACATAGCACTCACTGCAAATACATGTTGTCTGCCTTTCATAGAAGAATTTAATCCATCTGCTCACCCCTGCATTAGTTATAACTTTAACTCCTCTCCTTAATGGATTCATTAGTTTATATTAACATAGACCTACACTTGAACTCCATTCACGAGAACTGCATATTCTGGTTGAATCTTAACAACATCCCCATGATACTATTAATTTTGGTAACAGCTGTTGTGTTCATATATTCTGGAAGTAAATATTTTTGCTAAATCCAAAAGAGTTGAAAACCCCAGTGTTTTTCAGTGTAGATCATATCAGGAATATAGTCATGTACTACTAGCAACTGCTTATTGATACTCCATGGCCTCTCATCTATAACCTTATTCAACAGATTCCATTCACTGAATTTAAAGATCAGAGTGTTAGGATCTACCTCCACTATTTTGACTTCTTCAGCAGAAATGAAAGGCCAAGTGAACTTGATGTATTTTTCAACCATGTTATAACTCATTTTCCTTCAGTGATAACTTTACCAATGACACTGGCTTCCCATTTACCTTCCTCTCCATTCTCTTGATTGTTTTCTGATTGAACAACCACAACTTCATTAGTGTTCCCTAAATCCAGTACCGCTTGCTTGAACTTGTTGACAAGATCACCAACTTGGCTTGCATCTTCTCCCTCTATTTTTCCTTTTATGAGTTTTCTAGGGTTTATGTTTCTATGCTCAAAATGTATATTATAAGAATACAAATCCTGAAGACAAGTGGGTATATGGTAAGCACTATAAATATGGGATATACTTTGGTTACATTGTTGGAAATAAATCTGGTAGCAAATAAGTTGACTAGATTTAGATATATGGAAAGAGTTGCAGTTGTCGACTAACTAACCCAAAAAATAAGGAAATAAACTTGTTGACCACGGCATGAATTACAGAATTTGAATATTTTTGAATTCTTCAGAGAGAGGGCTCTAGGAGGAGAATGAATCAGTAAACTGTACCGATCCTTCATCTTCTTCCATAGCAAATAAGAGACATAATCACAGACATGCCAGCTTTCAAACGATTAGAAAACTTCTCAGCAAACGCAATAATCACAACAACAAACGTAAAAGCAAACACCATAAGAGATAATCCAAACTGCAAGCACATTATGGAGAACACAGGAAAAGTTAGAAATTCATTTTTAGAAATTAAAACAGATGTTTTTAATAAGAGATATTAAGAAAATTACTGGAAAAGTGATTAGATTAAGAATAACATAGTCAGAAGGTGAATATAGATTAGATCAGCATATGAAAACTGCACAAAATCAAATTATATAATTCATGAAATATGAAAAAGATTTTAAGAAAATTTAGTCACTGAGTTGACTCATTACAGACGCCCGATTCCCAGAGCAAGCCTCAACAAGTTGCCTTGAATGACATGTACTAAGCGCAAAGTCAATAACATGTATTGACTATCAAATGATATAAAATCAACTATTAATGGGACAAAATTAAAAAATGATTAGCTCAACTAATTTGCGACGGAGAGAGTATAAAATATATGTCCAACTTCAAGAAAATAATTAGCACTTTGAAGAGTGAACAATCAGAAGAAAATACATAACAATTAGCCTATTTTATGTGGGATTCTCTAATATCAATTCCTAATTTCATACCAGTTTAGAAGCAATTAATGAAACATTGAATTGCAAATGATACCCCGTTAAAATCCTATTTTACTAGGGTTTTTATGTGAAATAATAGAGATGAACCGGAGATGAAGAGGTGTGGAGGAAATAAGTCAGAAGTCTTTGTTCCAATGTACAACAGTTTTTCTCTACCATAAGTTGAACGTACTTTTTACTTATCGACTTAAGTCGAAAAATGACTTCGAAGGGGATGGGTTGCCAAACACCCAAATCGAAGTTTGAACCTAAGAAAATTGAGCGCCAGAATTAGACGATTGAGATGTAGACGCGTGTATAAATAAAGTGTATCCATAGTGTAAACTTGGCAGTGCATATATATCAGGCATCAAAAATTTGACGCGTATACTTTATTTTTTTCTGTTGGAAAATCCCCATTCTCGAGATGAGTACTCAAGAAACAACAGCAGCAGGTGAAGAACTTTCTTGATCTTTTTTCTCTACTCGATTTCCTTTCCATTGAGTTAATGGTGATGATTTTCCTTTATGATGGATTTTAGGAAATGTGAACACAAAATCGAAGAACAAACTAGTAGCAGGTAATTGATTCTTAGATCAAAATCTTTGATTTCTTGTTTTTTTTAGTTGAATTCGGTTTCTCCAGAGGAATTTGGTGATGAAATTGTAAATTTTTTGTATAGGATTGACGAGTATTCCGATATATGTATGGAATTGGGTAATGTTGGTGCCCACATTGGTTTGCATATCGAGTATTACTTACAAGGTTATAATTCTCATAAACCCTAATCTTTGTTGTTGTTGTTGATGTTGTTATGCTTGAAATGCTGTGATTCTGTCGAAATCTAATAATATTTCTTTCTATTAGCTCGTGAGCACGAAGGATGTGCTGTTGCCTTATCAAGCATACGTTCATTACATGCCGATTTCACTTGTGGTTTGATTTCTTTCACATTTTCTTTGTTGATTTTCCAAACTCGGGGTTGTTTGAATTAAGACTAATGTGTTTTTCGTACGGTTGCAGCTGATAATGATATACTTTTGGGCAATTAATGTCGGCATTATGGAGTATTGTGGAGTTAAATTCCCACAAATCATGGGATTAAGCGAGAGATACCTCCGATTTTCTGCGATTTGGATGGTAAAATTCATGACTTTTAAGTTGGTTTTAATTGTTTAGCTCTTAGGTTTTCCATATGTGAAGTTGTTTTTGTTGAGTAATCTTGTTGTTGATGCCGATTCATCCTCGTGTGTTTAGTATATAATAATAGATTCTGCTGGTAAATTCAGCTTGTATATGGAATTGTTATGGCTTAGAAATTGTTGGTTTTGGGGATGTCATGACCTTTGATAATAGTCATAAGGTTCAATTGAGAGATCAGGAGCATTATTTGTTTCTTAGAAGTTAGAATTAAGCTAGCCATTTGATTGATGTTGAGATTCTCAGTAATATAAGGTTTCTGGATAAATTGGGGGTCTCTTGTCAGTTAGTTCGGAAGAAGATCATCACTTGCAGGTGAAAGTTTCCAGCTATTGATGAAGTAATGATTAATATAGGTTGTTCTAGAAATGATGAGTCTGGGGGGTCTGCGGCTATTATTAGGGAGATCATGTTACAGCTGCTACTGGCCCTAAAACTGCTTTCACTCATGAAATGCAGGGAGTTGACTTGAGATTGCTTATGAAGTTGGCAGTGAAGTTAAATTTGCGTAAGGTCCATATTGGCACTGATTATATGGCAGTGTACAATCTGTTCACTAGTAAGCACCCTAAGCCTATTTGGAGTATTATGGTTGCAGCTTTGCATCCTAGAGAGATGTTTGTTCATATTGATCCTAGTGATTTCAGTTTTGAGCTTCAGAAGATTATGGAGGAGGATATGAATTTAGTTTACTATAGGATGGTTTGTTTGTTTTTTGGTTATGTTTTATTGGGGGCTCCTTAACCCCGAGAAAAATGTTGAGTACTCCCACTCCATAATGCAGTATCTTCCGTATTGGAACACGATTAAATTTTGTTATTTTATTGTTCCAGTGCACATCACTCTTGGCGATTCTGATGCTATCGAGCTTGCTGGTTTTTTTCTTTGTGTATGAACCTGTTTCACCGCGACGATACATTGCCTATGGAGTACTGGTAACAATCTACTCTTCAGTTGGATTGTTGAGTATATTCTTTGTTCTGTGTTCTTCATTTGTTATTATCAACTTTTGTAGGGTCTCCTATACCTTGTATATGCAATTCTTATCTGCTCATGGGGAGACTTCTTCTACCGATCATCTCGTTTATATTTGATCATGAGACTTCAAAGTTCTTTTACTGCTAAAACGGTTCTCTTTGCAGACGCTTTAGTGGGTGACATTCTCACCTCACTAACTAAGGTATCTCTCGTGCATGGTTGGCTAAGAGATATCTCTTCAGAGTTCTTTCATTGCTTATACCAAGATTTTGCATGCTTGTTTGCAGGTTCTTAGCGGTCTTGGATGTTCTATTATAGAAATTACCAAACATACGGTTGTTACATCTGCCTGGGTAGACCACAATTGTGGCTACAACCCAATTGCTGTAAATGTGCTGCAAATGCTTCCACATCTTTGGCGAATGCACCAATGTATTAAGAAAAGCATCCAAGATACGGATTTTCGCGAGCAATTCTTCAATGGTATGAAAAACTAGCTAAACTTTGTTATTTCTGACTTCAACTATTTATAACAATTTCTGTTTATCTAATTGCAGCTCTGAAATATTTGAGCACAATCATAATGATTGTGTTCAACTTGGTTTACGCTATCCACCCTAGCAAGGGATGGGAAGTTACATGGATATGCTTCAGTGCGTTGAATTCAGCATATCTCTTCTACTGGGACATTATTCATGACTGGAATATGATTGGCAGGACAAGAAACCCAGAATTGTGGCCAAATAAAAAGTTCCAACTTATTAAATGGGTAAGGTTATAAAATTCACCTTGAGAGCCAGGGTTCCTGTGGTGTAGAAAGCCACTAGAAGAGAACCATACTTATGTCTTTTCATTTTCTAGTTATTGTTCCTATCTCATGCTAAAAACAAAAACTGACCTATTAATTCTGTTTGTGCAGGTTTTATACATATGGTTTATTCTTTTCGATCTAGGTGCGCGAGTAGCATGGCTATATCGTTTGAGCAGCAAGGCTAATGATGCGAGATTTGCATTACTGGCTGCAGTCATAGAGTTACTAAGGCGCTCACAGTGGATCTATTTCAGAGTAGAGAAAGAAGATAGAGAAAATGCAAGTGGTCGGTCTTAAACGAATTTTCTTACATAATACACAAAAAGTAGTATAATCATAGCAGGAACAAAATGGTATATATACACCCCACATAGACAAATACAAACAAGCTAGACATAGTTTAGTTCCATACTTCCATGACAGTTGATAATCTTGCTCTGCTTTGACAAACAATTAACAACAAGGTCAGAAACATTGTGTGCCGATTACCAATGTAAAACTGCTCTGTAAATTTGAATGTCTTCCTTTGTACAGGAACTACATCAGTTTCTTTACTCCTTAATGGTAGTCCTTTTAACAGTTTTGTACCATCAAGAGGCATTCGGCAGGGGGATTCTTTATCCCCTTGCCTGTTCATACTGTTCATACTATCGATGCTTGCTCTGGACTCTTAACCCAAGTTGAGAACTCCAAGCTCATTCACGGACAAAGCTTCCACACAGGTTACCAATCCTTCCAAGATTGGCATTTGGTCATGTTCTGTTATAACGTTTTTTTTTATGTAGTTCACATAAAAAATACAGCAGTATTGCTTGAAGTTAGACACGCCAATTCAAGGTAGATTCGATATCATCTAACTGAACAATGCCAAGATATTTTTGGCTGTGCCCAGGTATAAGTAGCTAGTGTAAGTTATGAAATTACGGTAAGCTCTCCTTGCCCTCTTAAAACACCAAACTTCTGGCAAACCAAAACCAAGTCCCGTGTTTGTTAAGGGGTTGAATAATCTTTATGTAATCCCCAAAGTATAAATTAGAAGACTATGAAGATTAAAATATCACAATATTGTCTTGTTCAGTGAATCTTTGAAGTAATTTGTTGATCCGGTTATTTGTATGAGTGTCATGTTGAATTCTCTTGTGCTTCCACACAAGTAATTTGTAGTTCGGCGAGGACATTCGTGAATTTTAATTTTGATATATTTTAACAAATAATTTTGTTATTTGCGTTTTTCTGTTTCTCTCTTTCCCGTGATTTTTATAACAAATCTTAGGATATATTTTGAAAGTCAAGGAGTAAAGGAAAGTCTACCCCAAACTATCTGAAAAATTCTCCAACCTCCGGCTTAATGCTAGCGAGTTTCGAATCGAGATCATTACATTAACACGTTGGTCTTAGTTCAACATGTTTTAGAGATAAAATACTGCATGTTTTAGAGATGAAATACTGCAATTTGTAAGTTAAGGGTTCGACCCGTCAGTCCCCACAAAAAAGGCTTTGCATATGAAAGAGGGTACAGTGCTGTGCTGGAAGTGGGGCCGGGCCGGCTGGCTTGATCCCACCCCAGCTTTGCCCATACCAAAAAAGATTGCCCTCGAGTAAACGGGTATCGAATCGGCTATTGACTTGAGTAACTGTCGCCATAAGTAAAGAATACCCTCTTCCCGTTAAGGTAGCTGAGCTTAGTTTTGCGTGAGGAGACGAATACTGCCCAGCCCATGGAGTTCGTAGTAGCTATCAGTGGGTGTTTATCAAAGAGTATAAGAGTAGTTGAATACTGTTACTCAAGATTGCATAGAGGTAACCGAAGTACCAAAGTTTAAGAGTAGTTGAATACTGTCACTCAAGATTGCATATCATAGAGGTAACCAAAGTACCAAACTGCTCGGCTCAAGGGACAATAGAAAAATATAAAAAAGATCCTGAGCAGAGAACACATGAAGAACCAAAAGTAATTAAGAGAGCATTTTGCAGTAGGAACAGGGTAAGATGCACAAGATATTAGGATTAAAAATTAGAAGAAAAAGAAATAACACAAAAGGGACAAGCAAGATAAAAGGGAAGAGAATGCAAGAAGATGAGCAATAAAAGCAGCAGTAGGACTAATTAGAGAGCTAGAATAGAGATAAGGGGAACATGTGGAGGAACTTATAATTACAAGGGTAAGTTTAAAAAGTAACAAGAGAAGAAGAACTAAGTAGAACTATAGTGGCAATACTGTGGTAGATATACACTAAAGGGTGCTGTTACATAGACGGATGATAACTGGTAAAATTAAAGAGATGACTACAAGAAAGACTATAGATGGTAGCGACACACATGAAAGGAAGTATAAAAGACTAAGTAATACAAACGGAAGCACCAGGTAAGCTAGATCAGGGTTCAGCAAAACAGCCAAAAAAAAGGCGGCAACTTTAGAAAAGAGGAAGATAAGAGATCCTGATAATACAAAAATTTCTTACTGGCCCAGTAAAAACAATCTAACAGCTTAGTTCCCAATGGTATTTGGCAGGTGGAAGCTAAGACACTCACTACCTTAGTTCTCAATGGTAAACAGGTATTGTCTAATGCAGACGCTAACTGCCTTGGAACAGGTAATGTCTAAAGCAGAGATCTCTCGCAGAGAAGTCAACCTAGTCCAGCTTAAGTAATCTCAAACCAGCCAAGTTATATCTTTAAACAATTACATATGCGGTCTTTCGTGGCGGCAAGAAGAGCTAACACCTCAGACTGATAGTGTAACCATCTATATGTGAACAGAACAGAACAGAACAGAACAATATAATACAAGACCCAAAATTAACAGTTGATTGAAGCAAGTGCAACTGACAATTTCAACAGGTTAGTTAAGGAGACGGAAATTCCCAAATATGCAAGATATCAAAACTCTGAAAGATATCTAGAGATTGTCATTCCTAACTGTAAGAAAATGCCCTATCAAAAGTTACGAGCTACAAGGAAAAAAGGTTACAGGTTGTCATCTCCCTTTATATGTTCCAGGAATTACTTCAACATTGCATAAATCTTTTCCATAACAATGGTTAATATGTAAACATGAATTTTGCTCATAGTAATTTATGCCATACATAATGATTCAACTAAAAAACTGTCATAAATATGAAAATATATTAATTTTAACATATATCGATTCAAGGTATTGAAAGGCGAAAGAAAAGAGAGCAAAAGCGAATAACTTAACCTGTTGACGGCACAACGTGAAGGTGCAACTTTTTAACAACTAAAGAAATTAAAAGTCCGACTACTAGTCCAAACAACATAACAAGGCATATGATCCAATAGCGCCATTTTGCTAGAGGAGCAAATTTCCACAACGTAGTAGGTGACCCATTCTTTATAAACGCCCTTACCAGATTTGGATATTCTTCCCCCATGAAATCAAAATAACCAATCCAAGTAGCATATCTAGTGGTGGTGGTTGTATCCCTGGCTATAGCAGGGATAGTGGTTGTAGTATGATGGTCAATTTCAAACCAGCCCCTTTCATAAGCTTTACCAGCAACTAAAATAGTTTCAGCTCTATCGCGAAAATGCTCAGCAACAAATTCTTCAAAATACTTTGGTGGTTTATGAAGAAGCAACAGCATCGTCTTACAATTGAACGCAAAAATGCATGTTTTATGAAACGAAGCTATATGCTTCAGTTTTTCTTCCGCACTGTTAGTAACAGGGAATGTATAAGTTTTTGGAACATTCAGTGTAACCGGCGGCTCATAAGAAACTAAGTTGTGATGAATTGCTAGTAAGAGTTGCAAAACATTGGACTCTTCAGTGTTCCACCATTTATTTAGAGGTGGAATTCTTTCATCCATGAATACATAACCAAAAGAACAATAATGAAGTTTGGGAGGTGAATTAGGGTAATCACAGGGAAATTGAATATCGAAAAAGAATAAACCGTCGTGATAAGGGGTACCTTTTGGTCCGACAATAACAGCTTTCAAGAGATCAAATCTTCTTTGTTTGTAAACCTTGACATATATCGAATCAGGTAATCCTTGTTTCAAAATCTCCCATTCTCGCCGTATTCTTGTCTTAAGTTCTGAATCCATTGGGTACTGATTAACATAATAGTGGTGCTCCTTAATTGAGTTTTGGGTTTTCTCTTCATCATCATCATCATCAGTCGTATCGAATTGTTTAAATTTACTTGTTTTCACTTGACTTTCCTCTTCCCGATCTTCTGATACTTTAATCTCAATTTTCTCAGTTTTCGCGTCCATCTTCACTCTCCGGCCGGTTAGGTTTCTATCTTTCATTTTTAGTTAATGTATATCACGAACTGTTACACGTTCTCAAACTCTTACTGCCAGCGAACGAGGTGGACTTTAGCACACCCCACAAGAACGATTTCTTGGGCACTAGCCCATTTTGGTGGGTGCCTACTCATTTTATTTGGGGATGGATATTTGAAGTAAAATCTAGCCATCCCTTATTTTATTTTTTATTTTGTAAGGAAACTAAATTTATTATTAAGTGTTACGAATTACACGCCCTGTTAGAACTTGGGCATTATCTAAAACAATAAAATGGTTTAAAAAACCTGGTGCTGTATCCATCCATATTTCAGTTGTTCAATTCTGATTTGGATTTCCTACTCCGTCTGCTCCTCTGTTTGCCAGTGCGTCAGCCACCTGGTTACCTTCTCTATATGTATGTGATATGCGAAGGTGAAGAATTTGTCATAGGAGTTTTTATATGTCTTCCAGTAGATGATACAAGTTCCACGGATAAGTGAACTCTCCCCTGAGTGTTGTAAGCCAATAAACTAATGTTGCAGAGTCCATTTCCAAATGTAAATAAGAGGTGTGCATATTTACCGCTTCTCTGAGGCCAAAGAGACACGCTTTTGATTCTGTAACTATCGACATTGTGATTCCTAGCGGTATTGCTGCTGAAACAATGTGTTTACCATGATGATTCCTTAGAATGTAACCTGCTCCTGCTATTCCATGATGTCCTGGTATTCCACGTACCTCACCATCAGTGTTGAGTTTTAACCCAGGTGCATCCGGTGGTCTCCATATAACAGAGATTGTACGATATGTTTTTTGATGATGAATATTGATAGTCGGTGCTTGGCTGATGACGGCTGAAGGAGTGTGAGATGAAGCAAATTGGAATTCCCGGAATATGTTAATGATATTATACGCCGGATGTTGATTGCATGTCTGTTGGAAAACTTGTTGGTTCCTTGCAAGCCATATACCCCATAACGTGAAGCAAATAAGCGACTCATTATTCCCTCTCAAAGTTTTATCAGTGCTGAAAAAAATTTGTACTGATTGTTGATGTAATAATGGAATAAACTGCCGGAGTGATGGGCATATTGCTGCAGTGTGAGTCCATATCTGCAGAGATACCTGACACTGAAAGAATAGATGTTCTATTGATTCTATTGGGGTATTGCATCCTGGACACATCGGGTTGTAACTAATCTTCCTGGTGTAGAGCAATTCTTTGGTCGCCAGACCTTTGACAATCGCTTTCCATATAAAAAGTTGTATCTTCGGAGGGCAGAGAAGCTTCCAAATTTGCTTGAAGTTTATACTGTCATTTGAATCATCTTGATGTCTCTCTGGATTTCTGATGATATTTGAGTATGCTGACTTCACTGTGAAGTTTCCAGTTGGAGTTCCTCTCCGAACTAGTTTGTCATGACAAGCAGTGGATGGGAGGTGAATGCTGATTATTTGATGTGTGGTGGTAATGGAGGAAGAGATTGTTTCAATTTTCTGTCTATCCCACTGATTTGTGAGGGGATCAATTAAGTCAGCAACTTTGTAGAAACTGGAGAGCTGATTTGTTTGAAGTGGTGGGTGGTTTGGGATCCAGAGCGGGATAGACATCTCATTCCCAATGATACGAGTCATACCCTGGAGAAGAATTGGTTTTAAAGCAATAATAGCTTTCCCCGTTGGGCTTGGCTTAGATACACGTACCTGTTGAGTATTCAGCAAGTCACCTCCTTGTAGATATTTTGAGCTGTAGAGGCGAGACCATAAGGCTGATGGTTGCTTGTGTGTCGACCAAGCTCGTTTTAATAGTAGCGCTTGATTCATCGGTGCTGCTGCTCTAATACCAAGACCCACTTCTTCAATTGGTTTGGAGACTTTTTCCCAATTTATTTTATGAACTTTCCTTTCTTCCGTCGAATGACCCCATAAGAAATTCCTACTAATTTGATCAGGTTCTTATGAACATGCGTCGGTAGCATGGTGTTTTGCATTATATGATTGGTGGTTGTTGTGATAGAGGACTTGATCAATGTCAGCCTTCCCATTTGGTTGAGTGTGTGTGTTTTCCATCCCGATAACTTCATGGAGACTTTATTTATGATTGCGTTGTGGGCACTGCTAGATTGTCTACCTGAAGTCAGAGGAACACCTAAGTATGATATGGGTTTAGGCGAAAATTGGATGGGGAAAATTGTTTTCAATCTCTGTATAGTAGCATTGGGTAGGAGAGGATGATGGATTAGTGAGGACTTGTTGAGGTTGAACTGTTGACCAGCCGATGCACTATACTTGTTGAGTAAATGAAGCAGATTGTAACATTGATCCACTGTACCTTGACTTGTAAGGAGGAGATCATCTGCATACATTAAGTGTGATATTGCAGGTGCATTCCTTGATATTTTCACTCCTTTGTAAGTCCCTGTAGACTCAAGATGGAGTAAATTAGTAGAGAGAATTTCCGAGCAGAGTATAAAAACATACGGTGATAATGGATCTCCCTGCCGTATTCCACATTTTGGTTGAATAAACCCATGACGAGCACCATTGATTTTGATTGCATATGTTACTGAAGTTACACAGGACATTATTCTTTCGACCAACCACCTTGGAAATCCCAATGTGAGTAGAGCCTGCTGAATGAATTTCCAACTTAACTTATCGTAAGCTTTGTGAACGTCTAGTTTTAGTGCAAATTTTGGTGCTTTCCCGGGTTTAGTCGATCTGATATGGTGAAAAATTTCTTTAGCAATGGAGATGTTATCTTGAATTGATCTATCCGGAATGAATGCGCTTTGCAGAAGACTAACAATCTGATTGAGCAGTGGACGAATCCGGTTGATGATGATTTTTGCAACGACCTTATATGCAACATTACATAGGCTGATGGGTCTGTACTCCGCTGGTGAGGTTAGGCAATCTGTTTTTGGAATGAGTGTAATATTGGTGTGATTGATTTGATGTTCGAATATTCCAGTGTCAAAAAATTGCCAAACCATGTTACATAAAATGTTTGTAAAAGGTACTTGTAAACCCATCTGGGTCGGGTGCACTGTCGTTTGAGATGCCAGCCAAAGCATTCCTAATCTCATCGACTGTTACCGACACAGATAATTGATGTTGTTGTTCACCGGAAATTCTGGGAGATACACAAGAGAAAAGAGAACAGTCCACCTCAGTTGGGTTAGATTGGTATATTTTTTCAAAAAAGGATACAAAAGTTGTAACAATATCTTCATGTTTTGTTATCCAGATTTCATCATCAGTTTTAATACGGGTGATTGTGTTACGAGCTTTATGTATCGTTGCAGTAGTGTGGAAGAAACTGGTGTTTCTGTCTCCCATCTGGAGCTATTGAACCCGAGACCGTTGGCGCCAATAAATTTTCAAATGTTGCAGTAGCCGTTGATGTTGTAGCGGCGCCTGTTGTGCTTGGTCGACCGCCTCGTTTCTTTGCCTTCCCGAAGTGATAGTACAGAGGTATTGCGCCCTGTCCAAATGTTTCTCTGAAGCTTTGATACGTTTGGTTAATTCTGAAAAAGCGGGGGTATAACAACCTCACTCAATATTTCGATTAGCAATCTGTATGGAAAAACTATAATATACTTTCAAGAGAATCAACTAGACTCAATCTTAATAAAGTATATCAAAGATTTATATCTCTCTTTCTTGATTCAATTCTTTCTCAAGCAAATATAAATCTGCGAGTCTAATTGAATACAAGAGAAATCACTTGAACGGTACCAAAGACCAATGTTCAAGTATCAATCAATTTCAATCAACAACCAAAGGTCGGATTTCCAATTGATTGATTCTAACGTACAACCTGTGATATTTCAATTATATAAAAAAATATAATGCGGAATAGAAATAACACAGACATCATAATTTTGTTAACGAGGAAATCGTAAATGCAGAAAAACCCCGGGACCTAGTCCAGATTGAACACACACTGTATTAAGCCGCTACAGACACTAGCCTACTACAAACTAACTTCGGTCTGGACTGTAGTTGAACCCCAATCAATCTCACACTGATCCAAGGTACAATTATGCTCCTACGTCTCTAATCCCAGCAGGATACTACGCACTTGATTCCCTTAGTTGATCTCACCCACAACTAAGAGTTTCTACGACCCAAAGTCGAATACTATAATAAACAAATCTGTATCACATAGAAAAGTCTACAGGAATAGATAAACCTGTCTCCCATATAAATACCTACAAGTTTTTGTTCCGTCTTTTGATATATCAAGGTGAATAGGAACTAATTGATAAACCGGACTTATATTCCCGAAGAACAGCCTAGTATTGTCAATCACCTCACAATAATCTTAATCGACGCGGCGAAAGAAGATATTATGGAATCACAAATGATGAGACGAAGATGTTTGTGAATACTTTTGTATCTTGCCTATCGGATATATAAATCTCAAGTCAATCGTTACGAATGTACTCAAAATGACAGAAGATGCAAGATCAGATCACACAACTACGAGAAAGTAGTATCGGTCTGGCTTAACAATCCCAATGAAGTCATTAAGTCGTTAACCTGGTTTTTAAGAAGAAACCTAAGGTCAAAGGAGAATCAACTCTAGCTAATATAACTGTATCACACAAGAGGTGTGGGGATTATGTTTCCCAGTTGCTAGAGTTCTCCTTTATATAGTCTTTCAAATCAGGGTTTGCAATCAATGTTAGCTTGGTAACAAAGCATTAAATATTCACCGTTAGATGAAAGCCTGATTTGATTCAAGCTAATATCTTTCAACCGGTGGATCGAAAACTTAGCTTGTTACACACAAATGAAATGCACGATTTTAGGTTTGTGTAACCGTACCCAAACATGTACATTTGTTGATTCAATAATAGTTAACCAAATGGTTAGCCATATGAGCACTTTCATATCAACCATATTCTCCTTCACCATAACTAGTTCAAATGACTCAACTGAACTAGTTCGAGAGTTGTTCAATTGCAAGGAAATCTTATGTAACTACACAAGACACAATCGAAGTAAAAACGATTTGATTCACTCGAATCGGTTCATGAACTTTGTATCCACGGTTTGCATTTAGCATTCCTTAGTTAATATGAATAAGTTCACAAACAATCGTCTTTATATATAAACAACTTAAGTTCGCAGACTTAGTTCGCGGACTTAAGTTCCCGGAAGGAGTTCTCAAACTCCAGTAGATTTTCTCGGGTCGAGAACTTCCGCCAGTTCGCGGACTGAGTTCACGACTCTTGTTCCGGTTCTCTTGATCAACAAAGTTCACAAACTTCGGTTCAAGGAAAAAGGACTTATACATATATGTGTTGCCACACAATGCTTATATCCAACATTGGTTATATAATCTAAACTCTCATTTCAATCATTGAAACATTCTTAGAGGACGTTATATAGTTGTTATTCACAAACCATTTTTCGTCAAAGCAATTTTCAAAGTGATTGAAACATATCATGACTTTCTTCACTAGATAAAGTTGAACTTGGCCAAAGCGAAAGCTTACCAACACATATTTCGAGAAATTGATAGGCGAGATAAACTCGGCTCTAGCAAATGTGTATAATCAAAGTCTATATAGCAAAACAACTTTTGTCTCAAGATAGGAGATAGAGTAGATAGACTTTTGAGTGATAGATAAGTTCAAGTCTCCACATACCTTTTAGTCGATGAAGTTCCACCAGTTCCTTGAGTAGTCCTTCATCTTGTATGATGATTTCCATGGAGTTCTTGAGCTCAACTACACTTTCTATCCTAGTCCGAGACTTATCTATAGTAGACTAGAAATCAAGACTTATAGTTTTGATCACTAACATTGACAAACATGCTTGAGATAGCAACGCATGCGAGTTCGACCGAGAAATGCTCTAACAATCTCCCCCTTTGTCAATTTTAGTGACAAAATTATCAATACATATGGAATACAAAAAATAAATGAATTAACTTTTGTAGCTCCTATTCCACATTCCTAATCTTCAACATTACTCAAAATCTTCATCACTTCCAAGTACTCAAATGATCCCAAAGGTTGTAAGTTCAGCATCATCGTTGTTGAAAATCCGTAGCTATAACAACGAGAAAACAAGAGTTCTCAATCATTGTTATACAGTATCATAGTATCATTATCATTATATAGCATCAAAGTTCAATTGTATCACAACTTCGACAACAATACTATGGTGATATGTATCACTCCCCCTTAGTCAATACTCCATCTCACATGGAAACCACTACCCCTTACATAATGATCCGAAAACCATATGTATTTGTAGTGTGAACTACATATTAATTCTCCCCCCTTTTGTCAATAAAATTGGCAAAGGTACGAAAACGGGATCCTAATGAAATTTCCAAAAGAGACATTTCATGACCAAAAGAAAGCATATATCATCTTATTTAGATGCAATCATAAAGCCGAAGCTAAATGCATTCATCAAGGAGTTTATAAAGATACAAGATAGGGTTATTTTGTTTTTGGTACTCAAGTTTTGTCCAACTTTTGAGTTTGGTCTAACATTTGTCCAGCTTGGTGTTTGGTACTTGGAAAAGACGTTGACCCTCGTTGACTCGGTTAGATGCTGACTTCCGTTTAATAATTATTAAAAAATTAAATAAAATCTAATTATTAATAAAAGTTACTATTATACCCATTCACTTTACCAAACAAATCTCTAAAGACCTAAATTATTTTGTACTTCATCTTCTTACGCCTCCATAAAAATCACAACTGATAACCCCATGAACCATCTTTATATCCTGATTCTGAAATCGAGGGATGATGAGCGACGAAATCCAAATGAGTTTTATGAAATTGGATCGAGAAATAGAAAATTCAGATGAACTGAAGTCTGTAGAGGGGGTAGATCTATGCAGAACATATTGAATCTAAAAGTTGCTGAGATGGGAATTAGTTGGAGATGAAGCTGTTACTGATGAAATTGACAGATGGAATTGGTTAGGGTTTTGTTGCTAATGAGAAATCAGTGTAGAAACTGAAGATGTTGTAAGTCGATGTTGTGGATTTGGATGGGATTTAAGCACTGGAACATTGAGGAGAAGAATTAGGGTTCGAAACTACAAGAGCTTGGTTCTGTTGGCAGTAGAGATCGATGATACAGAAGAATAATAATACAGTTACAAAGAAGATGAAGAATTTAAGATGGGTTTTCCTCAGATTTGAATTCTAAGTGTTCGTAGGGGTTTTCGTTGTTGATGTTAATCTGGTAGAAGGAATGGGTTTGCTGGAGTGGATGACACAGTTGATTGAGATTTGGTCTTGATCGAGATGCAATTGGCATTTGTTGATATGGAATTTGGTATCAATTTTGGGGATTTCTAGCAGTGGATTAAAATTAGTGTTTACATCACTGGAAGATGAATTTGGCGGTTTTGTGAATGGATTCTGATATGAATTTGGCGGTTTTGTGAATGGATTCTGATTTCACAACAAGTAAGTGGATATTCTCTTTCAATTTTAAGGTTTTCGATGTATGAATGATCTTATGGTTGAATGACAGAAGAATTGATGTTCGTTTAGTTTGAAAACGAGTGGGATAATTCTGAATTTGGTGAAATTGATTCAACAAATCAATTTGGAGAAGGTTTCCCTGGATTATATTCTCAGAGACTTGAGTTGATGTCAATGGTGGTTGGATCTGTAACCGTTGAAGACTGACTTCATGTGTAGTATTTCATGGGGTTTATGCCTAATTGATGTGTGGGGTTTGTTTACAAAATGGGTATTAACCGAGTCACAGAGATTTCGTTTCGTGAAATGTTAGTAGCAGAACAGAAATGATGAAATTTGGAAGGTTGAGAAGATGGTGAAGAGAAGTTAAGTTCTGTAATCGAAGATAGAGAAAATGGTGAAGGGAAGTTATATAATCGTGTAAATATTTGTGAAGTTAAGGGTGTAATAGTAACTTTGACTAGTAATTAGATTTTATTTAATGTTTTTTATAATTACTAAACAGAAGTCAATATTTAACGTGGTCAACCCAGGTCAACGTCTTTTCCAAGTACCAAACACCAAGCCAGACAAATGTTAGACCAAACTCAAAAGTTGGACAAAACTTGAGTACCAAAAACAAAATAACCCTACAAGATAACCCCTATAATATTCCACAACCGCACTCTCCACAAAGATTTGGCAATTAAGCACAAGTTCAATTAAGAACTCTCTCCAATAATATGTCATTCCCGAAGGAAAAACAAGAGCGACCTTAATTTCAAAAGAAAAGAAGGATTTCTTTGGACAAAACAAATTACATACAAGTATGAATTTGAATCCAAAATACTCAATTAAATTAACCATAAGAAAACCAATGATTAATTCAATCAGAAATTCCCAACATAAGTGAACTTATGGAGACTCAAAAATACTTAATTAGATAAATCACAAGAGGACCCATAATTAATCTAATCGGAATACACAAACAAATTAATCACAAAAAATGTAATCAATTTAATTGGTCATGCTCGACATAAGAAAACTTACGGAGCAACAACTAAATAATCAAACGAGGATGATTAATTTAGTTGAACATGCTCGACATAAAATACCTCACGGAGCAACAAATAAGAATAACTCAGTCGATTGTGCTCAACATAAGACACTTTATGGAACAACACGGTATATGCACAAAAATTGTAGACCGGAGGTCGACCAAATACTATGGAATAAGCAAGGATGCATTCTATTTTCCATCACCATTTGCACAATGACATACAATAGACATAATCCTTGTAAACAAAAGATTTTAACCTATCTTCCATCAATAATTGACATAATAGGCTTAACTTGTATTTGTCAAAAGTTCATTCCTTCTTTTACCAATACATGCATATCGACATATAAAGGACTTAACTTTTGACATGGTATGGGACAAACACAGTTCACGGACGCAAACATTCATATCCCATAACAAATTGCAATATATAAAACCATAAAGATTAATACTGCAAAAATCATCTTCCAAACAATTTTTTAGAGTTTAAACAAATAAACCTAAAAACATGAAGATGAGAATGTTGGACATAGCTATGTGTAATCACAATAATGGCTATTCCAAACTCTAATTATTCTTCTAAAACAAGAAAATGATTTACTAGGCATTAAGACCTTTGAAGAATTCTTTATCATCGCCGAACTCCTTGCGTCAACAACCATTGGGACATAAGGTTCATGAAGATATGAGTTAATATCAATAAACCTTCTTGACTGATATCGGACCAGGGCCTTCTGAATCTCATGAGTCTTAAACACAAAAGCCTTTATTTGATGAATCTCCTTTTGCATCTCCTTCAACACTTCAAGAACATCAGAAAACTTATGAGAATTTGAAGGAACGACTCTAGGCTTCCTCACATTCCTTTTTTTTCTTTTCAATTTCGGAGCTAACGGAGATTTCTCTTTTTCCTTCATGATTGATGGCTTGACAATCATATTAACATCCTTTCCATCAGTAGACATGGTACTTGGAGCATCCATAGGCGTCTGGGTTTGTGAGAGGAAATCACAATCTCAACAAGTGGTCTTGAGATAAAAAGAAGTTTCAAGGAAGGAAAAAGGAATGTAGGGTTTGATGCGTGTCGTGACTGCAATCAAATTAATAATCTTATTTTCACACAATTAAATGGTAATATAATGGAAGTAAGGATCGTTCCCACGAAGAGCAGTGAGTTTTAGTTGTCAAAGTGTCACAAAGGGGGGGGGGAGGGTTTGTTTTTAGATTTGAACAAAGTAAATAAAAGCAATTGAAAAATATTAAGTTGTAAGCAATAGAGAGATGTGATCGAGGAATCCTTCTTTGTTAATAAACTGTCAATGATTTAATATATTCATCTATTCGTCATTAATCATAGATTATCACCAACCGTAGAATAACAAATACGCTTAGCTATTCCCAAAATTCCTTATATCACTGGATAACAGGTACGCTTAGTTACCAGATTCTATTCGTATGAACCACCTTGAGGTACGCTTACAGGATGTAATTCATCGAATGCTTTAGGGTTTGTGAATTTAGGTTTGATCCTAGTAGTTAGACTCAGTACGCTCGGTCTACTTGCTAGGGTTGTGTTTACACGCGATCGCTTTACAGAATCCCTCTGTAAGGTTTCACGTTTTCTACTTGTGTAAGGAATTATTCAATAATTACGGATATCCTAACCCTTACTAGCAATAGATTAGACTAACAAATATATTTAGTTGGCCACCTAAACAATCTATCAATCAATCATAAGTATTTTAATAGTAAACACAAACGATAATCATATGAAGAAATCAAAATAGATTCATATATTAAATCAAATCAAGTTTACAACTTAGAATTCATCCTCAATCAATAGGTGTTTATCTACTCATGGATGTAGAAACATCCATGATATACATATAAGAAAAGGTTAGAGATGTCGTTACGATTGGGAATCGCTCTGAAACCCTAGCTTTGATGTTTTTTCTCTCCAAGACTTACAATTTCGTGACCTAACAATATGATATCATTTTACATAACCTAACACCTTTTTATAGGTTTACATTGCTTGGTCTTCACGTATTTAGTTCGGTTCAAGAACCCGACCCGAAATAACGAAATAACGAATCCAAACGTGACCTTAGGCTTTCCAAGGTATTAATACACGTTTTCCACTTGCTAAGTTCGCAAACCCAGTCCGCGAACTTCAAATTCCAGCAGAAAATTTCGGAATTAAAGTATGAAACCTGTCCGCGAACTTTGTTGTCTTCGGTATTCAATAAAAGCTTGTTTTGGCCACAACTTCTTCATCCGAACTCGGAATGACCTCATTATTTTTGCATTCTTTTTATATTTCAATTATCTTCAAGATGGTGATGAGAAATCCTTAATTTGAATGATTTAAGATCTGTCTTTGTCCCTTCTCTTGATTTTGAGTGTTTTGCTCCTTTTCGTCGCTTTTCTTCCACTTCTCTTGGACTTGGGTGCTTGGGTACTTGGGATACTTCTCTTCTTAGATATTTTCAGCACATTGTAGCTCCTTTTTGGATGATTCACCTAATATAGACAAATAAGAGAAAACAAGAGTAATAATACGAATACATGCAAGAATAATAACTAAAACAAATATGGAATGAATACTAAAATCATATGAATTATGCACTTATCAAATTCCCCAACACTTAGCTTTTTCTAGTCCTCGAGAAAACTAAATAAAACTAATCCTAAATACAACAAGTCCATGTCGTGAGGGTACGGTCACTCTTAGCATGAATAACAGACCTTTAAACCCCTAGGTGTCCCTAGTGGACGAGTTATAGTCTCGTGAGGGCTTACAAGAGGTATACCTACAAAACTTACTCCAATTTCTCGCCTTGGAAGAACCATTAAGGATAGACACAAAGTAGAAAGCCAAATAATTAACTTGCATATGTTCTTTAGCTACAAACATCCCACATACATTCTAATAAACACACATAAGCAATTACTTGCGTGTGACATTCAACCTGATTGCAAAACTCCACTAAGATAGTCATCGTACTTGTTGCAACGTTTATCACAACACTCGCATACTGAAATCACATGGATAGATAAGAAAATGGAGATGGAAAAGTGAAGTGTGCAAATGTTAACTTAAGTGAAATATGTTACCCACAATACTTGTATGAATGTCTCAAAGGATTCTTATTTATAGCGCAATAGTTGAGAGAAACACCCATTTAACTTGACCACATGATTAGATACTCTAAGCGCATGTTTCGTTTTTAACAAGTATGCGATAGTTGCCTTGGATCCTGCTTTCCACGCTTGCTTAGGCAACGCAGAAAGGGACAATGTTTCACGCATACTGCCACCCAAATGTCGAGAACCTCATCAATAGTCTTTTTTGACTTGCTATATAATGATGATATGGTTTTTGTTTCATCGACTACATGATTAGATGTTCTAAGAGCATTTTCCTTTTCAGCAAATATGTGATAGTTGACTTGGATTCTGCGTACTACGCTTGCTTAGGCGGCGGAGACAGGAACAACGTTTCACACGTGTTGCTATCCAAGTATCGACAAATGAAGAGGAGCCTTATATAAATGTTTTCTTTTTCTTTTCTTTTTTTTTTCTTTTTTTTTTCTTTTTTTTTCCGGCTCACTCTTTATGAGTGTAAGACAATTGACTTTGGGGCTTTTATATACTCAACCAATGATTACCTTGCTACAACATCCACAGCAGTATCAGGATCCCACCAAATCACTTTTAGAGAAACATAAACTGCAAAAATAAAAAGAAAGTAATTCAGTAATAATTAATTGCGAGGATGAATCTTTCAAATGACTACCATAGCTTAGTTTCACATTCAATTATGAACGTATATATTTAAGGATTGTGAAATGATAAAATGGAACTCAATCTATAGCCGTAAGAACTGTTTCAACCTTAAAAAGGTTTAGAGTGTCATCCAAAATAGCTCATAATTAACTCCAAAAGATGAAGTCTCAAGGATGCAAGAAATCAAAGAGTATTATTATGTGTATATGCAAATAGTAGATACTAAATGCTCCCCCCACACTTAAACTCAACATTGTCCTCAATGTTCAAAACCGAAAATTCTGATTTCTGACATAACAACCCTGGAAAACTCGGAAACTGTACCAATGGGTAGGGAACTAGGAAAAAAATCCTAAACTAAAGTTGTTCGCCTACGTCTTTTATATAAGGTGTCAACAGGGCACAGTGTTTGGATAAATGGTATGATTTTTATGTCCTCCGGACTGACTGATATGCAATCTGAAAAAGTTCTGTAAAAACACAGAAGCTCAGATATCCAGGCCTATCGCTCCAAATTAACAGACTCCAAATTCAGATTTTCTCTTTTCCAAAGAAAGGTGAGTCTGTCCTCTTTAAAAGTTGGGGTCAACCACTCAAATCGGACTCCGTATGAAGTCTCGAGAGCTATTTTTGTGACAAGTGCGCAGTCAGAATTTTCTGACGAGAATTCGTCAAAACTTTCATTATAGATATAGGACTTGTAAAATCTAAGATGGTAATGCAAGATATGATATGCAAAACTAAGAAAACTAAAAACAAAAGGATAGAGATACAAAACCGATGGGTTGCCTCCCATTTAGCACTTAGTTTAATGTCCTCAGCCCGACTTGGCATTCCAGTGATGCTACTCCTCCAGAGGGAGTGAATCTTGAAGTCTCGTTACTTCTACATTCTCTTTAGAGAAGTTTTCATAATAAGGCTTCAATCTATGGCCGTTGAATTTGAAGGTTATTCCATTTTTTATACTAGTAATCTCAACTGCACCATAAGGAAAAACATTAGTAACAACATACGGTCCAATCCATCTGGACCTTAGCTTCCCAGGAAATAATCGAAGACGAGTATTAAATAAAAGAACTTTTTGACCCACAACAAAACTATTTAGAGAAATCATCCTGTCATGGAAAAGTTTTGTCTTCTCCTTGTATATACGAGAACTCTCGTAAGCATCATTACGTATCTCCTCTAGCTCGTTAAGTTGTAACTTCCTTTGTTTCCCCGCGTTGTCATAATCCATGTTGCACAACTTCATCGCCTAATATGCCTTGTGCTCAAGTTCAACCGGAAGATGACAAGTTTTGCCATAAACCAATCGATATGGAGACATACCAATCGATGTTTTGTACGCCGTTCTATATGCTCAAAGTGCATCATTAAGCCTATAACTCCAATATTTCCGTGTTGTGTTCACGGTTTTCTCAAGAATGGATTTAATCTCACGGTTCGAGATTTCGTCTTTCCCACTAGTTTGTGGGTGGTACGGCGTACCAACCTTGTGTGTTATGTTGTACTTCTTGAGTAGAGCATGGAAGGATTTCTGAAAATGTGAGCCTCCGTCACTGATAACCACTCTTGGTGTACCATGTCTAGATAAAATATATTACTTCACAAACTCGCAAACAACTTGAGAATCATTAATAGGGGTGGCTTTAGCTTCCACCCATTTTGAAACATAATCCACAACAAGAAGTATATAAAATTTTCCATTAGAATTGACAAAAATACCCATAAAATCAATTCCCCACACATCAAATACTTCAACAACAAGAATTGGTGTGAGTGGCATTTGATTTCGAGCACCTAGATTGCCCGTTCTTTGACATCTATCACAAGATTTGTAAAAAACAAATGCATTCTCAAATAGGGTAGGCTAATAAAATCCACTTTCAAGTACTTTGAAAGCGGTACGTTTAGAACCAAAGTGACCACCACATGCATAAGTATGACAAAAATTAAGAATAGATTGAAATTCAGAATTAGGTACACACTTGCGGATGATTTGATCAGAATCGTATTTCCACAAGTAGGGATCATCCCACACATACTGCTTACCTATTTTCTTAAGCTTAAGCTTTTGAACCAAGTAGTTCACTATATCCGCGTACCAAGGTGTTGAATCTTCAATTGAGAAAAGTTGTTCGTCTGGAAAACGATCTTGTAAAGGAAGTTGTTCTTCGGAAACAACAAGTCTACTAAGATGATCAGCAACAGTATTTTCAACACCTCTTTTATCCTTTATTTCATAATCAAATTCTTGCAATAGTAGAATCCACCGTATAAGTCTTGGCTTAGCTTCTTTCTTCTTTAATAGGTACTAAGTGCTGCATGATCGAAATATACAATCACCTTTGTACCCACTAAATAGGATCTAAATTTTTCTAGTGCAAACACTATAGCCAAAAATTCTTTCTCGATGGTAGAGTAATTGATTTGTGCATCGTTTAGGGTCCTAGATGCATAATAAATCACATGAGACAGCTTGTCTACTCTTTGACCCAAAATGGCTCTAACTGCATAGTCACTTGCATCACACATTAATTCAAATGGTAAACTCCAATCCGGTGACTTAATAATTGGTGCAGTTGTCAACAATTCTTTCAATTTGATGAATTCAAGGAAAAATAGGATAAATAATAATAAAATAATAAAGCAAAGGGCGTGTGGGACAGGCTAGGGCATGGCCGACCTGCTAGTGGCCCGGTCCCACAAGTTTTCATTATTTTATTTTATTTTATTATTATATGATGATTTGTGCAAAAAAATACCATAAAATCAAGGAGTTTTTTCATGAAATTAGAGAAATAATAATAATAATAATAAAATAATAAGGAACCGTGGGGTGTGGGGCCGGCTGGGACCAAGGCATGGCCGGTTGACCAATGGTCACGCCCCACACTCCTTTCCTTAATTTTATATTATTTGTTATGGATTTATGGAAGTACCATGAAACCGAGGAGCTTCCTCGAGACGAAGGAGATTTGATCAGATGAGAGAATTTTCACCAAATCATGGAAAATAATAAAAATGTATTAAAAATATAAAAATGGCGTGGAACTGACCATGGCACGGTCGGTAGGTCATGTGTCCGTGTTCTCAGCACCTTGGTCAATATTTTTAATTATATATTATTTTCTTCCCTATTTTGCATAGGTTCATCGTTTCGTTGTATTTTGAAATACTCGTTCGGTGACTGTAAGTGTACCGTCATTGAATACACTTTCACCATTTGAATCGGGACTTACTTAGAGGTAGCTCAGACACCCGGTTGTTGATTATTTATTACTAATTGTGGAATCCAGTGGAGAATAATTCACAAAAGTGAGTAATAAGATGTTTATTATTAATTCATAGGATCAGCTGAGGATTCGACTACGAATTTAGAATAATAAAGTGAGCATTACCATTCCATGGGATCATAGATTCGACCATAGAATCGGAGTAATTAAGATTTATCTATTACCATTTATGAGACCAGTTGTGGATTCGATCATGAAATCGGAGTAATGAGATAATATAGTTATTGCTATTCCATGAGATCAAGCCGTGGATTCGATCATAGAATCAGAACAATTTTTTATTGTCATTCCGTGGGACCAGTCACAGATTCGACCACGGAATAGGAGAAATTGTTATTGCCATTCCATGGGACCAGTCGTGGATTCGACCATGGAGTAGGAGCAATCGTAATTAGGAATAATTAACTTTGTGGCTCTTTACAAGCAGAGCAAGTTGTCTAGGAGAATTAATTATCCCGATATGAGCTTGTCGGTAAGTCATATCCTTTATATAGTCAGGGTAAACTCGTTGTTTATTCCTGAAGACGTTATCGCTCTATACTAGCAAAGCAAGCTGTCTAGGAGTGATGTGACTCAATAATGTTGTAGTAAAAAGGTTCGTTGAGGCTTGTGAAAGCAATGGATTTTTAGACTTATAAAACTTAAAAGTAAAGAAAACTTATTACAAAATTGACTTCAAGATATGAGAAAATAACCAAGACACTGATATCACTATTACACATGAATTAATGATGGTAAATAATCCAAAATTCTAATTATCTTTTAAGTCCTTTATATCTTAACTCACTAATAATCAAGCAAATTCTCAAACATCAATTGTATCCCTTAAGCATAGATCATCTAAACAAAGCATAACCTATCTAATTGAATCACAAATGATTAGGAAAATTACGCAAACAATTTAAAACTCTGCAAAAGCAGTGATTGAGTGAATTATAATTAAATATTAGAGAAAATAAAATAGTTACCAATTATTCATGCGTAAATAGCTTCCCCATTTCCTTGGTTGTGGGAGAATTAGCCGCTCATCATGTTGGAAACACGCTCAAAAATCATTATTATTGCTCAAAGGGTGTTTACAAATGATGAAAATGGAGAAATAATTCAAAACCGGGTTTTGTAACAATTATATTTGTTACAAACCAAAAAAACAACGATACATAGGATGTGTCACTGCTACTGTTGCTCTAAGACCCACAGCTCAGTGTCGCAAACGTTGTAGCAAATAAGTCTGTCTCTGATGTACGACCCACGGCTGTGAGTCGTTGTTACTGTTGGAAAACGACGATCTTGAATGGTCTGTTCTTCGTGTTCTTCAATGGCAGCAGCAGCAGGTCTCTCTGCAACTTGGTGTTTCGACTCTGTGGTGCTCTATTTCTCTCCCAAACTCTCCGTCTCCTTCTCTGCTACCCCAGGATGATATTTATACTCAACAGGCGAAGAAAATCCTCCGTAATAACTCACAGTAATCTCTCTTTATTCGGCAGTGAAGGGTAATATTCTCGGAATATTTTCTTTCCAAAAATCCTTCTCCTACACGTCTGCTGCTGTTGAATCTACCTTATTTACCTCTGACACGCTCCAAAATGTTGCTCGAGTCAATAAAACATGCTGAGAAATCGTTCAAACTCATGTAATCCCGTGAAATAACTCTCCCATGCACGGACTGCCCTGTTTTCTTCCACACGATTATCTAGCCAAATTTGTCCGAAAAAATCAACCATACCACGCATGTTAAGACCAGTCTAGTCATCCCAACAATTTCCAGCCGTTGAGTCTCCTTTAATCCCGTCCAAAATGCCAACCCTAATTTTTGCCGTAGCCTGTTAGCTTTTCCCGCCACTTTGCTGATTTAAATTTGAGAAGAAGATGGTTAGCCCTAATCCAATGCCCTGGGTGCCGAATAACAAATGGGTGTTGTGGACAAATGGGCTCCACATAGCCGTGGGTGACACATAGAAAAAGTGGGGGTCCGTATAGAAAATGTCCTCCGGGGGTGCTCCGAGCAACTTTTCGATCCGAATTTTCCAACAATATTTATTTCCTAAAAATACATAAAAACACAATATTAGTACAAAAATCGAGTTCCAACAAAACAGTCATTGAGGACAATTTAGACACAAAAATGTGTCTATCAAATACCCCCAAACTTATTATTTGCTAGTCCTCGAGCAAAACTAATATAGAAAATAAAATCCTAACTTACTAGGTGGCCCTAGTGACCGAGCTAATCTCGGGAGGGTTTATCAGAGGTGTACCCACATAACCTTTACTCCAGACCCTAGCTATCTACGCAGAACCTTGGAAGGCACTAGAGAATCTTCTTGGTTGGAATAGAATCATTGACTATAGGAGGAAGTACCCTGATGCGAAATTCCAATTGTTGTACACGAGTTTGCACTCAATCATACTAAAATTGATATAAAGTGACAGAGCTCTACTCAGATAGTTTTTGTACATCATAACCCGGAGTCAACCAATCACATGGAAAGATTAAGAAGATGGATAAAGAGAAAAAATCGATAGTTTAAAGTGAACGGTGTTTCCCATATCTGTCTGAAGGCCTCTGCCAAGATGAACCTATCCTAATGGACTGAGATACCGGTCTGACTAATATCAACACAACTGGCATATACAAGGGGACCAGTGGTCGATAAACCTAACTTTACGTCAACACAACTGGCATATACAAGGGCACCAGTGGTCGACTTTATTGAATTTATTCCGGTTGGTCTGATGGTCTGGTCTTTTTTTTTTTGGTATCTCAATCACCCTATTTCACCCTAGCAAAGGTAACAACTTGAATCGTGTGCCCCACCAAATCACTTAAAAAAAATAAAAATAGAAGGATTAGGATTCAACAAGATATGACGAAACTACCATGTTTTTTTTTTAATTATAACACCTGAGCTCTTTAGATGTTTCCATCTAATCAGATTGGTTCCTCAACTCCTACAACCAAGATGTTCCCATCCACTTAGATTGGTTAGTGCCAACCTTAATAAGCATAAATTTCTAGGCTCTGGAGTTTATTTATTGCAACTAAAAGCTAAAAAGTTTCTTCCCCACCCCCAAACTTAAATCTAACATTGTCCTCAATGTTTCTAATGAAAAAGCAATACCAAAAAGTAAAGTAACACGAGGAATCAGTAAAGAGAGAAGTCGGAAAGATAGTACCTGGGTGAAGAGAGAAATCAAAATCTAATATACAACATACAATATCCTCGATGGTCAATCAAGGGTAAACAAGGTCCTCCAGAGGGACCTTCTCAACATCACCTGTAGGAAAGGGCTCTAAAAAGGGTTTCAATCTCTGACCGTTAACCTTCGAAGAACTACTACCATCCAGTGTCACAATTTCAACAGCTCCATGAGGAAAGACAGTGCGAACAATAAAAGGACCCGTCCACCGAGAACGTAATTTCCCAGGGAAAAGATGCAAGTGGGTATCATACAGAAGAACTTTTTGACCTGGAGAAAATGACTTCCGTAAAATATTTCTATCATGCACAAGTTTCATTTTGTTCTTATACTCCTTCGCACTATCCTAAGCATCTATACAAATCTCGTCCAACTCATTGAGCCGGAGTTTCCTATGGTCTCCTGCCTTATCAAGTGAAAAATTTAGCTGCTTAGTAGCCAATAAGCTCTATGTTCTAACTCAACAGGTAAATTACATGCCTTGCCATACACAAGCCGATAAGGAGACATTCCAATGGGGGTCTTAAACGCAGTACGGTAAGCCCATAAGGCATCAATAAGCCTAGACGACCAGTCTTTCCGATTAGGATTAACTGTTTTCTCTAATATACGTTTTATCTCCCTATTGGAAACATCAACCTGACCACTAGTCTGTGGATGATACAGGGTAGCTACCTTATGTGTAATGCCATATTTCTTCATCAAAAGCTTGTGCGACCCTCCATCACTAATTATAGCTCGCGGTGTACCAAAACGTGTAAGTATATTATTTTTCAAGAACTCAATCACAACCCTATGGTCATTGTTTTTACACGCAACCTCCTCAATCCACTTAGAGACATAGTCTACGGCGATAAGGATGTATAGGTTACCAAAAGAATTAGGAAACAAACCCATAAAGTCAATACCCCACACATCAAAGACCTCAACAATTAGAATCGGGTTCAAGGGCATCATGTTCCCACGAGAAATGGTTCCTAATTTCTGGCAACGTTCATAAGTAACACAGTAACTGTGGGAGTCTTTAAACAACGAAGGCCAATAGAATCCACACTGAAATATCTTAGCAGCAGTCTTCTTAGCACTAAAGTGACCTCCACAAGCATGATCATGACAAAAGGAAATAGTACTGGACTGGCCACTCTCAGGTATACATCTCCTAATAATCTGGTCTGTACAATACTTAAACAAATAAGGATCATCCCAAAAGAAGTGTGTAACCTCGGCTAAAAACCTAGAACGATCTTGTTTACCCCAATGTTGGGGCATTCGACCAGTAACAAGATAATTCACTATATTCGCATACCAAGGTGCTTGGGTAACAAAGAAAAGTTGTTTATCAGGAAAACTATCCCTTATAGGAAGGGAATCATCAGGGGAATCAACAACTAGCCTAGACAAGTGGTCTGCTACTACATTTTCGGCACCCTTTTTGTCTCTAATGTCTGGAGAAAACTCTTGCAACAAAAGTATCCACCTAATCAATCTAGGTTTCGTATCCTTCTTAGACAAAAGATATTTCAAAGCAGCATGATCAGTGTATATGACGATCTTAGAACCTAAGAGATAGGGTCTAAACTTGTCTAAGGCGAACACAATGGCCAACAGTTCCTTCTCGGTAGTGGTATAGTTCAACTGAGCATCATTCAGAGTTTTGCTAGCATAGTATAGTAAATCACATGAAGTAATTTGTTTTCTCGCTGACCTAGCACAACACCAATAGCATAATCTGAAGCATCACACATGATCTCAAAGGGTAAGTTCCAGTTGGGTGCCTGGACTATGGGGGCGGTAGTGAGTAAAGTCTTAAGCTTCTCAAAAGCCTCTAAACAAGCATCATCAAAGACAAACTTAACATCTTTTGCAAGCAAATTGCAAAGAGGTCTAGAAATCAAGCTAAAATCCTTAATGAATCGATATAAAAACCTGCATGCCCTAAGAATGACCTAATATCTCTTACGGTTTTTGGGACCTGTAAAGTCTTGATAAGGTCAACTTTGGCTTTATCTACCTCTATACCCTTAGAAGATACGATATGCCCTAAAACAATTCCTGATCGAACCATGAAATGACATTTCTCCCAATTAAGCACTAGATTCTTTTCCTTACACCTAGTCAACACTAATGACAAATGATGCAAGCACTCATCGAAAGACGAACCAAACACTGAAAAATCATCCATAAAGACCTCTAAAAACTTTTCTACCATATCGGAAAATATGCTCATCATGCAACGCTGAAAAGTCGCAGGGGCGTTACATAGCCCGAAAGGCATGCGTCTATACGCAAAGGTACCAAAGGGACAGGTAAAAGTAGTTTTTTCTTGGTCTTCTGGGGCAATAACGATCTGATTGTAGCCTGAGTAGCCATCTAGAAAACAGTAATGACTATGTCCAGCTAATCTCTCTAGCATTTGGTCGATAAAGGGAAGGGGAAAGTGGTCCTTCCTAGTGACCTTGTTCAATTTCCTATAGTCAATACAAACACGCCAACCCGTGGTCACTCGGGTCGGGATTAACTCATTGTTATCATTCTGGACTACAGTAATACCGGATTTCTTGGGAACAACCTGAACGGGCTGACCCACTTACTGTCTGAAATGGGGTAGATAATGCCTGCATCTAACAGCTTAAGAACCTCGGTTCGAACTACTTCTTTCATATTAGGGTTTAGTCTTCGTTGCGTCTCCCTAGAAGGTTTGGTATCTTCCTCTAAATAGATCTGATGCATACAAACAGTAGGACTTATACCCTTAATGTCTGCTATGGTCCACCCTAAAGCTTCCTAGTTGTTTTGAAGGACGGTCACTAGCCTACTTTCCTGATCACTATCCAAGTCGGAAGCAACAATCACAGGTAAAGTTTCATACGGGCCTAAAAACACGTACTTCAGGGTATCTGGCAATGGTTTTAGGTCCAACTTAGGAGGCTCTTCTAATGAAGGAACTAGGGTAGACTTATAAACTGGTAGTAGTTCGAACTTAGGTTTCCATCCGTTACTAGTGTCTAACAAAGGGGTTGAACATAACAAAGCATTCACCTCATTAATCACATTATCATCATCGAAATCAATCCCAAAGTGAGCTAGGAATTTCTCTAACGGATCTTCTAACAAAGTGTTTGGTAATGACTCCTCGACTAATGTTCCTATCATGTTTACCTCTTCTATGCTCGAGTCATCTAGTTCAGAGGGTAGCTTACTAATACGAAAGACGTTCAACTCAATAGTCATATTACCAAAAGACAAGTTCATAATACCAGTTCGACAATTAATGATCGCATTGGATGTTTCTAAAAATGGGAGACCTAATATCACTGGTATCTGGTTCTCTGGGTCAGGGACAGGTTGGGTATCTAGGATAACAAAATTCACTGGATAAATAAACTTGTCGACCTCAATAAGAACATCCTCGATCACACCACGAGGAATTTTAACGGACCTATCAGCTAACTGAAGTGTCATCTGGGTAGGTTTCATATCACCAAGTCCTAGCTTAAGGTACACATCGTATGGAAGTAAATTCACACTGGCTCCTAAGTCGAGCAAAGCTTTCTCAACACGATATTTACCTATTGTGCAAGAAATAGTAGGGGACCCTAGGTCTTTATACTTAAGAGTAGTGGTATTCTGAATAATGGAACTCACATGACTATCTAGGAAGGCTTTCTTCTGAACACTAAGTTTTCGCTTTCGCGTACACAAATCCTTCAGAAACTTAGCATAAGCGGGAATCTGCTTAATCGCATACAACAATGGTAGGTTGATAGTAACCTGCTTAAAAACCTCCAATATATCATTAAAGTTCGACTCGCTCTTAGTTGGAACTAGCAGCTGGGGAAACGGGGCTCTGGGAACAAAGCCGGGCTCAGCAGGACCCTCATCGGTATCTTTAGAGACTCTATCAGTCTCCTCATTTTCTGGCTCAGAAGGGTGAACTACAACATGTTCACTATCAGGCATGGAAACCTTATTGTCAACTCTCTTTCCACTCTTAAGGGTTGTAGTAGAGTTCACATGATTGTACGATTTCTTTGCTTTAGGATTGGGTTGAGTTTGACTAGGAAACTTACCTTTTTCCCTCAAAGATTCATTTATCTGACTAACCTGGTTTTTTAACTCAGAAATAGCTTGGGAGTTAGCATAAACTATATTTTTACTTTCTCATATCCCTTGAGAAACCATTAGGTTGATCTTATCAGAGTTTTTAATAAACGAGGCTAGAGTGTCTTCTAAACTTGTGATATTTTTATCCGAAGAGTTCTGAAACTGGGGTTGACCTGAAGAGTTCTTAGCATAACCAAAACCTGGGGGAGGCTGAGAATTACTAGACTGACCTTGATTCTGGCCCTTAGACCAAGAAAAATTAGGATGGTTTCTCCAACCAGGGTTGTAGGTTTCTGAGTATGGGTCAAACTTCTGACGGTTCTCAAACCTAGCGTTGTTATAGACAGCATGGGCTTGTTCTTCACTAACATGACCTTCCCAAAACGAGTTCTTGGTATTTACTCCACAACTAGAGACTTGAGCGGCTCTAATCCTATCATCAGGTTCAACAAGAGACCTATATTTAGGCCGATTCAATTCCAAAGCTTCTAACCTTCTAGACAAAGCAGCAAACTTAGCATCTGACTCGAAGTTTGTATCTACCACATTGGTGCTACTTTTATTGACCAAGAGTCTTTTAGGGGGTTCAACACAAGACTCCCACTGTTGGGATTTTTCAGCAATAGCTCCTAAGAAGGTAAAAGCATCATCAACATTTTTACTAGTGAACTCACCAGCGCACATAGACTCGACCATGACTTTGGTCGAATAGTCTAAACCATTATAAATAATCTCAACAAGTTTCATCTTATCAAATCCATGGTGAGGACACTGGGATAGGAGATCATTGAATCTCTCTAAAAACCTATAAAGAGACTCTCCCTCTTGTTGCACACTAGCACTAATTTTCTGCCGAACAACTGCAGTTTTATGCTTAGGGTAGAAATTCATATAGAAAGCAGCAACAAGTTCCTGCCATGTTTCAATGGACTCATGTGGTAGGTTGTTCAGCCAGGTCTTGGCTTTATCTCTCAAGGAAAAGGGAAACATCTTAAGTTTCAAAACTTCATCAGTGAGGTCTTTTATTCTAATTGTCCCACAGATTTTCTCAAAGTCCCTAATATGAAATAAGGGTTCTCATCATCTTTTCCTAAGAACATAGGGATCATATGAAGAATACTAGGTTTTATCTCGAAATTAGCCGTACTGGCTGGCAATTTAATGCACGAAGCTCGGTTGGTCCTAGTTGGGAACATGTAATCTTTCAAAGTTGTCATCGCTGGCACAGCCGAAGTACTAGGGGTACTTTCCTCACAAAGAGACAGATTCTCAAAACTGAAGTTTCCAAAAACGGGGCTCTCAAAAGAAGAGTCTTCGAGCTCCCCGCCTTCACAAGAAGAACTACTAGGTTTATCACTAATCAAACGACCTAGAGTGTTTCTTTCCAAGCCCGCTCTCTGATAACCTCGAGCATACACTAGAAAAACAAAAGAAAAATAAAAGTCCTAAAAATATTGGTTACTCTTTTGAGCATACTTCGAAGTTCATGATGGTTTCTGTGAGTTGAATGCGTGACTGCGCTGCCTTGGAATGTGGTGAGGCCTTGGGTATCAAAGCTCTACGCAGCTTCCCTCGTCTCTATTCAACTCACAAAAACCATCATGAACTTCGAAGTATGCTCAAAATAGTAACCAATATTTTTCGAACGACTTTCCTATTAAGCTCGTTACCCTATAGGTCTCGTTTTATTCCAAATTTTAGGTTTAGGTTCGCATTTGGTTTGTTTTCCTAAGGAGGGCAAGAAGAGAACGGTAATGAAATCCGAACCCTTATCTTGTATGGCTAGTCCTTGCCCTTTACTAGGAAATTAAAGCAGCCGTTTTCAAGTCCTCACCATATATGCAAACGAAGGAATACAATAACTCGCTGACAGGGGATTCGCGAGTGTTTCGACAAACTTACCTCCCGTTCCAGACGGGGGATGAACCGCTGAAGTCGAATCGGGCCACAACTCTAATGTCGTGTACGAACCCGAGGGGCCGAGGTGATATCGTAATCACCGTCCTTCTCTGCAAACAGTTTAATATTTAATACTACCCTTCCGTAGGGTTTAAAAATAAAAGAATGTCCAAATGTCCAAGTCCAAAAGAAAAGGAAAGTATAAAAAAATAAAATAAATGTTTCTCTTTTTTCCCCTCTTTTTTAATAAAAACAAAAAAAAAATCTTCTTTCGCTCCTTTCGCTTTGTCTTTTACTCCAAGTCTTTAAGTATTCACCAAAGCTTTGGCAAAATTTTCTTTCGCTCCAAATTCCAAAATCTGTAAGGAAAAGACAAAAACCCAAAAACGTAAAGAAGAACAAATAAAAACCTAAAAAATTTAAAAACTCTAGCCTAAAGAAAAGTCCGCGTCGGCGGCGCCAAAAATTGATGTGACTCAGTAATGTTGTAGTAAAAAGGTTCGTTGAGGCTTGTGAAAGCAATGGATTTTTAGACTTATAAAACTTAAAACTAAAGAAAACTTATTACGAAATTGACTTCAAGATATGAGAAAATAACCAAGACACTGATTCTACTATTACACATGAATTAATGATGGTAAATAATCCAAAACTCTAATTATCTTTTACGTCCTTTATATCTTAACTCACTAATAATCAAGCAAATTCTCAAACATCAATTGTATCCCTTAAGCATAGATTATCTAAACAAAGCAAAACCTATCTAATTGAATCACAACTGTTAGGAAAATTACGCAAACAATTTAAAACTCTGCAAAAGCAGTGATTGAGTGAATTATAATTAAATATTAGAGAAAATAAAATAGTTACTTATTATTCATGCGTAAATAGCTTTCTCATTGCCTTGGTTGTGGGAGAATTAGCCGCTCATCATGTTGGAAACACGCTCAAAAATCATTATTATTGCTCAAAGGGTGTTTACAAATGGAGAAATAATTCAAAACCGGGTTTTGTAACAATTATATTTGTTACAAACAAAAAAAAAACGATACAGAGGATGTGTTACTGTTGCTCTAAGACCCACGGCTCAGTGTCGCAAACGCTATAGCAAATAAGTCTGTCTCTGATGTACGACCCACGGATGTGAGTCGTTGTTACTGTTGGAAAACAACGGTCTTGAATGGTCCGTTCTTCGTGTTCTTCAATGGAAGCAGCAGCAGGTCTCTCTGCAACTTAGTGTTTCAACTATGTGGTGATCTATTTCTCTCCCAAACTCTCCGTCTCCTTCTCTGCTACCCCAGGATGATATTTATACTCAACAGGCGAAGAAAATCCTCCGTAATAACTCACAGTAATCTCTCTTTATTCGGCAGTGAAGGGTAATATTCTCGGAATATTTTCTTTCCAAAAATCCTTCTCCTACACGTCTGCTGCTGTTGAATCTACCTTATTTACCTCTGACACGCTCCAAACTGTTGCTCGAGTCAATAAAACATGCTGAGAAATCGTTCAAACTCATGTAATCCCGTGAAATAACTCTCCCATGCACGGACTGCCCTGTTTTCTTCCACACGATTATCTAGCCAAATTTGTCCGAAAAGATCAACCATACCACGCCTGTTAAGACCAGTCTAGTCATCCCAACAATTTCCAGCCGTTGAGTCTCCTTTAATCCCGTCCAAAATGCCAACCCTAATTTTTGTCGTAGCCTGTTAGCTTTTCCCGCCACTTTCCTGATTTAAATTTGAGAAGAAGATGGTTATCCCTTATCCAACGTCCTGGGTGCCGAATAACAAATGGGTGTTGTGGAAAAATGGGCTACACATAGCCATGGGTGACACATAACAAAAGTGGGGGTCCGTATAGCAAATGTCATCCGGGGGTGCTCCGAGCAACTTTTCGAGCCGAATTTTCCGACAATATTTATTTCCTAAAAATACATAAAAACATAATATTAGTACAAAAATCGAGTTCCAAAAAAACAGACATTGAGGACAATTTAGACACAAAAATATGTGTATCAAGGAGCCGTCCATCTCGTGATACTATATCAAATTAATCGCTGAAAGTATTCAGTATTCATGAGATATGTCGTTGTCCAGTCGTGAGACTACATATCTACATGTACTCTGAGAGAAAGTACTCTCCGTTGAGAATTCGATGAGAGACCCGTGTCTCGATACTCACGTCTGATTGCTGGATCAGAGCTTCGTATAATTATGAGTTTACGATTTTAGCCCTTGTCGAAAATCCACCATCTACATTAAGTCCCCTGCTTACTGAGGAAAGCTGTGTTCCTCAGTCAGCATTAAATGGTGATTTTCCGGCCATAAATAATAATACTAGTAATTGAACTTAGTCCTAAGTTGAGACGTTACCGGATTTAGAGAGCATGAGCAAACCACGACTTGATGAAGGCTTCAATGTCATGATTGTAGCGTCGTTTGATGAGCATAAATTGGTGTTGAACCGCTGATTTGGACGACAGGACCTTGGTCGTTTTAGGATTCGCGGGATGGCCCATGAAAACAAATCCTTGTTTTATGAATAGACGCTCGTTCGTTCGTTAGTTTAAGGAACAAACAAAATAGACCTGAGTCTAATGATATAAAATTCGTCTATGAGCTTTCACGAAAACCGGAATTTTATATTTTAAATATGTGAGATTTCACAAAGTGGAATAAACTCTCGTTTCAAAGGTAGATGCTCGTACGAGAGAAAAGTTTTTTTTTTTGATAGACGTGCATCTGTTAGTAATAAAATTTTGTTTATGAGCCTTCATGAAAATTTTTATCTTCGAGCTTTCGAAAATCTTTGAAAATATACTCTCGCTTCAAAGACAGATGCTCGTGCGAGGGAGCAAAAATATATAGATATATTTTTCAAATTTATGTGAGTTTCACGTTGAATATATATATTTTGTAAAATCAATGTTTTGATTTTGAACAACTGTTGAAAGTAGACAATTATACATGGTGAAATAATGTCTATATGTGAGTTTTCACAATTGTAGAATGGACGTCTGTACAATTTTTTGAAGATCAGTGAGTGTTCACATAGTAAAAATTTACGTGGGTTGTTCACGGTTTTGTGAAAATCATGTCAGAATTTTGCTCGTATTAGCAGGTTTGAAGGAACGAGCAAGATTTGAAGTATTAACTCATGTACTGTTAGTGGAATCGTAAACAGGTAAGAGTTGAAAGTTACCATTTTTGCAGACGCTGATGTGAGCATCTTTATTCCATGATTCGTTGTTTTGTTGAATCCTGCGATTTGTATAAATGATTCCATGAATGTTATGCATCTGTCACAGCCACTTTGCAGGAATGACTGACTCCCATGATGACACTTTCAAAGACGATGTTTCCAGGGATGACATCTCCGCGGGTGTAACTTCAAGAAATAGTACTTCTGGGACCTCTGAGTGATGGTGAGAGATCCTTCATACTGAGTTGTACTCCTGGTTATTTCATCAACTATACCACAGGATGATCATGTAGTGAGGTTTCAGATCAATGTAGACTCCTTGGAAATGTAAGAAAGTCTTCGGGGCGGAGCACCCAGAAGTAAGGACTACAAGATGTTAGCAAATGACGTGCAGTCCCCAGCCGTTTCTTTGGTGAATTGTTAGCGCTCCTTGTGTCATGACTTTTTCCTTCCCGTGTAATTAGGATCACGAGACCAAGGTTTTGTTATTTCTTTTCAGACCTTTTCTCCATCGATTGACGGTCTTCAACTTGTTCCCAGACGAACAATTCAGGAATCCAGTACTGATGAAGAAGTTGATGTAAATATCTCTTTTGTGCAGGTGATCGCGGCATCTCCTTGAATGAAATAATAATAATTTTTGTTGATGAATCCAGGAAGAAATCATTGTAGATAAGAATAATGTTGATGAAGCGCACTCTTCTTTGGGAGATGGGAATATGGAGAATTCCCGAAATCCCGAACCGAATGGAGATAGCGGTGTTGTCAACGGAGATTCTGGCATCGTCAAGCCTTCAAATGATTTAGAGACTCCCTTAGTAAGTATATCTCCTGTAATTTCTTCAAAGAAGTATGATATCGCTGATTCTTGAATGAATGAATGAAAATCCATGTGAATTTATGGATAACTTTGCCGAAATACGTCACCGGAAAATTTCAGACTTCGGATTTTACTAGAAACGATGTAGAATCTTCGTCCGAAGTCGGATTTTTGCGGTTTGCATATGTATATTCAAGTCCAGGAAATTTCCAAGCTTTTCAAATAAGCTATTTGAAGTTTGAGCATGTTTAGGACCTGAAAAAGGCGAAATAGTGAACTTCCAGGAGACCTTCAGAACTTTTTCAGATGGCATGTTGCTCCATGTTTTAGCCACATCTCTTTGCTCGTTCATCGGATTGTCATGAAATTTTGAGAAGTTGTAGAGGACATCCATACAAAGAGAATGGTATATAACCCATATTAATATTACTAATAGATTGCTCCCATTTAGTATTTTATTACAGGGCAGAGTACAGTTTCTTCTGACGAGGTTACTGTAAAACGTATTTTCATGACTTTCATGGTATTTGCTCGTGCCTTGAGTGTATAATGATTAATATTGATAATGTTGGATTACTTGTATGATGTATTTTATGATCTCATTTGGTTTCAAGATTAAATGACTCTAACCTCATGTAATCTTCGTATTAGGTGCCAAATACCGAAGTTGAGGATATTGAAACCAATGAGGATAACTCAAACTGCCCTGGAGTTATTGATGAAGAGACAAACATCTATGCACTTCAAGGCCATGAGAAGGTTGTCATTGAAGTCTTGGAAACTCAGATTGTTGCTGCTTCAGTGATAGAAGAAACTGAAATACCAGTAGAGAATACTGAAGAAACTGTTGCCCTGGAGGCTGCTCTAGTAATTGAGAACTGTATAGTGGTGCATGAATATCCAAGTGCAGGAGTTGCTTTTGATCCTCCGTTCGATGCTTCACTCCCGTATCATGAACTAGTTGGTGGATTCAGCGTTCCCATTGGATATGCAGGCTTGTACGAGAAACCGTGGAAGATGTATGGGCACATCGTCGTTACCAAGGATCCGGAGCATAGTTATTTCTTGACGAGGCAAGTAGAAGCCATATTGCGCGTTATAAATGATATCCGCATCACAACTGGAAATACTGTCACCTGGGATCTACTCTTTGATTGGGAGTACAACTTGAAGAAAGCTGAAGAACTTGGCTTCAATCTGAAGTGGCTTCGTCAAAAGATTGATGCTATAAGGAAAGCGGTGGAAGGTGACACTTCTTTCACCACCAGTGATGCCGTGTTGAAGAAGATGGATGAAGTTGTTGAGCTGACCAAGAAGCTGGAGGCGGAGAAAACTGCTTTGCAAGTCTTGGAGGATGAAGAAAAGCAGAAATCTTATTTTGCTGACTTTCTTTAGTTTTCTTTCCATGATATCTTAAACCTTGGACTTCTGAGAGATGTGAGGTTTTATTCTGGTCTTGATTTCTTGGTCGGTTTTGGATTGTGAAATCGATCATCTTGACAAGTGGACCGTCAGTCCCCAGTATTTTGTTGTCTCTCCCTTTCGTTTCCCTTCTTCTGGTGAGACCTAGATAGAGGACCCAGGTAGAAAAATTGATGTAAAGACCTAGGTGGTCGAAGTTGGAGGTACCTTGATGAAGGATTTAGCGGAAGGACCTGGTGGACACCGATCGACTGTGGAAGTTATGAATCCCGTCTAAAAATTGTTGTTTGCATGTTGTACGCTCAGGAAGCTGTAGGAACCTCATACGACGTCGGAATCTGACGGTTAACCCCAACTTTCGAAGCTAAGAGATGTAGGAATCATATGCAACCAGAATTCTTAAGTTTGGAGATGTCTAGGGAAATCAATAAAGTATGCACTTTCATAACTTGTAATCCCGTGCAAATTTTCAGATTTCATAGACCTGACAGTAAATGCCGTATCTTTCATCTCGTATGTCCGATTGATGCGTCCTTTTGGTATGTTGTATAAGAAACATAGACGAACATCTTTCGTTGAGGAAGAATTGTCCCATTCCTCACCCATTAGTACGTTTTTGCAAACCCTTGGCCCGGAGCACATCGTATCTCATTTGTAGAGGCAATGAGAACATCTCGTAGGAGACTTTGGATTATGCCCACCAGTCGTGCCAGCTTTGGGAAGACTTTAATGTGAGCATGTTATCAGGTCTACACATCTTGATATGAATCATTGGTTCTTAGAGAAGTCCGATTCATGTGTAACACTTCAGAGAATGATTAGTTGATGAAGCCCTGAGGATGTTGCTCCTGAGACCGTTGTTGGCGCTGAGACTATGAATGATTACGCTCCAGAGATCCTTGACGATGCTAAGATCATGGATGGCGTTCTTTTAGAGATTATTGTTAATGCTAATACCATGGTTGAAGTTGCTCCAAAGACCGAAAAGGCTAGAGCCATGATTATAGATATAACCTCTGCTTCTTCAGTGGGCCTTTTATATTCACGAACTAGTTGATGAGTTGAGCGTCCGTAAGATGAAGGTGTACTGAGAGTTCAACCTGAATGCTCACTTTGATCGTGCTGGTGTTGAATCAATGTGTCATCGTTGAGATGTTTGTGCCGATGCTAAGTTGTACTCTTTGATTGGGAGTACAATTTGATGGATTCTTAGATGCTTGAGCGTTAAAGTGTATATTCCTTAAGCATCGAATGTCTTAGGGGTTTGATCATCTCGGCCCTGGAATATCTTCTGTTGATTCAGCATCCCTTTCATTGCGGTAGTGGCATTGGACACTTGTGCAGACATCTGAGCTTTCTGATTTTGTGGAACACGTGGTCTTGCAGGAAAAAATCCAAAAGTATGTTTTGCATACATCATCTCAGTAATGAATGTTTCAGTGCTTGATTCGAAGAAACGTCAGATTCGACCACTTGGTAAAATACTAATGCGGTGAAGCTACCATTCATAACGTCTTGTAGAGTTGCTAGCATAATTAAGTCCCCATGCTAGGGTAGCATGTGAGGAAATAAATAACATAGACATGGAATGAGACTTTCCTGAGTGCGGAACCTCTTGATGAATGTCTATGCATCTTTTGCAGGTTCTTGCTTCAACCTCGTCGAAATTCCTCAAAGTACTCTGATGATGGAATGTCTGTCAAATATTCTGGATCAGAACTTTCTTCGTTGGAGAGATGTGTAACCAAAGGCGCTTTGTAAGTACCCATCTTTTCAGCGTGGATCCATATTCGTCTGAAGGACATGTCATATCCTGGATCTTCCTGATTATGTGAAACTTGGTTTCTGTCCAGGTTGAACTTATGTTCACTTTGAGAATGATGTAGCCATAAGTATTTCCGAGCGCTCCTTCAAGGTCTCTGATTGAGATGGAGCATGAGTACCTTCATGTTCGAGTGATGCATGTGGATCCGATGGTTTTCAGTGGAATGTTGTTGATGGCGGTGTCAACATCGATCAACGTTTTTCCAAATTCGTTTCTTCTGAGATTGATTGTGGTAAGCAGTCCCCAGTCGTACATCTCTCAGTCTGTGGCTGGAGGCTCAAGAAATATTTTCGGAATGGACTTCTTGACACGATGTGGTTCAATACTGTGAACATGTCTCTCCATTGTGCCTTCGAAAGATAACGCAATTCACGTTCGACCAAGGATTGAACTGCCGCTTTGATAGGTTGTTCAAAGAATGTAAAGATTCTGACTGGGATAGGATTCTTGTGTACTCCTTCAGTCCCCAGTTGAAGCTATTGTGGATCAACCTTCTATTTGAAAATGTGCTTCAAAACTCGGCAGTCTCTTGTGGGATGATTGACGAACCTGTGGAAGTCACCTCTTTAATGGAAAAAGGAAAGTCAGGTGCTTCTTGATCAGGAATTCTTGTGCGTTGGTCAGAGGCTTGTGCATCTTGCTTATCCTTTCTTTGTGCTTTTTAAGGAGCTGAGGTATGCTTGCGCGACGTTTTGGCTTTCCGTTTGCTCCCTTCTGCAACAGCATTTGTGGAAGGCTTGAGGTTTTACTGCTTCTTGATCAGACGTCCGCTACCTCGAGTGTCTCGCGGTTCCTGCATTTGTAGCTTTTGTTCTTTCTAATAAAGCGGGCGCAGTAGTTGACGATCTCTTCGAGGCTTCGTGAAGATCTGAGAAAGTCTGGAATCGAAGATTTTCCAACAGAGCTCTGTAAACCGGGAGCATGCCACTGATGCACAAATCTACTAGATGCTGCTCCGTGAAATTTGGATCATGACAATCCAAGGCTTGGACTCTGAATCTTTTCACGTAGTCATTGGGGTTTTCATTGACCCTCTGAAACATTCTTTCAGGTCAGAGAGAGTGACTTGCTCTGACACAAAGAAGTACTTCCTGTAGAAGGCATTAATCATTTCTCCCCAATTGTTGGTAGTCCCTGGTGCGATGTTGTTATACCAGGTGTATGCTATGCCTTTCAGAGACTTTGAGAATTCCTTGAGACGAACGACATGATTATGTTCATGTTCTCCCAGGGCTTCGAGAAAACGAGAGTCATGTTCCCGAGTATTGCCAGTTCCATCATATAAGGTGAAGGTTGGAGAATCGTAACCTTTGGGGATTGGATTCCTCTGCGTAGCGGCAGGATAAGGAGGTTGATGACGATGGACATGCGATGTTTTGTCTTTTCCACGGTTCTCCAAGAGGTGCTTCAGATCCTCGCGAGTGATGAAATTCGATGATCCCTTTGCTGATGAGTTGTCTGCAGTAGTTTTGCGGACTTCGTCGTCTTCTACTGTATGGATTGGAATTACTTCAGGATCGTCGTCTGAGGATTTCTCCTTATCCTTTCCCTTCTCTTGAGATTTCTCTGACATCTTGTCAGTAATATTTTTGAGATAATTATACAGCTCCTTCTGTGTAGCAGCCATGTCAGTCTTGATTATTTGCAAGAGTCTCCTGCGCTTTGATAAGATCAGCAATGGTAGGTGGTGGATCTCCTCTGACTTCTTCAGGGTGTCGTCCGGACAGTGGATGACCTTCGACGTGAGGAGGAGTAATGTCACCACCATCAGTGTTGGAGGTCGGAATTGTCTCCGGGATATTTTGATTGTTGTTGTTGCTAGTGCTAGCACGGTTTGTGTTAGGATTCGTAACTGAACCTGACCTGAGATCAACCATCTTGTGAAATTGTGAGATTGCAACCGAGATAATGATCTCCCACTGTGGTCGCCAATCTGTAGATGGGGACAAACGATTTGATGGTTTTTATGGAATTGAGGAGACGACCGTACGGAGGAGACTCCTCGAACCGAGCAAAATGTTAAACCTCATACAGATGCACCGCTGCAAAGGGGGTGATTTATATTCGAGATATCAATTTGTAGTACTCCGGCCTAAATCAAGACAATGACCGTTCCAGAGTAAATTCGGTCACAAGATAGGATGGGTTGACCTGTAGGAGGGAAGCTGGGAAATGTGTGGAATCAATGGTAATCAAAGATTATGGGTGTGTGAATTCTGAATATGATAAGCTCTGAATGATTGAAATTTCTCAATTGAGAGTAGTTTCTCAATTGATGAGTTGATGATCTCGTGTTGTCGATGAGACGTGACATTGATGATACCGTTGATGCTGATGATGCTGATTCAATCATGATTCAGAAACTTATTTATATTGCTGGAATTTTAGACACCATGATCCCATGAAGTGTGACAGTTGATGGAATCAAGGAGTGGGAAAGTAGAGATCGTGTTTGAAACCAGTTTCTCAACATGTGGAGACTTGGTCGATTTTCCACCCACTACCTCGTGAATTCCTTCAATTGATTGTACGACTTGCTCACATTCCATCGTGTGTTTGAACACACATGTCGTAGACCGCCAGACCAAAACCCTAAGTGATATCCCCCCAAGTGACACGATTGACGTCTCGAGGTTTGTTAGTCAATTGATGACTTCGTGGTTTGATGGGACGATGAGTCCATGTAGTTGCTGAGTTGAACATGATGTTCTGAAACTCATGAGTTGAACATGTCATGAGACAGAGGTATAGTTCTTACGATGAAGCGAGCAAGTATTGCTCATTCGATGGATCGTTGAATATTGATTGTTGAACCAATATTCCTTGGTTTGAGAAAATATTTATCATCTGATCAAGTGTTGCTCATGTGATGAATTGTTGAATATTTGATCGTCTGAGCATGTGTTGCTCATCTGATAGATTATTGGCAGCGTACCAAAAATATTAATTAGAATACTGGTCGTTGAACCGAGCATAATTAATAAAATTAATGACCATGAGGTCGTCGTAAAATTATTAAGGTTGGAATCTGGAATGATGATCCTTGGATTCAGAAACCCTAATTTGATCAATCTATGATCAATTCATGGTTCGTCAGAAGTTTAACCATGGGACGAAGGAGGGAGCGACTATACGGGACCATGGATCAACCATGTAGTACATATGCTCACGTGATAAAATAAAAAGAACTCCTGAAGAGTTGAAGATTTGTTGGTGGAAGAATGATTAAATGTTGGCTTAATCATTTATTCAAAAATGCTCGTCTGAGCCTTAGGTGAGAAAACCTAATTAATTATGACGAGGCGAGGGACCGACCATGGAGTCATGAAACTGGTTCTGGGTTGTCACGTGACCGCCTGACGATCACTTCATGAAAATTCAAAGTGTTTGGAAGAGTTTTGGACCTAATACGAGCAATTGTGCAAATTAGGTCAAAACTGCGAAAATTGATGGGACCGGCTTCCGTGTGCCAAAGAGATAATCTTGGTCAGTCAAGATAGCGTTCTCGTGTCCCCAAGGCGTCCGCGTCTCAGTCCTGAGAATTTTGATATTTTCTGGCGTGCAATTGAGCATCCATTCGAGAAAATATGCCAAAATTAGGGTTTCGACGAAACTGAGGAAAACAACATGAGATGATGAAAAATAATTATAAAATAAGGAATGAGGAGGCGTGGGACCGTCGTGGTCAAGGCATGGTCGGCCGGTCGTGACCATGGTCCCGTGGTGCCTTTTTCTTAATTTTATAATTTTTTGATGATTTTATGAAAAATTCATGAATTTTGAGAAATTTGATGAATTTAGGGAGTTTCCATGAATTGAAGGAGTTTTCATGAGTTCATGGAAGCAAAATATTAAAATAATAAAAAACGGGCGTGTGGGATCATGGAGGCATGGCCGGCCGGCTATGGACCAGTCCCACGAGTTTTTCATAATTTTTTAATATTTTTAGGTATTTTTGATGATTTGAGGGAATTTTTCCTAATTTGAGAGAAATACCATAAAATCAAGGAATTTGATGAATTCAAGGAAAAATAGGATAAATAATAATAAAATAATAAAGCAAAGGGCGTGTGGGACAGGCTAGGGCATGGCCGGCCGGCTAGTGGCCCGGTCCCACAAGTTTTCATTATTTTATTTTATTTTATTATTATATGATGATTTGTGCAAAAAAATACCATGAAATCAAGGAGTTTTTTCATGAAATTAGAGAAATAATAATAATAAAAAAAATAATAAGGAACCGTGAGGTGTGGGGCCGGCTGGGACCAAGGCATGGCCGGTTGGCCAATGGTCACGCCCCACACTCCTTTCCTTAATTTTATATTATTTGTTATGGATTTATGGAAGTACCATGAAACCGAGGAGCTTCCTCGGGAGGAAGGAGATTTGATCAGATGAGATAAATTTCATCAAATCATGGAAAATAATAAAAACGTATTAAAAATATAAAACTGGCGTGGAACTGACCACGGCACGGTCGGTAGGTCGTGTGTCCGTGTTCCCAGCATCTTGGTCAATATTTTTAATTATTTATTATTTTCTTCCCTATTTTGCATAGGTTCATCGTTTTGTTGTATTTTGAAATACTCGTTCGCTGACTGTAAGTGTACCGTCGTTGAATACACTTTCACCATTTGAATCGGGGCTTACTTAGAGGTAGCTCAGACGCCCGGTTGTTGATTATTTATTACTAATTGTGGAATCCAGTGGAGAATAATTCACAAAACTGAGTAATAAGATGTTTATTATTAATTCATAGGATCAGCTGAGGATTCAACTACGAATTCAGAATAATAAAGTGAGCATTACCATTCCATGGGATTGTAGATTCGACCATAGAATCGGAATAATTAAGATTTATCTATTACCATTTATGAGACCAGTTGTGGATTCGATCATGAAATCGGAGTAATGAGATAATATAGTTATTGCTATTCCATGAGATCAAGCTGTGGATTCGATCATAGAATCAGAACAATTGTTTATTTCCATTCCGTGGGACCAGTCGCAGATTCGACCATGGAATAGGAGCAATTGTAATTAGCAATAATTAACTTTGTGGCTCTATACTAGCAGAGAAAGATGTCTAGGAGCATTAATTATCCCGATATGAGCTTGTCGGTAAGTCATATCCTTTATATAGTCAGGGTAAACTCGTTGTTTGTTCCTGAAGACGTTATCGCTTTATACTAGCAGAGCAAGCTGTCTAGGAGCCGTCCATCTCGTGATACTATATAGAATTAATCGCTGAAAGTATTCAGTATTCATGAGATATGCCGTTGTCCAGTCGTGAGACTACATATCTACATGTACTCTGATAGAAAGTACTCTCCGTTGAGAATTCGATGAGAGACCCGTGTCTCGATACTCACGTCTGATTGCTGGATCAGAGCCTCGTATAATTATGAGTTTACGATTTTAGACCTTGTCGAAAATCCACCATCTACATCTTGATTTCTAACAACAGTGACACCTGCTTTCTTAGGTACCACCTGAATCGGGCTAACCCATTTGCTGTCAGAAATTGGGTAAATCACCCCCACACTTAGCAATTTGAGGATATATTTCTTCACGACCTCCATCATTGGGGGTTAAGCCTACGCTGAACATCACGTACAGGCTTAAAATCATCTTCTATTAGGATTCTATGCATGCACATGGATGGACTAATGCCTTTGATATCATCAATTGTCCAACCAATAGCCGTTTTGTGCTCTTTCAGAACCCTAAGTAGACGTTCTTCTTGTATTGGGGTGAGCTTCTTTGCAATAATCACCGGAAGTTCTTCTTTATCATCCAAGTACGCGTACTTTAAGTGATCTGGAAGCGGCTTCAGTTCTAGTTTCGGTGCCTGCACAATAGAAGGTAATGGAACCTCATTAGTTACGGGTAAAGAAATATAAGAAATATTACCCCGTTTAGCTTCTTGTAGTGCCGTTAAAGCACCAAAAATCTCCACCATTTCTTTGTCTAATTCAACATCCAGGTTCGGCGTCCGTGAACATATGGTAATGTTTTTGATTGTCGTTGTTTTTTTTAGTAAATAGGATTCGAACTCTAAGACTTGTTAAGATTAATTTTAAAGGAATAAAATAGAGAGTTACTGGGTCTAGGATTCGGCCAAACTCATATCAATAGGTTCAATTATTCATTCTCAAACAATTATCGCTCGACAAATAAAACAACATCGACTCTTATTCTTGCCAAGGTAGATTTTCCAAACATTAGTTATAAATCGTAAGCATGGGACATCAAACATCTAAGCAAGCATGACATATCTAATAAAATAATAACTGATTTTTTCAAATCATAATTCTATTTTAATTAAGTGCAAAAGTCAAATAGAAAATAAAACAAATTCACCCATGTATGAAGTCCGGCTTCCTCCGTCGACCCAGTGTTGGGGTATAGCTTCTCATGATGAAAACACACTCAAAAAATATAATTAATAGCTCAAATGGTGTTTACAATGGTGAAAATGAAAAAAATTAAACGCAACAATTTTGCTCTATCAAAACCCCCCCTCTTTTTTCTCCTGTTTGGTCCTATTAGCACCCTATTTATACACGACAACCCATTACTCAAACATCTTTTCAAAATATTCTTCCATAACTCCACCAGATCTTCTCTTCGATGAAAGATATCTCAGGAATAATTTCTTTCTCCATTATCAACATATTCCTCTTCGTCATCATTTTGATCCCAAAAATATTCCGTTGTACACCTTTGGGTAATGTCACCATGAATTTCTTCAAACGACGTATCTTCATAATCATCAACAATTTCATAGCTAACATAAGATTGGTTGTCGCTGAATTTAGTGTTGCTAACCTCAATCTCATCCTTTTGAATATGCAAATGATCATTATTAAGATCAAGAGTGGAGTTAGCTACACAATTATCAACGAAAGTCCCCAAAGGTTGGCCTTTTTCAACATTAGCATCAATCAAATATTCATCACACACCACATGCACATTAGAATAATTATTGCTTTGAAAACAAAATTCTTCTTCATACCTTTCTTCCTTGTATTCATCAATGCTTCTTCGTAAGATAGCCATACCTTCACGAAGTTCTTGGAGTTGCTCGTTTGTAGCCTCTTTATCTTTTTGAAACTCTTGTCGTAAAAAGTTGGAAAAGTTGTCTAACAAGTTAGAGACTTGTTGTTCACGAGCATAAGAATCCTCCAATCCTTGTGGTTGTTCATACATATACCCGCCATAAGGTTGTTGAGGAAAACCATAAGGATCCATGGAATATTGGTCATAGCCAATGAATTGGTTTTGATTATACTCCTGGAATTGTTGGAAGTTGTCATGTTGTTGAGATTGTTGGAAACCGTATCCATTGTTCCAATATGCTCCATCCATGAGAAATAAGTACCTGAAACACGATTCTCAAAACAAGGTTAAAAACCAGAAAAAAAAAAAACAAAACTAAAAAAAAAAAACAAGTGACAACCGCTGCCTCCCCGGCAGCGGCGCCAAAACTTGATCGCTGTCGTATGTGTCAAAAATAATATTACTTTCTCACAACTTAAAATATATAATATAGCAAGGGTAAGAAAGGATCGTTCCCACAGAGAGGACTAGGTTGTCAATATGTTTTGGTAACTTAAGCAAATAATGGGGGGATGTTTTTTTTTTATGAAACTAAAAATAAATAAAAGCAAACAATAAAGGTAGACGAATCAAATCGAGGATGAGAAAATATTGGTTACAGATTTCATCTTCATTCACAAACATGTTTTCTACACAATAACTAGAATTGATATTTTAATCTCAACTTTTATCAAAGGCCCTAGGATACCTTGATCGCAAGAATATCCCGCTAATTTCCTCTTATCATCAACAAACACATTTAGGGTCTGTTTGGCAGCTTGGATACAAAATACTTTGTCCAGGTTAGGAAATTCTTTGGTTTATCCAAGATTATCATGGCAATGGTTATTTTAAATGGTGTTTGTTTTCCATTGTGGGTTAGTGTAGTATGTTGTTTGTCAAAAAACTTGTATACAAGCTGAATTAATTAATTGAAAAGAAAATAAAAAATTACACCATATAATTATCTATTTTTGAGCATACAAAATATTTAAATAAAAAAATTAATTATAAAAGTAACCGTCTAACCCAGGAAAGGATTAAGGTATTCCAGGTTTTACTTGATATGGAATAAACACCCACACAAACACAATATACAGTTATTTAAGAGATAACCCAACCTAGGTTAGGATATCAAGGCTACCAAACACGACCTAAAAGATGCGAATATGAATTCTACCTAAGAGAACAACCTAACGTGTAAAAGCACTATCAAGTTTAATTCCCTAGATGCACTAGGTTTTATGAAATCAGGCCAGCCAAAGCAATCGAACGTATAAAAGCACTAATCCGATTTAACAAAGGTTATGACTCACATGTGACTAATAGGATGTATCACTACAAACAATAATCACAATTATGCTACTTGTATTCAAGGTGTATCACGTTTACGTATAATAAACCCTAAACTAGCAATAGATATGATTACGAGTTCTACCAATTTGCAACTTGATGAAACTAACAATCAATCATACATGCGATATTTCTAATGAATCATAATCGATAATTGTGAGACAAAACTAATTTATTGAACAAAACCCATGTTTGGAAATTCAACTTATTCCTTAACCAATAATAAAATCTAAGTACTCACGGCATAGGAGTTCATCACAAGGAGAAAAAGAAAACCCATGTTTCGAAACCCTAGGCTAAAAATAAAAGAAGAAGATAATCCATAACTAGAATAGAACTCTCCCTTTATATACTTTCTCTAACTTCACCTTCAATAAGTCGCGTCCAAAAAAATCAGTAGTTTAACTAGCCCATGAGTGAAATCCAACAGGTCCAAGCCCATCTGAGTCAGCTACTGGATCTGCGAGTCAACTCGTCGTACTCCGATTTCAGCCGAGTTACCTCTGTTCAACCGATCCAGGACAATCTCAGGCCTTTATTGCAGCTCTTCCATTTCTTCCTGTAGCAGTCTTGACCATCTCAACTACCTGTGCAGCAATACAATCTCTTTGTTAACTGCAATTATCTTAACAACCACTTGCAGATCACTTGCACACTGCGGTTCATCTTGCCGCTTCCCCGCAACTTCATAACCTGCAACATAGGTAGCTGGCTGCAATACAAAACTCCACCATTTTGTCTTCCCATACATGCAACACAACCTCAATTATGTAATTCATCTTCTCATTTCGCAGCTGCAACATCACGACCTGTCACCACATCCATTCTGCACACTCCCATTAGCTCACACACTCAGCTGTGGCACCTGCATCTTTATGGCCAGCAGTCACTCATTGGCTGCAACACCTGCTATTGCTTCAATCACCTCCCTGCAGTTCTTTCAATTCAATTCAGGTCACACATTCCGTTCTTCTTAGCTTCAATAGCACAACAAATGCATTTCCTCGGCCTCGAACCAACAGCAACACCCAATCCTTGCAATATCAGCTCATCCATCCACTTAAGCTTCAGTTCCACAACCTCATTCTCATATAAACAAGATCAACACATCCGTTGTAGCTCATTCTGCTCTTCTTGAACTGCAACTCATTCTCACCATCATAACTCAGCTGCAACATAACCATTAATCCATCTCATCAGCACAACCAACTTATCTGCTTACAGGCTTCACCTGCAATGCTTTTACTCGCGAATCCCTTCAACACAGACCAGCACAATCTCAGCTTTAACTGCACAAGTCAATTCCTCCACAATCTCTGTCAATCACCAGCACAACCATTGTGCATCACAGACCCAAGCCAACACCAATTACAGCTCTTCAAACTCAGCCACTAACCTAGCAAACTGCACCATCTGTGTACAGCTTCAACCATTCTTTGTCACTCTCTGCTCCCTCTCTCAATTTCTCCTCCAAGCCAACACAATCTTTAGCTTCTCAAACAAAGTTTGTAATCCTTCTTCTACATCTCAATTTCACCCTGCAACAAAATCTCAATGGCAGCAGCAGCTCACTAGTTCAACCAATTGACTCCCCTTCTCAGCTCAACCAATTCTAACCACAAACATCAGCTTCTGTTTCTTTTCTCACCTGAACCTGCAACGCTCTCTTACCTGCAGTTCAGTCACAGATAGCCTTTGCACCACAAATCCCTGTAACTGCAATTCAATGCCACCACCAATATCTTCACTGCTCAGCTCACAACAATCAACATCCCTTCAACATTCTTCCAGACATCACTTCAGTCAAAACCCATAACAGCTGCACAACCAACCCTGCAATTTAGCTTAGCTGTATCATTATCAGCACCACCTCAACATCAGTTCCATTGCCACTTCCAACATCACATTCCCCTTCATTGCAGCTTAGCCCACAACATCACTGCCTCAATCTCATTACAGCACCAACAGTTCAATCTTCTCTTGTTCTGTGTATTCTTCAAATCCAACACAAACCCATTCTTTCATCTTCAATTTCAGATCAAACACAAACCCTAAACTGAAATCTTGAATCGTCACCTGTACCTGCAATTTCCCATCACTGCACTCATATGTACTCAACCCACAGCACCAGTGACATCCTGTCTTTAAATCTTTTCTTCCGCGCAGGTTTTCCTAACATACATCTATTTCACAGGAACCATTTCATTCATTTTCCATTGCCACCAAAACCCTTTCCTGCAACTCAAACTTCAAGCAGCAGCAACAACGTTTGCAACTTCGGCACCTCATACCACTTGCATCAGCTCATTTATCACAGCATAACCCATCTACACATTTTCTGGCACTTTCTTGGCTACACGCACACCGGAAAAACTGCATCTGCTCATCGAGCATAGCAAACTCGAGCCATTCCATTCTCTGCTTTGCCATTTAGCCCACCCTTGTGTTCTCGTCAGCAACCACAACAATAGGTTCATCCTTAACGAGTTAATCTCGTCTCCCTGGAAACTCCGCTTGGCTCAATTTAACTTGAAACCCGTCATAACACCAGCTGCAATTGCCACCGCATCTTCTTGGCCTTCTCTTGTAATATCCAGCTGCACAAGCTTATTCTGCAATTCCCAGCTCAATCGATCACCATGTCCAAAACCTGCACCTAACATTCATCTACCAAATCACTCCGCGGATGCACCAAGCTACCATCATCATCTCCATCTCAACCACTCCTAACCAGCACTTCCATTTGTTGTATCTTCTGCACCTGCAATGCCATTACCAGTACCATCTACAATACCACCAAACCCTTGAATATCCTCACTTCTTCATCGCCAACAGTTAAGAGTAACAGCTTACCCTTGTATATCAACGACACCACCAGTTGCAACATCATGGCCTGTAACTCATCTTCTCTCTGCCATTTCAACAACCCAAGCAGTACCAACATTCACTGAATCACCCAAAATTGAATCCATGCCTTAACTGCAACAGCAACACCATCTTCTGCATACCCATTAACTTCACCAGTACTCAAGAGTAATCACCAGTAGCAGCTCATCCTCTCTTGTTTCAGTTCAATCCCGATCCAAAACCCATTTAAATCCAGATTCATCTTTTTCTACATCAAATTGCTTATAACCAATACCCATTCTTCATAATCCCAGCAGAACTTAAATTCACATCTCAATCTCCTCAAAACCCTACTTTCTCCATTAATCTTCCTTGCTGGCCAGTTCTTCTAGAAATCGAAATTAAACCCAACTCTTCTCTTCAAATACGAGTTACAGAAGTAACCCATCTCTGATTTTTGAATCAATTTATTCATAGACTAAATCCCATCGATCTCTTCACAGCAACTCACATTCCATAGAAACCCTAGCTTCTCATCCATTTTCCTAATCTTCTCCTCTGAATATCGATTCATTAAGATTCATATTCTCAATCTCTCCCTGAATTCTCTCAATTTCCATGAAAATCCACAACCATTTTCTCTCTGGTTTCTGAATTCCTTTCTCAGACAACAGCCGCACACTCAAAAAAAATGTTGAGTTTTTCTCTCGATTCTAGGTTTGGTAATGACCAAAACTATACAAAACACCCAGAAATAGGATAAGGGCTTCCAAGGTGATATTTGGCTTGTCAGTTTCGGTGAACTGACTACTTAATCTTTCTCTTTGCTCAACTGTCAGTTGTGAGGAACTGACAGCTCATTCTTCACCTGCGATTTGATCTTATTGCTCCAAATGAACGCTTTCTTCTTCCTCGAATTTTTCCACCAGCAGCAGCCGCCTCTTACATCTCAAATCCACTTCTTCCTTTTAACTTCTTTTCATCACTAAAGCAGTCATGCTTTTCAGACAGATATTTGCATCACTAAAGCCGACATGCTTTTCAGATAGAAATTAAGAAATGGAAGCAAATAATGAGAAATAGTTCGTCTCCAACCGCAGTTGCACATGAGATGAGACTTTTGCGTTGTTTCTTCTTCTTTTGTTCCAAATGACTCCAAAGTACCTAAACACTCAAAATCAAACATAAGATACATAATTTACAAGAAAACTTAGCAAAGAAAGCATAAACAATAGATAAATACCAAGGTGTTTTAGACATCTATCAAATTCCCCCACACTTAGACTTTGCTTGTCCTCGAGCAAATCAAACAAAATAATTCTAAACATACAAACAAATCCGTCTCGTCGAGGCTACGGTTACTTTTAGCTTAAATAACAAGCCTTTAAACCCCTAGGTGTCCCTAGTGGACGAGTTTTAGTCTCGTGAAGGTTTACAAGAGGTGTACCTACAAAACCTTTTTACTCCAAATTCCAACTACCTGTGAAGAATCTATGAATGACACTAAATATTTTTATTAATTGGCATACTATCAATGATTACAAGAGGAAGTACCCACTTTCAAATCCAATTCATAAATTAGTAATATAGCTTTATCAGAAAGTTGAACACAACCACAATACTCGGAATCTAATCAAGCACAATCACATGAAAAGATTAAGAAGATGAATATAAAAATAGATGGTGGCGAACTGTTGACTAAGGTGAACGGTGTTTCCCATATTTGTCTGAAGGTCACTGCCAAAACAAACTTAAAAACCCTATTGGATTGAGCTACTGGTCTGAATTCTAACATCAACACAGCTGGCATATACAAGGGAACCAGCGGTCGACAAACTTAATTCTAGAACTTAATTCACTGGCATATACATGGGAACCAGTGATCAATTTTATTCAACACAAAAATAATATTTTTTTCTTTTTTTTTTCAAATTTTTTTTCATTTTTTTTTGACATCATGATTGGATCTTGTGGATCCAAGCGCATGTTTCTTGTCAGCAGATTACATGATAGTTCCCTTGGATCCTGCACTCCACGCTTGCTTAGGCGACAGAGACAGGGAGAACACACACATATTGCTTTATCCAAGTGTCATATTTATTCCTTTTGGTCAATTGGTCGGTTTTTTTTTTTTTTTTTAGTATCTCAGTCACTCTATTTCATCCTAGCAGTGATAACAATTCGATGTTTGTGCCCCACCAATTCACTTAGAGAAACAATAAATAAATATGGAAAAATAAAAATAGAACGTGATATGGTGACGACTCCGAGATTTGGTGACAACTAACATGTTATTTTATATTTTGTTCGTTTTCATATAAATATACTCTACTAATGGGTTCCTCAACTCCTACAACCACGATGTTTCCATTAGTGTAAGGCACAAGTTTCTAGACTTTCTCTTCTTAGTTTTTTAGTTTTTCTTAACAAGGCTAAAAACTCTATATGCAAAATACTTCCCCACACTTAAACTTCACATTGTCCTCAATGTGAAAAACCGAAAATTCTGAATTCTGAAGTACCAGAAGATAAAACACAAAAACTGTACAAATTGGTAAGGAATTTGGCAAAACACTATTTCACGAAAGTTGTTCGTCTACGTCTTTTCTACACATTGTCAAAAGGGAACAATGTTTCGATAAACGGTCTGACAGTTATGGTCTCTGGACTGAAGAAATTTTCTGACGAAAAGGTATTCGTCATCATTTTCTTCTAAAATAGATTATGGACTCAAGGAAGTTAAACATGGGGATGCAAGTATGATACGAAAAACAAAAGATAGAAATACAAACTCAGTGGGTTGCCTCCCATTTAGCGCTTAGTTTAACGTCTTTAGCCCGACTTGCACGACGAATTCCCCATACACCAATAATTGGAAAAGTTGGGGATCCACCCATAGCACCTGTTTTACAAAAACTAGATTCACACACATATTAGCACAATAAAATAGAAACGAATCTATTAACCGATAAAAGTTTCCCCCACACTTATTCTTGTCCACACTTGGAAGTGTATAAAGAATGTAGAAGTCGGGTACTTCCACGGTTTCTTGTTCCAAGACCTGCATACTTTGAGAATCAAGTATCTTTAATGGTGGAAATCGAGAAACAAAGTCATTCAACAATATTCTCGAAGCACATACATTCAAACCAATAAGGGGTAAAGAAGAAGAAACAATATGCAAAGGGTTAGACAAACCTTGCACAATCTCTTGTACCACATAATCCTCGTCATCCTTGAAAAATTCAAGTGAATTACTCACCTCTTTTATATCATGGTCCTCTATCAAACCTTGCAACCATTCTTCATCCGTTTCTACCTTAACTAAAGTCTCGGCATTAACATCATCATTATAATCCTTTGCAAGATCAATTGGGTCTTCCACAATATTGGTCATAACGGTCACATTCTCAACATACTCGTCATCATTAGGCTCAAACTATTTTGCGGCTGCAAATTTCGCTATAAAGAACTTTTTTAGAAGACTCAAAAATGCATCATCCTCAAGCTCCACCCTTTGAATAGTCTCTTGATCATTATTAAGATCAATGCTTGAGTAATCTACACAAATGTCAACATATTCCTCTTCGTCTTCATTTTGATCCCAAAAAGATTCCGTTGTACACCTTTGGGTAATGTCACCATGAATTGCTTCAAACGACGTATCTTCATAATCATCGTCAATTTCATAGCTAACATAAGATTGGTTGTCGCTGAATTTAGTGTTGCTAACCTCAATCTCATCCTTTTGAATAGGCGAATGATCATTATTAAGATCAAGAGTTGAGTTAGCTACACAATTATCAACGAAAGTCCCCAAAGGTTGGCCTTTTTCAACATTAGCATCAATCAAATATTCATCACACACCACAGGCACATTAGAATAATTATTGCTTTGAAAACAAAATTCTTCTTCATACCTTTCTTCCTTGTATTCATCAATGCTTCTTCGTAAGATAGCGATACCTTCACGAAGTTCTTGGAGTTGCTCGTTTGTAGCCTCTTTATCTTTTTGAAACTCTTGTCGTAAAAAGTTGGAAAAGTTGTCTAACAAGTTAGAGACTTGTTGTTCACGAGCATAAGAATCCTCCAATCCTTGTGGTTGTTCACACATATACCCGCCATAAGGTTGTTGAGGAAAACCATAAGGATCCATGGAATATTGGTCATAGCAAATGAATTGGTTTTGATTATACTCCTGGAATTGTTGGAAGTTGTCATGTTGTTGAGATTGTTGGAAACCGTATCCATTATTCCAATGTGCTCCATCCATGAGAAATAAGTACCTGAAACACGATTCTCAAAACAAGGTTAAAAACCAGAAAATAAAACAAAACTAAAAAAAAAAAACAAGAAAATAAGAAACCAAAAATAAGTGACAACCGCTGCCTCCCCGGCAGCGGCGCCAAAATTTGATCGTTGTCGTATGCGTCAAAAATAATATTACTTTCTCACAACTTAAAATATATAATATAGCAAGGGTAAGAAAGGATCGTTCCCACAGAGAGGACTAGGTTGTCAATATGTTTTGGTAACTTAAGAAAATAATGGGGGGATGTTTTGTTTTTATGAAACTAAAAATAAATAAAAGCAAACAATAAAGGTAAACGAATCAAATCGAGGATGAGAAAATATTGGTTACGGATTTCATCTTCATTCACAAACATGTTTTCTACACAATAACTAGAATTGATATTTTCATGTCAACTTTTATCAAAGGCCCTAGGATACCTTGATCGCAAGAATGTCCCGCTAATTTCCTCTTATCATCAACAAACACATTAAAAGATGCGAATATGAATTCTACCTAAGAGAACAACCTAACGTGTAAAAGCACTATCAAGTTTAATTCCCTAGATGCACTAAGTTTTATGAAATCAGGCCAATCAGAGCAATCGAACGTGCAAAAGCACTAATCCGATTTAACAAAGGTTATGACTGACATGTGACTACTAGGATGTATCACTACAAGCAATAATCAACATTATGCTACTTGTATTCAAGGTGTATCACGTTTACGTATAATAAACCCTAAACTAGCAATAGATATGATTACAAGTTCTACCAATTTGCAACTTGATGAAACTAACAATCAATCATACATGCGATATTTCTAATGAATCATAATCGATAATTGTGAGACAAAACTAATTTATTGAACAAAACCCATGTTTGGAAATTCAACTTATTCCTTAACCAATAATAAAATCTAAGTACTCATGGCATAGGAGTTCATCACAAGGAGAAAAAGAAAACCCATGTTTCGAAACCCTAGGCTAAAAGTAGAAGAAGAAGATAATCCATAACTAGAATAGAACTCTCCCTTTATATACTTTCTCTACCTTCACCTTCAATAAGTCGCGTCCAAAAAAATCAGTAGTTTAACTAGCCCATGAGTGAAATCCAACAGGTCCAAGCCCATCTGAGTCAGCTACTGGATCTGAGAGTCAACTCGTTGTACTCCGATTTCAGCCGAGTTACCTCTTTTCAACCGATCCAGGACAATCTCAGGCCTTTATTGAACCTCTTCCATTTATTCCTGTAGCAGTCTTGACCATCTCAACTACCTGTGCAGCAATACAATCTCTTTGTTAACTGCCATTATCTTAACAACCACTTGCATCTCACTTGCACACTGCGGTTCAGCTTGCCGCTTCCCCGCAACTTCATAACCTGCAACATAGGTAGCTGGCTGCAATACAATGCTCCACCATTTTGTCTTCCCATACATGCAGCACAACCTCAATTCTGTAATTCATCTTCTCATTTCGCAGCTGCAACATCACGACCTGTCACTACATCCATTCTGCACACTCCCATTTGTTCATACACTCAGCTATGGCACCTGCATCTTTATGGCCAGCAGTCACTCATTGGATGCAACACCTGCTATTGCTTCAATCACCTCCCTGCAGTTCTCGCAATTCAATTCAGGTCACACATTCCGTTCTTCTTAGCTTCAATAGCACAGCAAATGCATTTCCTCGTCCCTCGAACCAACAGCAACACCCAATCCTTGCAATATCAGCTCATCCATCCACTTAAGCTTCAGTTCCACAACCTCATTCTCATATAAACAAGATCAACACATCCGCTGTAGCTCATTCTTCTCTTCTTGAACTGCAACTCATTATCACCATCATAACTCAGCTGCAACATAACCATTAATCCATCTCATCAGCACAACCAACTTATCTGCTTACAGGCTTCACCTGCAATGCTTTTACTCGCGAATCCCTTCAACACAGACCAGCACAATCTCAGCTTTAACTGCATAAGTCAATTCCTCCACCATCTCTGTCAATCACCAGCACAACCATTGTGCATCACAGACCCAAGCCATAACCAGTTACATCTCTTCAAACTCAGCCACTAACCTAGCAAACTGCACCATCTGCGTACAACTTCAACCATTCTTTGTCACTCTCTGCTCCCTCTCTCCATTTCTCCTCCAAGCCAACACAATCTGTAGCTTCTCAAACAAAGTTTGTAATCCTTCTTCTACATCTCAATTTCACCCTGCAACAACATCTCAATGGCAGCAGCAGCTCACTAGTTCAACCAATTGACTCCCCTTCTCAGCTCAACCAATTCTAACCACAAACATCAGCTTCTGTTTCTTTTCTCACCTGAACCTGCAACGCTCTCTTACCTGCAGTTCAGTCACAGATAGCCTTTGCACCACAAATCCCTGTAACTGCAATTCAATGCCACCACCAATATCTTCACTGCTCAGCTCACAACAATCAACATCCCTTCAACATTCTTCCAGACATCACTTCAGTCAAAACCCATAACAGCTGCACAACCAACCCTGCAATTTAGCTTAGCTGTATCATTATCAGCACCACCTCAACATCAGTTCCATTGCCACTTCCAACATCACATTCCCCTTCATTGCAGCTTAGCCCACAACATCACTGCCTCAATCTCATTACAGCACCAACAGTTCAATCTTCTCTTGTTCTGTGTATTCTTCAAATCCAACACAAACCCATTCTTTCATCTTCAATTTCAGATCAAACACAAACCCTAAACTGAAATCTTGAATCGTCACCTGTACCTGCAATTTCCCATCACTGCACTCATATGTACTCAACCCACAGCACCAGTGACATCCTGTCTTTAAATCTTTTCTTCCGCGCAGGTTTTCCTAACATACATCTATTTCACAGGAACCATTTCATTCATTTTCCATTGCCACCAAAACCCTTTCCTGCAACTCAAACTTCAAGCAGCAGCAACAACGTTTGCAACTTCGGCACCTCATACCACTTGCATCAGCTCATTTATCACAGCATAACCCATCTACACATTTTCTGGCACTTTCTTGGCTACCCGCACACCGGAAAAACTGCATCTGCTCATCGAGCATAGCAAACTCGAGCCATTCCATTCTCTGCTTTGCCATTTAGCCCACCCTTGTGTTCTCGTCAGCAACCACAACAATAGGTTCATCCTTAACGAGTTAATCTCGTCTCCCTGGAAACTCCGCTTGGCTCAATTTAACTTGAAACCCGTCATAACACCAGCTGCAATTGCCACCACATCTTCTTGGCCTTCTCTTGTAATATCCAGCTGCACAAGCTTATTCTGCAATTCCCAGCTCAATCGATCACCATGTCCAAAACCTGCACCTAACATTCATCTACCAAATCACACTACAAAAAATCCTAGCAAAGGCCACTAAAATCTCGCAACTACCTTAAAAAATTAGTTGCCAAATGCTTTGGGAACTAGTCAATGGCAACTACTAGTTCCTGTATACTTCGGCAACAAATTGATCGCAATTATTACTTTTATTAGTTTCTGAATTCTTTAGCAACAAAAAAATGACAACTACAAGAAATATGCTAGTAACCTAATCCTTTCGAAACTAGGAAACGACAACTGCTAGTTTCTATATACTTAGGCAACAGGTTAATCACAACTACGGTTTTCATTAGTTTCCAAAAACATCAACAACAAACATATGGAAACTTAATAAAACGCACTAGTAGCCTCATATTTATGCAACTAAGCTTCGACAATTAACCTATTTCCTAGTTGCGTGACCCTTTGGAACTAAACGCCAGCAACCTCAAATTGCCAAAGGTTTGAGCAACACGGTAACACCAAACTATATTTTATGTTAATTGTTAAGCCTTATCCGACCACTAAAACTCAACAATTACAAGAAAGTTTTTTTGTAATTTTAACAAAGTCATCTTACCATTAATAAAAGTTATTATCCTATGCAGTAACAATTGTATCATATAAAGTTTTTCATACAATTTGCAGATAATGAACAAACACAGTTGAATTGATGTACCAAACTTCCTAGCCAAATGTCGTGGTATTCGTACACTTCCCACAACATCAAACAAAAAATCTCATAGCAATAAGCTCATAGAAAAAATCCGGAGATTGATTTTATACAACAACAACGCAGCCTTTAGTCCCGATCCAACTGGGGTCTGCTAGCAACAACCAAGCCTAAGTCGTAAAATGCAGATCGAAGATTGGCTTTATAATTGAATAATATCTGAACAATATTGTTTTATTGGATAATAATGTACATTTTTTTAATTATGTAATGGAAGTTGCATAACAGTTCATGTCATTCAGAAAAACATGTCCAATACATACAGGTCTACAAGATGAAAATGAAGTTATAAGTCTGTTTAAAAGCTAACATGTAACAAACATTTCTCCTTTTTTAGTATATAAAATTTAAATACACAGGTCAAAAGGGTGAATACGTATAGAATAGATCCAAATTAACATTACTCCCTTGTATTGTTACCACTGCCAATTCCAAATAAAACAATAATCCTTTGTCTCTGGATCATAACTTTAACATGCTTGTCAATTAACACGAGGAGTTTGGCAGTAGCAATGTCGGCGTAGTCCTTGATAATTACCATATGATAATCTTTCCATGTGATGGACGTTACCACAATCTTTCGGTGTGACAGACGTTTCGGCAATTCGCCTTTTAAGGCGCATACATCACCATCATCTCCTATGGAAACGACATGAACTAAAAGACTAAGTGGCTGGTAGTGTATGCATTTATAACCAAAGCAGCTAGCTAGTTCGGAGCATTACTTCTGGCACTGAGAACAAAAAATGTAAAACATTAGTGTTTCGATGTACGGAGATCTTTCAAAAGAATTAGAGGCTCTAACATTAGTCCCGGAGTAGTATGTTTCCCATGCTCTCAGCCAAAGACCAAAACCATTGAGTGGTATTTTATGGCATTCTTGTGCTTTCCTAGTCTTTGAAATGATGCCTATCCAATATCGGCTATAACAAGTGATACTTTAAGCAATAAAGGCATCTAAAAAGAGACATGTCATTTGGCCATAGCTTCAAAATGGGAACGCAACATGGTAGTTTTCGCCATACAACTGCTGCTAATAATACAATGTACCCCTACAATATGAGACCTGCCGTTCTCCCAAGCCGCCCATCTCTGTGCATAAAAAAAAAATTGATCAACATCAACTTGAAAACAAATTGCCTTAAAAGAATATAAACAACACCTGTGCGGTAGTTCGATAAAACAATTTGTCAAAAATGTTTTTTAGATATACATTACCCACTATATCATTTTTCAACTCACACAATCCATTTCAAATCCAATGTCTCGTAAGAGAAACTACGTTCTAGGTCACTCAAGTCATACAATGTATAAGAAAACATAAGCAATTCAATCTGTCTTTACGCAAATGGAATGAACCTACACATGATTCTGCATTCGCATAAAAGAAAACAAAAAAACAAATGAGTGACACATTTGAGGGTTAATCTAGTGCTAGTCCTTGTAAACCAATGCAATCAGGTTATACCTGCAGTTATATCTATAGAATTTCAAGTAGTCAAAGCACTTCCGAACAACAGTTCGCACTGGCAGATTACACATTAAAATCAACAAAATTTATGCTAATGATAGGAAATTGGATTTCAGTAAGAAATTCATAGCATGAAACGCCAAGTGTACATTCAAAGAAATTTAAGCATCCAAAATTCTAAATGTACCTCGAGGCTTGAGAAGCTTTCCGCCAAGGCGTGCAAACTTCCCTGTATGCTTGAGGTACTTCACCACTTCAGTGAATTCCAGAAGTCCCTAAACAACACCAACACCTAGAGTTCCTAGAGACAGAAATGAAATAAATGCAATAATTTGGGATGAGCCATATATCCAGCTATGGATCGAATGAAACTACGGAAGAAGTTTCACACACCAATTTCGTCATGAAGGCAAAAGATTGCTTAGCAGACACCCTTGTTCCAGTTACAGCTCTCATACCAACAGCAACAAATTCTAATGTTATTACTCCTGTCCAGTGGACACTAAGCAAAGCCATATCAACTGGTCGGTAATCCTCTTTCTGAAAATAGCAAACCCCAAGTGTTAGTCAATCAGATCACATAGAGATGGACTATCTTTGTTGCATCAATTATACAACGTGTTCACTCTTTAAGCCAATTCTTCACACTGTATCTCTCAATTCAATTCACATAAGTCATTAAAAGTTGTCACTTAAAGTTCCTATATTCGTCCAAAATTCGTTCCATAATCGTCTAACTCAAGTCAAATTTGAACCTGAGAAAAGGAATCTTAAATTCAACCATTCGATTTACGAATAGAAAAGAGGATAGACAATTCTCCTAAAGGGATTAATATCTGACACATACACCAATATGTGATACAGATCAAGCAATCATGTTAGATATTGACTATACCTTGCCAGCAAATGCAACTGACATGGGGATTATCAGAATCCATATGAACGTCCTTATACCCAAAGACTTTCCTGCAGCAAATAACAAAAATCATATATAAAAAATTAAAAAGTGAGTCAATTAAAATTCAGCTTTCATCCATAAAGTAACAAGTCAATTAGACAAACTACTCCCTTCGATGGAAAATCTCAGATCAGTTGAAAACCCCCAATCAATTGAAAACCCCCAAATCAGTTGAAAACCCCCCAATCAATTGAAAACCCCCATGCTTCAAAATTTTTTTTTGAAAACCCCCAAATCAGTTAAATCTCTGCTATAAGTTCAGTATTTGATTTGGTGATTTAGATATTTAGAGAAATGGAAATCAATCTCGTTTCTAACCTAACATTTTCTGAAGCTAACCTCTTTCAAACAATCTCATTAAAAATCAAACTTCCATCTGAAGCACAGACCGAGTTCGTCAAAAATCAGCTTAAGCAAATCTGAGAGAAAATTCTCAGAGTAATCTTATCAAACAGCAGATAAGCATATGTAAATAGCATATGAATTGTCAGAAACTTAACTTGAGGTCAAACCCAATTGAGAAGGCAAATTCTCTGATAACTGCTCCATCAAACTTTCTCGTGTTTCTTTTCTTCCCCATCAAACATATCCGCAACTTTCTCAAGGTTCTCCGGAAGGAAGAGAGATTTGACGAGATCATTAGTTAGCTAAATCATAACTTAATACCTCAAAATTTTCTCCCGTTCATATTTTAAGCCTCTTTCAAACGATCTCACCAAAATCCAGCCTCCGTCTGAAACACAAATGGAATTAATCATATAGCAACTTAACCAAATCTGAAAGAACATTCATAGAGTAATTTTGTCAAACAGGTTATAAGTATATGTACATAGAGATTCACAATGTCAGAAACTTAAATCGAGTTCAAACCCTAATTGTCAGTAGAGAAACTAAATTCTCTGGTAACTTCTCCAACAAAATTTCTCGGCGTTACGCTTCTTCTCCATCAAGTAGAAACCCTAAATATTTTCTCACCATAGCATCAACTGCAACAAGGTTCTTCGGCATGAAGATAGATTTGAAGTCGTTCCTATTATAATTGGAAGTAAAACTTTGGATAGAGAGGGTAGGCGAGACTGTACAAATAGGGGTGTGTCTTGAACTTTTAGGTTTCAATTTTGGATTCCCACTCGAATACACAGAGACTAGGGTATAAAAAATTCCCGGCATTTGTATGTGCCTCAAATTCTTTTGGCGGGATATTTAAATTAGGCGCCAAAACTTACCGCCAGGTTTCTTTAACCGAAAATTTGGCGCCTAACGAAATTGTGGCGGCAAATTTACATTGGACGAACGTGTTACATGTTTTTTTTGTTTCTATTGGCTAAAGTGATATCATACGGATCTCCCTTGATATCTTTGTGTGCAAATATGATCTCTGCCATAAGAGTGTGATGATGAACGGATGAGATGGCATTACGTGTGATATATGGACTATGATTTTTCTATTGGCCCAATAAATGACATACGCATTCTTGTAGGGACGAATGGAGGGAGTCCCTTCTATACTTTCACCATGTTAATATATATTTTTTGTGAAATGAATTGATAATCAGTTTTGTTCGATTTTATTGAACATGCTCAAACAGATTTATCCATCTGCATCATTTAACTAGTCTAGTAATTTTATTCTTTTTGAAATTACGTAAGTCAGTTTGAAGACAAATGGTCACACAAGATGAGTCGTGGTCTAGAGTAGACATGACTAGTTGTATCTGGTGAAGATGTACTCGGAATCAGAGTGCTAAATAACATGAGAGATCGATGAAATATATAAATATTTAGTGAAGACGGGTGACATTAGGTAAGATTGGCGTATAACGAAATCATAAGAAGCCATATATATAAATTCGATTTCAATTGATAAATAATCATATAAACACGTGGAATTCAGGAGAAATTGGTGAGGTCGAAATTTACATAGAGGTCATTCGCGTAAGGAATTCCATAGAAAAGACTTATTTAACTTTAAAAGTCATTCGCGTAAGGATTTACTTAAATCGATTATACAACATGTTTATTAGAGTCTTTAATCTTTTCACTCCAATGGTATATGCTTAGTGATTTACATGAGTCGATTCCAATTAACAGAAGTTTAGAAGAATGGGGAAATATTTATAGTCGATAACAGTTTTCTGACTTATGAACTTGTTTGATCTTATTGGACATACTTAAACAATTACATAAGTTGAATCCAAGACATATTCATCCATCTTTTTAATTCAAGCGATCTTATAATATTATTTGTTGAAATACACATAAGTCAAATTTAAGACAGATCATCGACTCTAAGATTCACTCAATTTTCTTGAGTATGCATAAACATTTATATAATTCAAATTCGGGTATTACAAATAAGATATTCTAGAATATCGAACTTTAAGATATTCTTTAAATCTCACTGGATTTGTTTAGTCATTCACCGAATTTGATCCCAAAATATATTCTTATGTATATCTCCATAATTTGTCCAACTTTTTTGATATGCTGAAAGATTTACATAAGTTAATTAATGGTAATCTCTTGAGGTCCGAAAAAAATCACTTCTAGTTTGGTAGACTAATATCAAGGCTAATAATGCTTGTTGTCATACTGGAGTACTTAATGAGAGCTAGGAAATACTCATCCTTGACCAGAGTATCGAATATGGATATGCTAGGGGTCAATCGTGAGTTTGTCCATATCATGGGTAGAAAAAATCAGTATACCTCAAAAGGATGTTTTAGGGGTCTGTCATGAGGCCCAGGATCAAATGGACAATGTATCTTGATGTTCTAGGAATCATTGAAAGGCCCAAGTTAGACAAGCCATGGCCTAGAGTAAACACGACCAGTTGTATCTCGCGGGCATGTAGTCGGAATCAGTCTATGAACTCAGATTGGGGCGAACTCCGTACTTACCGTAGACATTAAGTCTCTGCTCATGCTCAAGAGTCAGTCGTGGACGTCTGTTGAGTCTTTAGAGCCTACACGACCAACGTGTCTTGCAAAGACGTATGACAGGAATCGTGGGATTATGACCAACGTGTCTCGCGGGGATGTATGCTACATATCATGGATATAAGTGCCTTTTAGACCAATGGATGAGTCTCGTGAGAGTTGATTTTGATACATGATTACATATTTCTGAAACTATAGCTGAATCCATGGATGAGTTTATCTGTTAGCAACTAGAACCCAGGTTAGGGTCGAACTCGTCTTTTAGCGATCAGGGTTAAAATAAAGGTTGAACATTGTCTTTTCGTAGCGAGCTGAAGCCGGGGGTTAAGCTTGTCTTTTAACAATGATCATTGAAAACAAGGTCGAACTTGTCTTACAATAACGAGAGTTGTATCCGAGGATGAACTTAACCTTTGGCGACGAGGGCTGTAGTCAGGGATGAGTTTGACTTTTGAGGACGAGGGTTGTAGTCAGGGATGAACTAAACTTTTGGCGATGAGGGCTGTAGTTGGGGGTTGAACTTGATTTTTGGCGACAAGGACTCTGATCGAGTAAAAACTTCATCCTCTGGCAACAAGGGTGTATTTCATCTTTCGAACCACTTTATGAGCTGAGAAAACTCCAAAATGATCGTTTCCGTCCTTTTTGCGCGACCTTTAGTAAAATGACCAGTTTGCCCCTGCTTCGATACTTGATGAAAATGACTTTTTATCTCTAGTTATAAAATGACCTTTTTTCCCATAATATTTAAAATTACCACTTTACCCCCGGTCTCAAAATTTACTCGAATTGATTGTTTTACCCGTCCGCCAAATTTCACCATCTACAAGGAGTATAATATGTTGCCATTTGGTCTAATTTTCCATGGTTTCTATAGGTGATACCAATCCTAGCGGGGCGGGTACCATTTTATATAAGCAAAAAATATATATTACATCAACAAAAAAAATGCATTCCATCCTGGCTGACTGATCACCCAAATGGTAAGCAATCCTGTGATATTCGGTACGATGACATTTCAACTCTTTCAAAGTTAAAAAAAATTAAAAATGAAAAGAAAAATTAAGAAGTCCCAAATTACATAATTTTTTAAGCAGGAAATCCAATAGTTTCCTATACAACTCCCTCATATTCATTACCCGCACATTACATTTGTGGTTAAAGTAGACAACATGTCACAAAATTATTTTCATGCATATTCGATACTTATTTTTATTATTTTCTTTTAAATTTTTGTTACACTAAAAATTGATACGGAATAAGTCATTGAATTTGACTCTTTCACGTATATATGTAGTGCAAAATAGTGCCATAATAAAGATACAAAATTGGCACCATCTAGTTTTCTATATAGCCAGCAGAACCCTTGGATATTTTTGAACATCTTGATCAACAACAAAAAAAAAGAAAAACAACGTTGGAGTTAATACTCGTATAGCGGCCATGTAACATGTAACCAAGAGATATGCACGTCTTAAATGCACGCGTGAATAATCAGGGCCCTAGATACATCTTTATGGAAAACCGTTCCTGATTCGTTCTTGAACGTCCGATCTTTCTCGTGGTCGGGTGTCTCATTTTACTCCTATATTATGCTCAAAAGAGAAAGAAAATCTTAACCATAATCTTTTCACATTCTCTCTACACCTCCCTTTATCCCTCACCCTCTCTGCTATAAACCCTTCCTTAGCAAACATTACAATGATAAAATCTCTTTTTGTCTCTCTGTGTCTATCTCACTTTCTCTTATCAACAGTCATCACCATCACAACCACCCATTCTCCATCTTTGTTTGAAGATAGCTCATTATAATTATACCTGTAACTTGTATTCGTCAAGGCTGCATTTTTTTTCATTATTCGTATTTTCTGGGTTTTGAAGATCATTACTAAAAAATGATAATTAGAAGAACTAATGATAAGAGGAAGTGGTGGTGGTATTGTTAATATTGAAACTGAGCAGAAAAATTATGTTTTTTCTTCCAATAGTCATTCGTAAGTTGTTGTGGGTGATTTCATTTGCACGAGGGTCTTAACAGTCTGTTTAAGGAGATGTCGACACCACGGTACTTCTTCTTCTTCATTTGTCATTTTTTTTTACTTTATTTGAATTTAATCGAAACGGTGGAAAAAATGTTAATATCAAAAAATTTAGATATAATTTACTTTTATGCAGAAGAATTTTTTTTTTTTTTTTTGCTCGACTTAGATTTTATTTTGTTAAAAATGTTAGATTTCGATTTTATGTTTTCAGTTAATTCTAATCTTAGTATTTTATTTGCTTGCGTCTAAATGCAGAACTCAAGTTTGTCAATTTCGTAGGGAGGAACCAGATCTGGAATTAATGCTCCATCAAGTCTAAAAATCATATCTAAAATATTAGGTCGCTGCAGTATGAATATCCTAGTTTTTTTAGGCTTGTCCACTGGTATTTTTTAGTTGTTGCAGTTGGGTCCATAGGTTTTCATGGGATTGTATTTATTTTAAGAGATTGCATATATATATTTTTCTTATTTTTTTTGTGAAAAATGAAATTGTAATTTTTGTACAGAGAGATGACTATGTAAATTGAATTTAATAATTATGAAGTTAATATTTTGATTTAATTTGGTTCATATGTTTTTTTCTTCTCAGAACCGGAATTTTTAGGCCACCCCTAGTTGCTATAATTTCTGGCAGGTGCAAGGTAGCTACTAAAATTAACAACCATATTAATTGCCATATTAATTACAATCCTATTAATTACGATATTTATTTTCATATTAATTACGATATTAAATTACAATATTAATTAAAATTACAATATTATTAATTACCATATTAAGGAAGACATTGATTACCATAGTAATTATGATATTAATTACAATATTATCCATATGCCACCACATTAATTACAATCCTATTAATTACGATATTCATTTCCATATTAATTACGATATTAAATTACAATATTAATTAAAATTACAATATTATTAACTACCATATTAAGGAAGACATTTATTACCATAGTAATTATGATATTAATTACAATATTATTCATTGGAAAAACCTACAAAATATTAGATGCCACCACAGTTCTGGAATGATTTGGGAACTATATGCCGGCTAACAAACTTGTCGTTGAACAATTCGACAACTATTTGTCAACTGCAACATAGTTGCCTTAACCTATAACAATTATGAAATCCCAATATTTGGCTGCTACCGAATTAATTGTTAAATGAATTCACAACAATGTTTTAGTGTAGTTGCCATATTATTTGACAACCACCTGACGACTACGAAAATGTAGTTGTTTAAGATTTTGGAAAGTGACTAACAACTCCAAAAACCAGTAGGTTTAGTTTGTCGCACTTAACAAGTAACGTGTTTGGAAACTAACTTTAAGTTTCCAAAAGTGCGCATAGCAACTAGTTGGTTTTGGTAGTTGCTATAACATTTGGAAACAACCCATACGGCAACTTAAGCTCGGAAACTACCATTTGTTGTCTTTCTGTTTCGCAACTAAAATATCATTTTAGGCAACTAAACTAGTATGGTTGCAAATACTCAGGTTTTTTGTAGTGTCACTCTGCGGATGCACCAAGCTACCATCATCATCTCCATCTCAACCACTCCTAACCAGCACTTCCATTTGTTGTAGCTTCTGCACCTGCAATGCCATTATCAGTACCATCTACAATACCACCAAACCCTTGAATATCCTCACTTCTTCATCGCCAACAGTTAAGAGTAACAGCTTACCCTTGTATATCAACGACACCACCAGTTGCAACATCATGGCCTGTAACTCATCTTCTCTCTGCCATTTCAACTACCCCAGCAGTACCAACATTCACTGAATCACCCAAAATTGAATCCATGCCTTAACTGCAACAGCAACACCATCTTCTGCATACCCATTAACTTCACCAGTACTCAAGAGTAATCACCAGTAGCAGCTCATCCTCTCTTGTTTCAGTTCAATCCCGATCCAAAACCCATTTCAATCCAGATTCATCTTTTTCTACATCAAATTGCTTATAACCAATACCCATTCTTCATAATTCCAGCAGAACTTAAATTCACATCTCAATCTCCTCAAAACCCTACTTTCTCCATTAATCTTCCTTGCTGGCCAGTTCTTCTAGAAATCGAAATTAAACCCAACTCTTCTCTTCAAATACGAGTTACAGAAGTAACCCATCTCTGATTTTTGAATCAATTTATTCATAGACTAAATCCCATCGATCTCTTCACAGCAACTCACATTCCATAGAAACCCTAGCTTCTCATCCATTTTCCTAATCTTCTCCTCTGAATATCGATTCATTAAGATTCATATTCTCAATCTCTCCCTGAATTCTCTCAATTTCCATGAAAATCCACAACTATTTTCTCTCTGGTTTCTGAATTCCTTTCTCAGACAACAACAGCACACTCAAAACAAATGTTGAGTTTTTCCCTCGATTCTAGGTTTGGTAATGACCAAAACTATACAAATCACCCAGAAATAGGATAAGGGCTTCCAAGGTGATATTTGGCCTGTCAGTTTCGGTGAACTGACTACTTAATCTTTCTCTTTGCTCAACTGTCAGTTGCGAGGAACTGACAACTCATTCTTCACCTGCGATTTGATCTTATTTCTCCAAATGAACGCTTTCTTCTTCCTCGAATTTTTCCACCACAGCAGCCGCCTCTTACATCTCAAATCCACTTCTTCCTTTTGACTTCTTATCATCACTAAAGCAGTCATGCTTTTCAGACAAATATTTGCATCCTAAAGCCGACATGCTTTTCTGATAGAAATTAAGAAATGGAAGCAAATAATGAGAAATAGTTCGTCTCCAACCGCAGTTGCACATGAGATGAGACTTTTGCGTTGTTTCTTCTTCTTTTGTTCCAAATGACTCCAAAGTACCTAAACACTCAAAATCAAACATAAGATACATAATTTACAAGAAAACTTAGCAAAGAAAGCATAAACAATAGATAAATACCAAGGTGTTTTAGACACCTATCAACCCATCTAATAAAATAATAACTAATTTTTTCAAATCATAATTCTATTTTAATTAAGTGCAAAAGTCAAATAGAAAATAAAACAAATTCACCCATGTACGAAGTCCGGCTTCCTCCGTCGACCCAGTGTTGGGGTCTAGCTTCTCATGATGAAAACACACTCAAAAAATATAATTAATAGCTCAAATGGTGTTTACAATGGTGAAAATGAAGAAAAATTAAACGCAACAATTTTGCTCTACCAAAACTCCCCCTCTTTTTTCTCCTGTTTGGTCCTATTAGTACCCTATTTATACACAACAACCCATTACTCAAACATCTTTTCAAAATATTCTTCCATAACTCCACCAGATCTTCTCTTTGATGAAAGATATCTCAGGAATAATTTCTTTCTCCATTATCACACATCTTCCTCTATTTGCTAGAATAAAATCCTGGGGATATTTTTTTTTTTTTATTTATAAATAAAACCACAGATTTTCTTTCTCCTTTTCAATAAAAACAAACTCATCAATATATTATCTTTTTTAACTTCAAGATATGAAAACTTCTTGTATAATAGGCAACAAGATATCTTTGCCTTAAATCTTTGAGATCTCCCATAAATTATGTGAATCTGTTTCAAATGAATAAGAAGAGGGTGCCTCTATCCATTTGTTCATTTGTTGGGTGTCTTTAACAAGTTGGGTGACCGTATCTGAAATGATGGGTGCCTTTATCAGTTCCTCTGGATGCTTTTAACACTTTTTCGATCTATTTTTCCAAAAGAGCTTATTTCCTTGAAAAGACTTAAAACAAGTTTATTAGTGATAAAATGAGTCCCAGCTAATGTATTTATGGGTGAAAATGCTTCGCACTTTCGTGCTTATCAACATCCAAAGAAATGCTATTCTGTAGCACAACTCCAAGTTCATCTTCATTATTCAAATCAAACATTTGTTGCGCTAACAAACCAATAATATTAATGGGGAAAGCGGAGTGAACATCACTAGGATAGCGCATGGTTTCAAAAATATTGAACCGTATAATCTCCTTATCAAATTCCATAGTTAGTGCACCACTATCGACATCAATCTTCGTCTTTGCAATTTTCATAAATGGTCTCCCAAGAAGTAACGGAGTAGATGAACAATTATCAACATTGTGCATATCTACAATGTAGAAATCAACCGGAAAGATCAATTGATTCACTTGAACTAACACATCCTCCACGACTCCCTTAGGATATATATTGGACTTGTTAGCCAATTGAATAGTGATATTTGCCTCTTTTAAAGGTTCGTAATTCAAAGAATCATAAACATCGGCTGACATAACACTTATGGATGCTCCCAAATCAAGCAAAGCACGCTCGAATCGTCGGTTACCAATGGTAACGGGAACTGTGAATCCACCAGGATCTTCACACTTTGTAGGCATCTTCTTAAGTAACATAGTTGTAGCACTTTCGCCCACCTGAGTAATCTCATTAGAAATCAACCTATCCTTCCTTGTACACAAATCCTTCAAAACCTTAGCATACCTGGCTACAGTTCTGATGACCTCAATAAATGGAATGTTGATGTGTATCTTGCTGAAAATATCCATGATCTCCTTGTCTTGAGCTTGCTTCTTCAACTTGGCAAAACTACTAGGGAAAGGAGGTGGTATGGTAAAAGTGGGAACCGTGTCCTTAGGTTGGCCGTTTGAGGTTGGCTTTTCCTTTGGGACGGTTTCCTCTTCTACTTCCTTTTCGATGTCGTTACTAACACTTTTTGTTGATGTGGCTCTTCAGTTTGTCTTCCACTTCTTAGAGTGGCTGCATTAACGTGCTCTCTTGGATTCACAAAAGGTTGTGATGGGAGTGTTGTAGATGCATGAGCCTTTATAAGATTCATATTCGTTGCAAATTGCCCAACCTGAGTACGCAAATCTTGAATGACAGCATCGTTCTTTTGTTGATTTTTCATTACTGTTTCCTTAAGACCCTCATTAGAAGAAGCAAAACTCTACGTAGTTCGCAAGATGCTATTGAGCTTATCGTCTACAGATGAATTTGTATTATTTGCTTGATGTTGTTGTGGTTGCTGAAACTGTTGTTGAAAACCACCCTGTCTTGCGTATGGATTAAGAGATGCAGCTTGCTTGTAGCATAACTGAAATTAGGATGATCTTTCCAACCAGGATTATAAGTATTAGAATACGGATCATACCTGCGCCTTTGATTAGGAAATATAGCATTTACCTCAGCTTCATCTTCATATGAAGGAATGATCACTGCTACCATCCTTTGTACTACCTTCACTATGTTGTTCAGTCGTTGCTCTGATTGTGAAGTTTCTTCCATATTGATAACTCTTCTGACATTTGAGTTATTTCTGGTGTAAAATTGTTGAGCATTCGAAGCCATACTCTCAATCAAACTGGTTGCCTGCGAGATTGTCTTCTCAGTAAGTGAACCACCAGCAGCTGCATCAATCAAATTTCGTTGCTCTGGAAGTAATCCTTCATAGAAATATTGAATGATGAGTGTTGGAGATATGTTGTGGTGAGGGCAACTCGCCACCAACTTTTTGTACCTATCCCAATCCCAATATTCATAAAGAGATTCCCTAGTAATCTGAAGAATACCATTAATCTTCTTATGAACAGAGGCTGCCTTAGAAGCAGGAAAATACTTCTCTAAAAATAGATTTTTCATCTCCGCCCATGTTGTAATACTCCCTCGAGGAAGGTAATATAACCATTCTTCTGCTGAGTCTATTAAAGAGAATTGAAAAGCTTGCAACAATGTTGTATCACCGTCTTCGGTAATTTTCCTAAGACTTGTCATCTTCTGTTGAAATTGTCGAAGATGACGATTCGGATCCTCGCCTGGAAGTCCCTTGAACTTTGGTAGATGATGAAGTAGATTCGACTTCATCTCTACTGGGTTAGTGATTGTAATACACAGTGGTTGAGAATATAAGCATGGAGATGTCAACTCTCCCAGCTTCCTCTCCTGAGGTGGTTTGTACCGTCGTTCACCATTGTTGATGTAGAAGGTTCTTCTTGTTGCGTTTGCTGACGTGCTTGTAACACCGTTCCCCTCCGAGTTTGGATTCCGCACCTCTGGTATTCCCAGTCTTTCGGTGCCAGAGATTAAGTACCTGAAAACAAAAATCTAGAAAACGAAATTAAAAACTAAAAAGAAATTCTAGAAACAAGATTAAAACTAATAAAAATAACAACTAAAGCTACCGACTGCTCCCTGGAAGCGACGCCAAAATTTGATGCGTGTCGTGAGCGCAATCAAATTAATAATCTTATTTTCACACAATTATAAAAGCAATTGAAAAATATTAAGTTGTAAGCAATAGAGAGATGTGATCGAGGAATCCTTCTTTGTTAATAAACTATCAATGAATTAATATATTCATCTATCGTCATTAATCATAGATTATCACCAACCGTAAAATAACAAGTACGCTTAGCTATTCCCAAAATTCCTTATATCACTGGACAACAGGTATGCTTAGTTACCAGATTCTATTCGTATGGACCACCTTGAGGTACGCTTACAGGATGTAATTCATCGAATGCTTTAGGGTTTATGAATTTAGGCTTGATCCTAGTAGTTAGACTCAGTACGCTCGGTCTACTTGCTAGGGTTGTGTTTACACGCGATCGCTTTACAGAATCCCTCTGCAAGGTTTCAAGTTTTCTACTTGTGTAAGGAATTACTCAACAATTACGGATATCCTAACCCTTACTAGCAATAGATTAGACTAACAAATATATTTAGTTGGACACCTAAACAATCTGTCAATCAATCATAAGTATTTTAATAGTAAACACAAACGATAATCATATGAAGAAATCAAAATAGATTCATATATTAAATCAAATCAAGTTTACAACTTAGAATTCATCCTCAATCAATAGGTGTTTAGCTACTCATGGATGTAGAAACATCCATGATATACATATAAGAAAAGGTTAGAGATATCGTTACGATTGGGAATCGCTCCGAAACCCTAACTTTGATGTTTCTTCTCTCCAAGACTTACAATTTCGTGACCTAATGATGTGATATCATTTTACATAACCTAACACATTTGTATAGGTTTACATTGCTTGGTCTTCACGTATTTAGTTCAGTTCAAGAACTCGACCCGAAATAACGAAATAACGAATCCAAACGTGACCTTAGGCTTTCCCAGGTATCAATACATGTTTTCCACATGCTAAGTTCGCAAACCCAGTCCGCGAACTTCAAATTCCAGCAGAAATTTTCGGAATTAAAGTATGAAACCCGTCCGCGAACTTTGTTGTCTTCGGTATTCAATAAAAGCTTGTTTTGGCCACAACTTCTTCATACGAACTCGGAATGACCTCATTCTTTTTGCGTTCTTTTTATCTTTCAATTTTATTCAAGATGGTGATGATAAATCCTTAATTTGAATGAGTTAAGATCGGTATTTGTCCCTTCTCTTGATTTTGAGCGTTTTGCTCCTTTTCGTCGCTTTTCTTCCACTTCTCTTGGACTTGGGTGCTTGGATACTTGGGATACTTATATTCTTAGCTATTTTCAGAAATTTGTAGCTCCTTTTTGGATGATTCACCTAATAGAGACAAATAAGAGAAAACATGAGTAATAATACAAATATATGCAAGAATAATAGCTAAAACAAGTATGGAATGGATACTAAAATCATATGAATTATGCACTTATCAAATTCCCTCACAATTATATTTTTCTAGTCCTCGAGCAAACTAATACTAAATCCAAAAAATCCATGTCGTGAGGATACGGTTACTCTTAGCCTGAATAACAGGCCATTAAACCCCTAGGTGTCCCTAGTGGACGAGTTATAGTCTCGTGAGGGCTTACAAGAGGTATACCCACAAAACCTACTCCTATTTCTCTCCTTGGAAGAACCATCAAGGATAGAAACAAAGTAGAAAGACAAATAATTAACTTGCATATGTTCTTTAGATACAAACATCCCATATACATTCCAATCAACACACATAAGCAATTACTTGCGTGTGACATTCAACCTGATTGCAAAACTCCACTAAGATAGTCATCGTACTTGTTGCAACGTTTATCACAACACTCGCATACTGAAATCATGTGGATAGATAAGAAAATGGAGATGGAAAAGTGAAGTGTACAAATGTTAACTTAAGCGAAAGATGTTACTCACAACACTTGTATGAATGTCGTCAAAGGATTCTTATTTATAGCGCAATAGTTGAGAGAAGCACCCATTTAACTTGACCACATGATTAGATACTCTAAGAGCATGTTTGCTTTTTAACAAGTATGCGATAGCTGCCTTGGATCCTGCGTTCCACGCTTGCTTAGGCGACGGAGACAGAGACAACGTTTCACGCATACTGCCACCCAAGTGTCAAGAACCTCATCAATAGTCTTTTTTGACTTGCTATATAATGATGATATGGTTTTTGTTTCATCGACTACATGATTAGATGATCTAAGAGCATGTTCCTTTTCAGCAAATACGTCATAGTTTCCTTGGATCCTGCGTTCCACGCTTGCTTAGGCGACGGAGACGGGGACAACGTTTCACACATATTGTTATCCAAGTGTCGATAAATGAAGAGGAGCCTTATATAAATGTTTTTTTTTTCGTCTCACTCTTTATGAGTGTAAGACAATTGTCTTTGGGGATTTTATATACTCAACCAATGATTACCTTGCTACAACATCCGCGGTAGTATCAAGATCCCACCAAATCACTTTTAGAGAAACATAAACTGCAAAAATAAAAAGAAAATGATTCAGTAATAATTAATTGTGAGGATGAATCTTTCAAATGACTACCATAACTTAGTTTCACATTCAATTATGAACGTATATATTTAAGGATTGTGAAATCATAAAATGGAACTCAATCTATAGCCGTAAGAACTGTTTCAACCTTAAAAAGGTTTAGAGTGTCATCCAAAATAGCTCATAATTAACTCCAAAAGATGAAGTCACAAGAATGCAAGAAATAAAAGAGTATTATTATTATTATGTGTATATGCAAATAGTAGATACTAAATGCTCCCCCACACTTAAACTCAACATTGTCCTCAATGTTCAAAACCGAAAATTCTGATTTCTGACATAACAGCCCTAAAAAACTCGAAAACAGTACCAATGCGTAAGGAACTAGGAAAAACATCCTAAACGAAAGTTGTTCTCCTACGTCATTTATATAAGGTCTCAAAAGGGAACAGTGTTTCGAAAAATGGTATGACTTTTATGGCCTCTGGACTGACTGATATGCAATCTGAAAAAGTTCGGTAAAAACACAGAAGATCAAATGTCCAGGCCTATCGCTCCAACTTAACAGAGTCCAATTCAGATTTTCTCTTTGTAAAAGAAAGGTGAGTTTGTCCTCTTTAAAAGTTGGGGTCAACCACTCAAATCAGACTCCGTATGAAGTCTCGAGAGCTATTTTCGTGACAAGTGCGCAGTTAGAATTTTCTGACGAGAATTCGTCAAAACTTTCATTATAGATATAGGACTTGTAAAATATAAGATGGGAATGCAAGATATGATATGAAAAACTAAGAAAACTAAAAAAAAAAAGATAGAGATACAAAACCGATGGGTTGCCTCCCATTTAGCGCTTAGTTTAATGTCCTCAACCCGACTTGCCATTCCAGTGATGCTACTCCTCCAGAGGGAGTGAATCTTGAAGTCTCGTTACTTATACATTATCTTTAAAGAAGTTTTCATAATAAGGCTTCAATCTATTGCCGTTTACTTTGACGGTTATTCCATTTTTTGTACTAGTAATCTCAACTGTACCATAAAGGAAAAACATTAGTAACAACATACGGTCCGATCCATCTGGACCTTCGCTTCCCAGGAAATAATCGAAGACGAGTATTAAATAAAAGAACTTTTTGACCCACAACAAAACTCTTTCGAGAAATCATTCTGTCATGGGAAAGTTTTGTCTTCTCCTTATATATACGAGAACTCTCGTAAGCATCATTACGTATCTCCTCTAGCTCGTTAAGTTGTAACTTCTTTTGTTTCCCCGCATTGTCATAATCCATGTTGCACATCTTTATCGCCCAATATGCCTTGTCCTTAAGTTCAACCGGAAGATGACAAGATTTGCCATAAAACAATCGATATGGAGACATACCAATCAGTGTTTTTTACGCCGTTCTATATGCCCAAAGTGCATCATTAAGCCTATAACTCTAATCTTTCCGTGTAGTGTTCATGGTTTTCTCAAGAATGGATTTAATCTCACGATTCGAGATTTCGGCTTGCCCACTAGTTTGTGGGTGGTACGGCGTACCAACCTTGTGTGTTATGTTTTACTTCTTGAGTAAAGCATGGAAGGATTTCTGAAAATGTGAGCCTCCGTCACTGATAACCACTCTTGGTGTACCATGTCTAGATAAAAATATATTCCTTCACAAACTCACAAAAAACTTGAGAATCATTAGTAGGGGTGGCTTTAGCTTCCACCCATTATAATTGACAAAAGGACCAATAAAATCAATTCCCCACACATCAAATACTTCAACAGCAAGAATTGGTGTGAGTGGCATTTGATTTCGAGCACCTATATTGCCCGTTCTTTGACATCTATCACAAGATTTGCAAAAAATATATGCATCCTAAAATAGGGTAGCCAATAAAATCCACTTTCAAGTACTTTGAAAGCGGTACGTTTAGAACCAAATTGACTAACACATGCATAAGTATGACAAAAAGTAAGAATAGATAGAAATTCAGAATTAGGTACACACCTGCGGATGATTTGATCAGAACCGTATTTCCACAAGTTGGGCTCATCCCACACATACTGCTTGCCTATTTTCTTAAGCTTAAGCTTTAGAAAATTAGAGATTGTACTAGGTATTTGTCTTGTAACCAAGTAGTTCACTATATCCGCGTACCAAGGTGTTGAATCTTCAATTGAGAAAAGTTGTTCGTCTGGAAAACGATCTTGTAAAGGAAGTTCTTCTTCGGAAACAACAAGTCTACTAAGATGATCAACAACATTTTCAACACCTCTTTTATCCTTTATTTCATAATCAAATTCTTGCAGTAGTATAATCCATCGTATAAGTCTTGGCTTAGCTTCTTTCTTCTTTAATAGGTACCTAAGTGTTGCATGATCGGAATATACAATCACCTTTGTACCCACTAAATAGGATCTAAATTTTTCTAGTGCAAACACTATAGCCAAAAATTCTTTCGGTGGTGGAATAATTAATTTGTGCATCGTTTAGGATCCTAGATGCATAATAAATCACATGAGACAGCTTGTCTACTTTTTGACCCAAAACGGCTCCAACTGCATAGTCACTTGCATCAGACATTAATTCAAATGGTAAACTCCAATCCGGTGACTTAATAATTGGTTCAATTGTCAACAATTCTTTGAATTTATCAAAGGCTTCCTTGTACTTGTTGTTGAAATAAAAAATAACCTCTTTTTGCTATAATTTGCACATCGACATTGAGATTTTGGAGAAATCCTTGATAAACCGCCTGTAAAAACCTGCATGACCAAGAAAAGAACGAATTTCCCTCATCGAAGTGGGATATTGTAAGTTTCTTATTAAATCTATCTTTGCTTTGTCAACTTCAAGCCCCCGAGAGGACACAATGTGACCAAGCACTATGCCATGATTTACCATAAAGTGACATTTTTCCCAATTAAGAACAAGGTTAATGTCTATGCATCTTTTAAGCACAAGTTCAAGATTTTGTAAACAAAAATCAAATGAATCACCATAAACACTAAAATCATCCATAAATACCTCAATTATGCGTTCCAGGTAGTTAGAAAATATACTGACCATACATCTCTGAAAAGTGGCAGGCGCATTGCAAAGACCAAAGGGAATCCGTTTATAGGAAAACGTACCAAAAGGACAAGTGAAAGTATTCTTCTCTTGATCCTCCGGTGCAATAACAATCTGATTGTATCCCGAATAACCGTCCAAAAAGCAATAATGTGAGTGTCCCGCTAACCTCTCTAACATCTGATCAATGAAAGGAAAAGGAAAGTGATCCTTTCGGGTTACGACATTAAGATTTTTGTAGTCTATGCACACTCTCCATCCTGTTTGAACTCTTGTAGGAACAAGTTCATCATCTTGATTTTTAACAACATTGACACCTGCTTTCTTAGGTACCACATGTATCGGGCTAACCCATTTGCTGTCAGAAATAAGGTAAATCACCCCCACACTTAGCAATTTGAGGATCTCTTTCTTCACGACCTCCCTCATTGGGGGGTTAATCCTACACGGAGCATCATGTATAGGGTTAAAATCATCTTCTATTAGGATTATATGCATGCACATGGATGGACTAATGCCTTTGATATCAGCAATTGTCCAACCAATAGCCGTTTTCTGCTCTTTCAGAACCTTAAGTAGACGTTCTTCTTGTATTGGGGTGAGGTTCTTTGCAATAATCACCGGAAGTTCTTCTTTATCATCCAAGTACGCGTACTTTAAGTGATCTGGAAGCGGCTTCAGTTCTAGTTTCGGTTCCTTACAATAGAAGGTAATGGAACCTCACTAGTTACGGGTAAAGAAATATAAGAAATATTACCCGGTTTAGCTTCTTGTAGTGCTGTTAAAGCACCACAAATCTCCACCATTTCTTTGTCTAATTCAACATCCAGGTTCGGCTGTCCGTGAACGTCCAAAGAAATGCTATTCCGTAGCACAACTCCAAGTTCATCTTCAGTATTCAAATCAAACATTTGTTGCGCTAACGAACCAATAACATCAATGGAGAAAGCGGAGTGAACATCACTAGGATAGCACATGGTTTAAAAAATATTGAACCGTATAATATCCTTATCAAATTCCATAGTGAGTGCACCGCTATCGACATCAATCTTCGTCTTTGCAGTTTTCATATATGGTCTCCCAAGATGTAACGAAGTAGATGAACAATTATCTCCATTGTGCATATCTACAGTGTAGAAATCAACCGGAAAGATCAACTAATTCACTTGAACTAACACATCCTCCACGACTCCCTTAGGATATATATTGGACTTGTTAGCCAATTGAATAGTGATCTTTGCCTCTTTTAAAGGTCCGAGATTCAAAGAATCATAAACACCGGCTGACATAACACTTATGGATGCTCCCAAATCAAGCAAAGCACGCTCGAATCGTCGGTTACCAATGGTAACAGGAACTGTGAATCCACCAGGATCTTCATACTTTGTAGGCATCTTCTTAAGTAACATAGCTGTAGCACTTTCGCCCATATGAGTAATCTCATTAGCAATCAACCTATCCTTCCTTGTACACAAATCCTTCAAAACCTTAGCGTACCTGGGTACGGTTCTGATGGCCTCAATAAATGGAATGTTGATTTATATATTGCTGAAAATATCCATGATCTCCTTGTCTTGATCTTGCTTCTTCGACTTGGAAAAACGACTAGGGAAAGGAGGTGGTATGGTAAAAGTGGGAACCGTGTCCTTAGGTTGGCCGTTTTAGGTTGGATTTTCCTTTGGGACGGTTTCCTCTTATATTTCCTTTTCGATGTCGTTACTAACCTCTTTTTGTTGATGTGGTTCTTCAGTTTTTCTTCCACTTCTTAGAGTGGCTGCATTAACGTGCTCTCTTGGATTCACAAAAGGTTGTGATGGGAGTGTTGTAGATTATAGATGGGGAAAAACGGTTTGCTGGCTTTTTAGGAAAGTGAAGAATCGAGCATGTTGTCAGAGACTCCTCGACCGAGAAAACTGCTGAACCTCACACAGATGCACTGCAAAGGGAGTGCTTAGATTCAAGAAATCAATCTGTAGGACTCCGGCCTAAACCAAGTCAATGGACATTCCAGAGTCAATTCGGTCACAAAGAGGGAGATGGGTTGATCTATAGGAGGGAAGATGAAAATTGTGTGGAATCAATGATGATCAAAGATTTTGGATGTGTTGAAGGTTTCTGCAATAATTGGTAAACTGTGAAGTTTGGATAATCTCTGATGGATTGATGAATTCTTGAGAGTAGTTACCCAAGAAATTTTATGTGGACGATTGCTGATGATGTCCTCAATCATGGATTCAGAGACTTATTTATATTGTCAGAGTTATGAACACATTGATCCCTGTAAGTGTGACGGTTTCTTGAGTGAAAGAGTGGGAAAGTGGGAGATCGTGTTAAAATCAGTTCCATGTCGTGTGGAGACTTGACTGATCGTGCACCCACTACTTTGCTATCTCCTTCAACCGTTTGCACAACTTACGCACATTTCTCGTCGTGGATGAATCCACGTGTCGTAGACCGCCAGACCAAAATCCTAAGTGATATCCCCCCATTTGTGACGTGATTGATGTCTCACAAATTGTGGAGTCTGCAAGGCAGACGTGTTTTAATTAGTCAGTTATTGACTGATTAGACAGTGAGTCTAAGTTTTGTTGAATAGAGCATGATTGACGAATGCTCAGTGATTCATGAGTATTAATGTTGCTCGTCCGAGCAAATATTGTAAATTTGAAGAGTTGTTGAATATTGATGAGTTACTGAATATACATGGATTATTCGAGCAACTGAGCAAGTATTGCTCGATTCGACGAATTACTGATAAATTACTGAATATTGATAATTTGATCAATATTTGAGCAACTGAGCAAGTATTGCTCAATTTGAAAAACTGATAATTTTGACATGCAACTGAGCAAGTATTGCTCAATTCGACAAATTACTAATATTATTAAATATTGATAGCTGGATCAATATTTGAGCAACTTAGCAAATATTGCTCAATTCGACGAAATATTTATTGGTGACGTGACCCAATAAAATATTTTATATTGGTAGATTACCAAAAATTATATGATTAATTCAGATGTTGGTTGCTGAATCCATCATAAATTCATTAGTGTTTGAATCTTGCTCCGAATGATGATTCGTAGAACATTTATTTGAAACCCTAGTTTCAGATCAATTATTTGTTAACTGATGAATCGCTGAAAATAGGTCACGAGTGATAGAGGGACCGACCACATGGGATATGGCATCCATGTGGTGCTCAGTGCTCGAGTGAGCATGCACCAGGGTTCTCAGTTGCTGAAAGAATGATGATTAAATGCCGGATTCATCATTTATTGAAATATTGCTGGGTTCAGCATTAGGTGATAAAATCTAAGTATGAAAGATGGGAGACCGACCAAGAGGGCATGGGGCCGACTCTCGGTGATCACGAGACCAGCTTTTGGTCGTTTGAGCAATCCCCGGGTTGGTTGGAGAGAGTTTGGGCCCAATATGAGCAATTGAGCAAATTAGGTCAGAATTATGAAAACGTGCGGGACCGGCTTTGTGCAAGCTCTAGGGATGACTCTAGTCGGTCAAGAAGGCATGCACGTGTTGTCGTGGTGTCCGTGTCTCCGTACTGAGAGTTTCAGCATAATGGAAGAGGCATGGGACCAGCCACGGCTAGGGCACGGCCGGCCGGCTGGTGGGCACGGTCGGCCGGCTGGTGGGCCCGGCCCCTGGCGCCTCTTATTATTTTATTATTTTTTTGTTGTTTTTCTCCTGTTTTGCGTAGGATTCCTCATCTGTCCATATTTTTGAATGCTCGTTTGTGCATCCGGGTGCTCAGTCGTGCATCATTGTCGAGTACACTTGCACCATTTTTGTGGGGCTTACTCGGTGATGGTCCAGATGCTCATTTGTTGAGTATTTATTACTAATTTATGAATTTCAGTGGAGAATGATTCATGAAACTGAGCAATAAAAATGAGTATTTGTTATATTATCAATTCATAGGATCAGTCGTGGATTCGATCATGAAATCAGAATAATCAAATTATGTATTATCATTCCATGAGATTAGCCGTGAATTCGATCATGAAATCAGAATAACGAGATGATACAATTGTTTATTGCCATTCCATGGGATCAGGCCGTGGATTCTACCATGGAATAGGAGCAATAATAGATCATTCTGGGAATTCAGTGGTAAATGTCACGGAAGAATTAATCTATTGCAGAAGAGATATTATCCAGTTAAAGCGTCATACCCATTCCGAAGGTGCATAGTCAGAAGACAGCGAGTTGCCGAAGTCCTGAAGACGTTGTTGCTCTCAATCTACGGAGAACCGCCTGGATCTATACACGGTCTCTCTACATAGTCAGGGAACAATGAGCGTCACCGACGTCCTGAAGGCGTTGTTGCTCTCAATCTACGGAGAACCGCCCAATCGTGCTTCTATGTAGAGGCAGGTCTCTCTCACGTAGTCAGGGAACAGTGAGTGTCACCGACGTTCTGAAGGCGTTGTTGCTCTCAATCTTAATGAGAACCGCCCAATTACGTTATTCTACATAGAGGACATGTTGAAATGCGTGGCACTGAACGCTCAGCTAGTGGAGGCCTTTCAGGAAACATATTCATCATGGCTTCGTAAAATATGAATCGTTGCATGCCTGAAAGCCGTGTCAAAAACATGCCTCATGATTTTACGGTTTTGCCCTTTGTTGAAAATCCACCATCAACATTAAGTCCCCTGCTTAGTGAGGGACAGTCATGTTCCGCAGTAAGCATTAGATGGTGATTTTCAGTCGACGAGATCAGTGGTTGAACTCAATCATACAAAGGTAGTTTCAGAATCCTCGATTTGCCCCAACGGTGTCATGTACGAGCAAATGCATAGATAAGGACCCTGATAGCAAGATAGTGTGTCATATCGTGAGCATGGAGAGATGAGTCACCGCTGATTTGGACGCTCGAAGGCTCGGTTTTGGTCAGTTTAGCATTCGTGGGCCCAAAACCCAAAAGAGGAAACCCATGTGTTTTAGGTTTTGGAAATAAAAATAATATTAAAGGTATGTAACCCTAATATTTTATTTATTTTTTTGTCGTGTACCTCTTCTCTTCACCATCTTCACGAGTTCAGCAAGGAATGAAAAAATTTTCCGGAGGACCGGCGCCGATCAACGTCCGACCAGTTTCCGGCCGGCGAAAGGTCAGTGCAAATTTTTTTTTATTGCTTTTCGTTCTATGATTCATGAGTTGTTCAAAAAACAAAAAAAAACCCACAGTTGCGAGCATGCGTAGGATTCATGAAGAATTTTTTTTAGAAAACGTAGGTATTGCTAGGAAACAAGCAAAAATCCCTAATATGGAAGAGATACACAAAATTTTGAATAGACATGGTCTAGTTGCAGTAGTAAAAGTTTTGTTTATTAGGTTTCATGAAAACCCAATTTTTTTTCGAAGCATGAACTTCGTAGATACTTTTAGAAACGTAGGTTTGTTCGTAAGGGGGAAGTAGTCAAGCTCTGCAACTCGGCGAGTGAATCGGGCGAAAATTTTCTCTCGATCTTTATTTTTTGTCTACTTCAACTTCATTAATTCAGGTGAGTTTCATTGATTATAATTAGTGATAATTACTTCAGGTGAATCACCTATTGTAATGATTGTTTTTAGTATTAAAATCTGAAGTTAATATGTCGGAAAATTTAAGACTCAATCGGATTTTGAGATTGCAAGAAATCTCAGATCTGGTGAGGATTTGAGTCCACCGAATAATTCTGCTACTGTCTTCATTTCTGATGTGGCAATTGATGAAAGTTTAGAAGAATGTAAGTTTAGTTTAATCAGTAGATTAGATCTTGTCAAGCTAAAATTGATAGTTGCTGAAACAAACTTGAGAAAACAATGGAAGCTTATTGGTAAATGTCAAATTATTCCAATTGGTAGAGGTTTTTTCATTATCAAGCTAGAGAATGGTGTAGATATGAAACATATTTATGAAGGTTTTTGGGAGGTGGAAACTCAAGTTCTTAGACTCCGATATTGGGAGAGAGATTTCAAACCAGAGCTTCAAAAAACTTCTTCTGCTTTTGTTTGGGTTGTTTTTCCAGGATTGAGCATTGAATACTGGAAGGAGAATATTTTGATGACAATGGGTACTGCAATTGGAAGACCAATTAGGGTTGATGACACCACATTGAAGAAAAAAATTGGATACTATGCTAGTATCTTGGTTGAAGTTGATTTATCAAAGGAAAATCCAAATAAAGTTTGGATTGAATCAAAGTATGGTAAATTTGAACAGGCAATTAGAGTATCTAATGTTCCAAAATTCTGTAATCATTGTAAAATGATTGGACATTATGTAGCAGAATGTAGAATAAAGAGAAGAGAGCAAGCACAGAAGGAAAAAAAAATGATGTACCACCTCAACAACATTGGAGGTATACTCCTAAGAAAGCTCCAGCTAAACCTGCAGTGGGTTTTGACATTTTTCCTCCTCCTCAACAAAATACTCAAGGAGAACAATTTTCACAGGAAGCAGTAAGTAACAATGTTTTGATTCCATTTAATGGGCATCTAGAAACTATTGATGAAGATAATATGTGTTTCAGTGGTAGCTTAGATTCTACTCAAGAATTCCCACAACTTTCTGTTGAGAAATTACTAGAAGTTGGTAGTCCTCCTATACACAATATAACTCCAATAACAACAGAGGAATCTGCCGAAGTAATTACTGCTCAGGTTTTATCAAATTTGGAGGAGGGTGAATGGAAAGATGTTTCTGGTAAAGCAACTAAAGCAAGGAAACTCAATGTTTCAAAAGAAAATTCATCTAGTGGTAAAGATTTTGCTTCTCCTAGTAAATTTAATGTTTTGCTAGAGGTGGCTGGTAAGCAGGAGCCAGCTAAAAACATGAATAAGCCTTCAGAAGGAAAAATATTTAAAACTGCTCCAAATGTGGTTACTAGGAAGCAAGCTAATAATTCAGTTGGTAATAATTCTGTTGGGGGGAGATCTAATACTTCTCACAATTCTCAATCTCTATGAGAGTTGCATACTGGAATGTCAGAGGTGTGAAAAGAATTCAAGTCACTGACAAACTAAGGAGTTTACTTAAAAGTTTTAGTCCTTCTCTTTTGTGGATTTCTGAACCTAAAGTAAGAGCTTCTAAGAGTATTATAAAACAATTGAATTTTCCTGGTATGAAAAAAATGATTATTCATAATTCTATTGAGTTTGTAAAAGGTAATATATGGCTTTTCTGGCATGCTTCTTTATCCATTCCAACAGTGGTGTTATCTACAAAGCAATCAATAACAGTGAAGGTTGGGGAAGTTTTAGTAACATGGGTTCATGCTGCTTGTCTCATAGTTGATAGGAGAAGTTTATGGGAAGATTTGAAAAATATAAATGAGTTGAATCTACCATGGCTAGTGATTGGTGATTTTAATGTTGTTCTTTCTTGTGAGGAAAAAAAAGGTGGAAGGCAACCTTTAAAGGTAGCAATGCAAGACTTCAGAGATTGTATTGAATATTGTAATCTTATTCAAGCCCCTAGAACTGGAATTAAATTTTCATGGTGCAACAACAGAGTAGGGAAGAAAAGGATTTTATGTGATCTTGACAGAGCATTTTATAATCTTCAATGGCTGGAGTGTTATGTGACTTGGTGTTATAAGGTGGGAGTTAGAGGCACATCTGATCATGGTGCATTACTTGGTGGAGTTGCTCAGAGTGATAAACCACACAATATCCCATTTATATATCAATCTGTGTGGACCACTCACCCTGGTTTTCTAAAAGTAATTCAAGAGTCATGGGAAGTTGAATGTGAAGGAAACCCTGCTTTCTGCTTTACTAGTAAACTGAGTAGGTTAAAGGATATACTTAAGAAATGGAATTAGGAGGTTTTTGGTGATTTAAGAGTGAAAGTTAAAACTACAAAAGAGGTAGTTCTAAAAGCTTCTTTGGAGTCTGAAGCTGATCCAGAAAATATTGTACTTCTTAATAACTTAGTCACTGCAAGAGGACTACATGAGTTGGCTTCACAACAATACAATGAACTAATGAGAAGCAAATCAAGAGTGAAATGGGTGAAGGAGGGTGGAGCAAATACATATTTCTTCCATGCAAGTCTGAAAATTAGGAAAGCTCAAAATAATATCACAGAACTTGAAACTCCAAATGGTGATGTAGTGACAACACAATCTCAAATTGCAGACATTTTAGTAAAACATTATCACAAGAAATTTGAGCAGAAAACTGTTAATTTTGAAGAGGATCTGTTTGAAGCAATTCCAAACATCTTAAATGAAGAAGATAATGATTTACTTGATGCATTGCCTAGTCAAGAAGAAATAAAGAATGTTGTTTTTGCAATGGACCCAAATAGTGCTCCAGGTCCAGATGGTTTTCCAGGATGTTTTTATAGATATGCATGGGAAGTGGAGGGTGCTGAGCTTATGAAGAAAATACAATTTTGCTGGAGGAATAGATTCATCCCTAAAGGTTTTAACTCTAACTTCTTATTTCTTCTACCAAAAATTCAGGGAACCAAGAAAGCTGAACACTTTAGGCCCATTGGTTTAGCAAATTTCAATTTTAAAATCATTACTTGAATCATTACTACAAGGATTAGTAGAGTACTAAGTAGAATCATATCAGAGCAACAGGGTGCATTTATCAAAGGGAGAAGCATTCATGAAAAAATTATTTTGGCTTCAGAGCTTTTGAATGAATTAGATACCAAGAGGAGAGGTGGAAATGTGGGACTTAAAATTGATATTACTCAAGCCTATGACTCTTTGAGTTGGGAGTTTCTATTTGAGGTACTTAGAAGATTGGATTCTATGAAGTGGGTATTCAATGGTTAACAAAAATCTTTGAATCAGCTAGAATTCCTGTTCTTATAAATGGTGGACCATGTGGTTTCTTTGAAGTAGGGAGGGGACTGAGACAAGGTGATCCATTGTTACCAATAATGTTTGTGCTAGCAGAAGAGGTATTAAGCAGAAATATTACAAAATTAGTACAAATGGGTAAACTTCAACCAATGGTGAATAGAGGTGGATGTCAACCTACACATTTGATGTTTGCTGATGACATTTTCTTTTCTTTTTTGTAATGGTCACAAAAGAAGTTTGGAGAACTTGATGAAATTGCTATGGAAATATCAGATATCTTCTGGTCAAGAAGTTAATAAAGCAAAAAGCAAGTGTTTTGTTGGTGGAGAGACTGATCCAAGAAAACAAGGCATTGCTGAAATGTTGCAAATGGAATTATCTTCATTCCCAGATAAGTATTTAGGTGTCATTTTAAAACTAGGAAGAGTTAAAAATAATCAAGTTTGGGGGATAGTGGAAATGATGCAGAAAATGTTAGCAAGGTAGATGGGAAAATTACTAGCTTTTTCTACCTGATTAACTTTGGTTAAATTTGTGTTGTAAAGCATGCCCATCTATAATATGTCAGTATATAAATGGCCTAAGAATGTCATAAAGGAGTGTGAAAAGATTATAAGGAATTTTCTATGGTATGGAGATCCATCTGTGAAAAACTTGTCACTGTAAAATGGGATGAAGTGAATGCACCAATTGAAGAGGGTGGATTGGGATTGAGAAGACTTGAAGTTATCAATAAAGCACTGTTAATGAAGATTTTATGGAAAATAGGAAATGAAGATGTTGAATGGACAAAGTTTATGAGGGAAAAATATAAAGATAACAAAGGTGAATGGATAAAATATCATAAGCAATCCTCAGTATGGCCAGGAATCAAGTGGGTAATTACTGAAATGCAAGAAGGTTGTAGGTGGATTGTTGGGGATGGAACCAACATTTCTGTATGGAAAGATAAATGGGTTAAAGATTCTACTTTGCTAGAGTTGCATACAGATGATGCACATATCCTGCAACATAATGACATGAAAGTAAGTGACTTAATCCATAATGGTGAATGATGCATACCTGCAGAAATGTGGATTTATTTTGATATTACAGAATTACCAGTTCTGGTGGGGGGAAAAGATAGAAGAATACGGGCCAAAGATAAAGTTGGGAATTTCTCTGTTGCAAATGCTGTGCAAATGATCAGGAAAAAGTATGAAAAGGTATCATGGACTAAATATTTATGGTAACCTTGTATTCACCCATACACATCTACAAATCTATGGAAAATACTAAGGGGTGCATGTGCAACTGAAGAAACAGTAAGGAAGAAAGGTTTCTCCACAGTATCTAAATGTTATTTGTGTGGTAAAGATCAGGATACAATGGACCATATTTTATGGCATTGTAATTTCAGTAAAGCAGTATGCATTGGCTGTGTGGTGTGTTCTATTGTCCAGTTCCCATAAATTTTGAAGAAATCTTATCTTTTGCTAAACAGAAAAGCCCTGCAGTCAAAGAGGTATGGTATATTTGTGCTTTCAATGTCATGGTTGAGTTGTGGTTCACAAGAAACTATGTTCTTCATGAAGATGCAACTCCATCAGTGGACAAGATTAAAAGAAGAATTACAGGAATAGCAAAAGAAGGCAAATTTAGAACGAAAGGAAGAAGATGTGGTACAATGTATGATCTTCATATATTGATATTCTTTGAAATATCAGGCATTCCAGTTCATGTGACCAGTGCTAAACAAGTTTTCTTTAAATACTCTGCTCATCATCAAATTTTAATCTGTTGTGATGGTGCATCCAAAGGGAATCCAGGTATAGCTGGTATTGGATTTATTGCAAGAAACCACGATGGAGATTGCATGGGAGCTGCTTCAGGTGGATTAGGGATTGCAACAAATTATTTGGCAGAAGTCATGGCATTGATTGTTGCAGGTGAATGGGCTATCACAAAACAATGGGAGGAAGTATGTTTTAGCTCGGATTCAAAATTTGTTATACTAGCATTCATGAGCAACAAGATTCCTTGGATTGTGCTAAACAGATGGATCAAGATTAAGATGAACATTCCTAAAATATCATTCAGGCATTCTTATAGAGAGGTGAATTTCTCTTCGGACTCAATGGAAAAGAAAGGGGTATTACTCAGTAGGGGAGAGGTGAATTACTATGAGGATAAACATCAGTTTTTAAGAAACTTGGAAACTGAAGATGGTTTGTATTTCAGGTTTTAAAAAGCTGTATTTTTAGTTGCAGGCTAAACTGTTCTTAGCTATTGAGTAGTTGGGCTTATGTAATGGGCTCAACTTTATTTTTGTTTATTGCCCAAAATTGGGCTTTCTGTTTATGTAAATTGAAATTTTTAGTAATAAAATTCATGATTAAGCAAAAAAAAAAGGTTTGTTCGCAAAATGTAATAAATAATGATCTTTAGGGTTAAAGGAAATTTTGAAAAGACTTGGAGTTCATGATAAAATTTGTTTATGAACTTCCAAAGTTTTATTTAGAATATGTGGACCTTTGCAAAAATAGAAAAGACCCCCGTTCCATAAACGAATGCTCAACTGAGCAAAAAAAAAGTTTTTTTTTTAAATTATTTAGTGAGTTATTTGGCTCACGAATTTTTAAAAAAAAATAATGGTACGTGACTTATTCACGTTCTATTAAACAGAAATCAAGTTTTGATTTATGAAAAATTGTTGAAAGTGAACAATTTATGAGTTGATGAATTCCTAGTGTATATATGAGTTTAGTGATTTCATAGTGTATGTACACGTAAAAATCAGCGAATGTTCACATGGAAGGTTATGTGAATTATTCATAGTTTCATGAAAAACCAATGTTCGACTTTAAATGATAAGTTTTTTGCTCGGCTTTGCAGGTTTGAAAGAACGAGCAAGTTTTGGGGTTTTACGCTGTTATCACTAAGTTCGTGAAATCGTAAATAGGTAAGAGTTAAGGATTACCATTTTTGTAAACATTGATGTGAGCATCATAATTGTTATGTTGCTTTAATTCTATTGTGCTGATGAAGTTCGTGTATGGATGTTGCAACAACTTTGCAAAGATGACTCAGTCTCGTAGCACTTCTGAAGACGATGTTTCTTCTAGAGAGGATGTTTCCACAGATGCATCTTCCAGATATGATGGTTCCTCCAGAAATGACGATTCTGAGATTTCTAAGGATAAAGAGGAAACTTCCAAGACTAATAATATTCCAATTGCTGAGGAAAAGTTCTTTGTGTACCCGTATATACCTGAAAAGCGTCCCTTAGGCTCCTCGTTTCGGCTGCTCATAAATCCCAGAACCACTGCTCAGAACAAGTTGGTGTCTCCTCCAGCAATAATTCGGTTTTGTTTGGAAGGAAAGAATTATTCGGCTTCTCATGTGGAATTCAAACTTTCTCAGAGGCCGCTGACACACTTTTCTGGATGGGCAAGGCATATTCTAGGCCATACCCGTGTAAGGACCTTGCTGGATAGTGCACAAGTGACACGAGCCATTCAAGCTGCTGGGGATTTGATCATTAATCATGACATACCAGTTATTGTAGATTTGCTTGCACGTTGGTGCGTTCCTACTCACGCCTTCATATGCATATGGGGGGAATTCACCGTTACCTTAGAAGATGTAGTTGCTTTGTTGCACCTTCCAGTTACCGGTAATTTCCCTGAAGAGATTTCAGCAGAGGAGAAGGAGATATCTAACGTATTGGAGGCCAAGATGCACGAATTCAATGAGTCTCCCAAGTCTTGCTATGCTCAATGGTTGTCGTATTGGTGGACGAGGGATGGAATTCCTAAGAAACCGGTTGATGGTACTTTAACAATTTGCTGCTTTCTTATGATTATGGCTCTCTAGGGATATCCTTGAAGATTGTGGACACTTGTTGAAGCCGTTTGTGATTCGTTTCGCCATAAAGATGGCTAAAAGTGAGAAACTTCCAATTGGTAGTCTATTTTTGGGTTCGTTGTTCTCCAATTTAGATTCTTTAGTTATAGACTCCAGTATCTCCGACGGCTTCATGAAAGTCGAAACATATGCCAATACCATGTTCCTCCAAGCCTTGATGTGGGAGCATCTTGAGAGTTACGCCCCAATTCCTCGTAGCATCTTGCAAGGACCCAAGGTCAATACTCATCATGCCTTTCTCGAGAAGAATAACGCCAGGATTATGCGTTGGTCCACAAAGCAGCCACAGTATAAGATATGTATTACTGACGTTCTGGAAATTGAATACGAGTTTCAACTTTCGCCCCTGGGTGTCGGTTCCTTCCCTTTTTTCGCAATTGATCACTTTCAATACTTCTGAAGAGAATGTCATGTTGAGTACTGGTGCTGGTCTGAGCGATGGAGAAAGATCTTTTATATTGAGTTGTACTCCCGGTTTCTTGATATCAGTAATGAATGGATAGTTCCAGGTAGAAGAATACAACATTGATAGAGCAGCTCGACAGATGGGCGTCGACCAATGTATCACAGGTCACCGAATGAACAAACCATCGGTTGAGTATTTGAAGGCTAATCTAGACTGCACTCATGTGGAGGGAGGTGAGTATTTATTCCCATGCTCTGATCGTGCTAATTTCGTGACTCCGGGTTACATAGACTTCTGGCGTCAGCAACTTGGGCGTTTGCATGAGTTTGCGATGGATGTCAAGTCCCCAGTTCGATAGTTTCCTTCCCCTGACATGATTTCTGATCGACCAAGATTGAGATACCTTTCCAGTGGTGATAAGAGGAAAACGTCTCCAAATGCGACACAGGTAAGTGCTTTCCTCATGATTTTAGCAAAAGCATGACATTCACACTTTTAATTATATTGTTGGCTCCATGGTAGGATGGTCGTGCTGTGAGACCTCGAATTGATGTAAACTCTCCAGACCTCTAAGAAAGTCCCCAGGGTGGAGAAGGAAGAAGCAAAACATCTCATAGAATGATACCGAATAATGTGCAGTCCCCTGCCGCTTCTTTAGTGAGTTGTTAGCACTTATCTTATCGTTACGATTTCCTTGTCCATGTAATCAGGATCTTGAATATTATTAATTTGTTTCAGAATTTTGCTCCATCGGTTATTGACGGTTTTCACCTTGTCTCTAAACGAACAATCCAGGAATCTAGTATCGATAGTGAAGTGGATGTAAGTATCCTTTGCGTAAGTGATTATGAATTTTACTTGATTGCAGTAATGACGATTATTGTTGACACTCCAGGAGGAGATTGCTGTGGAGAGACAACATGGCCATGATATTTGTTCATCTTCGAGTGGTGGAGAGAAAGAGAACCTTCGAGAGTCGGAATCGAATGGAGATAACGATGCTATTAATGTTAATGCCGACCATTCCAATCCTTCGGACGACTTCGGAAGTCCTCAAGTAAGTATCTATCTTGTATTATCTTCATAGAAGTATAATGTTTCTGATTTGTTGATGAATGAATGAAAATCCCAATGGATATATGAGAAATTTTGCCGAAATACGTCACCAGAAAATTCAGACCTCAGGTTTTTAGTTAAATTGTTGTAGAATCTTCATTCGACGTCGGAGTTTCGCGATCTGCATATGTATCTTCAAGCCCAGGAAATTCCCAATCTTTGGGAAAGAATATTTTTGAGTTTTGAGCATGTTTAGGGCCTGAAAAAGGAGAAACAGTAAACTTCCAGGAGACTTTCAGAACTTTTTCAGATTGTATGTTGTCCAATGTTTTGGACACATCTCCCAGATAGTTTATCCGATTGTCATGAAATTTTGAAATGTTGTATATAACATCCATACGAAGAGAATGGTATATGACCCAAACTTGAATTCCTTACCAATTGCTCCCAGTTCACCGTTGGATACAAGGCAGTGTAAAACCTCCTCAGCTGAGCTTGTTTGAAAATGTGTTTCATGACTTCTACACTATTTGCGCATGTCTTAGGTGCATAATAAGGAACTTAGATGATGTTAGTTCGCTTAATTTCTGAATTTTATGGTTTTATTGGGTTTCCATGCTTGAATCATTCTAATCCCATGTAATCTTCACATTAGGCACCAAATGTCGAAGTTGGGAACAATGGATCCAGTAATGATGGTTTGGGAAATCCCAGTGATGGGACCTCCATCCCTGCACCTGAGGGTCATGAAACGCTGGTTTTTGATGTCGTGGAGGTGGCGGAAACTCCAATTGTGCGTGAGATGGTGGAACCCGAATCGAGAATGGAAGAAGATGCTCCTATTGAAGTCGTCCCTATGATTACCGATGCTGCTGCTCCAGTGACTGAGAACCGGATAATAGTGCACGAGTATCCAACTGCAGGGATTTCTGTTGGTCCTTCATTTGGTGAGATACTCCCATATCACAAGTTTGTTGGCGGATTAAGCGTTCCCATCAGATATGTTGCTATGTACAAGAAACTGTGGGAGATGTATGGACACATTGTTGTTACTCAGGATCCTAAGCGTAGTTATTTCTTGACAAGGCAAGTAGAAGCCATCCTGCCTGTTATAAATGATATCCGCGTCACAGCTAGAAATGTTGTCACCTGGGATGTACTTTTTGATTGGGAGTACAACTTGAATAAAGCTGAAAAACTTGGCTTCAATTTGAGGTGGCTTCGTCAAAAGCTTGATGCTATTAGGAAAGCAGTGGAAGGTGACACTCCTTTCGCCACCAGTGATGCCGTGCTGAAGAAGATGGATGAAGTTGCTGAATTGACCAAAAAGATGGAGGTGGAGAAAGCTGCTTTGCAAGTCTTGGAGGATGCAGAAAAGCAAAAATCTTATTTTGCTGACTTTCTTTAGTTCTTTTCCCCTGATATCTTGAACCCTGGATTTCTGAGAGATGTGAGGCTTTTAGATTTTGGTTTTGATTTCTTGATTGGTTTTGAATTTATGAGTGACAAAGGATTTTCTTTTGGGTTTTGGGTTTGAAAGAGATTTTCTTAAATAAAGAACTTTTGATAAATTGCTGAATTCAAATACTGGATGCAAGTATTGCAAACTTTTTGGAGGAATTGAAATTACAGGTAAAAGAAAATGCTAAAGTGCAAACGTCAGATGTCTTGAGCGTTTTTCTTAGACATAAAACACCCAATGTTGAATGCTTCATGCGTCAAATATCTTGAGCCAATTCTCATGAATCACTAGGATACTTGCCTTGCCCTTGATGCTAGCCAATTTGTAGTATCCTTCAGCAACCGATTTGGCAATCATGAAAGGTCCTTCCCAGTTATAACTCTTTGTGGAATGCAAATTGCGTCTGGTTGCCTTAAGAACCAAGTCTCCTTCATGAAATTTGTTAGGCTTGGTTTCCCGGGCTTTGAATATTTTCTGTTGGTTCGGAATTCCTCGTATAGTGGGATTCCATGTTGGTGGAGCTTTCCAATTATGTGGCACATATGGACACTCGTGCAAAGGAGAATATTTAGGATATTGATTGTGAAACTCAGCCATTATCCTAGCGATGACCGTGTTAGTGAGATGATGGATTTGGAGAGATTCTGTGTCTAACCATTTGGTGAAGTATTACTGAGGTGAGACTAACCACTCATAGTGCTTGGTGATAGTTAGGTTTTGAGAAAAACTGAGTCCTCGGACTAGGGTAGCATATTTGAAAGTTGGTAATACATATGCATCAGGGGGAATAAGACTTGCCTGAGTGCGAAACCTTCTGACGAATCCGTGGGCGTTCTCCCCAAGTTTTTGTGTGAGTTCCATCAAGGCTTCGACTTTTCCCAAATGTTTGAAGGGTTGATCATCTTCCGAGTCAGAGCTTTCTTCAAAGGAGAATTGTGCAACTGAAGATAAAGACATCGCAACAACCTTTCCATCATGAGTCCATGTACGTCCCAGAACCATGTCATATCCTGGATCTTCTCGGATTATGTGAAATTTTATTTCTTGCCAGGTGATGAGTTTCTTCTTGTCGGGTGATGTCAGCGGCTCTGAGAGTCTTCAGAGGAATGATATGAATAGCAGTGCCAACGTCGACCGACGCTCGCTTGAATTCATTTCCCTTGAGGTGAACTATGGTGAGAAGTCCCCAGTCGTACATCTCCTTGTCTGTTACTGGAGGTTCATGGAGTATCTCCTGAATGTCTAATCATTTCCCAGACACAATGTGGTTCAATGCAGCAAACAAATCATTTCTTTGAGCTTTCGATAAGTACAATAACTCACATACATGCTCAATTAGGGATTGGGCTGCTTCTTTAACCGGTTGTTCGGAGATTGTAAAAGTTCTGATTGGGAGAGGATTCCTGTGCACTCCTTCAGTCCCCAGCTCTTCTAAATCGGCCTTTCCTTCGAATATACGTTTCAAATTTCGACAGTCACTAGTCGGATGACTGACATACCTATGGAAACGACAGTAACGCGGATTCTCCACTTCTTCATCTGTTGGCTCCCTTCTGACAGGAAGCAGGTTGATCGCACCATCTTGAATCCAGACTTCTAACAACTCAATCACCTCTTCAATAGGAAAAGGAAAGTCTGGCGCTTCCTGATCACTCTGTTGACCCGGCATTCGTGCGTTTCGAGTCTGGTTGTCCTTCTTTGGCGCCTTCTTAGATGTTGGAGGAGTATCCTTATGTTGCTGCGCGTCATCCTTTTTTTTGACCCCTTCGGCGACATTCGTGGAAGCATCCACATTGTATTGTTTGTTGATTAAACGTCTGGGGGTGGTGCTTCGAGTGCTCGACTCCTCGACTTTGACGGTTTTGGTTCTTTCTAGCAAAGCTGGAGCAGTAGTTGTCGATCGCTTGGCCACTTCATGAAGTTCCGAGAAAGTATGAAAACGAAGATTTTCCAACAAGACTCTGTAGACTGGAATCATCTCGTTAATGCATAAATCCACTAGTCGTTGTTCAGTAACATTAGGATCATGACAATCCAAAGCTTGAATTCTGAATTTCTTCACATAGTCGTTCGGATTTTCAGTATTCTTCTGAGCCATCCTTCCTAAGTCGGAAAGGGTAACTTGCTCAGAAACGAAGAAGTATTTCCTGTAGAAAGCATTAATCATCTCTCCCCAATTGGCTATGCTTCCTGGTACAATGTTGTTGTACCAAGTATATGCCCGACCTGTCAGGGATTTTGAGAATTCCTTCAAACGGACAACATGGTTGTGTTCATGCTCTCCTAATGCTTCTAAGAATCGAGAAACGTGTTCTTGAGCATTCCCCATTCCATTGTAGATTGTGAACGTTGGAGAAGTGTAGCCCTTTGGAAGATGGATTCTTTGCGTGGTAGTAGGATATGGGGGTTGATGACGGTGTACAGATGGCGCATGGCCCTTTCCCCGATTCTCCATAAAACGCTCCAAGTCTTCACGAGTGATGAAACCGGCGGGTTCAGGTTCTTGCAGCTTTGCGAGATTCGTCATCGTCAGGGACTGGAATAACTTCAGGATCTGGAGATGCTTCCTTGTCTTTTCCCTTTTCCTGAGTTTTGTCTGACATCTTGTTAGTGAGAGTTTTGAGGTAGTTACATAGCTCCTTCTGAGTCGCAGCCATAACAGTTTGATTCTTAGGGAGAACTTCCTGGACTTTCATGAGATCAGCGATGGTGGGTGGATTTTCTCTGAGCTCCTCAGGATGCCGGCCGAAGAGAGGATGACTTTATACATTGGTGTGAGGAGGAGTAGTGTCACCACCGTTGTGGGAAGCGGGAATAGTTTCTGGAATTCCATTGTTGTTGCTAGTAATAGTGTTGTTTGTGTTAGGATTTGTAACTGAACCTGACCTAAGATCAACCATTTTTGCGAAAATGTGGGATTGCAACCGAGATATTAATCTCCTACCTTGGTCGCCAATCTGTAGATGGGGAAAAACGGTTTGCTGGTTTTTTAGGAAAGTGAAGAATCGAGCGTGTTGTCAGAGACTCCCCGATCGAGCAAACTGCTGAACCTCACACAGATGCACTGCAAAGGGAGTGCTTAGATTCGAGAGATCAATTTGTAGGACTCTGGCCTAAACCAAGTCAATGGCCATTCCAGAGTCAATTCGGTCACAAAGAGGGAGATGAGTTGATCTGTATGAGGGAAGCTGAGAATTGTGTGGAATAAATGATGATCAAAGATTTTGGATGTGTTGAAGGTTTCTGCAATAATTGGTAAACTTTGAAGTTTGGATAAGCTCTGATGGATTGATGAATTCTTGAGAGTAGTTACTCGAGAAATTCTGTATGGATGTTTGCTGATGATGTCCTCATTCATGGATTCAGAGACTTATCTATTGAAAAAGCGGGGGTCGGACAACACCCAATATTTATCTTAGCAATCTGTATGGACAAACTCCAATATAATTTTTATGAGAATCAACTGGACAGTTAGACTCAATCAATAAAAAGATATATCGAAGAGTTTATATCTCAATCTCTCGATTTGATCTTTACTCAAGCAAATGGAAATCTGCGAGTCTTTATCAAAGAGAGATAACTTGGACGGTACCAAAGACCAATGTCCAAGGATCAATCAATATCAATCAACAACCAAAGGTTGGATTTCCAATTGATGATCTTTAACGCACAACCTGTATTATTTCAATTATATAAAAAATATAATGCGGAAAGAAATAACACAGACACCAGAAGTTTTGTTAACGAGGAAACCGCAAATGCAGAAAAACCCCGGGACCTAGTCCAGATTGAATACACACTGTATTAAGCCGCTACAGACACTAGACTACTCCAAGCTAACTTCGGACTGGACTATAGTTGAACCCCAATCAGTCTCCCACTAATTCAAGTTACAGTTGTACTCCTACGCCTCTGATCCCAGCAGGATACTGCGCACTTGATTTCCTTAGCTGATCTCACCCACAACTAAGAGTTGCTGCAACCCAAAATCGCAGACTTGATAATAAAAAAATCTGTCTCACACAGAAAAGTCTATCAAAGGATAAATCTGTCTCCCACAGAAAAACCCTAGGTTTTGTTCCGTCTTAAGATATAAAATCAAGGTGAACAGGAACCAATTGATAATCCGCTCTTATATTCCCGAAGAACAACCTAGATTAATCAATCACCTCTCAACAATCCTTCTTGACTACACAAGCGGTTTGTCGAGGAATCACAAACAGTGAGACGAAGATGTTTGTGACTTATTTATCTTGCCTATCAGAGAACTCTCACGATCTCAAGTCAATCAAAGATTGTACTCGTACGATAGAAGATGCAAGATCAGATCACACAACAACGATAAAAGTAGTATCGGTCTGGCTTCACAATCCCAATGAAGTCTTTAAGTCGTTAACCTGGTTTTAGAGAAGAAAACCAAAGGTTAAAGGAGAATCGACTCTAGCGAGCGCACTAGTATCACACAGACGTGTGGGGATTAGTTTTGCACAATGCTAGATGTCTCCTTTATATAGCCTTCAAATCAGGGTTTTGTCTTAGTTACAAAGCAATCCATATTCACCGTTAGATGAAAACCTGATTTAGATTCAAGCTAATATTTCTCAACCGTTAGATCGAAAACTTAGTTTGTCACACACATTTTGGTAGACGTTTACTGTGTTTGTGAAAACCATGCCCAAACGTGTACGTGTATGTTGGTTCAACATAGTAACCCAAAAGGTTAACCATATGAGCAATTCATATTAACCTAGTTCTTCTTCAGCATAACTAGTTCAATTGACTCAAATGAACTAGTTACAGAGTTGTTCAATTGCTATGAGATCTTATGTAACTATACAAGACACAATTGAAACAAAGATGATTCGATTCGATGAATCGGCTCATGAACTTTATAGCCACGGTTTGCATAAAACATTCCTTAGTAATTTAAGTTTCATGTTCAGATCACATCTTTAGATCATAACCACTTAAGCTCACAAACAAGTTCGCGGACTCAAGGCAACCGGCAGAGTTTCCCAAACTCAGCAGAAAATCTCGGCAAAGAGACTTCTGCCAGTTCGCGGACTAAACACGCAAACGAGTTTTTGGAAAATCCCAGCAGAAATTCTCGGAAAGAGAACTTCCGTCAGTTCGTTGATTGAGTTCGCAAACTGAGTTCGCGGACTTGGCAAAGCCAATTCCTCCGGTTTCTCTTAATCAACAAAGTTCGAAAACTTCGGATTAAGGAATACATGGTTATGTAATCTAAACACTGATTCCAATCATTGAGACATTCTCAGAGGACGTTATATAACCGTTATTTACAGACCGTTTCACGTCAGAGCAATTCTCAAAGTAATTGAAACTTTTCATGACTTTCGTCACTAGGTGAAGATAAACTTGATCAAAGCGAAACGCTTTACCAACACACGATTTCGAGAAAAAGATAAGTAGTGAATACTCAGCTCGAAATGTCAAATGTGTATGATCCAGTCTATATACCATACGACTTTTTGTCTCATAAGAAGTAGGAGATAGAATAGATAGACTTTTGAGTTATAGATAAGTTCAAGTCTCCACATACCTTTTTTTTGATGAATTTCCACGGTTCCTTGATTATATCTTCGTCGTTGTATGATGAATAGCCATGAAGTCCTTGATCTCAACTACACTTTTCTATCCTAGTCCGAGACTTAGCTATAATAGACTAGAAATCAAGACTCATAGTTTTGATCGCTAACATTGACAAACATGCTTGATATGGCAACGCATGTGAGGTCGACCGAGCTATGCTCTAACAATCTCCCCCTTTGTCAATTTTAGTGACAATACTATTAATACATATACAAAAAAGATAAACTTTAGTGGCTCCTATTCCATAGTCTAATCTTCAACATTCCTTGAAATCTTCGTCCTTCTAAGTACTCCAATGATCCCAAAGGTTGTAAGTTTAGCACCACCGTTGTTGAAGATCCGTAGCTATAACAATGAGAGAAATCGAGATTCTCGATCATTATTATACAGTGTCATAGTATCATTACGTAACATCAAAGTCCAATTGCATCACGACTTTAACAACAATACTATGGTGATATGTATCACTTCCCCTTAGTCAATACTCCATCTCGATCATGGAAACCACTCCCCCTTACACAATGATCCGAAAACCATATGTATTTGTAGTGTGAACTACATTATTTCTCCCCATTTTTGTCAATAAAATTGGCAAAGGTAAAAGAACGGGATCATAATGAAATTTCCACAAGAGACATTTCATAGACTAAAAGAAAAAAAATACATACCAACTTAATTTAGATGCAATCATAAAGCCGAAGCTAAATGCATTCATCAAGGAGTTTTAAGATACAAGATAACCCCTATAAAATTCCACAGCCGCACACCCCGCAAGATATTACCATTAAGCATGAGTTCAAAAGAACTCTCCCCCATTTGATGTCATTCCCGAAAGAACAACAAGAGCGACCTTAATTTCGAAAGAAAAGAAGGATTTTTTAATTGGACACTGAAAACCATGGAAATGATTTTATATATCCAAAACTAAATCAAATTAATCACAAGTAAACCCATGATTAATTTAATCGTAATACTCAACTAAATCAAACCACAAAAGTGATCAATTTAATTGATTGTGCTCAACATAAGAAAACTCACGGAGCTACGACTAAGATAACCACACGGAGATGACTACCTTAATCGTTCAAATACTCAACATAAGGAAAACCTTATGGAATATACGACTACATCAGCCAATAGAACATGATTAGTATAGTCGTTCATATACTCAACACAAGAACTTGTGGAATATATGAAAAACTCAATTAGATTAATTACAAGAGAACCTATAATTAATCTAATTGGAATACACAACCAAACTAATCACCGAAGCAATCAATTTAATTGTCAAAAGATTTTGCTCGACAAAAGAAGACTTTCGGAGCAAATAACTAAATAACCAATCAAGATGATTAATTTAGTTCAAGAATGCTCAACATATAGCATCTCATGGAACACCCAACAAGGCCAATATTAATTGACATAGTTGTAAGGTGCTCAACAAAAGATACACAATGGAGCCTTCACGGTAAAACATAACAAAATGGATCAATGAAGATCAATACCGTGGATAACATACAAGGATCTATTCTATTTTCCATCACTATTTGCATAACGACATAATAGACTTTATCCTTGTCAAACAAAAGATTTCATCCTATTTTCCATCAAATAAATGACTACATAGGCATAACTTTTGTAATTGTCAAAAGTCCATTCGTCCTTTCATCAATACGAATATCAATTTATGAACGACTTTACTTTTGACACAATATGGGACCTTCAAGTTCACGGACGCAAACAATACATATCCCATAAAAATATTGCAATACTTCAAAACAGATTAATACTGCAATAACATTATCCTCCAAATATTTTTAGAATTTAAAACCAATAAACCTAAAAAATAAACAAAAGAAGATGAAAACAAAAATAGCTATGTGTAGTCACAATCTTCACTATTCAAAGCACTAGTTATTGATGTGATTTTTAATGATGTTGTAGTAAGATGATTCGTTCACTCAGATTTGTTGAGAATTTGTTATAAGACTTAATAAAGAAAATAAGGAAAAATATATATACAAAATTTGTCACAGGATGAAGAGAGACCGGGACTCGGGATTTCACTACTTTTCATATTGTTGTGGTTCTGTCATTACTTCTTGACAATAAAGCTCAAACAAAAGAATTTGTGACTCTAGTTCTTTGCCAAAAATAGATTTCGTAAAATATTATTTGTAAGTTAAAAGCATGACGCATCTGAAGTAATTAAAACTAAGCATGCGGCATCTGAAAAAATAACAAGTAATTAATAGAAATCATAAAGCAATTAAATCTATGCAAAAAGTCAATAAAAGAATTAATTCATTTACCACAATCATGAAAAGTTGCTTCCTCCGTTGTCCCGGTGGTGGGGTTTAGCTTCTCATGGTGAAAACACACTCAAAGGAATTTTTCATTGCTCAAAAAGGTGCTTACAAGGATGAAAAGGGAGGAACAACAATTAAAACCGGGTTTGTAAAAATTATATTTGTTACAAACCAGAACGACCCACAGTATGTGTCACTGATACTGTTTCTCTAAGACTGCTGCTGCTGTGTCGCAAAATTTGTAGCAAAATAAGACTGCTCAGTGTGGATCTTATGTTCTTCGTGTTCTTGGTGCAGTGAAGCAATGGAGGTTTCTGAAACTATGATTTTTCGTCTCTGTTGTGTCCTCTCTCTCCCCCAACTCTCCATCCCCCTTATACAACATCCCAGCAGCCTATTTATACATATTAACAACAAAATATCTCGTCTTGATTGCAAAATATTCTTCATTATTCTCCATGCAGGGTACGGATTTTCTTTCTCTGATTTTGATTTTCACACGCTCTGCAGCTATAAAATCTCCATATTTATCTTATACATGCTCCAAATGGTTGCTTAACTCTGTCGTACATCTTTAAAACTCACTACAGCTCATAAAATCCCGTCATTGTCTCACTTTGTACACATACTCTCTGTTTTCTTCTCTCCGATGATGTAGCCCAAATTCACCGGTTCTGATGGACTTAGAAGACCTGTTCATCTGAAACAGGCCCAATCCAACCAATTGTAGCGTTGTAATCTCCCTAGAAGTCGTCCAAAACCAAAACAACCATTAACGGGTTTATAAAATACGTAACTCCCTGAATTACGTAATCTGAGTTTCCAGCCAATTCTAACCCAAAACATTGATCGTACCATGCCTGTTAAGATCAATCAAGTCGAACCATGAAGTTTCAGCCATTGAGTCTACTTCTAGCACGCCCAAAAATCAAGCCCTAATATGTTCTTCAACTGCAACAGTTTCCCGCCATATTTGAAACTCAAAATGTTGAGGATGAAGTGCCCTGAACCAAAATATGGATGCCTTTAACAACTGGGGTGCCTAGTGGTGCCCTTATCCAAAGTGACGGTTCCTTTAACAAATATCCTCTGGCGGTGCCCCGAGCAACTTTTCGAGCCGATTTTTCCAAAATGTTTATTTCTCAAAAATACCTACAAACACACAAAACACCACAATAAGTACAAAATCGAGTACCAACATAGAGAAAATTGAGGACAACTTAGACACAAAAATGTGTCTATCAAATACCCTCAAACTTATTATTTGCTAGTCCTCGTGCAAAACTAATAAAAAATAAAACCGAGTTAATCTCGGGAGGGTTTACCAGAGGTGTACCCACAAAACCAAGACTTCTAATTGGTCACAAGTATCCAAAGAGCTATGAGGACATACATATTCTCAACCTATCTCCAAGTAACTAGAATGCTAGAGAAATTAAAGGTGTCAGCTCTAAAGCTGACTAAAGAAAAGGGGAGACACATCCGCAACACTGCTAGATAAAGAGATATCCGCTACACAGCTAGATAAATATTGTAAGATGCGTCCGCTGATTTACAGCTGGATAAGATTAGGAGAGAGATAAAGATGAGAGGGACATCTGCTACACAGCTGGACTAATTACGTGTGATGAGTTAAACCAGTGTTAGAAAGATCTTGTTCCAGATTGAAAGCGGACTAACAAAGCAACCAAAATGCATCTCTCTTCGACTCTCTCATAGTGCTCAGTAGAAACAACGTCTTCTTCGGCTTCAACTGTTGATGATAAACTCTCGAACCTCGTAGAACCTTGACAATAAACTTTTCTCCTTAATTTCTTGCTTGAAACTTGTTTATAGATTTCTACTTCCCTATGGCCTTATTGAACAAAACTTAACGATGATTTTTTTTTTTAGACAAAAATAACAAGACAAAAATTTTAATGGCCATGAGAGAAGGACTTTAGAACTTGGATCTTCGCAACTTGTGATGTCTTGGTATCATGAACTTCAACAACTTATATCATTTGTTCTTATAACTTTTTGTAACTAAGTCTTCAACTTTGATTTTTGAAATATTCTTTTCTATTGTTACTTCTAAACCTTAAACGTCTTCAACTTTCTTCATATAGTTTGATGTCGCTCCGCTTGTTGATGATGATAAGTTTCTACTGAGAGAGAGTCGTAATAATCCAGTAACTAAGACTACATTGTGAGGTTGCTTTGTCTTTCTGGCATTTCCTCCTGACCTACTCGCCTTTCCATCATGGATGGTTAGGTCCATCACGGTTACCCTCTAAATGGAACAATTTCTCTCCTGAATTTCAAGGATCTCAATGTCTTTTTCTCTAATGTCTCAATAGGTTGTTATCTCTAGCATTCCAATTTCTATATTTTCGGTGAGAAACAATATGTAAACTTAGCTAACCGGGTACTATGTGACGCTAGAAGTTTCAAAAATGCGATTAAAATGTTTTTCCCATACCCCCAAACTTAAATCTAACATTGTCCTCAATGCTCTAAAGATAAAATTAAAAGCATGAACAAGGAGAAACTGTTACCACTTGAAGCAAAAGATATAAGGAAAGATATTACCGTGTCGCAAGAATATTGGGTTACCTCCCAAGAAGTTCTAAGTTTAAAGTCTTCAGCCAGACATCGGAAGGAATTAGTCACCTCATAGAATCATATAGAAGTAGTCGGAATAACTGTGGGTGGTAGGACTAAAAACCTCCAATATTAAACCGCAAGTATACGGTGTCTACAATGTAATACACGGCAAGTGAGGATCGTTACCACAGGGACTTGGTTGGTGCAAAGCGAATTCAAGGTCTTGCTATACTGATTTAGATCAAACAGGGGGGTGTCGATACGACGAGATAATTGATTTTTATATGATTTAAACTTAAGAACAGAAATGTAAATGAAATAAGAGATTAAACACTTGATAAGAAGGCACTAGGGTAATTGAATTCACCACTTAACCTACACCATATTATTTGGCTAATAAAACTATTCTTGTTCCTTATAGTAGACAGCGGGGAAGATTCGAGTCTGCCGCATATCCAAGGCTATCTTCAGATGGATGATTTAATATCAACTAAGGTATTAATCCCTAGTATTAGCTGTCTTATTACAACACAACTAATCACAGATTAACAACAATCAATTAGGCACAAGTTGAAGTACAACATAGAATTATTATGACTACCTAGGTTGCATAACAAACAAGGTGAAAGTAATACGTTGTAACACAAGATTAAATCTATCCTTAATCATTCAAGCACAACAAGAACAATAACATCAGCACAAATATCCTAGAGTTAAATTAAGGGTTTCATCTAAACCTTAGCTTAAGAAATTAGAACATGATGAAAACAGATGACATATGAGATTCACAAATCGAGATATTCATTCATGCAAACTTCTTAATAATCAACTGATTTCTACCAAGGACAGTTTTTGAGAACATAGGTTACAACTGATTTCTCCTATGACCCCTCTCACTTCGATCTTAAGTTACACAACAACAACCCCTATTTATACATGAATTCCGCCCAAAATTGGGTTTCAATTTGTCAAAAAATACAACTGAAATTTAGGGATTGAGATGTCAGTCACTCACCAAATGATACAATGTTGTTGTTGAGGGAGTTTCAGAGTTGTTTCGTATGGCAACCTTCTCTTCACTCACAATTTCAGATTTCTTCTCTCAATATATGGTACCATGAATCGAGTGGATAGGTAGGAGAGATGAAAACAAGTAATTTGACAACAAAGAGAGTTGGTAATTTAAAATCATGGTTGCACAGTTGAAACATGGAAGAGAAAGGGTGCAGTTGGGAGAGTATGGGCAATGGTGTCGATGGTTTGAGAAGATAAGTTTTCTATTTTTTTCTTTTGATTTTGGGAACGAAAAGCGAAAGTGTAAAGGGGGTTACTTGGGTGTTAGGCTTGTGTACCTTTCTTAGATGTTCAAGGTGAATCTGTTGGTTAGCTTTCCTTCAAACATGGATTGAATACTTCTGGCCATTTATCAAATTTGAGTTTCTTTTATAATTCTTGACCACAGATATTTGTTTCATTAACTTGGTAAGTTCAGTTCTGCACACACTCAGCGAACAACTCCCTTGTGTAGCAGTGCGACATTCCCACTTCCTCTTGCGCTCCTTTTACAGCCTCGCTCACCTCTTGTTCACCATTCAATCAACCACCTTAAACAAAACACAAAAAGAGATTATTTCGACAAAATTACTCATAAAGAGAGATATGATCATGATACAAGATTTGTCGCAAAATAGAACACTAAGGCATTAGAGATGTGATAAAAGACAGCAAAATGATTTAGAAATATGCATTATTAGGTTCCGATTAGTGGGTCATCTGGATCAAAAAGTATTACCCACAAGAAGAGGAAACTGCAACAGACCAAGAAGATACCGAACATACCCTTGTTTAAGACAACTACATCTAGTTGTGGCTCAGTTCAGGTTCTATAACTGGGTCTAGATAACAGGTTTTCATCGGTTGGATTTCTTCAAAGCTAAGATCCGTTTCAGGTATTAGAGTCTGGAAAAACTCAACTAAGAACTTAGAAGCACATAACAACAACCTGAATAATTGGGAATCCTCTAAGTCAACTAGATTTGACTCACACAGCTGACCACAATGAAAGAGGTGGTCTTCCTTAAGAAAATGTGTCGACCCTAATATCCTAAAGTGATTAGGTTTAGTCTCAAAACTTAATAATCGACACATCTTAAAATTAAAAGTTCCCACAATTGGAAGAAAAGTTTTTGGTGGGAAAACAAAGTCGATCTTGGTATCATAACCTGGGTTAACCACATCAACCAGAGGATGGGTTTCTAACAACTGAGCTTCTTTCTGGACATCATTAGGTTCGGGAAAACGTGTATGAAGATAATCTTGTAAGATGGTTGAGGCAAAAATGTCAAGTCCTACAGGAGGGTACTTTCTAAGAGTCACAACACACGGAGAATGATAATCACCCCCAAACTTAGAGTTTTCTGTGTCTCTAGAAATACTAGTCACAACTTCCCTAATTTTTAGGTCATCATATTCCTAGAAATGGTCAAAATAGATTCTTCTAAGTTAGGTTCATCCTCACTCATTTATACGAGTTTATCATCTTCTAAGACTAGTGTTTCTAAATCGCTAGATTCTAAAACAGTATTCTCAGGGTAAACTCTTTCCTCTAAACCGTCATCACAATCATATAAAGGATTATCAGAGAAAGTTTCATATAAAGGCTCATCAACTAAGGTTTTAATCATAGTTACCTCCTCCGATTCACTGATAGGCACATCAAATAATGGATTATCCAACATACTGCAGGCTAAAGGATCATGAACTACATCGTCTAAAACGGTGGTATCTCTAGTCAAATCCACATCCTTTTGAATAGGTGAATAATTATTAAAATTATTTGGATTTGTACTAAAAATAACACGATCATTATAAAGCTCAACCGAAGTAACAAATTCCTGATCACTATGCCTACATATTTCATGTTCTTCATCAATACTATCCTCATCATAATCATTACTATAATAACATGAAAATGATCGAACCTTATCAAAACAAGTAGTGTTACCAATTCTAACCTCGTCATCTTGATTATGTGAATAAAAATTATCCTTATTTTTGAGGGTGGTATTTGGAAAACTATACTGGAAATTAAGACTATCCTGAGCAAGTTTTTCCACAATCCTATTTGTATTCTCAGTAAATTGCTTGAGGGTCTATTCTAGAGATAACTTAGTTGACCGCTCTACGGACTCTTCTGGGAGAAGAATATTATAAGTATCTTTCATAAATAACTTCCTGTGCTGACTCATTGAAACTCTTGAGAGACTCTTCTAGAGGAATAGAAGGATTGTTTTGCTCGTATGACCTATGGGTATGTGGATAGTAATTGGTCTCAAAATGGTATGGACCATAACCTTCAAAGGTTTCGCGTTCCAGTCACTATTCACACTATGGTCATAAAAAGGATAATGTCTAAGCTGCTCAGTCGGATACTCATTGTATTTTGGCTATTATAATACCAGTTCGACATCCTAACTGCAAGGGAATTCTAAACAAACACAAAGAATGATGACTCGACCACAACAAGCCTATTTTATCTAGCAAACAAAAAGCATTATGGCTCCACTTAGATTGTTTCTAGACCTTCTAATCCTTCGAAAGGGAATTCGTTACAATTTGAGCAAACCCTTCTGGAATCAATCCGAGTCAAAGTAAGTTGAATAGAGGCGAGGGAAGCTGCGTGGAGCTTTGATACCCAAGGCCTCACCGCATTACAAGGCGGCCCAGTCACGCATTCAACTCACATAAACCATCATGAACTTCGATGTATGCTTAAAAGAGTAACCAATATTTTTCGAATGACTTTCCTATTAAGCTCGTTATTCCATCGGTCTCGTTCTATTCAAAAGTTTAGGCTTAGGTTCGCGTAGGTTACGTGTTCCTAAGGCGGGCAAGAAGGAAACGGTGATCAAATCCGAGTCCTTATCTTGATTTGGCCAGGCCTTGCACTTTACTAGAAAATTAAATCCGATTTCAGGTCCTCAACATATATGCATACAAAATCATCCAGTAAACCCGCTGACAGGGGATTCGCGGGTGTTTAGAATTCTTACCTCCCGTTCCAGACGGGGGATGAACCGTTGAAGTCGACTCGGGCCACGAATCCTATGTCATGTACGAACCCGAGGGGCCGAGGCGATATCGTAATCGTCGTCCTTATCTGCAAACAGTTTATTTAAAAATACCCTTCCGTAGGGTTTTAAAAAATAATAATAATAAATAAAAATGTCCAATGTCCAAAAATAAAAATGTCCACAAATAAAACATTACAAAAATAAAAAAAAAACTTAATTACAGTTTCTAAAAAGATAAAATAAAAATTATTTACAAAATCTTCTTCTTCACTCCTTTTGGATTTCTCTTTTCTTTCCTTTTTGGGCTTCGCCTTTCTTTTCAGCACTTCTCTTTTTCTTTAGCTTAGCTCCAAATCTGAAAGCAAACAAAAGTACCAAAACGCGTAAAAAAGAACAAATAAAATAAAACCTAAAAACAAATCTATAAACAAATCTGCGTCGGCGGCGCCAAAAATTGATGTGATTTTCAATGATGTTGTAGTAAGATGATTCGTTCACTCAGATTTGTTGAAAATTTGTTTTAAGACTTAATAAAGAAAATAAGGAAAAATATATATTCAAAATTTGTCACAGGATGAAGAGGTTCTGTCATTATTTCTAGACAATAAATCTCAAACAAAAGAAGTTGTGACTCTAGTTCTTTGCCAAAAATAGATTTCTTAAAATATTATTTGTAAGTTAAAAGCATGACGCATCTGAAGTAATTAAAACTAAGCATGCGTCATCTAACAAAATAACAAGTAATTAATAGAAATCATAAAGCAATTAAACCTATGAAAAAAGTCAATAAAAGAATTAATTCATCTACCACAATCATGAAAAGTTGCTTCCTCCGTTGTCCCGGTGGTGGGGTTTAGCTTCTCATGGTGAAAACACACTCAAAGGAATTTTTCATTGCTCAAAAAGGTGCTTACAAGGATGAAAAGGGAGGAACAACAATTAAAACCGGGTTTGTAAGAATTATATTTGTTACAAACCAGAACGACCCACAGTATGTGTCACTGATACTGTTGCTCTAAGACTGTTGTCGATGTGTCGCAAAGTTTGTAGCAAAATAAGACTGCTCAGTGTGGGTCTTATGTTCTCCGTGTTCTTGGTGCAGCAGCAGCGATGGAGGCTTCTGAAACTCTGATTTTTCGTCTCTGTTGTGTTCTCTCTCTCCCCCCCAACTCTCCATCCCCCTTCTACAACATCCCAGCAGCCTATTTATACATATTAACAACAAAATATCTCGTCTTGATTGCAAAATATTCTTCATTATTCTCCATGCAGGGTATGGATTTTCTTTCTATGATTTTGATTTTCACACGCTCTGCAGTTGTAAAATCTCCATATTTATCTTATACATGCTCCAAATGGTTGCTTAACTCTGTCGTACATGTTTAAAACTCACTACATCCCATAAAATCCCGTGATTGTCTCACTTTGTACGCCTCTGATCCTAGCAGGATACTGCGCACTTGATTCCCTTAGTTGATCTCACCCACAACTAAGAGTTGCTGCAACCCAAAATCGCAGACTTGATAATAAACAAATATGTCTCACACGGAAAAGTCTATCAAAGGATAAATCTGTCTCCCACAGAAAAACCCTAGGTTTTGTTCCATCTTAAGATATAAAATCAAGGTGAACAGGAACCAATTGAGAATCCGGTCTTATATTCCCGAAGAACATCCTAGATTAATCAATCACCTCTCAACAATCCTTCTTGACTAAACAAGCGGTTTTGTTAGAGCATAGCTCGGTCAACCTCGCATGCGTTGCTATCTCAAGCATGTTTGTCAATGTTAGTGATCAAAACTATAAGTCTTGATTTCTAGCCTACATATCTAAGTCTCGGACTAGGATATAAAAGTGTAGTTGAGCTCAAGGACTTCATGGAGATTCATCATACAACGACGAAGATATATACAAGGAACCGTGGAACTTCATCAACAAAAAGGTATGTGGAGACTTGAACTTATCTATCACTCAAAAGTTTATCTCTTCTATCTCCTACTTCTTGTGAGACAAAAGTCGTATGCTATATAGACTAGATCATACACATTTGACATTTCGAGTTGAGCATTCATTGCTTATGTTTTATCTCGAAATCGCGTGTTGGTAAAGCGTTTCGCTTTGATCAAGTTTATCTTCACCTAGTGACGAAAGTCATGAAAAGTCTGGTGCCACGGGTAGAATTACTTTTATGATGAGTGATCAGCACATGAGAGTCTGGTGCCACGGGTCTTGGACTATGAAACTAATCGCCATGATCAGTGGACCGTCAGTCCCCAATAGAGAACCCAAGTAGAGAAATCTCCCATTTTCGTTTTCCTTTCTTCTGGCAAGACCTAGATAGAGGACCCAATAGAGAAATTGATGTAAGACCTAGACGGTAAAAGTTGAAAATACCTTGATGAAGGACTTAGTGGGAAGACGTGGTGGACACCGATCGACTGTGGAAGTTATGAATCCCGTCTAAGAATTGTTGCTTGCATGTTGTATGCTCTGTAAGCTGTAGAAAACTCATACGATTTCGGAATTCAGTGCTTGACCCCAACTTTTGAAGCTAAAAGAATGAGTTATCACATGAGACAAGAATCACTCAATTTAGAGTTGCAGAGGTCAGCCAACGAAGCGTGCACATTTGTAATTTGTAATCCCGTACAAAATTTTCAGATTTCGTATACCTGACGGTAAAGGCCATATCTTTCAGCTCGTATGTCCGATTGATGCGCCCTTTTGGTATGTTGTACAAGAGACATAAGAGAACATCTTTAGTTCAGGAAGCATCGTCCCATTCCTCACCCAGTGGTACGTTTTTGTAAACCCATGGCCTGAAATGTGTTGTATCTCTTTAATGGAGGCGATGAGAACATCTTGTAGAAGACTTTGGTTTATGCCCGTCTGTCGTGTAAGCTTTGGGAAGACATTCATGTTACTATATTTTCAGGTATAAACATCTTGATATGAATCATTAGAGCTTGAAGAAGTACGATCCATAGATTAACGCTTCATAGAATGGATAGTTGATGAAGCCGGATGTGGTGCCTAAGGCTGATGAGACCACAATTGATTTTCTCTAGAAATTCTTGTTGATGCTGAGACCATGAATAGAGTTCTTCCACATGTTGATGCCGATACTATGATTTGAGTTGATACAGAGACCGAAGATGATAGTCTTTGCTCTTCCATCCAGTGAGCATTTACATGCACGAATTAATTGGTGAGTTGAGCATTCCTAAGATGAAGGTGTATTAGGATTTCAACCCAAATTCTCCTGATATGACTTTACTGTGAAGTGGCTTCTTCATGGAATCGATATTGTTTCGCGGTAGATAGCAGCAACAGTCTTCATTCTGGTGAAGAGAGGAAGTTCCTCAGCCGTGCAGTGATTTGTAACGTAGAGAAGTCTCGTCGATGAAGTTTCATGGAATCACATCAGGTTGGAAATTCCAATAAGATCAAGTACCCAGTGTATGTTTAAGGAGTTTGTGTATCCATGGATGAATGATGTTGCATCTACTTTAGAAGTTTTATCATGGAAAATGAAGACTTATTAATTGTAGTTCAGTTACACTTTGATCGTGCTGGTGTTGAATCAGTGTCGAGGTATTTTTGCTGAAGCCAGAGGCGCCATTATCGAAGGTGTACTCTTTGATTTGGAGTACGATTTGAGGGCTTCTTAGATGCTTGAGCGTTGAGCGTGTCTTAGGTTTGATCGTCTCGGCCCAAACTATCTTCTGTTGATTCAGCATCTTTTCATTGTGGTAGTGGGATTCAACACTTGTGCAGATATCAGAGATTTTTGATTTTATGGAACACATGAACACTCCTTCAAGGCTATGGAGAAACGCTCAAAATGTTTTTTTTTCCATGCTTTGACGTCATCTCAGTAATGAATGTCTCAATGCTCGATTCAGAGAAACGTCAGATTCAACCACTTGGTAAAATACTAATGTGGTGCAGCTACCATTCATAACGTCTAGCAGAGTTGCTAGCAGAATTGAGTCCCCACGCTAGGATAGCATGTGAGGAAATAAATGACATATACATGGAATGAGACTTGCCTAAGTGCGGAACCTCCAGATGAATGTCTATACATCTTTTGCAGGTTCTTGCTTCTACTTCGTCAAAGTCTGAAATTCCTCCAAGTGCTCTGATAATGGAATGTTCGCCAAATCTTCTGGACCAGACTTTCTTTGTTGGAGATATGTGCAACTAAAGGCGCTTTGTCAGTAGCCATGTTTTCATCTTGGATTCACATTCGTCTGAAGACCATGTTATCCTGGGTCTTCCTGATTACGTGAAACTTGATTTGTTGAACTTATGTTCACTTTGAGAGTGATGTAGCCACGAGAATCTCTGAGCGTTCCTTCATGGTTTCTGATTGAGATGAGAGCATGAGTAGCTTCTTGTCGAGTGATTCCTGCGACTCTGAGGGATTTCACAGGAAAAATGTTGATAGCTGTGCCAGAATGGACCAACGTTCTCTCGGATTCGTTTCCTTTGATATGGACCACGGTAAGCAGTCCCCATCGTGCATCTCCTTCTCTGTGATGAAGGTTCAAGGAGTATTCCAGGATGGACAGATGTCTGGGATTCTCCATTTCTTCTTCAGTTGGCTCTCTCCTGATGAACGACAATTTGATTGCACCATCTTGAACCCAGACTTCTAGTAACTCGATCACTCCTTCATGAGAAGAGAAAAGTTTGAGTTTGTCTGATCATTTTCTCGTTCGTTGATGCCGGGTCGAGGTTTGTGCATTTAAGGATTGGTTATCCTTTCTTTGCGCTTCTGAAGGATCCTGAGAGATTGGAGAAGTATGCTTTTGTTGTGGTGCGTCGGTTCTCATTTTTCTTCCTTTAGCAACAACGTTCATGGAAGGTTGGAGGTTGTATTGTCTGTTGAAGAGACGCTGAGTATCACGAGGTTCTCAGTCTAGGTTTGTCTCTTTCCAATAAATCATGCGTGGTAGTTGTTGATCGCTTGGCTGCTTTATGAAGTTCTGAGAAAGTCTGGAATCTTAGATTCTTCATAAAGGCTCTGTAGATTGGGATCATTCCGTTGTGTTCATGCTCTCCTAGTGCCTCCATGAATCGAAAAACGTATTCTCGAGCGTTCCCTGTTCCGTTGTATTTTGGACGTTGGGGAAGTGTATCCCTTCGTGAGAGGAATTCTTTGCGTAGCACAGGATATGGAAGTTGATGACGATGAATCGGTGTCTTGTCTTTTCATCGATCCACCATAAAGCGTTCCAGGACTTCACAAATGATGAATCCTGCAGGTTCCTTTGTTGGTTTGAGAAGGAGTGGTATGACCAGCATCGATGTTGGAAGCAAGAGTAGTTTCTGGAGTACCACCATTGTTACTAGTGATGGCGTTATTTGCGTTGGGATTTGTGACTAACCCAGACCTATGACCAGACATCTTGTGAAAATGTGAAATTGCCACTGAGAGATTAATATCCCACTGTGGTCGCCAATCTGTGGATGGGGAAAAATGGGTCGCTGGTTTTTTGGGAAAGTGGAGAGTCGAGCGTGCTGTCGAGACTCCTCAGCCGGGCAAAGTGTTAATCCTCACACAAATGCACTGCTACAAAGGGGGTGCTTAGATTCGGGAAATCAATCTGTATGACTCCGTCCTAAACCAAGAAAATGGTCGTTCCAAAGTCAATTCGGTCGCAAAGAGGGAGATGGGTTGATCTATAGGAGGGAAGCTGAGAACTGTGTGGGATCAGTGATGATCGAGGATTGTGGGTGTGTCGAAGGTTTCTGCAGTATTGGTGAACTGTTGAGTTCGAATAAGCTCTGGGTGATTGATGAATTCTTGAGAGTGACTACTCGTATAATTCTTGTTAAACGTGTATTCAAGTGTTCGAATGTTGTTCTTCAATCATGGATTCAGAGACTTATTTATACTCTCAGAGTAGTAACACCACTGATCCCTGTAAGTGTGACGGTTTCTTGAGTGGAAGAGTGGGAAAGTGGGAGATCGTGGTAAAGTCAGTTCCACGTCGTGTGGAGACTTGACTGATCGTGCACCCACTACTTTGCTAACTCCTTCAACCGTTTACGCGACTTATGCACATTTCTCATTGTGGATGAATCCACGTGCCGTAGACCGCCAGACCAAAACCCTAAGTGATATCCCCCCATTTGTGACGTGATTGAAATCTCACAAATTGTGGAGTCTGCAGGGCAGACGTGTTTTGATTAGTCAATTGTTGATTTATTAGACAATGAGTCTAAGTTTGGTGAATAAAGCATGAATGATGAATGTTCAGCGATTCATGGGTCAAACATGTAGTTCTCAGAAGAGATGTCAGCATGATGAATTACTGACGAGCGAGCGAGTATTGCTCAAATCTGCGAATTACGAGAATTTGATGAGCAACTGAGCAAGTATTGCTCAATTCACCAAATTAATGATTATTGAGAATTTGATGGGCAACTGAGCAAGTATTTCTCAATTCAACAAATTATAGATGAATTGTCGAATATTAATTACATTCGGGCAATTGGGCAAGTATTGCTCAATTCAGCGAATTATTTACTGGTGACGTAACCCAGTAAAATATTAATTAAAATATTGGTAGATTACCGAATATTGTATAATTAACTTAGATGTTGATTGCTGGATCAACATAAATTTATTAGTGTTGTTTGAAGAGTGCTCAGAATGATTGTTTCACATAGCGTTTATTCAAAACCCTAATTTTTGATCAATTCTCCATCAATTGGCGAATTGCTGAAAAATTGATCATGAGTAATGAGGACCGACCACATGGGATGAGGAGCTTCCATGTGGTGCCCAGTGCTCAAGTGAGCACGCACCAGGATTTTCAGTTTGAGAGTTGGTGAAAAATCATGAATAAATGGTGGATTCACTATTTACTGAAAATATTGATGGGTTCAGCATTAGGTGTAAAACCTAGGTATGAGAGATGGGATAGACCAAGATGGCATGGGACCGGCTCTTGGTGGTCACATGACCGATTGTTGGTCGTTTGGAGGATTCTCCAGTTGGTTGGAGAGAGTTCGGGCCAGTATGAGCAATTGAGCAAATTAGGTCAGAATTGCGAAAACGTGTGGGACCGGCTTCGTACAAGCCCTAGGAATGACCTGGTCGATCATGGAGGCATGCACGTGTTTCCATGATGTCCGTGTTTCCATACTGAGAATTTCCGTATTTTCTGACGCGCATTTGAGCAAGGAGTTTCGTGAATTTAGGGAATAATAATTATAAAAGCCAAGGATTTGTGAGGTGTGGGACCGGCCACTGCTTGGGCATGGCCGGCCGTCTGGGATGCTCGGTCCCGCACACTTTTCCTTATTTTATAATATTATTTGGAGAATCCACCAAGTTATAGAGAATTCACAAGTTTTGCAAAAAATAGGGAAAGTTGCTAAAATCAAGGAGTTTTCGTGAGTTCACGAAATAACAAAAAATAAGGAAAATAATGGGAGAGGCACGGACTGACCATGGATAGGGCAGGCCGTCCGTCCGGCTAGTGGACCCACCATGAGCGCCTCCCATTATTTTATTATTATTTAATATTTTATCCTGTTTTGCGAAGGATTCCCCATTATTTCACATTTTTTGGACACTCGTTCGTGCATCCGGGTGCTCAGTCGTGCATCATTTTCGAGTACACTCGCACCATTTTTGTGGGGATTACTCAATGATGGTCCAGATGCCTAGTTGTTGAGTATTTGTTACCAATTTATGAGATTCAGTGGAGAATAATTCATGAAACTGAGTAATAAAAATGAATAGATGTTCATTATTAATTCATATGATCAGTTGTGGATCTGACTACGAATTCAAAATAATAAAACAAGCATTACCATCCCATGGGATCGTGGATTCGACCATAGAATCAGAGTAATTAAGTTTTATTTATTACCATTTCATGAGACCAGTGGATTCGATCATGAAATCGGAGTAATGAGATAATACAGTTGTGTCATTGCTATTCTATGAGATCAAGTCGTGGATTCGATCATAGAATCAGAGCAATTGTTATTGCCATTCCATGGGATCAGGCCGTGGATTCGACCATGGAATATGAGCAATTGTTATTTCCATTCCATGGGATCAGGCCGTGGATTCGACCATGGAATAGGAGAAATAGTAGATTATTCTGAGAATTCAGTAGTGAATGTCACGGCAGAAGTAATCTATTTCAAAAAAGATATTATCCAGTTAAAGCGTCACATCTACTCTGAATGGTGCATAGTCAGGGAGTCACGATGTTGTTTACGACCTGAAGCCGTTGATGCTCTCAATTTACGGAGAACCGCCTGAATCTATGCACTCTCTCCACATAATCAGGGAACAATGAGTGTCACCGACGTCCTGAAGGCGTCCGCCGCCCAACTATTCTTCTATGTGGAGGTGGGTCACTCTCCTGCAGTAAGGGAACAATGAGTATCACCGACGTCCTGAAGGCGTTAAGTTCTCAATCTACGGAGAACCGCCCAAATACGTTATTCTGCATAGAGGGCACGATGAAATGCCAGGGATCGAACGCTCAGCTAGTGGAGGCTTTTCAAAAACATATTCATTATGGCTTCGTAAAATATGAATAGTTGCATGTATGAAAGCCGTGTCCAAAACATGCCTCATGATTTTACGGTTTTACCCTTTGTTGAAAATCCACCATCTACACACGTGGTCTGGGATATAAAGGTATAGACATTCCAAGCACAGGTAAGATCAACTTTGTTAGAGCCGTTAATAATACTTCATGTGAAAGACCTGTGTCAGCGTGCAAGAACAAGGATTCTACTCCAACAAAGTCTGCTAGTAAGAGAACCACTGAATATAAATCCTTTCACTGCTATTTCTGCGGGAACAAAGGACACTCTGAGCAAAGATGTCGTATTCGGAAAAGGAATGAAAAACTTCGTAACATTCTTGCATGGATGTCTAAAGAAGTTGTTAAACCTGTATCACAGATTGGCAGAATCAAGGACTCTTGCTATCAAGGGATGAAGTGCGATAAAGTTGATCCTTATCATGTCCTTCGAAGGATTTCTACAAAGGAAGGAAAAAGAATGGAAAAATTCTAACGGATCTGTTAACTCAGTCTAAAAAGAGAAAAAGGAACAGAAGGAAGAAAAGGTCAGGTTCCTCAAATTCTCTCAAAAAGGACTGTGAATCCAAGACTTCCAATTCAGACTTCTTACATGTCAACAATCGTGTCTCTGATCTGAAGATTCACATAAACAAACTAAGACGGAATATCAAGAAAACATGGAATGTTGTTAACCCAGGTACTTCTAAATCTTCTATTGATAATATTTCTTCAACTAAACCAGGTAGTTTGCTAAATACCGATGGAAATGAAAAAGAAGAAGTAAACAATGATGAGCAAGATGCTCATCTTATTACACCCTGACATGTTCATGTTGCATCTCTTTTTAGTTTCTGTCCTGTTAAAAAGGGATGTTGTTGATTCTCAGGATTTTTCGTCTTGAGAAAGCTGTCAGGATTGTACTGCATTCGTTGTTACTTTATTCCGTTTGCTCCTTAACATCTATTTTTGGATTCTTGTTCTATCATAGGACCGTTTCTCTAGTACACACACCAATACTCACGAACGTCATGGTTCCTAGGGTTTGAAGGAATTTCTTATATATATATTGTGTGTTCCAAAGGTGCAAAAAGATTTTCCAAAAGTCTTTTTGGTGCACAATGAAGGGAAGCAACAAAGTTTATGAGGTTGAGTTATGTCCTATTGATATCTAATGCTTTCATGCTCTTGATCATGAAAACGAAGACAAACTGCCAGTTCAGATTTCTTTACAATTGGTAGGAAATCTTCTTGGAGACTTTAAGATCGTTCGAGAACAGCTTGGTATCGCAACACGGAATCTAGACTACCTAAAGGACGAACTAAGGAAGGAAACTGAGGAACTCGTTCTTGTTCAATCCCTGGTTGCATACAGGATTTAGCATTTCGTTTGATCTTGGTTCTAGTTGTTTACCTTGTATGTCTTTCGTTTTGGATTAGTTGGAAGAATAACTAGTGCTTTGAATAGCGATGATTGTGACTACACATAGTTATTTTTGTTTTCATCTTCTTATGTTATTTTTTTTAGGTTTATTGGTATTAAATTCTAAAAATATTTGGAGGATGATGTTTATTGCAGTATTTTAATGGTTTGTGATATTGCGATATTTTTATGGGATATGTATTGTTTACATCCGTGAACTTGAAGGTCCCATCTGTTAAAAGTAAAGTCGTTCATAAATCGGTATTCGTATTGATGAAAGGACGAATGGACTTTTGACATATACAAAAGTTAATCCTATGTAATCATTAATTTGATGGAAAATAGGATAAAATCTTTTGTTCAACAAGGATAAAGTCTATTATGTCGTTATGATGGGAAATAGAATAGATCCTTGTATGTTATCCACGGTATTGATCTTCATTGATCCATTTTATTATATTTTACCGTGAAGGCTCCATTGTGTGTCCTATGTTGAGCACCTTACAACTAAGTCGATTTACCTTGGCTTTGTTGGTTGTTCCATAAGATGTTATATGTCGAGCATTAAGAACTAAATTAATCAACCTGTTTGGTTATTTAGTTTGTACTCCATAAGTTTTCTTTCTTATGTCGAGTACATGTACGGTTAAGATTGTCATATTCTATGACGAACTTAGTCGAGGTTCCATAAGTTCTTTTATGTTGCGCCCAAAATAATTAAATTGATTACTTCGGTGATTAGTTTGTTTATTTGTATTCCAATTAGATTAATTATAGGTTCTCTTTTAATTAATCTAGTTGAGTTTTCATATATTCCACAAGTCCTTGTGTTGAGTATATGAAAGGCTACACTATCATGTTCTTTGGTTAATGTAGTCATATATTCCGTAAGATTTTCCTTATGTTGAGTATTTGAACGTTAAGTAAGTCATTTCCGTGTGATTTACTTAGTCGTAGCTCCGTGAGTTTACTTATGTTGAGCACTTTCAATTAAATTGATCACTTTTGTGGTTTGATTTAGTTGCGTATTCCAATTGAATTAATCATGGGTTTACTTGTGGTTAATTTGGTTGAGCTTTGGATATAGAAAATCATTCCTATGGTTTTTGGTGTCCAATATAAAATCCTTCTTTTCTTTCGAAATTAAGGTCGCTCTTGTTGTTCTCTCGGGAATGACATCAAATGGGGGAGAGTTCTTTTGAACTTGTGCTTAATGGTAATATCTTGCGGGGAGTGCGGCTGTGGAATTTTATAGAGGTTATCTCGTATCTTAAACTCCTTGATGAATGTTGTTAGCTTCGGCTATTAGATTGCATCTAAATTAAGTTGGTATGTATTATTTCTTTTTGGTCATGAAATATCACTTGTGGAAATTTCATTATGATCCCATTCTTGTACCTTTGCCAATTTAATTGACAAAAAGGGGGAGAAATATTGTAGTTCACACTACAAATACATATGGTTTTCGGATCATTGTGTAAGGGGGAGTGGTTTCCATGATCGAGATGGAGTATTGACTAAGGGGGAGTAATACATATCACCATAGTATTATTGTTAAAGTCGTAATGCAATTGGACTTTGATGTTACATAATAGTACTATGATACTGTATAATAATGATCGAGAATCTCGATTTCTCTAACTGTTATAGCTACGGATCTTCAACAACGATGGTGCTAAACTTACAACCTTTGGGATCATTGGAGTACTTGGAAGGATGAAGATTTCAAGGAACGTTGAAGATTAGACTATGGAATAGGAGCCACTAAAGTTTATCTTTTTTTTTATTTCATATGTATTAATAGTTTTGTCACTAAAATTGACAAAGGGGGAGATTTTTAGAGCATAGCTCGGCCAACCTCGCATGCGTTGCTATCTCAAGCATGTTTGTCAATGTTAGTGATCAAAACTGTAAGTCTTGATTTCTAGCCTACATAGCTAAATCTCGGACTAGGATAGAAAAATGTAGTTGAGCTCAAGGAAATCATGGGGATTCATCATACAACGACGAAAATCTATACAAGGAACCGTGGAACTTCATCAACAAAAAGGTATGTGGAGACTTGAACTTATCTATCACTCAAAAGTCTATCTCCTACTTCTTATGAGACAAAATTCTTATGCTATATAGACTAGATCATACACATTTGACATTTCGAGCTGAGCATACATTGCTTATCTTTTATCTCGAAATCGTGTGTTGGTAAAGTGTTTCGCTTTGATCAAGTTTATCTTCACCTAGTGACGAAAGTCATGAAAAGTTTCAATCACTTTTAGAATTGCTCTGACGTGAATCGGTCTGTGAATAACGGCTACATAGCGTCCTCTGAGAATGTCTCAATGATTGAAATGAGAGTTTAGATTACATAACCATGTATTCCTTGAACCGAAGTTTTCGAACTTTGTTGATCAAGAGAAATCGGGAGGATTGTGGAATTGGCTTGCCAAGTCCGCGAACCTGGTTCACAGACTCAGTCCGCGAACTGTCGGAAGTTCTCGACCGAGAATTTCTGCTGGGATTTTCCAAAACTCGTTTGTGTGCTCAGTCTGCGAACCCAGTCCGCGAACTGGCGGAAGTTCTCATCCCGAGAATTTCTGCTGAGTTTGGAAAACTCAACTGATTAGCTTAAGTCCGCGAAACTTGTTTGTGAACTTAAGAGGTTATGATCTAAAGATGTGCTCTGAACATGAAACATTAAATTACTAAGGAATGCTTTATGAAAACCGTGGATATAATGTTCATGAGCTAATTCAATCGAATCGAATCATCTTTGTTTCAATTGTGTCTTGTGTAGTTACATAAGATCTCATAGCAATTGAACAACTCTTTAACTAGTTCATTTGAGTCAATTGAATTAGTTATGGTGAAGAAGAACAAGGTTAATATGAAATGCTCATATGGTTAACCTTTTTGGGTTACTATGTTGAACCAACATACACGTACACGTTTGGGCATGGTTTTCACGAACCCAGTAAACGTCTACCCAAGTGTGTGTGACAAGCTAAGTTTTTGATCTAAAGGTTGAGAAATATTAGCTTGAATCTAAATCAGGTTTTCATCTAACGGTGAATATGGATTTCTTTGTAACTAAGGCAAAACCCTGATTTGAAGGCTATATAAAGGAGATATCTAGCATTGTGCAAAACTAATCCCCACACGTCTGTGTGCTACTAGTGCGCCCGCTAGAGTCGATCTCCATTAACCTTTGATTTTTTTCTCTAAAATCAGGTTAACGACTTAAAGACTTCATTGGGATTGTGAAGCCATACCGATACTACTTTATCGTAGTTGTGTGATCTAATCTTGCATCTTCTGTCGTACGAGTACAATCGATTGATTGGCTTGAGATCGTGAGAGTTCTCCGATAGGCAAGATAAAGAAGTCACAAACATCTTAGTCTCACTGTTTGTGATTCCTCGACAATCCGCTTGTGTAGTCAGGAAGGATTGTAGAGGTGATTGATTAATCTAGGATATTCTTCGGGAACATAAGACCGGATTATCAATTGGTTCCTGTTGCCTTGATTTTATATCTAAAGACGGAACAAAACCTAGGGTTTATCTGTGGGAGACAGATTTATCCTCTTATAGACTTTTCTGTGTGAGACAGATCTGTTTATTATCAAGTCTGTGATTTTGAGTTACAACAACTCTTGGTTGTGGGTGAGATCGGCTAAGGGAATCAAGTGCGCAGCATCCTGTTGGGATCAGAGGCGTAGGACTACAATTGTACCTTGGATCGGTGGGAGACTGATTGGGGTTCAACTATAGTCCAGTCCGAAGTTAGTTTACAGTAGGCTGGTGTTTGTAGCGGCTTAATACAGTGTGTATTCAATCTGGACTAGGTCCCAGGGTTTTTCTGCATTTGTTGTTTCCTCGTTAACAAAATTTCTGGTTGTGTTATTTCTTTTCCGCATTATATTTTATATAATTGAAATAATACAGGTTGTGCATTCGTGATCATCAATTGGAAATCCAACCTTTGGTTGTTGATTGATCCTTGGACATTGGTCTTTGGTACCGTCCAAGTATTCCTTGTATTCTATAAAGACTCGCTATTGTTTTTAGCTTGAGTAAAAATCAAATCAAGAGAGAGATATTAACTCCTTGAGATACTTTTATCTAGATTGAGTCTGACTTTCTAGTTGATTCTCTAGCAAAGTGTTTCGGAGTTAGTCCATAAAGATTGTTAATCGAAATATTGGGTGGTGTTGTTAGACCCCCGTTTTTTCAGGTTTGTCGAGGAATCACAAACAGTGAGACGAAGATGTTTGTGACTTCTTTATCTTGCCTAATGGGTAACTCTCACGATCTCAAGTCAATCAAAGATTGTACTCGTACGATAGAAGATGCAAGATCAGATCACACAACTACGATAAAAGTAGTATCAGTCTGGCTTCACAATCCCAATGAAGTCTTTAAGTCGTTAACCTGGTTTTAGAGAAGAAAACCAAAGGTTAAAGGAGAATCGACTCTAGCGAGCGCACTAGTATCACACAGACATGTGGGGATTAGTTTTGCACAATGCTAGATGTTTCCTTTATATAGCTTTCAAATCAGGGTTTTTCCTTAGTTACAAAGAAATCCATATTCACCGTTAGATGAAAACCTGATTTAGATTCAAGCTAATATTTCTCAACCGTTAGATCGTAAACTTAGCTTGTTACACACACTTGGTTAGACGTTTATTGGGTTCGTGAAAACCATGCCCAAACGTGTATGTGTATGTTTTTTCAACATAGTAACCCAAAAAGGTTAACCATATGAGCATTTCATATTAACCTTGTTCTTCTTCACCATAACTAGTTCAATTGACTCAAATGAACTAGTTAAAGAGTTGTTCAATTGCTATGAGATCTTATGTAACTACACAAGATACAATTGAAACAAAGATGATTTGATTCGATTGAATCGACTCATGAACATTATAGCCACGGTTTGCATAAAGCATTCCTTAGTAATTTAAGTTTCATGTTCAGAGCACATCTTTAGATCATAACCACTTAAGCTCACAAACAAGTTCGCGGACTTAGAGCAAACCGGCAGAGTTTTCCAAACTCAGCAGAAAATCTCGGCAAAGAGACTTCCTCCAGTTTGCAGACTAGGTTCGCGGACTGAGTTCGCGGACTAAACACGCAAACGAGTTTTTGGAAAATCCCAGCAAAAATTCTCGGCAAGAGAACTTCCGTCAGTTCGCGGACTGAGTTCGCGGACTTGGCAAAGCCAATTCCTCCGGTTTCTCTCAATCAACAAAGTTCGAAAACTTCGGATTAAGTAATACATGGTTATGTAATCTAAACTCTCATTCCAATCATTGAGACATTCTCAGAGGACGTTATATAGCCGTTATTCACATACTGTTTCACGTCAGAGCAATTCTCAAAGTAATTGAAACTTTTCATGACTTTCGTCACTAGGTGAAGATAAACTTGATCAAAGCGAAACGCTTTACCAACACACCATTGCGAGAAAAATATAAGTAGTGAATACTCAGCTCGAAATATCAAATGTGTATGATCTAGTCTATATACCATACGACTTTTTGTTTCATAAGAAGTAGGAGATAGAATAGATAGACTTTTGAGTGATAGATAAGTTCAAGTATCCACATACCTTTTTTTTGATGAAGTTCCACGGTTCCTTGAGTAGATCTTCGCCGTCGTATGATGAATCGCCATGAACTCCTTGAGATCAACTACACTTTTCTATCCTAATCCGAGACTTAGCTATAATAGACTAGAAATCAAGACTCATAGTTTTGATCACTAACATTGACAAACATGCTTGATATAGCAACACATGCGAGGTCGACCGAACTATGCTCTAACATTTATATTGTCAGAGTTGTGAACACATTGATCCCTGTAAGTGTAACGGTTTCTCGAGTGAAAAAGTAGGAAAGTGGGAGATCGTGTTAAAGTCAGTTCCATGTCGTGTGGAGACTTGACTGATCGTGCACCCACTACTTTGCTAACTCCTTTAACCGTTTGCACGACTTACGCACATTTCTCGTCGTGGATGAATCCACGTGTCGTAGACCGCCAGACCAAAACCCTAAGTGATATCCCCCTATTTGTGACGTGATTGATGTCTCACAAATTGTGGAGTCTGCAAGGCAGACGTGTTTTAGTTAGTCAGTTATTGACTGATTAGACATTGAGTCTAAGTTTTGTTTAATCGAGCATGCTTGACGAATGCTCAGTGATTCATGAATATTAATGTTGCTCGTCCGAGAAAATATTGTAAATTCGACGAGTTGTTGAATATTGATGAGTTACTGAATATACATGGATTATTCGAGCAACTGAGCAAGTATTGCTCGATTCGACGAATTACTAATAAATTACTGAATATTGATAATTGGTTCAATATTCGATCAACTAAGAAAGTATTGCTCAATTCGACAAATTACTAATATTATTAAATATTGATAGATGGACCAATATTTGAGCAAGTATTGCTCAATTCGACGAAATATTTATTGGTGACGTGACACAATAAAATATTTTATATTGGTAGATTACCAAAAATTATATGATTAATTCAGATGTTGGTTGCTGAATCCGTCATAAATTCATTAGTGTTTAAATCTTGCTCCGAATGATGATTCGTAGAACATTCATTTGAAACCCTAGTTTCAGATCAATTATTTGTTAACTGATGAATCGCTGAAAATAGGTCAAGAGTGATGAAGGGACCGACCACATGGGATATGACGTCCATGTGGTGCTCAGTGCTCGAGTGTGCATGCACCATGGTTCTCAGTTGGTGAAAGAATGATGATTAAATGCCGGATTCATCATTTATTGAAATATTGCTGGGTTCAGCATTAGGTTATAAAACCTAAGTATGAAAGATAGAAGACCGACCAAGAGGGCATGGGGCCGGATCTCGGTGATCACGGGACCAGCTGTTGGTCATTTGAGCAATCCCCGGGTTGGTTGGAGAGAGTTTGGGCTCAATATGAGCAATTGAGCAAATTAGGTCAGAATTATGAAAACGTGTGGGACCGGCTTTGTGCAAGCTCAAGGGATGACTCTAGTTGGTCAATAAGGCATGCACGTGTTGTCGTGGTGTCTGTGTCTACGTACTGAGAGTTTCAGCATTTTCTGATGTGTGTTCGAACAACATTGTGAATTTTCAGAAGAGTTTCATCTTGACTGAAATTCTTGATTTTTGTTGGAATGAGCATGTATGCTCAATTGATCAATATTTTGTAAATATTAAAATAAGGACATTTAAACATTTAATATTGTCGTGAGAGGCTAGCCGGTCGTGTGACCATGTTGGCTTTTAGTTTTTCATGATTCGGGCAAAATTTGAGAAAATATGAAGGAATCATGAATTTTGCTCAAACCAAGGAGTTTCATGAATTATGGAAAATAATAATTATAAAAGACTAGGGATTGCAAGGTGTGGGGCCGGCCACGGCTAGGGCATGGCCGGCCGGCTATGTTGCCCGGTCCCGCACGCCTTTCCCTAATTTTATATTATTATTTATTATGAAACCGTGATATTATGGAGAATCCATGATTTTTCGTTGAAACGGAGAAGTTTCATGAGTTTAAGGAATAATAATAATAATTTATAAAAGCTAGGGATTGTGAGGTGTGGGACCGGCCACGGCTTGGGCATGGCCGGCCGGCTGGGTTGCCCGGTCCCGCACACCTTTCCATATTTTATAATATTATTTTTCACGAATCCATGAAGTCATAGAGAATTCATGAGTTTTGCTGAAACGGAGGAGTTTCATGAAGTTGGGAAATAATAATTATAAAAAGCTAGGGATTGTAAGGTGTGGGACCGGCCACGGCTTGGGCATGGCCGGCCGGCTAGGTTGTCCGATCCCGCACACCTTTCCCTATTTTATAATATTATTTTTCATGAATCCATGAAGTTATGGAGAGTTCATGAGTTTTGGTCAAACAAGAAAAGTTGCTAAAATCAAGGAGTTTTTATGAGTTCATGAAAATAACAAAATAGGGAAAAATAATGGAAGAGGCATGGGACCAGCCACGGCTAGGGCACGGCCGGCCGGCTGGTGGGCACGGTCGGCCGGCTGGTGGGCCCGGCCCCTGGCGCCTCTTATTATTTTATTTGTTGTTTTTCTCCGGTTTTGCGTAGGATTCCTCATCTGTCCATATTTTTGAATGCTTGTTTGTGCATCCGGGTGCTCAGTCGTGCATCATTGTCGAGTACACTTGCACCATTTTTGTGGGGCTTACTCGGTGATGGTCCAGATGCTCATTTGTTGAGTATTTATTACTAATTTATGAAGTTCAGTGGAGAATGATTCATGAAACTGAGCAATAAAAATGAGTATTTGTTATATTATCAATTCATAGGATCAGTCGTGGATTCGATCATGAAATCAGAATAATCAAATTATGTATTATCATTCCATGAGATTAGCCGTGAATTCGATCATGAAATCAGAATAATGAGATGATACAATTGTTTATTGCCATTCCATGGGATCAGGCCGTGGATTCGACCATGGAATAGGAGCAATAATAGATCATTCTGGGAATTCAGTGGTAAATGTCACAGAAGAATTAATTTATTGCAGAAGAGATATTAGCCAGTTAAAGCGTCATACCCATTCCGAAGGTGCATAGTCAGAAGACAGCGAGTTGCCGAAGTCCTGAAGACGTTGTTGCTCTCAATCTACGGAGAACCGCCTGGATCTATACACGGTCTCTCTACATAGTCAGGGAACAGTGAGTGTCACCGACGTCCTGAAGGCATTGTTGCTCTCAATCTACGGAGAACCGCCCAATCGTTCTTCTATGTAGAGGCGGGCCTCTCTCATGTAATCAGAGAACAGTGAGTGTCACCGACGTCCTGAAGGCGTTATTGCTCTCAATCTTGCCGAGAACCGTCCAATTACGTTATTCTACATAGAGGACATGATGAAATGAGTGGCACTGAATTCTCAGCTAGTGGAGGCCTTTCAGGAAACATATTCATCATGGCTTCGTAAGATATGAATCGTTGCATGCGTGAAAGTCGTGTCAAAAACATGCCTCATGATTTTACGGTTTTTCCCTTTGTTGAAAATCCACCATCAACATTAAGTCCCCTGCTTAGTGAGGGACAATAATGTTCCGCAGTAAGCATTAGATGGTGATTTTCAGTCGACGAGATTGGTGGTTGAACTCAGTCATACAAAGGTAGTTTCAGAATCCTCGATTTGCCCCAATGGTGTATGTACGAGCAAATGCATAGATAAGGACCTGATAGCAAGATAGAGTGTCATCTCGTGATCACGGAGAGATGAATCACCACTGATTTAGACGCTCGAAGGCTCGGTTTTGGTCAGTTTCGTGTTCGTGGGCCCAAAACCAAAAGAGGAAACCCATGTGTTTTAGGTTTTGGAAATAAAAATAATATAAAAGGCAAGTAACCCTAATATTTTATTTATTTTTTTGACGTGTACCTCTTCTCTTCACCATCTTCACGGGTTCAGCAAGGAAGGAAAAAATTTGTCGGAGGACCGGCGCCGATTACCGCCGCCGATCAACGTCCGACCAGTTTCCGGCCGACGACAGGTCAGTGCAACTTTTTTTTTTTGCTGTTCATTCTATGATTCATGAGTTGTTCAAAAAACAAAATAAATCCCATAGTTGCGAGCATGCATATGATTCATGAAGAATTTGTTTTTAGAAAACATAGGTATGCCCGTTTTTTCGTTAGTTTAGGAAACGAGCAAAAATCCCTAATATGGAAGAGATACACAAAATTTTGAATAGACATGGTCTAGTTGCAGTAGTAAAAGTTTTGTTTATTAGGTTTCATGAAAACCCAATTTTGTTTTCGAAGCATGAACTTTGTAGATACTTTTAGAAACGTAGGTTTGTTCGTAAAAAGTAATAAATAATGATCTTTAGGGTTAAAGGAAATTTTGAAAAGACCTGGAGTTCATGATAAATTTGTTTATGAACTTCCAAAGTTTTATTTAGAATATGTGGACCTTTGCAAAAATAGAAAAGACCCTCGTTCCATAAACGAATGCTCAACTGAGCAAAAAAAAGTTTTTTTTTATTATTTACGTGAGTTATTTGGCTCACGATTCTTTTTTTTTTTAAAGGTACGTGACTTATTCACGTTTTATTAAACAGAAATCAATTTTTAATTTATGAAAAATTGTTGAAAGCGAACAATTTATGAGTTGATGAATCGTAGTGTATATATGAGTTTAGTGATTTTATAGTGTATGTACACGTAAAAATCAGCGAATGTTCACATGTAAGGTTATGTGAATTATTCATAGTTTCATGAAAAGCCAATGTTTGACTTTAAATGATAAGTTTTTTGCTCGGCTTTGCAGGTTTGAAAGAACGAGCAAGTTTTGGGGTTTACGCTGTTATCACTAAGTTCTTGAAATCGTAAATAGGTAAGAGTTAAGGTTTAACATTTTTGTAAACATTGATGTGAGCATCATAATTGTTCTGTTGCTTTAATTCCATTGTGCTGATGAAGTTCGTGTATGTATGTCGCAACAACTTTGCAAAGATGACTCAGTCCCGTAGCACTTCTGAAGACGATGTTTCTTCTAAGGAGGATGTTTCCACAGATGCATCTTCCAGAGATGATGGTTCCTTCAGAAATGATGATTCTGAGATTTCTAAGGATAAATAGGAAACTTCCAAGGCTAAGAACATTCCAATTTTTGAGGACAAGTTCTTTGTGTACCCGTATAGACCTGAAAAGCGTCCCTTAGGCTCCTCGTTTTGGCTGCTCATAAATCCCAGAACCACTGCTCAGAACAAGTTGGTGTATCCTCCAGCAATAATTCGGTTTTGTTTGTAAGGAAAGCATTATTCGACTTCTCATGTGGAACTCAAACTTTCTCGGAGGCCGCTGACACACTTTTCTGGACGGGCAAGGCATATGCTAGGCCACAGCCGTGTAAGGACCTTGCTGGATAGTGCACAAGTGACACGAGCCATTCAAGTTGTTGGGGATTTGATCATTAATCATGACATACCAGGTATTATAGCTTTGCTTGACCGTTGGTGCGTTCCTACTCACACATTCATATGCAGATGATGGGAATTCACCGTTACCTTAGAATATGTAGTTGATTTGTTGCACCTTCCAGTTAGCGGTAATTTCCATGAAGAGCTTTCAGCAGAGTAGAATTAGATATCTAACGTATTGGAGGCCAAGATGCACGAATTCAATGAGTCGCCCAGGTCTTTCTATGCTCAATGGTTGTCGTATTGGTGGCCGAGGGATGGAATTCCTAAAGAACCGGTTGATGGTACTTTAACAATTGCTGCTTTCTTATGCTTATGTCTCTCCAGGGATATCCTTGAAGATTTTGGACACTTGTTGAAGCCGTTTGTGATTCGTTTCGCCATAAAAATGGCTAAAGGTGAGAAACTTCCAATTGGTAGTCTATTTTTGGATTCGCTGTTCGCCAATTTAGATTCTTTAGTTATAGACTCTAGTATCTCCGATGGCTTCATGAAAGTCGAAAATATGCCAATACCATGTTCCTCCAATCCTTGATGTGGGAGCATCTTGAGAGTTACTCCCCAATTCCTCGTAGCATCTTGCAAGGACCCAAGGTCGATACTCGTCATGCCTTCCTCGAGAAGAATAACGCCAGGATCATGCGTTGGTCTACAAAGCATCCACAATATAAGATATGTATTACTGACGTTCTGGACATTGAATCCGAGTTCAACTTTCGCCCCTGGGTGTCGGTTCCTTCCCTTTTTTCGTAATTGATCACTTTCAATACTTATGAAGAGAATGTCATGTTGAGGACTGATGTTGGTCTGAGCGATGGAGAAAGATCTTTTATAATGAGTTGTACTCCCGGTTTCTTGATATCAGTAATGAATGGAGAGTTCCAGGTAGAAGAATACAACATTGATAGAGAAGCTCGACAAATGGGCGTCGACCAGTGTATCCCAGGTCACCGAATGAACAAACTATCGGTTGAGTATTTGAAGGAGAATCTGGACTGCACTCATGTGGAGGGATGTGAGTATTTATTCCCATGCTCTGATCGTGCTAATTTCGTGAGTCCGGGTTACATAGACTTCTGGCGTCAGCAACTTGGGTGTTTGCATGAGTTTGATATAGATGTCAAGTCCCCAGTTCGAGAGTTTCCTTCCCCTGACATGATTTCTGATCGACCAAGATTGAGATACCTTTCCAGTGGTGACAAGAGGAAAGCGTCTCCAAATGCGACACATGTATGTGCTTTCCTCATGATTTTAGCAAAAGCATGACATTCACACTTTTAATTGTATTGTTGACTCCATGGTAGGATGGTCGTGTTGTGAGACCTCGAATTGATGTAAACTCTCCAGACCTCCAAGAAAGTCCCCAGGGTGGAGAAGGAAGAAGCAAAACAGCTCATAGAATGATACCGAATAATGTGCAGTCCCATGTCGCTTTTTTGGTGAGTTGTTAGCACTTCTCTTATCATTACGATTTCCTTGTCCATGTAATCAGGATCTTGAATATCATTAATTTGTTTCAGAATTTTGCTCCATCGGTTATTGACGGTCTTCACCTTGTCTCTAAACGAACAATCCAGGAACAACACCGATGATGAAGTGGATGTAAGTATCCTTTGCGTAAGTGATTATGAACTTTCCTTGATTGAAGTAATGACGATTATTGTTGACACATCCAGGAGGAGATTGTTGTGGATAGCCAACATGGTCATGATATTTGTTCATCTTCGAGTGGTGGAGGGAATGAGAACCTTCGAGAGTCGGAATCGAATGGAGATAACAATGCTACTAATGTTAATTCCGACCATTCCAATCCTTCGGACGACTTGGGAAGTCCTCAAGTAAGTATCTATCTTGTTCTATCTTCATATAAGTATAATTTTTCTGATTTGTTGATGAATGAATGAAAATCCCAATGGATATATGAGAAATTTTGCCGAAATATGTCACCAGAAAATTCAGACCTCAGTTTTTTAGTTAAAATGCTGTAGAATCTTCATTCGACGTCGAATTTTCACAATTTTCATATGTATCTTCAAGCCCAGGAAATTCCCAAGCTTTAGGAAAGAATCTTTTTGAGTTTTGAGCATGTTTAGGGCCTGAAAAAGGCGAAACAGTAAACTTCCAGGGGACTTTCAGAACTTTTTTCAGATTGTATATGACCCAAACTTGAATTCCTTACCAATTGCTCCCAGTTCACCTTGAATACAAGGAAGTGTAAAACCTCCTCAGTTGAGCTTGTTTGAAAACGTGTTTCATGACTTCTACACTATTTGCGCATGTCTTAGGTGCATAATAAGGAACTTAGATGATGTTGGTTCACTTACTTTCTGAATTTTATGGTTGTATTGGGTTTCCATGCTTGAATCATTATAATCCCATGTAATCTTCACATTAGGCACCAAATGTCGAAGTTGGAAATAATGGATCCAGTAATGATGGTTTGGGCAATCCCAGTGATGGGACCTCCATCCCTACACCTCAGGCTCATGAAACGCTGGTTGTTGATGTCTTGGAGGTGGCGGAAACTCTAATTGTGCCTGATATGGTGGAACCCGAATCGAGAATGGAAGAAGCTGCTCCTATTGAAGTCGTCCCTATGATTACTGATGTTGCTACTCCAGTGACTGAGAACCGGATAATAGTGCACGAGTATCCAACTGCAGGGATTTTTTTTGCTCCTTAATTTGGTGAGATACTCCCATATCACAAGTTTCTTGGCGGATTTAGCATTCCCATCGGATATGTTGCTATGTACAAGAAACTGTGGGAGATGTATGGACACATCGTTGTTACTCAGGATCCTAAGTGTAGTTATTTCTTGACAAGGCAAGTAGAAGCAATCCTGCGTGTAATAAATGGTATCCGCATCACAGCTAGAAATGCTGTCACCCGGGATGTAATCCTTGATTGGGAGTACAACTTGAAGAAAGATGAAGAACTTGGCTTCAATTTGAGGTGGCTTCGTCAAAATCTTGATGCTATTAGGAAAGCAGTAGAAGGTGACACTCCTTTCGCCACCAGTGATGTCGTGCGAAGAAGATGGATGAAGTTGCTGAATTGACCAAAACGCTGGAGGCGGAGAAAGCTGCTTTGCAAGTCTTGAAGTATGCAGAAAAGAAGAAATCTTATTTTGCTGACTTTCTTTAGTTCTTTTCCCCTGATATCTTGAACCCTGGATTTCTGAGAGATGTGAGGCTTTTAGATTTTGGTTTTGATTTCTTGATTGGTTTTGAATTTATGGGTGACTAAGGATTTTCTTTTGGGTTTTGGGTTTGAAAGAGATTTTCTTAAATAAAGAACTTTTGATAAATTGTTGAATTCAAATACTGGATGCAAGTATTGCAAACGTTTTGGAGGAATTGAAATTACAGGTAAAAGAAAATCCTAAAGTGCAAACATCAGATGTCTTGAGCGTTTGTCTTAGACATAAAACACCCAATGTTGAATGCTTCATGCGTCAAAAATCTTGAGCAAATTCTCATGAATCACTGGGATACTTGCCTTGACCTTGATGCTAGCCAATTTATAGTATCCTCCAACAACTGATTTGGCAATCATGAAAGGTCCTTCCCAGTTAGAACTCTTTGTGGAATGCAAATTGCGTGTGGTTACCTTAAGAACCAAATCTCCTTCGTGAAATTTGTTAGGCTTGGTTGCCCGGGCTTTGAATATTTTCTGTTGGTTCGGAATTCCTCGTGGATTCCATGTTGGTGGAGCTTTCCAATTCTGTGGCACATATGGACACTCGTGCAAAGGAGAATATTTAGGATATTGATTGTGAAACTCAGTCATTATCCTAGCGATGACCGTGTTAGTGAGATGATGGATTTGGAGAGGTTCTGCGTCTAACCATTTGGTGAAGTATTGCTGAGGTGAGACTAACCACTCATAGCGCTTGGTGATAGTTAGGTTTTGAGCAAAACTGAGTCCTTGGACTAGGGTAGCATATTTGAAAGTTGGTAATACATATGCATCAGGGGGAATAAGATTTGCCTGAGTGTGAAACCTTCTGATGAATCCGTGGGCGTTCTCCCCAGGTTTTTGTGTGAGTTCCATCAAGGCTTCGACTTTTCCCAAATGTTCGAACGGTTGATCATCTTCCGAGTCAGAGCTTTCTTCAACAGAGAATTGTGCAACTGAAGATAAAGACACCACAGCAACCTTTCCATCATGAATCCATGTACGTCCCAGAACCATGTCATATCCTGGATCTTCTCGGATTATGTGAAATTTTATTTCTGACCAGGTTTCTCCAACTTTCATTTTGAGGATGATTTAGCCATAAGCATCTCTAGAGATTCCTTCATGGTCTCTGATTGAGACAGGAGCATGAGTTGCTTCTTGTCGGGTGATTCCAGCGGCTCTGAGAGTCTTCAGAGGAATGATATTAACAGCAGTGCCAATGTCGACCAACGCTCGCTTGAATTCATTTCGCTTGAGGTGAACTGTGGTGAGAAGTCCCCAGTCGTACGTCTCCTTGTCTGTTACCGGAGGTTCAGGGAGTATCTCCTGAATGTCTAATCATTTCCCAGATACAATGTGGTTCAATGCAACAAACATATCATTTCCTTGAGCTTTCGATAAGTACATAACTCACAGACATGTTCAATTAGGGATTGGACTGCTTCTTTAACCGGTTGTTCGGAGATTGTAAAAGTCCTGATTGGGAGAGGATTCTTGTGCACTCCTTCAGTCCCCAGCTCTCCTGAATCGTGATTTTCTTTGAATATACGTTTCAAGTTTCGACAGTCACTGGTCGGATGACTGACATACCTATGGAAACGACAGTAACGCGGATTCTCCACTTCTTCATCTGTTGGCTCCCTTCTGACAGGAGGCAGGTTGGTTGATCGCACCATCTTGAATCCAGACTTCTAACAACTCAATTACCTCTTCAATAGGAAAAGGAAAGTCTGGCGCTTCCTGATCACTCTGTTGACCCGGCGTTCGTGCGTTTTGAGTCTGGTTTTCCTTCTTTGGTGCCTTCTTAGATGTTGGAGGAGTATCCTTATGTTGTTGCGCGTCGGCCTTTCTTTTGCCCCCTTCGGCGACATTCGTGGAAGCCTCCATATTGTATTGTTTGTTGATTAAACGTCTGGGGGTGGTGCTTCGAGTTCTCGACTCCTCGATTTTGACGGTTTTGGTTCTTTCTAGCAAAGCTGGAGCAGTAGTTGCCGATCGCTTGGCCGCTTCATGAAGTTCCGAGAAAGTCTGAAAATGAAGATTTTCTAGCAAGGCTCTGTAGACTGGAATCATCCCGTTAATGCATAAATCCACCAGTTGTTGTTCAGTAACATTAGGATCATGACAATCCAAAGCTTGAATTCTGAATTTCTTCCCATAGTCGTTCGGATTTTCAGTATTCTTCTGAGCCATCCTTCCTAAGTCGGAAAGGGTAACTTGCTCAGAAATTAAGAAGTATTTCATGTAGAAAGTATTAATCATCTCTCCCCAATTGGATATACTTCCAGATGCAATGTTGTTGTACCATGTATAAGCCCAACTTGTCAGGGATTTTGAGAATTCCTTCAAACGGACAACATGGTTGTGTTCATGCTCTCCTAATGCTTCCAAGAATCGAGAAACGTGTTCTCGAGCATTCCCCGTTCCATTGTAGAGTGTGAACGTTCGAGTAGTGTGGCCCTTTGGAAGAGGGATTCTTTGCGTGGTAGCAGGATATGGGGGTTGATGACGGTTTACATATGGCGCATGGCCCTTTCCCTGATTCTCGATAAAATGCTCCAAGTCTTCACGAGTGATGAAACCGGCGGGTTCAGGTTCTGCAGCTTTGCGGGCTTCGTCATCGTCAAGGACTGGAATAACTTCGGGATCCGAGATGCTTCCTTGTCTTTTTCCTTTTCCTGAGTTTTGTCTGACATCTTGTCAGTGAGAGTTTTGAGGTAGTTACATAGCTCCTTCTGAGTCGCAGCCATATCAGTTTGATTCTTAGGGAGAAGTTTCTGTACTTTCATGAGATCAGCGATGGTGGGTGGATTTTCTCTGAGCTCTTCAGGATGTCGGCCGAAGGGAGGATGACTTTCGACATTGGTGTGAGGAGAAGTAGTGTCACCGCCGCTGTGGGAAGCGGGAATAGTTTCTGGAATTCCATTGTTGTTGCTAGTGCTAGCGTTGTTTGTGTTAGGATTTGTAACTGAACCTGACCTAAGATCAACCATTTTTGTGAAAATGTGGGATTGCAACCGAGAGATTAATCTCCCACTGTGGTCTTCAATCTGTAGATGGGGAAAAATGGTTTGCTGGTTTTTTAGGAAAGTGAAGAATCGAGCGTGTTGTCAAAGCCTCCTAGACCGAGCAAACTGCTGAACCTCACACAGATGCACTGCAAAGGGAGTGCTTAGATTCGAGAGATCAATTTGTAGGACTCAGGCCTAAACCAAGTCAATGGCCGTTCCAGAGTCAATTCGGTCACAAAGAGGGAGATGGGTTGATCTGTAGGAGAAAGCTGAGAATTGTGTGGAAACAATGATGATCAAAGATTTTGGATGTGTTGAAGGATTCTTAAATAATTGGTAAACTGTGAAGTTTGGATAAGCTCTGATGGATTGATGAATTCTTGAGAGTAGTTACTCGAGAAATTCTGTGTGGACGATTGTTGATGATGTCCTCAATCATGGATTCAGAGACTTATTTATATTGTCAGAGTTGTGAACACATTGATCCCTGTAAGTGTGACGGTTTCTTGAGTGAAAGAGTGGGAAAGTGGGAGATCGTGTTAAAGTCAGTTCCATGTCGTGTGGAGACTTGACTAATCGTGCACCCACTACTTTGCTAACTCCTTAAACCGTTTGCACGACTTACGCACATTTCTCGTCGTGGATGAATCCATGTGCCGTAGACCGCCAGACCAAAACCCTAAGTGATATCCCCCCATTTGTGACGTGATTGATGTCTCACAAATTGTGGAGTCTGCAAGGCAGACGTGTTTTAATTAGTCAGTTATTGACTGATTAGATAGTGAGTCTTAGTTTTGTGAATCGAGCATGATTGACGAATGCTCAGTGATTCATGAGTATTAATGTTGCTCGTCCGAGAAAATATTGTAAATTCGAAGAGTTGTTGAATATTGATGAGTTACTGAATATACATGGATTATTCGAGCAACTGAGCAAGTATTGCTCGATTCGACGAATTACTGATAAATTACTGAATATTGATAATTGGATTAATATTCGAGCAACTGAGCAAGTATTGTTCAATTCTAAAAACTGATAATTTTGACATGCAACTGAGCAAGTATTGCTCAATTCGACAAATTACTAATATTGATAGATGGATCAATATTTGAGCAAGTATTGCTCAATTCGACGAAATATTTATTGGTGACGTGACCCAATAAAATATTTTATATTGGTATATTACCAAAAATTATATTATTAATTCAGATGTTGGTTGCTGAATCCATAATAAATTCATTAGTGTTTGAATCTTGCTCTGAATGATGATTCGTAGAACATTTATTTGAAACCCCAGTTTCAGATCGATTATTTGTTAACTGATGAATCGCTGAAAATAGGTCACGAGTGATAGAGGGACCGACCACATGGGATATGGCGTCCATGTGGTGCTCAGTGCTCGAGTGAGCATGCACCAGGGTTCTCAGTTGGTGAAAGAATGATGATTAAATGCCGGATTCATCATTTATTGAAATATTGATGGGTTCAGCATTAGGTGATAAAACCTGAGTATGAAAGATGGGAGACCGACCAAGAGGGCATGGGGCCGGATCTCGGTGATCACGGGACCAGCTGTTGGTCGTTTGAGCAATCCCCGGGTTGGTTAGAGAGAGTTTGGGCCCAATATGAGCAATTGATCAAATTAGGTCAGAATTATGAAAATGTGTGGGACCGGCTTTGTGCAAGCTCTAGGGATGACTCTAGTCGGTCAAGAAGGTATGCACGTGTTTCCGTGGTGTCTGCGTCTCCGTACTGAGAGTTTCAGCATTTTCTGATGTGCGTTCGAGCAACATTGTGAATTTTCAAAAGAGTTTCATCTTGACTGAAATTCTTGATTTTTATTGGAATGAGCATGTATGCTCAATTGATCAATATTTTGTAAATATTAAAATAAGGACATTTTAACATTTAATATTTCCGTGAGAGGCTAGTTGGTCGTGTGACCATGTTGGATTTTAGTTTTTCATGATTCGAGCAAAATTTGAGAAAATATGAAGGAATCATGAATTTTGCTCAAACCAAGGAGTTTCATGAATTGAGGAAAATAATAATTATAAAAGACTAGGGATTGCAAGGTGTGGGGCCAGCCATGGCTAGGGCATGGCCGGCCGCTATGTTGCCCGGTCCCGCACGCCTTTCCCTAATTTTATATTATTATTTTTTATGAAACCGTGATATTATGGAGAATCCATGATTTTTCGTTGAAACGGAGAAGTTTCATGAGTTTAGGGAATAATAATAATAATTTATAAAAGCTAGGGATTGTGAGGTGTGGGACCGGCCACGGCTTGGGCATGGCCGACAGGCTGGGTTACCCGGTCCCGCACACCTTTCCATATTTTATAGTATTATTTTTCACGAATCCATGATGTCATGGAGAACTCATGAGTTTTGTTGAAACGGAGGAGTTTCATGAAATTGGGAAATAATAATTATAAAAAGCTAGGGATTGTAAGGTGTGCGACCGGCCACGGCTTGGGCATGGTCGGCCGGGTAGGTTGCCCGGTCCCGCACACCTTTCCTTATTTTATAATATTATTTTTCATGAATCCATGAAGTTATGGAGAGTTCATGAGTTTTGCTCAAACAAGGAAAGTTGCTAAAGTCAAGGAGTTTTCATGAGTTCATGAAAATAATAAAATAGGGAAAAATAATGGAAGAGGCATGGGACCGGCCACGGCTAGGGCACGGACGGCCGGCCTGTGGGCCCGGCCCTCGGTGATGGTCCAGATGCCCGATTCTTGAGTATTTATTACTAATTTATCAAATTCAATGGAGAATGATTCATGAAACTGAGCAATAAAAATGAGTAGTTGTTCTATTATCAATTCATAGGATCAGTCGTGGATTCGACCATGAAATCGTAATAATAAAATTATTTATTATCATTCCATGAGATTAGCCGTGAATTCGATCATGAAATCGGAATAATGAGATGATACAATTGTTTATTGTCATCCTGTGGGATCAGGCCGTGGATTCAACCATGGAATAGGAGCAATAATATATCATTCTGGGAATTCAGTGGTAAATGTCACGACAGAATTAATCTATTTCAGAAGAGATATTAGCCAGTTAAAGCGTCATACCCATTCCGAAGGTGCATAGTCAGAAGACAGCGAGTTTCCGAAGTCCTGAAGACGTTGTTGCTCTCAATCTACGGAGAACCGCCTGGATCTATACACGGTCTCTCTACATAGTCAGGGAACAGTGTGTGTCACCGACGTCCTGAAGGCGTTGTTGCTCTCAATATACGGAGAACCGCTCAATCGTTCTTCTATGTAGAGGCGGGTCTCTCTCATGTAGTCAGGGAACAATGAGTGTCACCGACGTCCTGAAGGCGTTGTTGCTCTCAATCTTACGGAGAACCGCCCAATTACGTTATTCTACATAGAGGACATGATGAAATGCGTGGCACTGAACGCTCATCTAGTGGAGGCCTTTCAGGAAACATATTCATCATGGCTTCGTAAAATATGAATCGTTGCATGCCTGAAAGCCGTGTCAAAAACATGCCTTATGATTTTATGATTATGACCTTTGATGAAAATCCACCATCAACATAGACGCATGAGCCTTCATAAGATTCATATTTGTTGCCAATTGCCCAATCTGAGTATGCAAATCTTCAATGGCACCATCGTTCTTTTGTTGATTTTTCATTATTGTTTCCTAAAGACCCTCATTAGAAGAAGCAAAACTCTGCATAGTCTCCATATTCTATTGAGCTTATCGTCTACAGATGAATCTGTATTTTGTGCTTGATGTTTTTGTGGTTGCTGAAATTGTTGTTGAAACCACCCTGTCTTGCGTATGGATTAGGAGCTGCAGCTTGCTTGTAGCATAACCGAAGTTAGGATGATATTTCCAACCAGGATTATAAGTATTAGAATATGGATCATACCTGGGACTCTGATTAGGAAATATAGCATTTACCTCAGCTTCATCTTCATATGAAGGAATGATCACTGTTGCCATCCTTTGTACTACCTTCTCTATGTTGTTTATTCGTTGCTCTGATTTTGAAGTTTCTTCCATATTGCTAACTCTTCTGACATTTGATTTATTTCTGGTGTAAAATTGTTGAGCATTCGAAGCCATACTCTCAATCAAACTGGTTTCCTGCGAGATTGTCTTCTCAATAAGTGAACCACCAGCAGCTGCATCAATCAAATTTCGTTGCTCTGGAAGTAATCCTTCGTAGAAATATTGAATGATGAGTGTTGGAGATATGTTGTGGTGAGGGCAACTCGCCACCAACTTTTTGTACCTATCCCAATATTCATAAAGAGATTACCCAGTAATCTGAAGAATACCACTAATCTCCTTACGAACAGAGGTTGCCTTAGAAGCAGGAAAATACTTCTCTAAAAATAACTTTTTCATCTCCGCCCATGTTGTAATACTCCCTAGAGGAAGGTAATATAACCATTCTTCTGTTGAGTCTATTAAAGAGAATTGAAAAGCTTGCAACAATGTTGTATCACTGTCTTCGGTACTTTGCCTATGACTTGTCATCTTCTGTTGAAATTTTCGAATATGACGATTCAGATCCTCGCCTGGAAGTCCCTTGAACTTTGGTAGATGATGAAGTTGATTCGACTTCAGCTCCACTGGGTTAGTGATTGTAATACACAGTGGTTGCGAATCTAAGCATGGAGATGTCAACTCTCGCAGCTTCCTCTCCTGAGGTGGAGGAGGTGGGTTTGTACCGTCGTTCACCATTGTTGATATAGAAGGTTCTTCTTGTTGCGTTTGCTGACGTGCTTGTAACACCGTTCCCCTACGAGTTTGGATTCCGCACCTCTGGTATTCCCAGTCTTTCGGTGCCAGAGATTAAGTACCTGAAAACAAAAATCTAGAAAACGAAATTAAAAACTAAAAGGAAATTCTAAAAACAAGATTAAAACTAATAAAAATAACAACTAAAGCTACCGACTGCTCCCCGGCAGCGGCGCCAAAATTTGATGCATGTCGTGAGTACAATCAAATTAATAATCTTATTTCCACACAATTAACTGGTAATATAATGGAAGTAAGGATCGTTCCCACGAAGAGCAGTGAGTTTTAGTTGTCAAAGTGTCACAAAGTGGGAGGGGGTGGGTGGGTTTGTTTTTAGATTTAAAAAAAGTAAATAAAAGCAATTGAAAAATATTAAGTTGTAAGCAGTAGAGAGATGTGATCGAGGAATCCTTCTTTGTTAATAAACTGTCAATGAGTTAATATATTCATCTATTCGTCATTAATCATAGATTATCACCAACCGTAGAATAACAAGTACGCTTATATATTCCCAAAATTCCTTATATCACTGGATAACAGGTACGCTTAGTTACCATATTATATTTGTATGAACCACCTTGAGGTACGCTTACAGGATGTAATTCATCGAATGCTTTAGGGTTTGTGAATTTAGGTTTGATCCTAGTAGTTAGACTCAGTACGCTCGGTCTACTTGCCAGGGTTGTGTTTACACACGATCGATTTACAGAATCCCTCTGCAAGGTTTCACGTTTTCTACTTGTGTAAGGAATTATTCAACAATTACGGATATCCTAACCCTTACTAGCAATAGATTATACTAACAAATATATTTAGTTGGCCACCTAAACAATCTATCAATCAATCATAAGTATTTTAATAGTAAAAACAAACGATAATCATATGAATAAATCAAAATAGATTCATATATTAAATCAAATCAAGTTTACAACTTAGAATTCATCCTCAATCAATAGGTGTTTAGTTACTCATGGATGTAGAAACATCCATGATATACATATAAGAAAAGGTTAGAGATATCGTTACGATTGGGAATCGCTCCGAAACCCTAGCTTTGATGTTTCTTCTCTCCAAGACTTACAATTTCGTGACCTAATGGTATGATATCATTTTACATAACCTAACACCTTTTTATAGGTTTACATTGCTTGGTCTTCACGTATTTAGTTCGGTTCAAGAACCCGACCCGAAATAACGAATCCAAACGTGCCCTTAGGCTTTCCAAGGTATTAATACACATTTTCCACTTGCTAAGTTTGCAAACCCAGTCCGCGAACTTCAAATTCCAGTAGAAATTTTTGGAATTAAAGTATGAAACCCGTCCGCGAACTTTGTTGTCTTCGGTATTCAATAAAAGCTTGTTTTGGCCACAACTTCTTCATCCGAACTCGGAATGACCTCATTCTTTTTGAATTCTTTTTATATTTCAATTATCTTCAACATGGTGATGAGAAATCCTTAATTTGAATGAGTTAAGATCGGTATTTGTCCCTTCTCTTGATTTTGAGCGTTTTGCTCCTTTTCGTCGCTTTTCTTCCACTTTTCTTGGACTTGGGCGCTTGGATACTTGGGATACTTCTCTTCTTAGATATTTTCAGAACTTTGTAGCTCCTTTTTGGATGACTCATCTAATAGAGACAAATAAGAGAAAACAAGAGTAATAATATGAATACATGCAAGAATAATAGCTAAAACAAGTATGGAATGGATATTAAAATCATATAGATTATGCACTTATCAGGGTTAACCTTTAACAGGTTTGTGCACGCACAATTCTGAACCCTAAAGAGAGTAGAATTGTCGAGAATAACCCTCCTTTATTGATAGATACAAAACTAAGGAAAAAAAACTTTTCTTAAAGCCTGAGAGGTGCACAATCTTGTCTCTTTTGATCAGGCACATGAGATAGGATTTACCAATCAACACAATCAAGTTGTGTTGCGGTGAACAACAATTTGTCCACCATTTTCCTCTTGAGAAGAATCCACAGACCTCTGTCTATCAAAACGATTTGACCGTACTTTCTTCTCTGATGGTCTTGGTTTATCCTTGGAAATTAACTTCTTAGACGAAGATAAAATCTTACATACCTCAGCAGTCTTCTGAGCAAGTTTAAGCTTATTTTACAATTTATTTTTTCTTCGTTGAAGTTTATTGACGTGCCTCGATTGGTGTTTGTACTTGTAACACCTTGAAAGTTCATGACCCTTTAGAGAACAGTACGAGCACTGATGAGTGCCAAATATTGTATATATTGTATATATTTATCCCTTGGAAATTAACTGAGGTAAAGGGAATTCTCACCCATCTCCTTGCACTCCCCATCCACAATTTCTTTCCCATGTTTTGTTTTGATTAAATTGTTCTTGAATTGTCTTTGTTTACTTCTCCTTCACTGCCTGTCACTAGCTCAGACTAGCTAGAAAACTTCAATAGCTCCCTCCAAGTCCCTGTGGACAAACCTTTTCTTCCCATCACTAACTACAATTGATCCTGTGCACTTGCAGGTCAGTTTGTAGGTTGTTTTCAAAACCCACCAAGTTTTTGGCGCCGCTGCAGGTCAGGTCAGATTGTATTATCCATGTTATGTTTGTGTTAATTAGTTTGTGTGTTGTTTCTACACATGATCCTGTAAGTCCCCTGTTTAACTCACATGTTCTTATTCTGAGTCTTAATGCTTGACAACCATGAGGACTCTTAACTGCAACATGTTCTGATTCCCCACTAGGGTGAGAAAACAACTGAACCATGATGGTTAGCTATTAGGATGGTTTTTGCTGAACTTAAAATAGCTTAGGCTAGTTAGAATCCTAAAAGCCCAACTAATTTGTGATTAGTGGTGCTGTAAGAAGACCACTAATGCTAGGGGTCAGTGGTGGCTCTAAGGAATTAATCAGCTACATTAGTTAGTAAGCCACTGCCTAGTTAGTCTGTGATTGGTTGTGCCTTAAACAGACAGCCAATACTAGGGGTTAGCTAAGGCTGTAAGGTTGGTTAACTAGACATTTGACAAAAACTTAACCTAGGTGAACTGGCTAGGTAAAGGGAATTCTCACCCATCTCCTTGCACTCCCCATCCACAATTTCTTTCCCATGTTTTGTTTTGATTAAATTGTTATTGAATTGTCTTTGTTTACTTCTCCTTCACTGCCTGTCACTAGCTCAGACTAGCTAGAAAACTTCAATAGCTCCCTCCAAGTCCCTGTGGACAAACCTTTTCTTCCCATCACTAACTACAATTGATCCTGTGCACTTGCAGGTCAGTTTGCAGGTCAGTTTGTAGGCATTTAACTCATCTTTTGTGCATTAATTCTACATTTTATCCCATATTCTGTATTTTCATTGTTTTCAAGAATAAATATTTTTCTTACTTAATTTTGCATTTTTAGGTAATAAATAAAGTCTGGATGACTTGCGGAGCAAAAAAGAGCAGAAAAGTAGTGAAAAGCCGGGAGAAATCACGCAAGGAAGCCGCGAAGAATGGTGCGCACAACCTCATTTTCTACACACAAAAACGCCTCCGTTCTCAGCCATCAGATCAGTTCTCAGAAGCATCCGACGGTCGCTCCTTCATAGAGCATCAAAATCTGAAGTCTCTGCCAAGCACCACAGCGCTGAAATTCCAAGCCTTCAGATTAGATGGTAGTTGAATCCAACGGTTGCTCCCTTGCTGTTCATCAAAGTTTGATATCTCCGCCTTACACTACAGCACCTAACCTAATCTAGCACCGTTCGTTTCGTTGTATCACTTCATCCGACGGTCGCTCCTCGCTTGCCTCCGCATCACCGTCCGATCTACCTACCAGCTCCACATCTCACGGCTTAGTCTCGCTGAACATCAAAAATCGATGCACTCGCCTCACACCCAAGTGCCGAACACCCTAGACCTCAAACAAACAGCCCCTACCCTAACCCATATCGACTTCTCCTCCATCACCTCCCTCTGCAGAACCACCTTCTTCACCTGCCGCACCACCATGTACGCCACCACCTTCTTCAACTCCACTGCCACCACCACACCTCCACCATCATCACCCCTATCTTTCTCCATCATTACCCCCTTGTTCTAGCCTCCTATTATATAGTTTTCTCCCCTAATTTCTCTCTAAAAACCTAGGGAAGAAATCAATAAAATAGGACGAGTTGGAAATTCAATTAGAAAGCATGGAGAGGAGCAGAGGACCAAGGGGAAGAATGGGTCGAAAGAAGACTCGTCAAATCACATGTTAGGTGAGTTTAATTTCAAACCCTAATTTCTCTGCCAAATTAGGTATTTGGGAAATTGTCCCCAATTTTCAATTGAAAAAGCATGGAGAAGAACAGAGATGATATGGGTATGGCCGAATTAGGTGAATTAGGTGAGAAATCCCAATCATTTTAATGTTTGATTTTAGGAATTTTTTTTGGGTAGAACCCTAATTGTGTCTGTGGGTATAAATAGCCTTGTGGGTGTGATGTAAATACTATGCCTGGATTAGCCAGTGTGTCCAGAACCAAGTTCTGTTAATGATCATTTTTGTGCTGTTCATGTTGTGTTCATGTTTAGTGTAATATCCTGTTGTGTTCTGTGTGTGATGTTTGTTCCTGTGATGTTTTGTATCCATCTGTCATGTTATGTTTGTGTTAATTAGCATGTTTGTAATGTCTCTTCACATGATCCTGTATTTTCCCTGTTTAAACCTCAGAGAAGACAATTGAACCATGATGGTTAGCTATTAGGATGGTTTTTGTTGAACTCAAAATAGCTTAGGCTAGTTAGATTCCTAAAAGCCCAACTGACTTGTGATTAGTGGTGCTGTAAGAAGACCACTAATGCTAGGGGTTAGTGGTGGCTCTAAGGGGTTAAACAGCTACATTAGTTAGTAAGCCACTGCCTAGTTAGTCTGTGATTGGTTGTGCCTTAAACAGACAGCCAATACTAGGGGTTAGCTAAGGCTGTAAGGTTAGTTAACTAACCATATGACAAAAACCTGACCTAGGCAAACTAGCTAGGTGAAGGGAATTCTCATCCATCTCCTTACACTTCCCATCCACAATTTCTTTCCCATGTTCTGTTTTGGTTAAGTTTTTCTTTTTCTTTGCCACTGCCTTTGGCTCACTGCCACTGAATTTTCTTTGTTTCGTTGTCTCTTAACTTCACTGCCTGTCACTAGCTCAGACTATCTAGGAAACTTCAATACACCCCAAGTCTCTGTGGAATGATCCCTTGCTTACTTTCTATACTAAAACTTGGCCTTGTATACTTGCAAGAGTTTTTGTGTGTTTTCTAACCACACCAAGTTTTTGGCGCCGCTGCCGGGGACTTGGCTGCCGTGTTTTTGAAGTTTTTCTTGCTGTTCTTTGCATGCTCATACCTGCTGTGTAGTTCTGATAAGCATCTTAGTGTACTCATCTTGCATATTGCATCTGTAGCTGTAACTTAGTACCACCTCTAGTGCATCTGCATCATTTGCATAATCTCTTCTCCTTTGCTTCAACTGCATCATTCTGGGAACTGAACCTCTTCTCTGAGTTGCCAGGTGCTTGTGGTGCTGCTGTTGCAGCCTGTTGCTGCTGAATTGCTCCTGTTGCTGAAGCTGTTGCCCCTGCTGTTGTTGCTGTGACCTTGCTGTGAGGCTGAGAACAAACCTCTGGTGCTGATGTGCTGCTGTGAAGCCCAAATAGAGCTGAGCTGCTTCTCCTGCTGCTGCTCCTGATCCTGCTGCTGTGCCTCAGCTGTTGCTGCTGTGCAAAGGCAAGCTGCTGCTACCCCCTGCTGGTCCTGCTGTTGCTATGATCCAAAGCCCAACTGGGCTGATTCCAAGCAGCTGAAAAAGAACAAAGCCCAACTGGGCTTTGCAACTGAAATACCCAACTGGGCCTCAGAAAAGCCAAAGCTTAGGATGATCTAAAGCCCAACTGGGCTTTTGCAACCAAACTGAGCAGCTGGGCTGTGCTTCAAAGGTAAGCCTAAACCCATTAAGAGAACCCAACCTGTGGGCTTCCATTTTTAATTTGTGGGCTTGTAATAATTTTTTCCATTTTTTTTGTTGGGCTTGTAATTTAAGTTAACTTTTGGGTTTGTATTTGAGCTTAACTGTGGGATTGTCCCTATCAAAATTTTGGGTTTCAAAAACCCAACAAACAACCTAAACAAGGTTAACTGAACCTACCAACTCAGCTGGGCTTCATTAGTTTCTGGGCTTACTAAAGTCGTTAGTGGGCCGTGTACCCAAACTCTAGGCCGAAAGTTGGGCTCTGTTTCACAACAGTTCTCCAAACCCATTGCCTCACCAAAGCACAACCAAAACAGTGGGCTTATCCCCATAAAAACCAAATGTTTCCCATCAAAAACCAAATGTTTTTCATTCCCATAAAAACCAAATTTTTCCCAAAAATCCAAACCCATTAAAAACCAAATTTTGGGCTTTGTAATATAGTTACTTAGCTTTTGAGCCCAATCATGTCTAGATCTTGGTCTACAGTTGGGGAATACAACAAATCCCTTAGAGAACTTGCGTGTGGACATACTTCACGTTATGAACCTCCCATAGACCATGATGTCAATAGTCATAGGAATTATTATGGACATTTTCAAAGTCCCGAGCCTCAATACTTGAACCCTAATGACTATTCACACATGCATCATTCGCCACAACGTGAAAATGAACATTTTGCTAGTGCCTCACCCACACAATCATCTCTGATCGATCAATTAGAAGCTCGAATCGCAGCTTTAGAAATGCAATCACATGAGGAATCTGTCACATCTAATTTTCTTAGGCAACCTGAAATCTATGCATGTCCCGCATGTGATGGCTTAGACCACACTATTGCGAATTGCTATATTTTCCATGAATTTAGGCGGACTGGAGAAATTCCAAGGTTTGTAGAACCTACAGATTATTATGATGGTGGTTATTGGGACCATAATCAACCTTTTCAAGGTTGCGATCAACCATTTATAGACCCTAACGACCATGCACCCATGTATCAATCACCACAAGGGGAGGACGAACAATTTCACATGAGCCCTTGTATGCAATCTATAATGGAAAACATCAATCTCCTCAAACAAAACACTGCTAGTTTAGAAATGCATACATTGAATGATCATAGCAGCATTTTTATCCCTAATGAAATTAATTATCAAAATAGTGTTTTTAACCCTACTCATGATAGTCATATTGAACATGAACCTAATCTAGAGGTAAATGAGTGGAATAGAAACACTATAGTTTTTAGGGAAGGACACTCTTGTTTTGTTGAGGATGATAATAATTATGATATTATATTAGAAGAACATGTCTATACTGATGATGTTATGGAACCTTTGGGTTCAAATACATTAGGCTTCTCTGCCCAGACCTTAATGAATGATATCTCTTCTAGTATTCCATATGATGTTTCCATTGAATTGCCGATGCATGAGGACAAATCTGTTGATGATGTTGATGATTCTGATTGTGGACTTGCTAATTTGATTGATGATTGTGAGCATGATGTGACATGTGTAGATGATTTAGGAGATTTTGATTTGATTGATAATGACGTACCTATTCTCCTACATGAGTCACAATCTGATGGCCTTCCACCCAACCTAGATTTGGTTTGTACCAATATTGTAAAACCAATTTTTCTGAGAATGCCTAATCTAGGTTTGGAACTGTGTGCTTCCCAAGTCCTCTTGGACCATTTTGCATTAAGTATATCTTTGAGGAACCACAGTTGGAAATTGCATGTTTGCCCGTCCCTAGCAAAGTTCATTTGAGCTAGACCTTTTGCATGATGAACCCCTGAACCCCCAAACTGCGCGATTTTGTTTCAAAATTATCTTCTGAAAATCCAGGTTTGGGGGTAGCTCATTTTGTTTCACAGCTTCACTTGCATGCCTACATATTATTATTGTGTGAAGCTGTTGAAACCTCTACACTTTGTCTTTTGGGTTGATCCTCAACTCTTTAGATTGTTAGTGTATGGTGAATTTTTGTATATAATCCAGTAGATAAAATTTCTTAAAAACCTTTTTGTTCCTTTTGTATATATTTTGCTAATCCAATATGATCTCGGCTGAAATATGTTGGATTTTTTTTTCCTTGAATAACGGAGTTCTAATCTGCTTTCGCCGAAATCGGGTATTCTCTTTCCTTTTTCTCTACTCAACATGATCCTCTTCATATATTGTTTTATAATTTTTCCATATTTTGAAACATTGAGGACAATGTTTAGTTTAGGTTTGGGGGTGAAAAGTAGATACTTCGATAATTGCCATAATTGAAAACGAACTCCTTCTTTTGAAAAAAAAAATCGAAAAAATTCAAAAAAATTAAAAAATCAAAAATCATAAAAATGGAGCTCATTTACCTTGAAATGTTGACTCTTGTGCAAATATGTATTTTTATTAGGAGTCTTAGTCTAGATATTTAGGCACCCTGATTCTAGCACAATTCACATAGTGATAAGAAATTTGCACGCGCACGATCTACCAATACATGTATGGCCTCGATCTTCAAGGTGTTGATAGGAAGTTACGATTGCCAATCACTTTAGAATACTGAACGAAACTTGACTAGCTTGTTCTTTGGTTGGTTGGGATAGAAGGTGGAGGTTACATTAAGAAAGACAACCATCGAATTTAACTGGGTGCATCAAAAAGGGCTACCTCTTGCAAAGTGTCATGTAATTTTTGTTTCCTTTTGTATATGTATCAAAAGTGTTTCCTTAAAAAAAAAAAAAAAAAAAAAAAAAAAAAAAAAATATCAGAAAAATACAAAAAAATCAAGTATTTATCAATTCCATCATCTCTTGTTCCAAAAATAAAAAGAGAATAGTCAATGTAAATAAGAGTCATGTAAAGTCATTTTGTTGTTTCATTGTAATAAGCAAGGAGGGTGTATGCCATTGATGTACAACGCGAGTAATTGTGAAATACCTCCAACTCATTCACAATTCTCGTAAAGTCCGGACAGCTAGCTAGATTTCGACCTCAGTTCTTAGCCTGAGAAACTATCTCTTGGTGATTAGTAGTCATAACTTCAGATCTTTCTTTACACATGTGTAGATACACTTTACACTCTTATCACATGTCTTTTTTTTGTTATCAGTGCTAGGATTGTGCCTTCGATAGCTAGATTGACATCTCCATTTTGCTGTGAGCTTAAACTGTTTTGCACATGTCACGTTTGATGGAATCTGAGCTTATATTTTGACCTAGAACTTTGTAGGTACGTTCTAAGCAAACCTTCACGAGACTTCACTCGTCCACTAGGGACACTTAGTGGTTTAAAAGGCTTAGTGCATACGCTAAATGCATTCGAGAGACCAGCGACAGTGGTATAGTTAGGATTTCCTTAGTTTTGTTTTACTTGAGGACAAGTAAAATTCAGGTTTGGGGGTATTTGATGAGTGCCAAATAATGTATATATTTATCCCTTTTTGTTGGCATTTAACTCATCTTTTGTGCATTAATTCTACATTTTATCCCATATTCTGTATTTTCATTGTTTTCAAGAATAAATATTTTTCTTACTTAATTTTGCATTTTTAGGTAATAAATAAAGTCTGGATGACTTGCGGAGCAAAAAAGAGCAGAAAAGTAGTGAAAAGCCGGGAGAAATCACGCAAGGAAGCCGCGAAGAATGGTGCGCACAACCTCATTTTCTACACACAAAAACGCCTCCGTTCTCAGCCATCAGATCAGTTCTCAGAAGCATCCGACGGTCGCTCCTTCATAGAGCATCAAAATCTGAAGTCTCTGCCAAGCACCACAGCGCTGAAATTCCAAGCCTTCAGATTAGATGGTAGTTGAATCCAACGGTTGCTCCCTTGCTGTTCATCAAAGTTTGATATCTCCGCCTTACACTACAGCACCTAACCTAATCTAGCACCGTTCGTTTCGTTGTATCACTTCATCTGACGGTCGCTCCTCGCTTGCCTCCGCATCACCGTCCGATCTACCTACCAGCTCCACATCTCACGGCTTAGTCTCGCTGAACATCAAAAATCGATGCACTCGCCTCACACCCAAGTGCCGAACACCCTAGACCTCAAACAAACAGCCCCTACCCTAACCCATATCGACTTCTCCTCCATCACCTCCCTCTGCAGAACCACCTTCTACACCTGCCGCACCACCATGTACGCCACCACCTTCTTCAACTCCACTGCCACCACCACACCTCCACCATCATCACCCCTATCTTTCTCCATCATTACCCCCTTGTTCTAGCCTCCTATTATATAGTTTTCTCCCCTAATTTCTCTCTAAAAACCTAGGGAAGAAATCAATAAAATAGGACGAGTTGGAAATTCAATTAGAAAGCATGGAGAGGAGCAGAGGACCAAGGGGAAGAATGGGTCGAAAGAAGACTCGTCAAATCATATGTTAGGTGAGTTTAATTTCAAACCCTAATTTCTCTGCCAAATTAGGTATTTGGGAAATTGTCCCCAATTTTCAATTGAAAAAGCATGGAGAAGAACAGAGATGATATGGGTATGGCCGAATTAGGTGAATTAGGTGAGAAATCCCAATCATTTTAATGTTTGATTTTAGGAATTTTTTTTGGGTAGAACCCTAATTGTGTCTGTGGGTATAAATAGCCTTGTGGGTGTGATGTAAAGACTATGCCTGGATTAGCCAGTGTGTCCAGAACCAAGTTCTGTTAATGATCATTTTTGTGCTGTTCATGTTGTGTTCATGTTTAGTGTAATATCCTGTTGTGTTCTGTGTGTGATGTTTGTTCCTGTGATGTTTTGTATCCATCTGTCATGTTATGTTTGTGTTAATTAGCATGTTTGTAATGTCTCTTCACATGATCCTGTATTTTCCCTGTTTAAACCTCAGAGAAGACAACTGAACCATGATGGTTAGCTATTAGGATGGTTTTTGTTGAACTCAAAATAGCTTAGGCTAGTTAGATTCCTAAAAGCCCAACTGACTTGTGATTAGTGGTGCTGTAAGAAGACCACTAATGCTAGGGGTTAGTGGTGGCTCTAAGGGGTTAAACAGCTACATTAGTTAGTAAGCCACTGCCTAGTTAGTCTGTGATTGGTTGTGCCTTAAACAGACAGCCAATACTAGGGGTTAGCTAAGGCTGTAAGGTTAGTTAACTAACCATATGACAAAAACCTGACCTAGGCAAACTAGCTAGGTGAAGGGAATTCTCATCCATCTCCTTACACTTCCCATCCACAATTTCTTTCCCATGTTCTGTTTTGGTTAAGTTTTTCTTTTTCTTTGCCACTGCCTTTGGCTCACTGCCACTGAATTTTCTTTGTTTCGTTGTCTCTTAACTTCACTGCCTGTCACTAGCTCAGACTATCTAGGAAACTTCAATACACCCCAAGTCTCTGTGGAATGATCCCTTGCTTACTTTCTATACTAAAACTTGGCCTTGTATACTTGCAAGAGTTTTTGTGTGTTTTCTAACCACACCAAGCACGTCAATCTAGGATAAAAATTAGGCTTCTGAGATGTGCAAGCAGCTAGACACATGGTGGAACCTGAAACATTACATATAGAGTTTCCAAAGAATGGGTCAATTTTTTCTTCCAGATTAGTTGGGTTTTATTCTGAAAGAATATCAAGATTGATGTATGTATTGCTACAATTATCAAAATCAATATTTTCACCAAGAAGTGCAACACTTGATTTCTCGTCTTCATTAGAATCATAGTTGTCAGACATTTCATCAAGAGTTGCAGCAGGACCTTTGTTCCCAGTGTATTTTCTACGATTTAGGCACTCGTTTGCAAAATGACCAAATCCCTTATACTTAAAGCACTGAGGCATATCCTCATCATCAGTTTCACCAATATCCCTATCTTTAGGAGGAATACGATTATCTGGTTTGACTGATACTTTAGGATTATCTCTGGAGAGACGTTTACTTCTCTTCAATAGAAGGTCCCTAAACTGTCTTGTGATCATCGAGACCGATTTGTCAAGATCTTCATCTGATGAATCAGTCTCAGAGTGATCATCTTCAGAGATATACACTTTTTACTTGGATGAATGCTCGTGATCAAAGATCTTGAGTTTCCCAACCAGCGTATTTCTGGATAGATTATCAAGGTTATTTCCCTCAACGATGGCATGCTTTTTAGAATCGTATCTAGATGGCAGCGATCTGAGAATTTTAATCACAATGTCCTTTTCAGGAATAGTCTTACCCAATGCAAAAGATGTATTAACAATTTCAGACACTTTGTGATTAAACTCATCAAATGTTTCTTCATCTGCCATACGAAGGTTTTCCCAATCGGAATTAAGGTTTTGAAGCCTAACTTCCTTTTCACTGGTATTACCTTCGAATACGATTTCTAATATATCACACGCTTCTTTAGGCTTAGTGCAATTTGACACATGGTGCTGAAGATTCGGGGAAATGGCATGTATGATGGCATTCAAACCGTCGGAATTTTGCTTTGCAGCAAGTATCTCGGCAGGGCTGTATTCACCAATATTCTTGGGAATGTTTACATTTCCAACTGCCACAACGGGAGCAACATAGCCATTAACAACATATACCCATGATTGAAAATCACGCGCTTGAAGAAAAGCTCGCATATCAATTTTCCACCATAAGAAAAGCTCGCATATCTCGGCAGTAATTCGAAGAGTGGTGGTACGTTGACAGAGATAGCACCTCTGTCCATAGAGTCAGATCGCTACAAACACAGACTTGTAAGGTCTTTAACGTGTTTGCCTGCTCTGATACCAATTGAAAAAGTGGGGATACAACAACCTCACCCAATATTTCGATTAGCAATCTGTATGGACAAACTCTAATATACTTTCAAGAGAATCAACTAGACTCAATCTTAATAAAGTATATCAAAGAGTTATATCTCTCTTTCTTGATTCAATTCTTTCTCAAGCAAATAGAAATTTGCGAGTCTAATTGAATACAAGAGAAATCACTTGATCGGTACCAAGACCAATGTTCAAGTATCAATCAATTTCAATCAACAATCAAAGGTAGGATTTCTAATTGATTGATTCTAACGCACAACCTGTAATATTTCAATTATATAACAAAATATAATGCGGAATAGAAATAACACAGACACCAAAATTTTGTTAACGGGGAAACCGCAAATGCAGAAAAACCCCGGGACCTAGTCCAGATTGAACACACACTGTATTAAGCCGCTACAGACACTAGCCTACTACAAACAAACTTCGGTCAGGACTGTAGTTGAACCCCAATCAATCTCACACTGATCGAAGGTACAGTTATGCTCCTACGTCTCTGATCCCAGCAGGATACTACGCACTTGATTCCCTTAGCTGATCTTACCCACAACTAAGAGTTGCTACGACCCAAAGTCGAAGACTTTAATAAACAAATCTGTATCACACAGAAAAGTCTACAGGAATAGATAAATCTGTCTCCCACAGAAATGCCTATAAATTTTTGTTCCGTCTTTTGATAAATCAAGGTGAACAGGAACCAATTGATAAACCGGACTTATATTCCCGAAGAACAGCCTAGTATTATCAATCACCTCACAATAATCTTAATCGACGCGGCGAAAGAAGATATTATGGAATCACAAACGATGAGACTAAGATGTTGGTGACTACTTTTCTATCTTGCTTATCGGAGATATAAATCTAAAGTCAATCGTTACGATTGTACTCAAAACGATAGAAGATGCAAGATCAGATCACACAACTACGAGAAAGTAGAATCGGTCTGGCTTCACAATCCCAATGAAATCTTTAAGTCGTTAACCTGGTTTTTTAGAAGAAACCTAAGGTTAAAGGAGAATCGACTCTAGCTAATACAACTAGTATCACACAGGAGGTGTGGGGATTAGGTTTCCCAGTTGCTAGAGTTCTCCCTTATATAGTCTTTCAAATCAGGGTTTGAAATCAATGTTAACTTGGTAACAAAGCATTCAATATTCACCTTTAGATGAAAACCTGATTAGATTCAAGTTAATATCTTTCAACCGTTGGATCGAAAACTTAGCTTGTTACACACAAATGAAATGCACGATTTTAGGTTTGTGTAACCGTACCCAAACATGTACATTTGTTGGTTCAACAATAGTTAACCAAATGGTTAGCCATATGAGCACTTTCATATCAACCATATTCTCCTTGACCATAACTAGTTCAAATGACTCAATTGAACTAGTTAGAGAGTTGTTCAATTGCAAGGAAATCTTATGTAACTACATAAGACACAACCGAAGCAAAAACGATTTGATTCACTCGAATCGATTCATGAACTTTGTAGCCACGGTTTGCATTTAGCATTCCTTAGTTAATATGAATAAGTTCACAAACGATCGTCTTTAGATATAACCAACTTAAGTTCGCAGACTTAGTTCGCGGACTTAAGTTCCCGGAAGGAGTTCTCAAACTCCAGCAGATTTTCTCGGGTCGAGAACTTCCGCCAGTTCGCGGACTGGGTTCACGGACTGAGTTCGCGGCTCTTGTTCCGGTTCTCTTGATCAACAAAGTTCGCAAACTTCGGTTCAAGGAAAAAGGACTTATACATATATGTGTTTCCAGACAATGCTTATATCCAACATTGGTTATATAATCTAAACTCTCATTTCAATCGTTGAAACATTCTTAGATGACGTTATATAGTTGTTATTCACAAACCATTTTTCGTCAAAGCAATTTTCAAAGTGATTGAAACATTTCATGACTTTCGTCACTAGGTAAAGTTGAACTTGGCCAAATCGAAAGCTTACCAACACATATTTTGAGAAATAGATAGGCGAGATAAACTCGGCTCGAAATAGCAAATGTGTATAATCAAAGTCTATATAGCAAAACGACTTTTGTCTCAAGATAGGAGATAGAGTAGATAGACTTTTGAGTGATAGATAAGTTCAAGTCTCCACATACCTTTTAGTCGATGAAGTTCCACCAGTTCCTTGAGTAATCCTTCGTATCGTATGATGATTGTCATGGAGTTCTTGAGCTCAACTACACTTTCTATCCTAGTCCGAGACTTAGCTATAGTAGACTAGAAATCGATACTTATAGTTTTGATCACTAACATTGACAAATATGCTTGCGATAGCAACGTATGCGAGTTCGACCGAGCAATGCTCTAACAAATTCACCAAATGTGTCTCGATTCCATTTAGATAGACTGTTCCTTGTTGTTTCCAATTTTTTCTGCAAAACAAAAAAAAGATGATCCATTGGCCTCTATGTTCCATGCCTTTTCCACGAAAGACTGATATTGAGGATGTAGAATCCAGTGATGTTCAAATCTGTAGATTTTTGTTTGCCGTCTAAATGAGACCGCCAAGTTGAGCACCGGTGGAGCATGGTCCGAGCCAAATCTTGGTTGAACAAAAACAACTGTATCTTTAAACTTGTTTCTCCATATGTGATTCGAACATGCCATATCCAGACGTTGTAAGATGAAAGCATTACCTTGCTGGTTGTTAGACCATGTGAACGGATTGCCCACAAATCCTATATCCAACATGCCATAGTTGTTAAGCATGGTTTGAAAAACTTGAGATTTCCTCAAAGATAAAGGTCTTCCTCCTTGCTTTTCTTCCTGGCATACGATGTCATTAAAGTCCCCCATCATTACTCATGGTGTATGTGGGTGTGGTTAAATGATCTGTGGTAGATCTTCCCAAAGTTTTTTCTGAGCTTCCGTATGAGGAGGTCCTTATATACCCGTGAAACACCAAGGAGTTGGCTCAGCAACTGATGAAACCATCGTATGGATATAGGACTAGTTTGCATCTAGGATATATATTGAAACATCATATGACCAAAAAAGTGAACCCTCCCTTATGACCAATCACAGGGATAGTAAAATAGTTAGGGTAGTTGAGAGTGAAGGCTAGCTGATGTATTTTTTCCTTTGACGCGAGTGTTTCTGACAGAAATATGAGTGATGGATTGAATCTTCGAGTTAGGTCTCGAAGTCTTTGAACTGTCGCAGGAGAATCCACCCCTTGACAGTTCCAAAAAATGCAACTCATGGCTGTTGCGGTGATGTTCACCAGCAACCCGTGATTGAGAGATATCGCCATCCGACTCGTCATCTTGTAAACTTAGTTTCCAAGCATGGCATGGAGGACCAGGAGGAGGTGGTGAAGATGGAGTTACCTGTTTTGTACCGCCAATCGAAGTTTTTCTTACTCTTTTTTGAGGGAAGAGGTCTAGAAGGTTGAAGGATGACGGGTAGGTATTCGGTGAAAGGAGTTGATGCAATTGTAATCTTTTTGGAGGTGGTAAAAGAAGTAATTCATGTTAATTCAAAGACTGTTGAGTGGTATCTGAAAAATTATGATGATGTGGTTGAATCCTTTTGAAAGCACTTCTATTACTACCAGCATGTTGAGTAGAGGCAGTAGAATGAGATGGATAGGAAAAAGAGGAGTGCGGAAGATTGGAGGATGAAGAGCTAGGAGAGGGTGAGAAGATGAAGGGGTTTAAGATGGGTGGAGTAGATGGAACTGAAGAGGGTGTGAAAGGGTTTGGGATTGTTGTGGGTTGATGAGTTGGATTATTAAAAGTTGTATTGGACTCAACCGATCCGTGATTGAGAGGCTGCCACGTGTTGGTTGAAAAGAATGTTTCTGGGCATTTGTGTGGAATGTTTCTGTTCAAACAACTGTCTGACGGAATGTTTGATTGCATAAAATTTTGAGTCCATGCAAAACCAGGTTCTGACTTACTTGTGTCAGCGGATATTCCACGTGTTGAAGAAACAGGCTTCCAGACATTAAAGTTTTCCGGGACTCCAATATTCTTTGTCAGAGAGCCGGCCGAAGACCTGGAGTGTGAACATGATGCCATCGATGTAGCATAGGATGTCTGTAACAGTGCATCGAATGAGCCAACTTGAGTTGGAACCGATCTAGCTGGCTGAACTGAACCAGATGTAACGTTACCACCTGAACATCTCGTTGTAGTTGATGATGGTGGATGTTGTGGTGGTTGAGTGGCGGTTGGAAAACCAGAGGTGGGGAAATTTGAAGGTATACGAGCAGGCACTGGGCGAGGTGGAGGGTGTTGAGGAATATCTGCTGGAGCCTCAGGAAGTTTTATCCTGATATATTGATGACTCAACGGATGGTGGGGCAAGTTTAGGGTAGCTTTCATTTTCATACTCCAACTATACTTTGGCGGTGGAGGAAGAGGTGGCGGAGGGCCTTCAGGGTTCGGGTTTCTTGGACGAGCTGGGAATTTGTTGGTTTGATGTCCAGCGTAACCACAAAGAAAGCACACAGTTAGAAGGAATTCATATGCTAGTTGAACCCAAGTTTTCCACTCAATATTCAACAAATAACCATGTGTAAAAGGCTTGGTTGTATCTATTGTTAACTTGACTCTGGGTATTTGTCTGCTAAGATCAAACGCCAAAATACCAGCCGAGTTCAGGAGTTCACCGATGCTCTTTTCATTCTTAAAGCATATGGGAAGATTGAGAATCTGAGTCCAAAATATTACCTTTTTGAACGCCTCCTCGGGATGGTTTTGATATACTTTCCATTCTTCCACTTGGATTGTATATCGAGCTACCAACCATGGTTGAAGAGTTAATGCATGGTCTTTTCCTTCTTTACTAAAAAAGGTGAGTTTGAAGGTTTCAGGATCCTGAAGGGTTTTCATTTCTTTTAGGAGAATAGGTTCAAATAGTTGTTTAAGTCCTTGGCGAAGATTGTTGAAATGAAGTTTACCAGCAAATACCCTGATAACCACAGAAGCTTGATTAAAGTCAACCAACAGCTTCGTCATGCTTTCCGTCAGTTGAAAAATAGGTGAAGATTCAGGTCGCAGAGAAATGGTTGATGAAGAAGGTGTATAAAGGGATTGTTGGGTTAAGGGAGGTGAATATGAGAGGGATTGAGGGGAATGACTAGAATGCATATGGTTTTTAACTGATTGAGAGAAGGTTTCAAGATGGTTCTGCAAGATACCAACTAACCAGATCGGGATTGGATGAAGGGGACGGTGAAAGAATGTAATGATGAACTCAAAGTTTGAGGAACAACTCTTGAAAACTTTTAGAAAGTATTGAACAATGAACCAAAAAATCACTACGCACTACCCACTAAAAACACCAATATCACCAAGGATTACATAAGAGACAAATCAAACACCCACAGAAACGATCATTGGTGGACTCCATGATCGAGATATTACAAGGTGAATGAGTTCTTAAGCTAAACCAGAGAGCGGTTCTTTTTCTTCTTTGTTTGGTTGTTATAGCTGAACTACCAACTGGCTCTATGTAGTTACATTCTTCTTTTAGTTTTGTGTTTGTGCTGTGGAGAATTTGGATCGACAAGTTAGCTAAAAGATAAACAAAATGGTACTAAGAGAGAAGTTGTTTTCTCATTGGGAAGACTTATCTTTATTTTTTTTGTTAATACCAAAAAAACCCTTTGTAATTGAATCATTGTAATGATTGTAATGATTCATTGTAATTGAATCCATACCAAATTTGAGCCATACCAAAAAAACCCTTTGTAATTGAATCGTTGTAATGATTAGTTAGTGTTGGTGTATTAATTAATTAGAAATTAGTGAGTTATTAATATGATACTTATGTAGAATCAGAATTATTGAGTGAGAAGAAGAAGAAGAAGAAAAAAAGATGAAGAAAAATAGGGTTGAACCCCAAAAATCTTATTTTGAGTTTTTTAAATAGGATATGAGTGATTCATGTGATGATAACCCCTCCTCAGATTCAGAACCTCTCTTCTAGAGTATTTGTCAATACTTCTAACGATCCGGGTATGATTTATTTGTTAGATGATGAATGTTTTTTTCCCCAAACTCAAGCTAATGACCCAAATGATGGATTTTATCAGCCACAACCACAAGATGAAGATATGGGTACTCAGGTATGGCTCAAATTTAGTTAATGTAGCTTGAATTGTGCAAAAAAATTGGCCAAAATGAATATTTCAGTAAAAAAATTCGGCTAGGTCAAGGTGGTTCGGTTACCAAATATGCATTGCGACGTAACCGAACTCTTTTGTATGTGCAGTTCGGTTACTTGATGTAGTATACGCAGGTATCCGAACTCCATTTTAATGGAGTTTTTTCCGAGTTCGGTTATCTTTTTTCCAGAACACGTTGCCGAACAATAGCATAGAGTAGACAGATAATAGTTCGGTTTAGTCTAGTATACTATCGGGGTTGTCGAACTTAGAGTTCGATTTTGTCATGTGAACTAACTTTGTTGCCGAACTTCTAAGGAGAAAATTTGTCATCAAATTTCGGCAAGCTCGCAAAATATTTCTAGTGACTAGATAACCGAACTCTGAGTTCGGTAAGGGCGATAATCTTTTTACATTGCCGAACTTTTAACTGTTTCTTGTTTGTGGTTGTCACTGACGTTGTGCTATTTCTCGTAGGTTGAATGTGATCCAATACCAATGGAAAATCAACCTTCCCCAGTTGATATTTTGTACGAGGACACATCCCATCACTACATGAATGACTTGGTATTCAAAGATCCGGCGGAGGCAAAGAGTTGGGCTAGACAACATGCAGACATGTGCGTATTAGTTTTGAATGGAAATGAAACAAAAACTCGCTTTGAAATGGTTTGTGAGAGAAGTGGTGATCCCGACAAAAGCCACAAGAGGAAGGGTTATGTTTATAAGGTAAAGACAAATAGGAAGAACAAAACTTTCTCAAAGAAGATTAATTCCTCATTCAAGCTATCATTTAATCATAACAAAGTTTTGGATGGATAGGTTCTCTACCGGGTTATGGAAGGTCGTCATAACCACCCTCGTCCGGAGCATCTTGAAGGACATTTCATGGCGGCAAAACTAACTCCTAGAGACATGGACAAGGTAGCTAAAATGAGGAAAATGAAAATTTCACCACTTCAAATGCTCCAAATACTAAAGGAAGATAACAAGGATAACCGCTCATCTTTGTCCACCATTTACAATGCAATTGAGACGATTAAAAGGAGGGAATGGAGAGATAGACAAGTGATGCAACAATTGTTTTCTTGGCCAAATAAAAAGACTACGCGGTTCAAAAGGATGTGGATTCGGACGGAGAGATAACACAACTCTTCATTGCACATCCGACGAGTGTTTAATTGACTCAATGCTTTCATGAAGTTCTAATAATGGATTGCACTTATAAGACGAACAAGTACGAGATGCCATTGTTGAATATTGTTGGGCGTACTTCGACGAAGTCACCGTTTACCGTTGCGTTTTGTTTCTTAAGGGACGAGCAAGAACCTAGTTACATTTGGGCACTACAACAAGTTAAGGCAATCTTCCGAGGTGATGATATTCCCGTGGTTATAGTGACCGACAATGAAGTCGCATTGATGAATGCAATAGAGTTAGTGCTCCCACTATCCCATAATATGCTTTGTACGTTCCATATATGGTGTAATTTGGTAAATAGGTGCAAGCCAATAATATGTCCACCCAAGAAAAAAGGATATAAGGAGGTTAAGAAGTTACCAGAAGATAAACAAGAGGATGCAAAAGAGAAGGTTGAAAAACAATACGAACTAAATTACGCTAAATGGGTTGCTTTCAACGGTGAATGGGAGTCATTGTGTTGGTCTCTTACCGAGGAAGAGTATTATCTAAATCTTGCGGTGTTTATCGCCCATTGGGATACTCCCGATTACCCCGATGTAGTATCGTATGTTCTTCGCCAATGGTTGGAACCGCACAAAGAGAGGTTTGTTTATGCCTATACGAACAAATATAAACACTTGGGAAATCAAGCGACAAGTTTGGTAGAGTCGGCTCACCACCGGTTGAAGAAGAATCTCTTTGGATGTATTGGTAATTTTATGACCGTGTGGAATGCTATGGAAAAATTACTTCAAGCGCGACTTTGATAGAATTAAAGTGAAGTTCCAAAAAATCCGTATATTCAAAATGACGGTAAAGTATGCTAATAACAAATTGTTCAAGGGAATCCATTACAACATATCTCGGCAATGTATGAAGTTGTTGATTATAGAAGTCGAGTTGATTGAAAAGTGGGAAACCAAGCGGGATGAGGTGTGTGTTTGTAACATGAAGAAGTCTATGGGACTCCCTTGTCGCCATATGATAATCAACTACGAGCATGGCGTAATCCCTTTAAGCGACATTGATCCATTTTTGAAGCATCTAAGTTTTATCCTCCCTCCAAAGGGAGAAGAAGCCGAAGAAGAGTTTGGTGACAATGAAATAGGAGGAACCGTAATAGAGATGTACTGAGGAATGAACAAGCTCCAAAAAAAAATGTTTTGGGATTACTTGAGGACAATCATATATCCACAAACTTCGAAGAATGTTCATGAACCGCAAAAAGGCACAGGAAAAGGTAGGCCACGCTCCAAAGAAACAAAAAAAATCAACTTAGAGAATATGCGAAGGTGTTAGCTAAGAATAAGAGTGAGAAAAATGCAAATACTAGAGATCCTTGTACACATGAGTGGACCAATGCAAAGTACTTAGAGGACTCTAAGAAATGGGGTAGGAGTGTTGCGGAGAAAGGCGAAACAAGTGATCGAGATTTGAAGAAAAATGGTCTGATGTGTCCATCGACACCAAGCCAACCAACTCAATTGCCACCTATTAATAAAGACTACTTGGAAGAGCTACCACTATATGGAAAACTGGGGGTATAACAACCACACCCAACAATTCGATTAGAAATCTGTATGGACAAACTCTAATATACTTTCTAGAGAATCAACTAGACAGTCAGACTCAATCTAGATAAAAGTATATCAAAGAGTTTATATCTCAATCTCTCGATTTGATCTTTACTCAAGCAAACAGAAATCTGCGAGTCTTTATCAAAGAGAGATAACTTGGATGGTACCAAAGACCAATATCCAAGTGTCAATCAATTTAAATCAACAACCAAAAGGTCGGATATTCTAATTTACTGAACAACGCACAACCAGTGATATTTCAATTATATAAACAAATATAATGAGGAATAGAAATAACACAGACACCAGAATTTTGTTAACGAGAAAACCGCAAATGCAGAAAAACCCCGGTACCTAGTCCAGATTGAACACACACTGTATTAAGCCGCTACAGACACTAGCCTACTCCAAATTAACTTTGGTGTGGACTGTAGTTGAACCCCAATCAATCTCACACTGATCCAAGGTACAGTTATGCTCCTACGCCTCTGATCCCAGCAGGATGCTACGTACTTGATTCCCTTAGCTAATCTCACCCACAACTAAGAGTTGTTACAACCCAAAGTCGAAGACTTTAATAAACAAATTTGTATCACACAGAAAAGTCTACGGTAATAGATAAATCCGTCTCCCACGAATATACCTACGAGTTTTGTTCCGTCTTTTGATAAATCAAGGTGAACAGGAACCAATCAATAAACCGGTCTTATATTCCCGAAAAACAGCCTAGTATTATTGATCACCTCGCAATAATCTTAATCGACGCAGCGAAAAAAAATATTGTGGAATCACAAACGATGAGACGAAGTTTTTGTGATTACTTTTCTATCTTGCCTATCGGAGATATAAAATCTCGAGCCAATTATTACAATCGTACTCGTAACGATAGAAGATGCAACATCAGATCACACAACTACAAGAAAAGTAGTATCGGTCTGGCTTCACAATCCCAATGAAGTCTTTAAGTCGTTAACCTGGTTTAGAAGAAGAAACCAAAGGTTAAAGAAGAATCGACTCTATCTATGCAACTAGTATCACACGTAAGGTGTGGGGATTAGGTTTCCCAGTTGCTAGAGTTCTCCCTTATATAGTTTTCAAATCAGGGTTTTCAATCAATGTTAGCTTGGTAACAAAGAATTCAATATTCACCGTTAGATTAAAACCTTATTAGATTCAAGCTAATATTTCTCAACCGTTGGATCGAAAACTTAGCTTGTCACACATAAATAAAATGTCCAATTTTGGGTTTACGAACCGTTCCCAAACATTAACATTTGTTGGTTCAACAATAGTTAACCAAATGGTTAGCCATATGATTACTTTCATATCAACCATATTCTTCTTCACCATAACTAGTTCAAATGACTCAAATGAACTAGTTAGAGAGTTGTTCAATTGCTTAGATATTATGTAACTACACAAGACACAATCAAAGCAAAAACGGTTTGATTCACTCAAATCGGTTCATGAACTTTATAGCCACGGTTTGAAAAAGCATCCATTAGTTTAAATAAACATGAGTTCAAGAACAACCAGTTTTAGATATAACCTGCTCAAGTTCGCGGACTGGGTTCGCGGACTTAAGCTCATGGAAGGAGCAAAAATTCTCGAGTAGAGAACTTCCACCAGTTCGCGGACTTGGCTCACTCCACTTCTACTTCTCTTGATCAACAAAGTTCGCAAACTTTGGTTCAAGGAATAAGGATTTATACATATATGTGTTTCCACAACAATGCTTATATCCTACCAATAGTTATATGATTTAAACTCTCATTTCAATCATTGAAACATTCTCAGAGAACGGATATAGCCGTTATTCACAGACCATTTTTCTTCAGAGCAATTTTCAAAGTGATTGAAACATAACATGACTTTCGTCACTAGGTAAAGATAAATTCGGCTAAAGCGAAAGCTTACCAACACATATTTCGAGAAATAGATAGGCGAGATAAACTCGGCTCTAAATAGCAAATGTGCATAATGAAAGTCTATATATCAAAACGACTTTTGTCTCAAGAGTATGAGATAGAATAGATAGACTTTTGAGTAACAAACAAGTTCAATTCTCAACATACCTTTTAGTCGATGAAGATCCACCAGTTCCTTGAGTAGTCCTTCGTCTTGTATGATGATTGCCATGGAGTTCTTGAGCTCAACTACACTTTCTATCCTAGTTCGAGACCTTTAGCTATGTAGGCTAGAAATTAAGACTTATAGTTTTGATCACTAATATTGACAAACATTCTTGAGATAACAAGCATGCGATTTCGACCGAGCAATGCTCTAACAATCTCCCCCTTTGTCAATTTTAGTGGCAAAACTATTAATACATATGGAATACAAAAAATAAATAGATTAACTTTTGTAGCTCCTATTCCACATGCCTAATCTTCAACATTACTCGAAATCTTCGTCACTTCCAAGTACTCCAATGATCCCAAAGGTTGTAAGTTTAGCATCATCGTTATTGAAAATCCGTAGCTATAACAATAAGAAAACAATAGTTCTCAATCATTGTTATACAATTTCATAGTATCATTACACAGCGTCAAAGTCCAATTGTATCACAACTTCAACAACAATACTATGGTGATATGTATCACTCCCCCTTAGTCAGTACTCCATCTCTCATGGAAACTAATCCCCCTTACATAATGATCTGAAAACTATATGTATTTGTAGTGTGAACTACATATTAATTCTCCCCCTTTTTGTCAATAAAATTGGCAAAGGTACAAGAACGGGATCCTAATGAAATTTCCGAAAGAGACATTTCTTGACAAAAAGAAAGCAAAAATATCAACTTGTTCTTTAGATGCAATCATAAATCCGAATATAAATGCATTCATCAAGGAGTTTATAAAGATACAAGATAACCCCTATAATATTCCACAGTCGCACTCCCCACAAAGATATGGCAATCAAGCGCAAGTTCAAAAGAACTCTCCTCCATTAAATGTCATTCCCGAAAGAACAACAATAGTGACCTTAATTTCGAAAGAAAAGAAGGATTTCTTTTGACACAACACACAAAGAACTCTGACAGAAAAATCAATCCTACGGAAACAAATACAGAAATGAAGTAAACACTTACTGGAGTTTCAAACTCAATTGCCCAAAAGATCGAGATAAGCACAGGGGCAAAAGTCATAGAAACAATTAATGAACCAAAACAACACCAATAGACTGCCGTAAGTGTTGAAAAGTAGCAGCGTCTAATGGTTTGGTGAGGATATCAACCAATTGTTGTTCGGAAGGCACAAATTCCATATTTATGATACCATTTTCATTGAGATCTCGAATAAAATGGTACCTTATATCAATGTGCTTTGTTTTTGAGTGCTCAACGGGATTCTCAGTGATTCGAATCACACTAGAGTTATCACAAAAGATCTTCATTATTCCAGTATCAATTCCATAATCATCTAGCATTTGTTTCATCCATAGGAGTTGAGTGCAACATGAGCCAGCAGCAATATATTCTGCTTCGCATGTAGACAGGGATTGTGAATTCTGTTTCTTGCTATGCCAAGCCACAAGATTCAGTGCTACATAGTAGAAACCCCCCGATGTACTTTTTCTGTCTTCTACACATCCTGCCCGATCAGCATCTGGATAAGCAGAAAGATCAGTGTTAGCATTAAAAGTGTAAGATATACCATACCCGAAAGTGTGATTGACATATCGTATGATCCTATTTGCAGCTGCAAAATGAGATTCCTTTGGATTAGCCTGAAATCTAGCACAACAACCAACACTAAAAGAAATATCAGGTCTAGTGGATGTAAGATATAAAAGGCTACCAATAATAGATCGATACAATTTTTCATCCACTTTCACTCCTTTCTCATCTCTGTGTAGTTTACCAGTATTGGGCATAGGTGTCAGTTTCAGACTTGACTTATCTAGACCGAATCTTGTAACAAGATCCCTTGCATATTTTTCTTGAGATGAGTAGATTCCATCCTTATGTTGTTGAATCTGTAATCCTAAAAAGAACTTTAATTCACCAACATTGCTCATTTCAAACTCTTTAGCAAGTGAAACCTTAAAATCCTTTGCAAGCTTTTCTGAAGTTGAACCTTAGATGATATCATCTACGTATACTTGAGCAACGACAACATCCTTCCCACTCCATCTGGTAAATAAATTTTTATCAGCTCCACCTCTTGAAAAACCTTTTCTAATAAGAGAAGTAGTAAGTTTTTCAAACCAGGCTCTTGGTGCTTGTTTCAACCCATATAATGCCTTTTTGAGCTTAAGAACATGATTTGGGAAATCAAGGTTTTCAAATCCTTTAGGTTGAGCAACATAGACTTCTTCCTTTAGAATTCCGTTTAGGAAAGCGGATTTTATATCCATTTGGAAAAGCTTAACCTTGAGAAAACAAGCATGAGCTAATAAAAGTATAATGGACTCAAGGCGTGCCACAGGAGCAAAGGTTTCGTCAAAGTCGATACCTTCAATCTGTGAATATCCTTGAGCGACAAGTCTGGCTTTCTTTCTGATAATTGTGCCAAATTCATCAGACTTGTTCTTGAATATCCATTTTGTTCCAACAATATTAACATTAGAGGGACAAGGTACGAGTTCCCATACGTCTTGTCTTATAAATTGGTTTAACTCTTCATGCATTGCATTCACCCAAAAGGGATCGATCAGAGCTTCATCAATATTCCTCGGTTCTACTTGTGACAGATAACAACCAAAATTGCACATGTTTTGAAGTTTCCCTCTAGCCTTAGCTGTAGAATCTATTCCCCCAATAATACTATTGGGATCATGATTCCTTTGAACCCAGAGGTGTCATGGAGGGACACGTTCTTGTTCGTCAGGAGTAGCCTGATCAGTGCTCTTCTCCTCGTCACTAGAAATATCAGGATCAGCAACAGTTGGGATAACTTCAACTGATTCTGGTATTTCTTTTACTTTCTCAATTTTCTCGGTTGGAGGCAATTCAGCAGGAGGATTATCATGATGAAAATCACTAGTATCATCGATGATGACATTAGCAGACTCCATCATGACCTGATTTCTGAGATTAAACACTTGAAAACCACGGCTATCAGAAGCATAGCCAAGAAAGATACCTTCATCACTTTTGGTATCGAATTTCCCTCTCTGTTCTCGATCTTTTATAATGTAGCATTTACTTACGAACACTCTAAGATAGTGCAGGTTGGGTTTTCTTCCATACCATAACTCATAAGGAGTGTTTAGGGTTTTAGACCGTAAGTAAACACGGTTGATCAAATAACAGGCCGTAAAAACAGCTTCTCCCCAAAACCTTAGAGGTAAGTTTTTGTTGTGGAGCATTACCCTTGCCATTTCCTGAATTTTCCTATTCTTTCTTTCTGCAACTCTGTTAGATTAAGGACTAATGAGTGGTGAATATTGTTGAATGATCCCCAGTTCGTCACAAAATTCAAACACCTTGGTGTCCTTGAATTCAGTTCCACGGTCGCTCCTAATTTTCTTTAGTTTGCGACCTTGTTCGTTCTGGATTCTTTTAACAATAATCTTGAATTCATCAAGGGTTTCATTTTTATGAGACAGAAAAGCAACCCAACTGAATCTGGTGTAATCATCTACCATAACTAAAGCATACTTCTTACCAGCAACCGTGGGTTGTTGAATTGGTCCGAAGAGATCCATATGAATTAAATCAAGTGGAGCTTTAGTGAGAATATCTCGAGATGATTTATGGTGAACTTTAGTTTGTTTACCCTTTTGACAGGCACCACATACACCTTCAATCTTTGCATTGATTTTGGGAACGCCTCTAACAAGTTATTTGTTAACGATCTTAGTTAGAAGACGATAGTTGATGTGACAAAAACACTCATGCCAAAGATGTGTTGATTCCACCTTAGTCAAATTGCAACAATTGGTAAACTGATTATCAAGAAGATAACAGTTGTTTTTACCACGAGTTCCTTGAAAAATTACTTTCCTAGTTTTGCCTACAATGTCACATCCATTTGCATTTAAGACAACTCGATGGCCTTTGTCACAAATTTGACTAATAGAAAGAAGATTTGCAGTCATACTTTTTACGTATACTACATCATGGATTTCAGGTACGCCGGGCAGTTTGATCGTCCCTTTCTTGCTAATGTAGCAACAACTCCCATCTCCGAAAGTTATTGGTCCTCCTTCATAGTCGTCAGAAGAAACAAACCATGTGAGATCACCTATCATATGCGTGCTACATCCACTGTCAAGAAACCATTGAAAGGGTGATGTTGATTTTAAAACAAAAGCTCCCATACTATTAGTACTTTCCTGTTTAGGGTTTCCTGTTAGTTTTTTATGTCCTTTTAGAGAAGCACTAAGTTGTTTAGTTTTCGTGTGAAGATTACTTGCAACTTTCAGTCTCTTTTGGAAGGACATACAAGTATGTTGAAAGTGATTAGAGGAATCACAAAACAAACATGGGCCAACATTTTTGGAATCGTCAGAAAAGTTCTGAGTCATATCAGTTTTGACAACCTGTGAATGTTGTTTATTACTTGACTTATGACTGTTCTTCACAGAGAAGCAACTGAAGTTATTCGAATCCATTAAAGGGATTTTAACATATTTCAAATCCTTAGGCATTGCAATTTCTGCTATGAGATCAGAATTGATCCGGATTTGTTCATCCAACTTTTTCTGGAGAATAACCGGTTTATTAGAACTTTTTCTATGATTGGTTTTTAATCCTGGTGAAGCGTTTCTAGAGACTTTTATAGCTACAAACACAGACTTGTGAGGTCTTGAACGTGTTTGCTGCTCTGATACCAATTGAAAAATTGGGGGTACAACAACCACACCCAACAATTCGATTAGCAATCTGTATGGACAAACTCTAATATACTTTCTAGAGAATCAACTAGACAGTCAGACTCAATCTAGATAAAAGTATATCAAAGAGTTTATATCTCAATCTCTCAATTTGATCTTTACTCAAGCAAATAGAAATATGTGAGTCTTTATCAAAGAGACATAACTTGGATGGTACCACAGACCAATATCCAAGTGTCAATCAATTTAAATCAACAACCAAAAGGTCGGATATTCTAATTGATTGAACAACGCACAACCAGTGATATTTCAATTTTATAAACAAATATAATGAGGAATAGAAATAACACAGACACCAGAATTTTGTTAACGAGGAAACCGCAAATGCAGAAAAACCCCGGGACCTAGTCCAGATTGAACACATATTGTATTAAGCCGCTACAGACACTAGCCTACTCCAAATTAACTTCGGTCTGGACTGTAGTTTAACCCCAATCAATCTCACACTGATCCAAGGTACAGTTATGCTCCTACGCCTCTAATCCCAGCAGGATTCTACGTACTTGATTCCCTTAGCTGATCTCAACCACGACTAAGAGTTGCTACGACCCAAAGTCGAAGACTTTAATAAAAAAATCTGTATCACACAGAAAAGTCTACGGTAATAGATAAGTTCGTCTCCCACGAATATACCTACGAGTTTAGTTCCGTCTTTTGATAAATCAAGGTGAACAGGAACCAATCAATAAAGCGGTCTTATATTCCCGAAGAACAGCCTAGTATTTGTGATCACCTCACAATAATCTTAATCCACACAACGAAAAAAGATATTATGGAATCACAAACGATGAGACGAAGTGTTTGTGATTACTTTTCTTTCTCGCCTATCGGAGATATAAAATCTCGAGTCAATTATTACAATCGTACTCGTAACGATAGAAGATGAAAGATCAGATCACACAACTACAAGAAAAGTAGTATCGGTCTGGCTTCACAATCTCAATGAAGTCTTTAAGTCGTTAACCTGGTTTAGAAGAAAAAACCAAAGGTTAAAGGAGAATCGACTATAGCTATGCAACTAGTATCACACGTAAGGTGTGGGTATTAGGTTTCTCAGTTGCTAGAGTTCTCCCTTATATAGTTTTCAAATCAGGGTTTGCAATCAATGTTAGCTTGGTAACAAAGCATTCAATATTCACCGTTAGATGAAAACCTGATTCAAGCTAATATTTCTCAACCGTTGGATCGAAAACTTAGCTTGTTACACACAAATGAAATGTCTAATTTTGGGTTTACGAACCGTTCCCAAACATTAACATTTGTTGGTTCAACAATAGTTAACCAAATGGTTAGCCATATGATTACTTTCATATCAACCATATTCTTATTCACCATAACTAGTTCAAATGACTCAAATGAACTAGTTAGAGAGTTTTTCAATTGCTTAGATCTTATGTAACTACACAAGACACAATCGGAGCAAAAACGGTTTGATTCACTCGAATCGGTTCATGAAATTTGCAGCCACGGTTTGCAAAAGCATCCCTTAGTTTAAATAAACATGATTTTGAGAACAACTGGTTTTAGATATAACCTGCTCAATTTCGCGGACTGAGTTCGCGGACTTAAGCTCATGGAAGGAGTTCACAAACTCCAGCAGAAATTCTCGGGTCGAGAACTTCCGTCAGTTCGCGGACTGAGTTCGTGGACTTGGCTCACGCCACTTCCATTTCTCTTCATCAACAAAGTTCGCAAACTTTGGTTCAAGGAATAAGGACTTATACATATATGTGTTTCCACAACAATGCTTATATCCTACCAATGGTTATGTAATCTAAACTCTCATTTCAATCATTGAAACATTCTCAGAGAACGGATATAGCCGTTATTCACAGACCATTTTTTGTCAGAGCAATTTTCAAAGTGATTGAAACATAACATGACTTTCATCACTAGGTAAAGATGAATTCGGCTAAAGCGAAAGCTTACCAACACATATTTCGAGAAATAGATAGGCGAGATAAACTCGGCTCGAAATAGCAAATGTGAATAATGAAAGTCTATATATTAAAACGACTTTTGTCTCAAGAGTAGGAGATAGAATAGATAGACTTTTGAGTGACAGATAAGTTCAAGTATCCACATACCTTTTAGTCGATGAAGATCCACCAGTTCCTTGAGTAGTACTTCGTCTTGTATGATGATTGTCATTGAGTTCTTGAGCTCAACTACACTTTCTATCCTAGTCCGACACCTTTAGATATGTAGGCTAGAAATCAAGACTTATAGTTTTGATCATTAACATTGACAAACATGATTGAGATAGCAACGCATGCGAGTTCGACCGAGCAATGCTCTAACACTATACATTAGAAAGTTCGTCATATCCACCGACGACGTTCATCCGGATGGTAATTATGGTTTTCATGTTGCCGTACAACAACTAGGTCCTTTCATCGAAGGTGCCAAGCGATATAATGGGTACGCAATCACTCATGTAAGGCAAAGGTTGTTTTGGAAACTAAAGGAGAATCCGGGCTTTTACAAGACAATGTTGTGCGGGGAAGGTAGTATCAACAAGCAATTTTTTAGGTATCAAAGTCGTCTTCATGGGGGCCATCCGATCACAAGGTATTATTGGATGAGCATGCCGTTATGTGGAAACTTAATCGCCGAGCCATTCAATTTTGTGGTTCATTATTTCTCAAAATATGCTAGTTTCACATTCACCCCAAAAACAACGGTATGTGTCGAGCAACTCAAACGAAGGAGATGTGTGATTGCACTGATTGACAACAACCACTTTATAGGCCTCCAGTGAGAACCCGATTGTCCATTGCCTCCGATCTCCGGAAACTTTTATTGGCCTGCATTTAACCCGATATAATGTTGGGTTGGTGTATTATGTATGAGCATAACATGGAGATGTGAAAAGCTTGGAAGAATTTGGACGAAATTGTACATGAAGGTCAAATTTCACTTGAGGATTATTAAATGACACATTTAATGGAACTAAGTATGCTTATCAATCAAATACTATGTTTTTTTAAGTGGGGTATCAATTATTGAGTTAATGTTAGTATTTTAGTGAGTTGACATAAAATAGTTCGGTTAGAAAGTATGATTACATAGAATGCCGAACACCTAGTTCGCCTACCTGCGCAAATATTTCAGGTTGCCGAACTACATATTTTCTGGCCACTTCTGCTTTGGCAGTACAGTTCGGCAACCTAAAAAAATTCATAAGGTAACCGAACACTCAGTTTCTTTTGGATTTAATGAAATGAAATTCTTGGATAGAAGTTCGGTTAGGAAATGAAATTACATGACATTGTCGAACTATTACAGGACTTTCCGAAATAAAATTACATAATATTTAATATCCGAAACGCGTTATGAAAAAGTCTTTAAGGATGCGGAAATGATCTTTATGAAAAAGTGGGGGGTACAACAACCACACCCAATATTTCGCTTAGCAATCTATATGGACAAACTGCAATATACTTTCAAGAGAATTAACTAGACTCAATCTTAATAAAGTATATCAAAGAGTTATATCTCTCTTTCTTGATTCAATTCTTTCTCAAGCAAATAGAAATCTGCGATTCTAATTGAATACAAGAGAAATCACTTGAACGGTACCAATGACCAATGTTCAAGTATCAATCAATTTCAATCAACAACCAAAGGTCGGATTTCCAATTGATTGATTCTAACGCACAACCTGTGATATTTCAATTATATAACAAAATATAATGCGGAATAGAAATAACACAGACACCAGAATTTTGTTAACGAGGAAACCGCAAATGCAGAAAAACCCCGGGACCTAGTCCAGATTGAACACATATTGTATTAAGCCGCTACAGACACTAGCCTACTACAAACTAACTTCGGTCTGGACTGTAGTTGAACCCCAATCAATCTCACACTGATCTAAGGTACAGTTATGATCCTACGTCTCTGATCCCAGCAACTAAGAGTTGCTACGACCCAAAGTCGAAAACTTTAATAAAAAAATCTGTATCACACGGAAAAGACTACAGGAATAGATAAATTTGTCTCCCACAGAAATACCTACAAGTATTTGTTCCGTCTTTTGATAAATCAAGGTGAACATGAACCAAATGATAAGCCGGACTTATATTCCTGAAGAAAAGCGTAGTATTATCAAACACCTCACAATAATCTTAATCGACGCGGCGAAAAAAGATATTGTGGAATCATAAACGATGAGACGAAAATGTTTGTGATTACTTTTACATCGTGCCTATTGGAGATATAAATCTCAAGCCAATCGTTACGATTGTACTCAAAACGATTGAAGATGCAAGATCATATCACACAACTATGAGAAAGTAGTATCGGTCTGGCTTCACAATCCCAATGAAGTCTTTAAGTCGTTAACCTGGTTTACAAGAAGAAACCTAAGATTAAAGGAGAATCGACTCTAGCTAATACAACTAGTATCACACGGGAGGTGTGGGGATTAGGTTTCCCAGTTGCTAGAGTTCTCCCTTATATAGTCTTTCAAATCATGGTTTGCAATCAATGTTAGCTTGGTAACAAAGCATTCAATATTCACTGTTAGATGAAAACCTGATTAGATTCAAGCTAATATCTTTCAACCATTGGATCGAAAACTTAGCTTGTTACACACAAATGAGATGCATGATTTTAGGTTTGTGTAACCGTACCCAAACATGTACATTTGTTGGTTCAACAATATTAACCAAATGGTTAGCCATATGAGCACTTTCATACCAACCATATTCGTCTTCACCATAACTAGTTCAAATGACTCAATTGAACTAGTTAGAGAGTTGTTCAATTGCAAGGAAATCTTATGTAACTACACAAGACACAATCGAAGCAAAAACGATTTGATTCACTCGAATCGGTTCATGAACTTTATAGCCACGGTTTGCATTTAGCATTCCTTAGTTAATATGAATAAGTTCACAAACAATCGTCTTTAGATATAACCAGCTTAAGTTTGCAGAATTAGTTCGCGGAATTAATTTCCCGGAAGGAGTTCTCAAACTCCAGCAGATATTCTCGGGTCGAGAACTTTAGCTAGTTCGCGGACTGAGTTAACGACTCTTGTTCTGGTTCTCTTGATCAACAAAATTCGCAAACTTCGATTCAAGGAAAAAGGACTTATACATATATGTGTTGCCACACAATGCTTGTATCCAACATTGGTTATATAATCTAAACTCTCATTGCAATCATTGAAACATTCTTAGAGGACGTTATATAGTTGTTATTCACAAACCATTTTTCGTCAAAGCAATTTTCAAAGTGATTGAAACATACCATGACTTTCGTCACTAGGTAAAGATGAAATTGGCCAAATCGAAAGCTTACCAACACATATTTCGAGAAATAGATAGGCGAGATAAACTCGGCTCGAAATAGCAAATGTGTATAATCAAAGTCTATATAGCAAAATGACTTTTGTCTCAGGATAGGAGATATAGTAGATAGACTTTTGAGTGATAGATAAGTTCAAGTCTCCACATACCTTTTAGTCGATGAAGTTCCACCAGTTCCTTGAGTAGTCCTTCGTCTTGTATGATGATTGTCATGGAGTTCTTGAGCTCAACTACACTTTCTATCCTAGTCCGAGACTTAGCTATAGTAAACTAGAAATCAAGACTTATAGTTTTGGTCACTAACATTTACAAACATGCTTGAGATAGTAACGCATTCGAGTTCGACCGAGCAATGCTCTAACAATCTCCCTCTTTGTCAATTTTAGTGACAAAACTATCAATACATATGAAATACAAAAAATAAATAAATTAACTTTTGTAGCTCCTATTCCACATGCCTAATCTTCAACATTACTCAAAATCTTCGTCACTTCCAAGTACTCCAATGATCCCAAAGGTTGTAAGTTCAGCATCATCGTTGTTGAAAATCCGTAGATATAACAACGAGAAAACAAGAGTTCTCAATCATTGTTATACAGTGTCATAGTATCATTATATAGTATCAAAGTTCAATTGTATCACAACTTCGACAACAATACTATGGTGATATGTATCACTCCCCCTTAGTCAATACCCCATCTCACATGGAAACCACTCCCCCTTACATAATGATCCGAAAACCATATGTATTTGTAGTGTGAATTACATATTAATTCTCCCCCTTTTTGTCAATAAAATTAGCAAAGGTACGAAAACGGGATTCTAATGAAATTTCCGAAAGAGACATTTCATGACCAATAGAAAGCATATATCAACTTGTTTAGATGCAATCATAAAGCCGAAGCTAAATGCATCCATCAAGGAGTTTATAAAGATACAAGATAACCCCTATAATATTCCATAGCCGCACTCCCCACAAAGATTTGGCAATTAAGCACAAGTTCAATTAAGAACTCTCCCCCATAATATGTCATTCCCGAAAGAACAACAAGAGCGACCTTAATTTCAAAAGAAAAGAAGGATTTCTTTGGACATAACAAATCACATCCAAGTATGAATTTTGTAGCGCCCCCTAAGCTAGCAGCTGACTAATCTAAGAGATTAACTAAATAAGAGGCACTAAAAATCTAAACCATTCACTTAAACATTCAATTAAGAAATCAGCTACAAAACTTAACCCAAAACTAGCCCCGCTCAGAAATATATATATACAATAACTCCTCTCAAATGATACATATACAATGGTCATTTGGTTTACAAGTACAATATGCAATATAATAAATATAGCAAAAGTTAACCAACTAACTAACGAAGTCAACTCCTTGAAGCTTTCGCTGCGCAACTCTGATTTGTCTCTGAAACTGGAAGTGGGAAAGGGTGAGCACATCATCCCTAGAAGGGTTGCTCAGCAGGAATAACATTTAACTTTAAAGAAATCATGAGCAAGATTTGGAAAACAATACATGTTTTCCCAAACATCAAAGTGACTAAGTCACTGGAAATACACAAACATGTATATGGACAATATCCTTCGTCAAACAATGTATAATATGGTTGTGCAATTCCGAACTCACAAATCCACACCTAATCGTATATATGGATGTCGACAATTCCGAACTCGCAAACTGCCGACCAATATATCATAAAAGCTATAGGTATAAATGTGAAGGAGCGTATCCTATATACCACAAGTGGAAATTCTTATTTCCCATAACAATTCATAATGACATACATTACAAGTCCTTTCCAATTCATGATAAGATTCAAAGAATCAACAGAATAATCATAACACAAACTAAACAATGCGTGAAACACACGAAGAGACAAAACATGCGTTTGTTAAACATAAACTTTTGCAAAAGAGACAACAATGGTTTCAAAAGAGTTAAAAGTATTCCCACCTCTTTTGATGACAAGCCACGCCTACCTCGAAATCCACGATCCACTGGTTCATCCTTTGAACCGATCGTTGTTAATAAAGACTAACTGTTAATCACACAAGAATTCTTAGAATCTAGCCAAAATGGCTCACACAAGAATCATACAAGTTTATCTAATGGTTATAAGCCCATTATGTTTCTACACTTGTCCATTCTCTATCTTTAGCTTAGCTAAGGTCTACTAATTGAATTGGGTTGGTTCTATAGTCCAATAAATAAGTCTTAAGAAAATATACAACTTTGTATATGGGACCAAAGGCTAATTCGGACCTTAAGGGTCCAATTCGTGTTCACGAGAAAAACTGGCTATAAGCGCAAGTTCACTAAGCAAGCCCATTATCTGAGGTACAGTCCATCTGAGTCAACTAACGGTCACTAACGATCAATCTAACAGTCAATAAGTCTCTAACAGTTAACGTCTAAGTCCAGGTCAGAGTCTAGTCAAAGTCAAGGTCAGATCAAGACTGGTCAATGAGTCAAGACCGGGTTAACTCAGTCAAGACTGATTCAGAAAAGTCAGATTCACAATTGACTCAGTCAGATAGACTGAGTCAGAAACACTAGGTCGAGTCAGCTAAGCTGAGAGAACTCAAGCTAAGACTCTTGCACAAAACATGACTCAAATACAACTTCAATTCATAAATTCTTAAACAATTTCACAATCAAATTACAAACAGAATCACTGTTTAATTACCTGCAGTTGCAGCTCTAAGCTTTTACAAGAGAGATTCAATTCCATATTCACTCATCAACTCTTCATTCCTAAAACTCAGTCTCATAACATCATCTTCTCAACAATTCAAAAGCAATTCAATTATTCTTTCGAAATAAACTTCATAATTTAATCACTATCGAAAACTCAGCTTACCTGCAACAGCAAGCCTCCACGGATTCTACTCCTAACTGGAACCAAATATTTACCACTCTAACATTTCTTCATATTACCAACTCAAACACACAACCTAATCTCAGAATTACCAGTTCAATTAGACTTCAGCCTCTTTCATCACCATAACAGCTAATTCATTTTACAACTCCACAGACACCATAACCAACACAACATCACCACATCTACTTCTGTTCTGTAGTTACAACTCTAGCAATACACATCATTCACCATATATAGCATTTTAATTCAATCCTCATACCACCTACAATTACAGCTCAAGTTAACATCCTTCTATAATTACATTGTCTACAATCTCTGCTAGTCTGAGTAATAACAGTTCAACATCAAACCAATTCACATAACACAAGACCTCTTTGGTTCCTGCGAATCTCATATTTAGTCACTTCTTACTTCAGTTTGCACAACTAATTTACACAACCACTATCAATTCAATAACACCTTCTGAATTGTTGATTCATCGAACAATTCTTCTATACCCCTAATTCATCTTCTGTTCATCAATCTGGGTTGAATCAACACTCGAGTTAACACTGCCGCCATAACCCATCAATATCTCAACTGATTCTTCAACCTTTTCTGGATATCTTCATTTCAAGAACAAACCCTAATTCTCAAATTCTTCCTCAGAACATCCCCAACATCTAATTAACTTCACCCCTCTTCTCAATCGACTAAACCCACTTCTAATCATCTATCTATAGCATCATATTCACTTTCTAAATCTTCTCACAGCTCTCCTCATGAAACCCTAACTTACCAGTTCATCATCGAAACATCTTCAGAACTTAAATTAAACACTACCTCTTTTGTTCTTCATCACCAACTAATCAAATCTCCTTCAATTAATCAATTCTTCTATGGCTTGAACTATCTGGTTTCTCTACAGATCGTCATCTCTTCTTCTTCTCATGATCAACCAACATGAACACCACCCCCAAACCTTCTTTGATTATATACTAACAACATCATCGATTGATTCCCTCAAATCGATCCTCAGAATCGTCGGAGAAGAAAACAGAAGAAGAAAGAGAAGAAAAGAAGAACGAGAGAGGAGAAGAAGAAAAATAAGAAAGAAGAATAATCTTCTTGGTTAGGTGTAGATAAGGCCGACCAAGGTTGTTAAAGGAACCCAATAATATGATAAGGGAAATCCACAACGTGTCCTTGTTGCATCAATGTGTTTTCCATAAATGACGATTTTACCCTTCATATTGTCTTGATGTTTTCTTCTTCATCCGATATCCGGTTTACACGTTCGAGTAGTCCATTTCGCATAATTTTTCGAGATATAAATGATGGTACTAGTTTCGTATCTAGATCGTTGTTAGATTAATTCCTGTTAATTATTGTTCGTGTTAAACTAATCGAGTTATTATCGGCTAATTCGACACTTGACCGGTCTAATAGCGTTGACGAGCTCGAGGGTCCTTACATTCTCCCCACCTTATACATTTTCGTCCCCAAAAATAAAATCATCCTTTTGGTCTTCAAAACTCCCCCACCTTAAACAATTTTCTCATTTGTTGTTTAAGCGCAAACAACATAAACAAAGCACAAACCTATATGGTTTTCTACATCTGATATTTATAATTTGTAGCTCTAAGTTCAATAGACTAATTTATATTCCATTAGGTGATTGTCTCTAGGTTCACTATATTGAATTAATTTCTAATAGATGACTAGGTCTAAATTCATATCACTAAATTTTTACTTCAATACTGGTTCTAATATGAGAGAAAGTACTTTATAAGTTTCTAAGTAAAGTTTGGGATGTATCAGTTCACTAATAGAAGCAAGATTCCCTTCAATGCCTAGTGATACAAGAATGCAGTTGCCCTGTCTAGGTTCGCGACGCCTGACAATGCCTACCTACGTAACAAGTATCACCCAAACACATCAGAATTACCAACCTCACTACTCCCCAGTGCTGGATTAACTAAGTATTAATTTATTAAGATTAATTAGTCTCTAAATTTCTATCTTAACTGGTGTAATTCTGATAATTTACTTCGTAAAATATATAAATAGTTCACATCCTTTTAAGCGATTTAGTTATCAAAATTTATTTTATATTTGTTTTTCATTATTGTTATATATTTATTTTAATGAAATCGAATTTTAATTCCAAATGAAACTATATTAGTATATCCAAATAATTTTTAAATTCTTATACTATTTAAGAATAACTTAATGTTCCAACCATTATCTAAATGTTACTATTTAAAGTTGTATCCATTTGTTTATTTCATTATGTGACTTGGTATAAGTAAATAACCTCAACAATTTTTCATAGTTGTTTAGTATTAATATTTTATTATTATTACTACACTTATATCTTAGGCTGGTAAAAGTTAATTGTAATTAATCACAATGTCAAGTTTAATTTTATTATTAATACTAGATTCGATTTGATCTAACTTTATTTCCATAAATATATTTTTTTCTAAGTAATTCTTAACTCGTGATGTTAATAAAAATTACATTTGCTATTACTATCCAAATAATTTGCTTATGTTATCAAAATTATTGTCTTATCAATATTACCATTTTCATTGTTCTTAAGTTAATAGTCTAGTCAGTACACTAAGCCTTAATCTTCTAAATATAATTCTACATTCGCGTAAAGATTGAATTAATAGATTTTATTTATTCATGTTGAATCCGTATGCAATATCTTGTTTAATATTGGCGTTGGTAATTTAATATGATCTAAATTTAAGTCTGCATAAAAATATAATATGTCTTAGATTTTAGTATTAATAATAAGTATCTTATTCATAGGCAAATTTATTGTCCTTTGAATCTAATATTGTTCTAGGCATTCAAGTATTATAAATATCACTTTATGTGTATAATTTAGTGGTTTAGTGAATCATTTACTGGACTAAAGATAATCTGGATATAAGATCGTTCACAAGTTTACTTCTTACTTTATGCATTATATGACCTCACGTTTTTAATCCTACCTAATATGTCTTATATTAACTATTTGGTTCAAACACAAAACATATACTTCTAATTTTTTTATTATTTAACTTTGCAAAACTTAACCGTAGATGAACACTAATAAGTTTCCATAGTTATTTAATCCTAATTATAATTTTATCGTTATTTATTTGTTAATGAGATTTTAATTTAAGTTAGGTTATATTTGTTACTAATTGTTAAATGCTAACATTACTTTATTAAAATTATTATTACTATTATTATCATCTATAATATTCTTTATCATTAACATCGATGGTTTCTAACTACTCTTACAAATATTGTTGAGTCCCAAAGATATTATTAACATTTATGTAATAACAAATTGCTTACTCTACGTACATGTCAAGGTATTCAATAAGTTGTTATATGACTATCAAGATTTATCAATAATGCTAATCTCACTATTTTTTTAATATTGAATTGTCTATGTGTTCATCTTTTTAGACTAATTATTCTCAAATCCTTAGTAGCTAAAATTATCGGTGTACCCTACAATTTTTACTTTATTACATATACAAACAAGCAAACAAACAAATCAATTATTTTGATTATAGATAGCTTTTAGTGATTAAGATTTATCTCACAACCCAACCCGGTTCTAAGCTAATATATTTCACTATCTGGCACTGGCTATTTCTATCTTTTCCCATATAATATCTAATAGTGAGCTCTGATACCAACATTGTAGAGCCCCCTAAGCTAGCAGCTGACTAATCTAAGAGATTAACTAAATAAGAGGCACTAAAAATCTAAACCATTCACTTAAACATTCAATTAAGAAATCTGCTACAAAACTTAACCCAAAACTAGCCCCGCTCAGAAATATATATATACAAGAAATCCTCTCAAATGATACATATACAATAGTCATTTGGTTTACAAGTACAATATGCAATATAATAAATAGAGCAAAAGTTAACCAACTAACTAACGAAGTCAACTCCTCGAAGCTTTCGCTGCGGAACTCTGAACTGTTTCTGAAACTGTAAGTGGGAAAAGGGTAAGCACATCATCCCTTGAAGGATTTCCCAGCAGGAATAACATTTAACTTTAAAGAAATCATGAGCAAGATTTGGAAAACATGTATTGTTTTCCCAAACATCAAAGTGCCTAAGTCACTAGAAATACACAAACATGTATATGGACAATCTCCTTCGTCAAACAATGTATAATATGGTTGTGCAATTCCGAACTCGCAAATACACACTTAATCGTATATATGGATGTCGACAATTCCGAACTCGCAAACTGCCGACCAATATATCATAAAAGCTCTAGGTATAAATGTGAAGGAGCGTATCCTATATACCACAAGTGGAAATTCTTATTTCCCATAAAAAATTCATAATGACATACATTACAAGTCCTTTCCAATTCATGGAAAGATTCAAAGAATCAACAGAATAATCATAACACAAACTAAACAATGCATGAAACACACGAACAGACAAAACATGCGTTTGTTAAACATAAACTTTTGTAAAAAGAGACAACAATGGTTTCAAAAGAGTTAAAAGTATTCCCACCTCTTTTGATGACAAGCCACGTCTATCTCGGGATCCACGATCCACTGGTTCATCATTTGAATCGATCGTTGTGAATAAAGACTAACTGTTAATCACACAAGAATTCTAAGAATCTAGCCAAAATGGCTCACACAAGAATCATACAAGTTTATATAATGGTTATAAGCCCATTTATGTTTCTACACCTGTCCATTCTCTATCTTTAGCTTAGCTAAGATTTACTAATTGAATTGGGTTGGTTCTATAGTCCAATAAATAAGTCTTGAGAAAATATACAACTTTTTATATGGGACCAAAGGCTAATTCGGACCTTAAGGGTCCAATTCGTGTTCATGAGAAAAACTGGCTATAAGCCCAAGTTCACTAAGCAAGCCCATTATCTAAGGTCCAGTCCATCTGAGTCAACTAACGGTCACTAACGGTCAATCTAACATTCAACGTCTAACTCCAGGTCAGAGTCTAGTCAAAGTCAAGGTCATATCAAGACTGGTCAACGGGTCAAGACTGGGTTAACTCAGTCACTAAGACTGATTCAGAAAAGTCATATTCACAATTGACTCAGTCAGATAGACTGATTCAGAAACACTAGGTCGAGTCAGCTAAGCTGAGAGAACTCAAGCTAAGATTCTTGCACAAAACATGACTCAAATACAACTTCAATTCATAAATTCTTAAACAACTTCACAATCAAATTATAAACAGAGTCACTGTTTAATTACCTGCAGTTGCAGCTCTAAGCTTTTACAAGAGAGATTCAACTCCATATTCACTCATCAACTCGTCATTCCTAAAACTCAGTCTCATAACATCATCTTCATAACAACTCAAAAGCAATTCAATTATTCTTTCGAAATATACTTCATAATTTAATCACTATCGAAAACTCAGCTTACCTGTAACAGCAAGCCTCCACGGATTCTACTCCTAACTGGAACCAAATATTTACCACTCTAACATTTCTTCATATTACCAACTCAAATACACAACCTAATCTCAGCATTACCAGTTCAATTAGACTTCAGCCTCTTTCATCACCATAACAGCTAATTCATTTTACAACTCCACAGACACCATAACCAACTCAACATCACCACATCTACTTCTGTATTACAGTTACAACTCTAGCAATACACATCATTCACCATATATAGAATTTTAATTCAATCCTCATACCACCTACAATTACAGCTCAAGTTAACATCCTTCTATAATTACATTTTCTTCAATCTCTGCTAGTCTGAGTAATAACAGTTCAACATCAAACTAATTCACATAACACAAGACCTCTTTGATTCCTGCGAATCTCATATTTAGTCACTTCTTACTTCAGTTTGCACAATTAATTTACACAACCACTATCAATTCAATTATACCACAGACATAGCTCCATCCGCAATTTCCATCAAACACAAATCATCTTAAACAATAGCTCAAACTCAACAATCCTTTCACTATCAAAACCACTTTTAACTACCTCCGCAGTTTCATTGTTTGGTCACCTCAACCTAAGTTAAAACACAAACATATAAACTCAAATGAATCTTAGCAATTCAACTCCAAATATCAAGGTTAAGAAAATAAAAGCTTACCCAAGCAATAACACCTTCTGAATTGTTGATTCATCGAACAATTCTTCTGAACCCCTAATTCATCTTCTGTTGATCAATCTGGGTTGACTCAACACTCCAGTTAACACTGTCGCCATAACCCATCAATATCTCAACTGATTCTTCAACCTTTTCTGGATATCTTCATTTCAATAACAAACCCTAATTCTCCAATTCTTCCTCAGAACATCCCCAACATCTAATTAACTTCACACCTTTTCTCAATCGACTAAACCCACTTTTAATCATCTATCTATAACATCATATTCACTTTATAAATCTTCTCAGAGCTCTCCTCATGAAATCCTAACGTACAATTCATCATCGAAACATATTCAAAACTTCAATTAAACACTACCCCTTTTGTTATTCATCACCAACTAATCAAATCTCCTTCAATTAATCAATTCTTCTATGGCTTGAACTATCTGGTTTCTCTACAGATCGTCATCTCTTCTTCTTATCATGATCAACCAACATGAACACCACCACCAAACCTTCTTTGATTATATACTAACAACATCATCGATCGATTCCCTCAAATCGATTCTCAGAATCGCCGGAGAAGAAAACAGAAGAAGAACGAGAGAGGAGAAGAAGAAAAATAAGAAAGAAGAATAATCTTCTTGGTTAGGTGTAGATAAGGCCGACCAAGGTTGTTAAAGGAACCCCAGAATCTGATAATGGAAAGCCACAACGTGTCCTTGTTGCATCAAAAGCGTTTTTCATAAATGACGATTTTACCCTTCGTATTGTCTTGATGTTTTCTTCTTCGTCCGATATCCGGTTTACACGTTCGAGTAGTCCATTTCGCATAACTTTTCGAGATCTAACTGATGGTACTAGTTTCGTATCTAGATCGTTGTTAGATTAATTCCTATTAATTATCGTTCGTGTTAAACTAATCGAGTTATTATCGGCTAATTCGACATTTGACCGGTCTAATAGCGTTGACGAGCTCGAGGGTCCTTACAAATTTGAATCCAAAATACTCAATTAAATTAACCACAAGAGAACCCATGATTAATTTAATCGGAAATGCTCAACATAAGTGAACTTATGGAGACTCAAAAATACTCAATTAGATTAATCACAAGAGAACCCATAATTAATCTAATCGGAATACACAACCAAATTAACCACAAAAAGTAATCAATTTAATTGGTCATGCTCGACATAAGAAAACTTACGGAGCAACAACTAAATAACCAAACGAGAATGATTAATTTAGTTGAACATGCTCGACATAAAATACCTCACGGAGCAACAACTAAGAATAACTCAGTCGATTGTCTCAACATAAGACACTTTATGGAACAACACAGTATATGCACAAATATTGTAGACCAGGGGTCGACCAAATATTGTGGAATAATCAAGGATTCATTCTATTTTCCATCACCATTTGCACAATGACATACAATAGACATAATCCTTGTAAACAAAAGATTTTAACCTATCTTCTATCAATAATTGACATAATAGGCTTAACTTTTGTATTTGTCAAAAGTTAATTGATAGACACATTTTTGTGTCTGAATTGTCCTCGGTGTCTCTATTGTTAGAACTCGATTTTTGTACTAATATTGTGTTTTTTTATGTATTTTTAGGTATTTTTGAAAACAAACATTTTCGGAAAAATTGGGCTCGAAAAGTTGTTAAAGGCACCCCCATAAGAATTACTAAAGGCACCCTCAGTTTGGATAAGGGCACCCCAGGACAACCCCAGTTGATAAAGGCACCTGACTTCTGTATCGGGGCACTCCATCTTCAACATTTCAAACTGATGATTTTGGCGGGAATTTTTCTTCTTTCCTGCGTGAATTTTGCAAACGATTCCGGACGAGTTTTTTATGAGATTTTGACTGGATATGATCAGGTAGTACCTTGTTACATCCAAACATGGTAGATAGCCGCGTTTAAATTGGAAAGTAAGAAGACTTTCACGCACTCTCTATAAAACAGAACACTGAGGAATACACGGGATTTTCTTGTGGAAGTTACGTGGGTGTATTAGGTGTACAAGAGTTTGACTCAATCTATGATGCGTACATAACGTGTTTGGAGGGTGTAAAGCACAAGAAAATGCATGAGGAGATAAAACAGGGAAATTATCCCGTGAAGAATAAAAATAATAATGGAGAAGATACGGGAATTATGCCGGAGTTATTACAGAGATTTGAGGCCATGTCGAGTATAAAAGAAGTGCTTGGAGGTCAGAGATGGAGGACGGAGAGTTTGGGAGATTTTAGAACACTACAGAGTCAAAAACAATCGAGTTGCAGAGCTGTCATTTCTGCTGCTGAAGAAGGAACGAAGAACATAAGACGCACAAGGAGCTGTCGTTTTGCTACAATGACAACGACAGTTAGCTTTTATCGTTCTCTGTAACAGTTCGGTTTGTAACAAATATAAGTGTTACAAATCCGGTTTTTAATTATTTTCTCCCATTTTCATCATTTATAAACACTTTGAGTAATGAACTCAACTTTTGAGCATGTTTCCAACATGATGATGTGATAATTCTCCCACAACCAAGGCAATGAGGAAGCTATTTACGCATAAATAATTAGTAATTATTTTATTTTCTCTAATTTATTATTTATAATTCACTCAATCACTGCTTTTGCAGAGTTTTAAATTATTTGCATAATTTTCTTAATTAGTTGTGATTCAATTTGATAGGTTATACTTTGTTTAGTCAATTGATAATTTATGCTTAGGGAATACAATTGATATTTGAGAATATGCCTGATTATTTGTGAATTAATAATTAAGGGACTTAAAAGATAATTAGAGTTTTGGATTATTTGCCATCATTTATTCATGTGTAGTAGTGGAAACAGTGTCTTGGTTATTACTAATATCTTGAAATCAAATTTTGAGTTAAGTTTTGTTTGTTTTTAAATTTCATTAAGTCTAAAATCTTTTGCTTTCACAAGTCTCAACGAACTTTTACTACAACAACTTTAAAATCCAATCATTTTTTGTCGCCGCTGCCGGAGACTTGTCTTTAGGCTAGAGTTTTTAGATTTTTTTTAGGTTTTTATTTATTTTTTTTTAGTTTTGTTTGTTCTACTTTACGTTTTTGGGTTTTTGTCTTTGCATTACAGATTTTGGAATTTGGAGCAAAAAAAAAAGTTTGCCAAAGCTTTTGGTGAATACTTAAAGATTTGGAGTCAAAGACAAAGCGAAAAGAGCGAAAGAAAAGGGGAAAACAAAAAGAGAGTTTATTTTTTTTTTAGATTGTATTAGGATATCTTATATTCTTGTAATTTTCTTTTTCTTTTTCTTTTGCCCTTTATTTTTTGACTTTGGACTTTAAACTTTGGGACATTATTTTTATTTTTTAAACCCTACGGAAGGGTAGTTTTAAATATAAATTGTTTGCAGAGAAGGACGGCGATTACGATATCGTCTCGGGCCCTCGGGTTCGTACATGACATAGGAGTCGTGGCCCGAGTCGACTTCAGCGGTTCATCCCCCGTCTGGAACGGGAGGTAAGTTTATTTAAACACCCGCGAATCCCCTGTCAGCGGGTTTACTATATTCCTTCGTTTGCATATATGTTGAGGAATTAAAAACGGCTGCTTTAATTTCCTAGTAAAGGGAAAGGACTGGCCATACAAGATAGGGGTTCAGATTTCATCATTGTTCTCTTCTTTCCCGCCTTAGGAAAACGATACTTAACGCGAACCTAAGCCTTAAAATTTGGAATATAACGAGACCGACAGAGTAACGAGCTTAATAGGAAAGTCGTTCGAAAAATATTGGTTACTCTTTTAAGTATACTTCGAAGTTCATGATGGTTTCTGTAAGTTGAATGCGCCGCCTTGTAATGTCGGTGAGGCCTTGGGTATCAAAGCTCCACGCAGCTTCCCTCGTCTTTATTCAACTTACTTTAACTCGGATTGATTCAAGAAGGGTTTGCTCAGATTGTAACGAATTTATTTTCGAAAGAATAAAAGCTAGTCTAGAAACAATCTAAGTGGAGCCATCATGCTTTTTGTTTGCTAGAAATCTTTAGGTTTGCTTTGGTGGAGTCAGCCTGTTGTGTGTTTGCTTAGAACCTCCCTTCCATAGGATTTTAATTTTTAATTTTTGTTAGTGTATGCCAAAATCGCTCGAGTCCATTAGGGAGCGTGCTTGGAAAAGAGATACTTTTGGTCGTTTGATTAGTGACGATCCTGGAAGTTCTTCTTGTGGAAGCGGGGAGCTCGAAGACTCTTCTTTTAAGAGCCCCGTTTTTTGAAACTTCAGTTTTGAGACTTTAAGTCTTAGTGAGGAAAGTACCCCTAGTACTTCAGATGTACCAGCAATGGCTACTTTGAAAGATTACATGTACCCAACTAGGACCAACCGAGCTTCGTGCATTAAATTTCCACCCTCTACGACTAATTATGAGTTGAAACCTAGTATTCTTCAGATGATCCCTATATTCCTAGGAAAAGATGACGAGAACCCTTACTTTCACATTAGGGACTTTGAAGAAATTTGTGGAACAATTAAGATTAAAGACCTTACTGATGAAGTCTTGAAACTTAGGATGTTTCCATTTTCCTTGAAAGATAAAGTCAAGACCTGGCTGAATAACCTACCATTTGAATCCATAGAAACATGGCAGGAACTTATTGTTGCTTTCTATTTGAAATTCTACCCTAAGCATAAAACTGCAGCTGTTAGGCAGAAAATTAGTTGCAGCAAGAGGGAGAATCTCTTTATAGGTTTTTAGAGAGATTCAATGATCTCCTATCCGAATGTCCTCACCATGGGTTTGAGAAAATAAAACTAGTATAGATTATTTATGATGGTTTAAACTATTCGACCAAAGTCATGGTCGAGTCTATGTGCGCTGGTGAATTCACTAGTAAAAATGTCGATGATGCTTTTACCTTCTTAGGAGTTGTTGCTGAAAAATCCCAACAGTGGGAGCCTTGTGTTGAACCCCCTAAAAGACTCTTGGTCAATAGAAGTAGCACCAATGTGGTAGATACAAGCTTTGGGTCAGATGCTAAGTTTGTTTCTTTGTCTAGAAGGTTAGAAGCTTTAGAATTGAATCAGTCTAAACATATGTCTCTTGTTGAACCTGATGATAGGATTAGAGCCTCTCAAGTCTCTAGTTGTGGAGTATAACCCAATAACTCTTTTTGGGAAGGTCAGGTTAGTGAAGAACAAGCCCACGCTGTCTATAACAACGCTAGGTTTGAGAACCGTCAGAAGTTTGATCCGTACTCAGAGACCTACAACCCTGGTTGGAGAAACCGTCCTAATTTTTCTTGGTCTAAGGGTCAGAATCAAGGACAGTCTAGTAATTCTCAGCCTCCCCCAGGTTTTGGTTATGCTAAGAACTCTTCAGGTCAACCCCAGTTTGAGAACCCTTCGGATAAAAAGATCACAAGTTTAGAAGAGACTCTCGCCTCGTTTATTAAAAGCTCTGAAAAGATCAACCAAATGGTTGTGCAATGGATAGAAGAAAGTAAGAGTATAGGTTATGCTAACTCTCAGGCTATTTCCGAGTTGAAAACCCATGTTAGTCAGATAAATGAGTCTTTGAGGGAAAAAGGTAAGTTTCCTAGTCAAACTCAACCCAATACTAGAGGAGTTCATCAAGTAGGTGAAAGATCATCAGATCATGTGAATGCTATTAAAACCCTTAGGAGTGGCAGAGTGATAGCCAACAAGGTTTCCATGCCTGGTAGTGAACATGTTGTAGTTCACCCTTCTGAGCCAGAAAATGAAGAGACTGATAAAGTCTCTAAAGAGACCAATGAGGGTCATATTGAGCCAGGCTTTGTTCCCAGAGCCCCATTCCCACAGCTTTTAGTTCCAACTAAGAGGGAATCCACTTTTAATGATATTTTGGAGGTTTTTAAGCAGGTTACTATCAACCTTCCATTATTAGATGCAATTAGGCAGATTCCTCCTTATGCCAAGTTCCTTAAGGACTTGTGTACACGAAAGCGTAAGCTTAGTGTCTAGAAGAAAGCCTTCCTAGATAGTCATGTGAGTTCTATTATTCAGAATACTACTACTCCTAAGTATTAAGACCCAGGGTCCCCTATTATTTCTTGCACAATAGGTAAATATCGTGTCGAGAAAGAATTACTTGATTTAGGAGCCAGTGTGAATTTACTTCCATACCATGTGTACCTTAAGCTAGGACTTGGTGAGATGAAACCTACCCAGATAACACTTCAGTTAACTGATAGGTCCGTTAAAATTCCTTGTGGTGTGATCGAGGATGTTCTTATTGAGGTCGACAAGTTTATATATCCGGTGGATTTTGTTATCCTAGATACCCAACCTGTCCCTGACCCAGAGAACCAGATACCGGTAATTTTAGGTCGCCCGTTTTTAGCCACATCCAATGCGATCATCAATTGTCGAAACGGTATTATGAATTTGTCTTTTGGTAACATGACTATTGAGCTGAACATTGTTAATATTAGTAAGCTACCCTCTGAACTAGATGATTCTAACATAGAAAAGGTGAACATGATAGGAACATTATTCGAGGAGTCATTACAAAACACTTTGTTAGAAGATCCATTAGAGAAACGCCCAGCTCACTTTGGGATTTATTTTGATGATGATGATGTGATTAATGAGGTAAATGCTTTGTTAGATTCAACCCCTTTGTTAGATACTAGTAATGGATGGAAACCTAAGTTCGAGCCGCTATCAGTTCCTAAGTTTACCCTAGTTCCTTCGTTAGAAGAGCCTCCTAAGTTGGACCTTAAACCATTACCAGATACCCTGAAGTATGTGTTTTTAGGCCCATCTAAAACTTTACCTGTGATTATAGCATTCGACTTGGATAGTGATCAGGAGAGTAGGCTAGTAACCGTCCTTCAAAATAACAAGGAAGCTTTAGGGTGGACCATAGCAGACATTAAGGGTATAAGTCCTACTGTTTGTATGCATCAGATTTATTTAGAGGAAGATACCAAACCTTCTAGGGAGATGCAACGTCGACTAAACCCTAATATGAAAGAAGTAGTTCGAACCGAGGTTCTTAAGTTGTTAGATGCAGGCATCATCTATCCTATTTCAGACAGTAAGTGGGTCAGCCCTGTTCAGGTTGTCCCTAAGAAATCCGGTATAATTATAGTTCAGAATGATAACAATGAGTTAATCCCAACCCGGGTGACCACGGGTTGGCGTGTCTGTATTGACTATAGGAAATTGAACAAGGTCACTAGGAAGGACCACTTCCCCCTTCCCTTCATCGATCAAATGCTAGAGAGATTAGATGGACGTAGTCATTATTGCTTTTTAGATGGATGCTCCGGTTATAATCACGTTGTTATTGCCCCAGAAGACCAAGAGAAACCCACTTTTACCTGTCCCTTTGGTACCTTTGCGTATATACGCATGCCTTTCGGGCTATGTAATGCCCCTGCGACTTTTCAGCGTTGTATGATGAGCATATTTTCTGACATGGTAGAACGGTTCTTATAGGTCTTTATGGATGATTTTTCGGTGTTTGGTTCGTCTTTTGATGAGTGATTGCATCATTTTTTATTAGTTTTGGCTAGGTGTAAGGAAAAGAATTTAGTGCTTAATTGGGAGAAATGTCACTTTATGGTTCGTTCAGGAATTGTTCTAGGACATATCGTATCTTCTAAGGGTATAGAGGAAGATAAAGCAAAAGTTGACCTTATTAAGACTTTACAGGTCCCAAAAACCGTAAGAGATATTAGGTCATTCTTAGGGCATGCTTGTTTTTATCGTCGATTCATTAAGGATTTTAGCTTGATTTCTAGACCTCTTTGCAATTTTCTTGCAAAAGATGTTAAGTTTGTCTTTGATGATGCTTGTTTAGAGGCTTTTGAGAAGCTTAATACTTTACTCACTACCGCCCCCAAAGTCCAGGCACCTAACTGGAACCTACACTTTGAGATCATGTGTGATGCTTCAGATTATGCTATTGGTGTTGTGCTAGGTCAACGAGAAAACAAGTTACTTCATGTGATTTACTATGCTATCAAAACTCTGAATGATGCCCAGTTGAACTATACCACTACAGAGAAGGAGCTATTAGCTATTGTGTTTGCCTTAGACAAGTTTAGATCCTACCTCTTAGGATCTAAGGTCATAATATTTACTGATCATGATGCTTTGAAGTATCTTCTTTCCAAGAAGGATACTAAACCTAGATTGATTAGATGGATCCTATTGTTGCATGAATTTTCCTTAGACATTAGAGACAAAAAAGGTGCAGAAAATGTAGTAGCAGACCACTTGTCTAGGCTTGTTGTGGATACCCCTGATGATTCTCTTCCTGTTAGGGATAGTTTTCTCGATGAACAATTGTTCTTTGTTACCCAATTACCTTGGTATGCGAATATAGTGAACTATCTTGTTACTGGTCGAATGCCCCAACATTGGGGTAAACAAAATCGTTCTAGGTTTTTTAGCCGAGGTTAATCACTTCTTTTGGGATGATCCTTATTTGTTTAAGTATTGTCCAGACCAGATTATTAGGAGATGTATACCTGAGAGTGACCAGTCCAGTATTATTTCCTTTTGTCATGATCATGCTTGTGGGGGTCACTTTAGTGCTAAGAAGACTGCTGCTAAGATATTGCAGTGTGGATTATATTGGCCTTCGTTGTTTAAAGACTCCCACAGTTACTGTGTTACTTGTGAACGTTGCCAGAAATTAGGAACCATTTCTCATAGGAACATGATGCCCTTGAACCCTATTTTAGTCATTGAGGTCTTTGATGTGTGGGGTATTGACTTTATGGGTCCGTTTCCTAATTATTTTGGTAACTTATACATCCTTGTCGTTGTAGACTATGTCTCTAAGTGGATTGGGGCGGTTGCGTGTAAGACCAATGACCATAGGGTTGTGATTGGTTTCTTAAAAGATAATATACTTACACGTTTTGGTACACCGCGTGTTATAATTAGTGATGGAGGGTCGCACTTTTGTAATGGACCTTTTAGGCTTTTGATGAAGAAATATGGTATTACACATAAGGTAGCCACCCCGTATCATCCACAGACTAGTGGTCAAGTAGAGGTTTCCATTAGGGAGATAAAACGTATATTAGAAAAAACAGTTAATCCTAATCGGAAAGACTGGTCGTCTAGGCTTACTGATGCCTTATGGGCTTACCGTACTGCGTTTAAGACCCCCATTGGAATGTCACCTTATCGACTTGTGTATGGCAAGTATGTCACTTACCTGTTGAGTTAGAACATAGAGCATATTGGGTTGTTAAGCAGCTAAATTTTTCACTTGACAAGGCAGGAGCCCATAGGAAACTCCAGCTCAATGAGTTGGAAGAGATTCGTAGAGATGCATACGATAGTGCTAAGGAGTATAAGAACAAAATGAAACTTGTGCATGATAAGAATATTTTGAGAAAGTCATTTTCTCCAGGTCAAAAAGTTCTTCTGTATGATACCCGCTTGCATCTTTTCCCTGGGAAGTTACGTTCTCGGTGGACGGGTCCTTTTATTGTTCGCATTGTCTTTCCTCATGGAGCTGTTGAGATCGAGACACCGAATGGTAGTAGTTCTTCGAAGGTTAACGATCAGAGATTGAAACCCTTTTTAGAGCCCTTTCCTATAGGTGATGTTGAGGAGGTCCATCTAGAGGACCCTGTTTACCCTTGATTGACCATTAAGGCGGTTGTATATTAGTTTTTGATTTCTCTCTTCACCCAGGTACTATCTTTCCGACTTCTCTCTTTATTGATTCCTCATGTTACTTTACTTTTTGGTATTGCTCTTTCATTAGAAACATTGAGGACAATGTTAGATTTAAGTTTGGGGGTGGGGAAGAAACTTTTTGTTAGATTTTAGTTGCAATAAATAAACTCCGGAGGCTAGAAATTTATGCTTATTAAGGTTGGCACTAACCTATCTAAGTGGATGGGAACATCTTGGTTGTAGGAGTTGAGGAACCAATATTAGTAGATGGAAACATCTATAGAGTCTATTCATAAAAGCACATAGCTCAGGTGTTAGAAAAAAAACATGGTAGTTTCGCCGTATCTCATTTAATACTTTTCACTTCTGTTTTTATTTTATTTTCTTTTAAATATGTTTCTAAGTGATTTGGTGGAGCACACGATGCAAGTTGTTACCATTGCTAGGGTGAAATAGAGTGATTGAGACCGGACTATTAGACCAACCGGAATAAATTCAATAAAGTCGACCACTGGTGCCCTTGTATATGCCAGTTATTTTGACCTAGAGTTAGGATTATCACCCGCTGGTCCCCTTGTATATGACAGCTGTGTTGATATTAGTCAGACCGGTATTTCAGTCCATTAGGATAGGTTCATCCTAGTAGTGGACTTCAGACAGATATGGGAAACACCGTTCACCTTAGTCAACATCAAAACCATCTACGTTTTTCTCTACATCCATCTTCTTAATCTTTCCATGTGATTGGTTGACTCCGGTTATGATGTCCAGAAACTATCTGAGTAGATCTCTGTCACTTATATATGAATTTTAGTATGCTTGAGTGCAAACTCGTGTACATCAATTGGAATTTCGCATCAGGGTACTTCCTCCTATAGTCAAAGATTGTATGCCAACCAAGGAGATTCTTTAGTGCCTTCCAAGGTTCTGCGCAGATAGCTAGGGTCTGGAGTAATGGTTTTGTGGGTACACCTCTGGTAAACCCTCTCGTGATTATAACCCGGTCACTAGGGCCACCTAGTGAGTTAGGATTAGGATTTTATTTTCTAGATTAGATTTGCTCGAGAACTAGCAAATAATAAGTTTGGGGGTATTTGATAAACACATTTTTGTGTCTGAATTGTCCTCAGTGTCTCTATTGTTAGAACTCGATTTTTGTACTAATATTGTGTTTTTTATGTATTTTTAGGTATTTTTGGAAACAAACATTTTCGGAAAAATTGGGCTCGAAAAGTTGTTAAAGGCACCCCCGGAAGAATTACTAAAGGCACCCTCAGTTTGGATAAGGGCACCCCATGGCAACCCCAGCAGATAAAGGCACCTGACTTCTGGATCGGGGAACTCCATCTTCAACATTTCAAACTGATGATTTTGGGGGGAATTTTTCTTCTTTCATGTGTGAATTTTGCGAGCGATTCCGGACGAGATTTTGATGAGATTTTGACTGGATATGATCAGGTAGTACCTTGTTACATCCAAACATGGTAGATAGCCGCGTTTAAATTGGAAAGTAAGAAGACTTTCACGCACTCTCTATAAAACAGAACACTGAGGAATACACGGGATTTTCTTGTGGAAGTTACGTGGGTGTATTAGGTGTACAAGAGTTTGACTCAATCTATGATGCGTACATAACGTGTTTGGAGGGTGTAAAGCACAAGAAAATGCATGAGGAGATAAAACAGGGAAATTATCCCGTGAAGAATAAAAATAATAATGGAGAAGATACGGGAATTATGTCGGAGTTATTACAGAGATTTGAGGCCCTGTCGAGTATAAAAGAATTTCTTGGAGGTCAGAGATGGAGGACGGAGAGTTTGGGAGATTTTAGAACACTACAGAGTCGAAAACAATCAAGTTGCAGAGCTTCCATTTCTGCTGTTGAAGAAGGAACAAAGAACATAAGACGCACAAGGAACTGTCGTTTTGCTACAGTGACAATGACAGTTAGCTTTTATCGTTCTTTGTAACAGTTTGGTTTGTAACAAATATAAGTGTTACAGTGGATGGGGAAAAACGGCTTGCTGGTTTTTTTAGGAAAGTGAAGAATCGAGCGTGTGGAAAAGACTCCTCAAACGAGCAAACTGCTGAACCTCATACAGATGCACTGCAAAAGGAGTGCTTAGATTTGAGAGATCAATCTGTAGGACTACGGCCTAAACCAAGTCGATGGCCGTTCCAGAGTCAACTCGGTCACAAATAGGGAGATGGGTCGATCTGTAGGAGGGAAGCTGAGAATTGTGTGGGATCAATGATGATCAAGGATTGTGGAATGTTGAAGGTTTCTGCAAATTGATGAACTGCTGAAGTTGAGATCTGTGAATAAGTTCTAATCGAGTTGTTGATGAATGATGATAATCCCTTGTTGTCCTCGATTTGGACTTATGTATATTGCAAGAATGATGAACACACTGATCCCTGTAAGTGTGACGGTTTCTTGAGTGAAAGAGTGAGAGAGTGGAAGATCGTGGTGAAACCAGTTCCAGGTCGTGCGGAGACTTGGTTAACCGTACACCCACTACTTTGCTAACTTCTTCAACCGTTGCACGACTTACTCAAATTCTCATCGTGGATGAATCCACGTGCCGTAAGCCGCCAGACCAAAACCCTAATTGATATCCCCCATGTGACGTGATTGATGTCTCATGAATCGTGGAGTCTGCATGACAGACGTGTATTTGATTAGTCACATTGACTGATTAGACAATGAGTCTAGGTTTTGTTGAGTTGAGCATGAATGACGAATTGCTCAGTAGAACATTCGAGTAACTGAGCAAGTATTGCTCGACGAATTATTGGATATCGATGATTGGATCAATATTCGAGCAATTGAGCAAGTATTGCGAATTACAGAATATTGATAGTTGGGCGATTGAGCAAGTATTGCTCAAGTCGACAAATTACTGAATATTGACAGTTGGATCAATATTCGAGCAATTGAGCAAGTATTGCTCAATTCGACAAATTACTGAATATTGATAGTTGGATCAATATTCAAGCAATTGAGCAAGTATTTCTCAATTCGACGAATTACTGATAAATTACTGAATATTGATAGTTTGATCAATATTCGAGCAATTGAGCAAGTATTACTCAATTCGAGGAATTGCTTATTTATTGGTGACGTGACCCAATAAAATATTAATTAAAATATTGGTAGATTACCGAATATTATATTATTAATCCGCATGTTATTTGCTGTATCAACATAAATTTATTTAGTGTTTGAACTTGCTCAGAATGATGATTTGTTAAGCATTTGTTCGAAACCCTAATTTTTGATCAATGGTCATTAATTGACGAATTGCTGAAAATAGGTCATGAGCGAAGGAGGGACCGACCACATGGGACTACGAACGTCCATGTGATGCCCAATTGCTCGAGTGAGCGTACACCAAGGTCTTCAGTTGGAGGGTGGGTGAAAGAATGATGATTAAATGTTGGTTTCATCATTTATTGAAATATTGCTGGATTCAACATTAAGTGATAAATCCTGAGTATGAAAAATGAGGGACCTACCAAGAGAGCATGAGACCGGCTCTTGGTGGTCAAGGGACCAGGTGTTGGTCGTTTGAGCAATCCCCAGGTTAGTTGTAGAGAATTTGGGCCCAATATGAGCAATTGAGCAAATTAGGTCAGAATTATGAAAACGTGTGGGACCGGCTTTGTGCAAGTCCTACTGATGACCCTGGTCGGTCAAGAAGTCATGCACGTGTTACCATGGTTTCCGTGTTTCCGTACTGAGAGTTTCAGTGTTTTCTGATGTGCGTTCGAGCAACATTGTGGATTTTCAGAAGAGTTTCATCTTGACTGAAATTCTTGATTTTTTGTTGGAATGAGCATGTATGCTCAATTGATTAATATTTTTTAAATATTAAAATAAGAGTATTTTAACATTTAAAATCGTCGTGAGAGGCTAGCCGGTCGTGTGACCATGTTGGCTTTTGGTTTTTCATGATTCGAGCAAAATTTGAGAAATTACGACGAAATCATGATTTTTGCTCAAACCAAGGAGTTTCATGAATTGACGAAAATAATAATTATAAAAAACTAAGGATTGCGAGGTGTGGGACCGTCCATGGATAGGCCATGGCCGGCCGGCTATGGTGCCCAGTCCCACAACACTTTCCTTAATTTTATATTATTATTTTTTATGAAACCATGATATTATGGAGAATCCATGAGTTTTGTTGAAATGGAGGAGTTTCATGAAATTGGGAAATAATAATTATAAAAGGCTAGGGATTATAAGGTGTGGGACCGGCCACGACTTGGGCATGGCTGGCCGGCTAGGTTGCCCTGTCCCGCACACCTTTCCCTATTTTTATGTTATTATTATTTTTCATCAATCCGTGAAAATATAGAGAAACCGTGAGTTTTGCTCAAACAAGGAAAGTTGCTGGGATGGAGGAGTTTTCATGAGTTCATGAAAATAAAAAAATAAGGAAAAATAATGGAGGAAGCATGGGACCGGCCATGGCTAAGGCACGGCCGGCCAGCCGGTGGGCTCGACCCATGGGCTTCTCCATTATTTTAATGTTATTATTTTCTCTCTCCTATTTTATGCGGGATTTCTCATTTGTCCATATTTTCGCATGCTCGTTCGAGCATTTGGGTGCTCGTTCATGCATCATTGCCGAGTACACTTGCATTATTTTACGGGGCTTACTCAGTGGTAGTCCAGATACCCGATTGTTGAGTATTTATTACTAATTTATGAAATTCAGTGGAGAATGATTCATGAAACTGACTAATAAAAGTGAGTAGTTGTTTATTATCAATCCATAGGATCATCCGTGGATTCGACCATGAATTCGGAATAATAAAACGAGCATTACCATTCCATGGAATCGTGGATTCGACCATAGAATCGGAGTAATAAGATTATTACCATTCCATGAGATCAGCCGTGGATTCGATCATGAAATCGGAGTAATAAGATTATCCATTACCATTCTATGAGATCAGACGTGGATTCGATCATGAAATCAGAGTAATGAGATAAAATAGATTTTCTAGGAATTCAGTGGTGAATGTCACGGTAGAATTAATCTATCAGAAGGGATATTATCCAGTTAAAGCGTCATACCCGTTCTGAAAGGTGCATAGTCAGAAAAAAACGAGTGTTGTTGAAGTCCTGAAGGCGTTATTGCTCTCAATCTTACGGAGAACCGCCTGGATCTATACACGATCTCTCTACATTGTCAGGGAACAGTGAGTGTCACCGACATCCTGAAGGCGTTATTGCTCTCAATCTTGCGGAGAACCGCCCAATCGTTATTCTATGTAGAGGGGGGTCTCTCTCATGTAGTCAGGGAACAATGAGTATCACCGACGTCCTGAAGGCGTTAATGCTATCAATCTTACGGAGAACCGCCCAATTATGTTATTCTACATAGAGGGCATAGTGAAATGCGAGGTATCGAACGCTCAGCTAGTGGAGGCCTTTCGAAAACAAATTCACCATGGATCGTAAAATATGAAACATCACATGCCTGAAAGCTGTGTCAGAAACATGCAGTATCATGATTTTACGATTTTGTCCTTTGTTGAAAATCCATCATCTACATTAAGTCCCTTGCTTAGTGAGGGACAGTCATGTTCCGCAGTAAGCATTAAATGGTGATTTTCAATCGACGAGATCAGCGGTTGAACTCTGTCATACAAAGGTATTTTCAGAATCCTCGATTTGATCCAATGGCGTCATGTACGAGCAAATGTTCGGATGAGGACCCTGATAGTATGATAGAGTGTGATTTGGTGAGCACAGAGAGATGAAGCATCGCTGATTTGGCCGGTCAAAAGTCTAGTTTTGGTCGATTTAGGATTTATGGACCCAAGCCCCAAAAAGGAAACACATGTTTTATTAGGTTTTGGAAATAAAATTGATATAAAAGGGAAGTAAACCTAAAAAAACATTTTTTTAAGTGACCGACCATCTCTCATCACCTCACACCCGAGCAGCAGGAGGAGGAAGGAAAAAAAATCACACCGGAATTTCTAGTCGTCGCCGATCGACGACCGTTCGGCCAGTTTCCGGCCGGCACCGACCAGGTGCGTGAATTATTTACTTTTATTTTTTTTCTGTGAGTTTTGGTGTTGTTCGTAACACAAAAATTTCATGCAAGTATGTACACGCAGGTTTTACGAAACTTGTTGCTTTTGAGAATACGTATGCACGTCCGTTTAATACGAGCAAAAATTCCTAATATGAAAGAGATACATATATTATTGAATAAAGATGGTCTAGTTGCAGTAGAGAAAATTTTTTTTATGAGGTTTCATGAAAATCCAAGTTTGTTTTCAAAGCATGAACTTTCACACAAACACTTTTAGGAACATAGGTTCCTTTGTAGAAAATAATGATCCTTAGAGTTAAAGGAATTTTGAAAAGACCTGGAGTTCATGATAAAATTCATTGGTGAATATTCAAAACTTTTTTTGGAACATGTAGACTTTACAAAAATAGTAAAGATCCTTGTTTTATATACAAATGCTCGTATGAGCAAAAAGTTTTTTTTTTATCTAAAGTTCACGTGAGTTATTAACTCACAAAAAAAAATTAATTACGTGACATGTTCATGTTTTTGTTTTAAAAAGAAAAATCAAACTTTGATTTATGGAAATTTTTTGAAAGTAAACAATTCCATGAGTTGATGAATTCGTAACGTATGTATGAGTTTGGTGATTTTATAGTGTATGTACACGTAAACAATCAGCGGATGTTCATATGGAAGGTTATATGAATCATTCATGGTTTAGTAAAGAGTCAGGTGTTTGACTCTTGAATGATAGGTTTTTCTCATCTTTGCAAGTTCGAAGGAGTAAGCAAGTTTTCAGAGTTTTGCGTTGTTATCACTAAGTTCGTGAAACTGAAAATAGGTAAGAGTTGAGGATTACCATTTTGTTGCGAATTCGATATTAGCATATTTGTAATTTTGTGCTCCTGGTTCCATAGAATGGCGACTTCCAGCAACAGTGATTATGATTATGATTATTCCTCTAGCTCTTCTGACGAGTATTCCAAGGTTCCAGAGGTGAAGATTTCTGCAGCAGAATCCCGTGCCAAGATGGACCAATCATTGAAGAAGGCTAAGGAAGTCATAAACGGCATGTCTCTTGATCAGCTGAAGACTGCCTGTGATAGATTCTCGAAGAGGATAGCCGAGGATGAGATAGTAGCTGAGTATCGGGGGAAGAGGCTTCAAATTCAGCGCAGACGGTTAGCCGCCAAGGAGAAGCTTCTATCTCGTCCTGATGGTGTAGCTTCGGATTCAGATGCTGAAGAAGAAGAACCTGTATGGGAGCCAAGGGAACACAAAGTTAAGCCACACCCTCTTACCAGGGAGATTGAACAATTAGTTGAGGCCGATCTTAAAGCTGAACGCGAAAAAGAAGAATACTGGGACGCAATGTACAGCAATCCTGATGAGAAAGAGGACTTTGGTGAAGATTCTAACAGTGATTCTGAGGAAGAGCTTGAAGAGGATCCTATGGAGGACGATGATGGTGATGACGAGTCCGACGAATCTGACGATTAGTCACGAATTTTCTGAGATTATTTACTTTCTGTTGAAGTTGACATTATCTCCTTATTTGAGTAGTTTGACCGTAGAGATATTTGGAGATTATTATTTATTTATTTGTTGAACAATCCTTTATCACATCTCTATCCAGTTCTCTTCATGCCTTCAATTAAACGAATCTATATCCTCGTGTATGAAAATTAGTCATGATCTTCAGAAGTATGACTGTACGAGCAAACTGAGGAAACATGATTTTCACAAACTGTTCTTAGTCAAAGTATGACTAGTTGAACTGTTAGTCCCCAATATTGTTGCTCTTCTAGTTTATCACATAATCCCATTTGAGATCCTCTCAGTAGAAACCGCAACTGATTTGACCATTCGTAGAAGATAAATATCCATCGTCTTAAGTTTTGACTTCGAAAACTTATACAACACATTTCCTCCGGATGTACATTATCAGAAGAAATTTTGATCATAATCATACCTGTCATCATCATGTCTGGTAGCAGTGCTTCTTCTCGAAATGGATCTTTGACGAAGTATGAACCTGGGACGCCTATCCCGGTGAGTATAGCGTGTTTTTCGTCATTTTGATGTAATCAGAAATCCTGATCAAAAAAGGTGATCTGTTGCATGCCAATCAGGAGAATCAATCTTGTTTGAGACCTAAGCGGACTGTCAGGGCTCCCGCGCGTTATAGGTCTGTTCGAGAAGCTGGGACTGGGACATCTGTAAGTATTCGACCGAAGATTTCCCTTGATCGAGCATTGTCCAGATTTTCTGAATGTTTTGTCATTGCAGGTTGACGTTCATGTTGTTGTCGAAGCCATGAAGAAGAAGAATGGAAAATCCGTGGTTGCAGCTAATAGTGATGGCGCCATTCATGCTGAGAACTCGGAAGACTCTGTAGATGCTGATCCCAGGGTTTCTGCTCGTGAATACCCAATGGCTGGACACCCGTTCGATACTCCCATGATCAATGTATGCCCAGATAATCAACTAATTGGTGGTTTCATCGTCCCTAAATGTTATGCATCTCTCTACACCAAAATCCGGAGAAGGTATGGGCATATTGCTACTTCCGAAGTATGGAGAGGTTTTCCGCAGACTCTATTAACCACAGTCGCTGGATTATTGCCCGTCATTGACGAAATGAACAAGATAAAACTGTAGGATGTCAAGAATGAAGAGTTGCACAGATGGGACGATATGATCTCGAACTGTGAGGTTTTGCGATTCAACATAAGCTGGCTCCGTCGTCGACTCGAGATCATTAAGGTTGATAGGGCGATTGTTGCTGCAAAAATGATTTCTGATACGTCTGCCATCATAAAAGAGGAGAAAGCACTTGCTCTGGAGTCGGCAAGGGTTGAGAAAGCTGTCCAGGATTTGAGAGTGAAAAATGAAACTTTCAAAAGATGCTTGAAACAGCCTTCAGTAAGGATTATTTGTTGTTGGATGGTTTGCTCTAATTGAGCGTTTGAGAGAAATTTTTGATGTAGGTTTGAGATTTTTGAATAAAGTAGATGATTGAAAGATTCATTTGAAATTCATAGAATACTTTGAATTTTGAATGAATGAGAATACTGCATATTCTTTTGGACAAAACAGAAATTACATTTAGAAATTTAATATTTTGATGATCGTTCAAGCATAATACGCCTTGAGCCATTTGCCATTGATGATGTTTCCTTCGACTCCTTCATTAATAGCTACGATTTTGTAATATCCCCTAGATACCGCCTTGATGACTACATAAGGCCCTTCCCATTTAGGAGAGAACTTGGGAGCGTACATGTCTTGCTGGATATGTTTTGCTGTTTTCAAAACCAAATCTCCTACTTGAAATGTTCGAGGTCTTACAATTTTGTTGTATGCCTTGGAAATTCTTTGTTTGTAAGTTTCCACATATTTTTCTACCTTGGCCCTTCTCGATTCAAGCATGTCTAATTCAGCAATCCTTGAATTAGATACTTCGGCTTCATCCCACTGCACTCCACTGGCCGCCGCGATTCTTGCAGAGGGAATCTTGATCTCAGCTGGGAGAATAGCATCAGCTCCATAGACAAGAGAATAATGTGAAGTCCCAATTGAACTCCTTGGTGCAGTACGGTAGGCCCATAAAGCCATGGGAAATTCCTCATCCCACGTTTGTGGATTGTCATGAACTGTTCAACTGAGAATCCAGATCAAGGTTTTGTTGGTACTCTCGGCTTGTCCGTTTCCTTGGGGATAGTAGGGTGTGGAGAAAATCTGTTTGATTCCATATTCCTCGAGCAATTCTGCAACATGTTTGTTGACAAAAGGAGTTTCATTATCTGTAATGATATGTTTAGGAACACCGAATTTGCATATGATATATTCTTTGATGAAAGCCACAATTGTGACTCCAGTGGTGCTTCAAAGAGTAATAGCTTCAACCCACTTGGTGAAATACTCAGTTGTTGTAATAATGTATTCATGTTGCTTCGAAGATGTTGGATTGGTTTTCCCGACAATATCCAGTCCCCAGCTGTAGAAGGGTCATGGATTGCTCACAGAATTTAATTGGAGACAAGGGGTGTGCATGAGATTACCATGAATTTGGCATTGATGACATCTCTGAACATAATAAGCTGCATCATCTTCCGTGGTTGGCCAGTAATATTTCTCATGGATTTGGAAAAATAATTTCTTTTTTCCTTGGTGTTCACCTTCATGCATCTCTTTCAAGATCATTGGAATTTCATGTCCGGCTAAGTATCTCAGCAGGTTTCCACCAAAGCTTTTGCGATACAAAAGCTCTTCCAGGTAGACGAACCGTTTGGCCCTTTAGGTAAGTTTGATCGCTTCTTTCTTTTCTGATGGAAAAGCGTTATCATGAAAATATTTGATGTAAGGCTCCCTCTAGTCCCCAGTATGGTGAATTGTGAGGACTTCCAGATGATGAGGTGGTTTCTGAAAATTGGGACAGGATCCTTGTAACATTCTTGATTGAGCTTCCATTGAGGGCCAGTAGTAGCCGAGCCATTGAAGCCTCCTGTAGAGTGTGACTACTAGGGTTTGGCCACATATTTCTTCATGTACATGTTTGAGTTGTTCACTTGCTTCCTCGTCTCCAAGACATCGTGATAATGATCCATCAGGATTGCGATAGTATAATGCTCCATGTAGCAGAAAAAAGTTTTTCAACTCTTTGAGGCTGATTTTACCTTCCGTAGAGAACTGCTCAATTCATGAATGATGGGCGCTCACCAGTCGCTCGATTGAGCATCTTCAACTTGAGTAAGCCAGGTAGATGATACATAACGTCTTTGCACAGTGATGGATTTCTCTGACCCTTCAAATTGCAATTTGGATGCCAAAGTCGCCAGACAATCGGCATGTCTATTGTGGGTGCGTCCAGTATGGACAATTGTTGCATCATAAAAAGGAGCTAACAGTCGTTGTGCCTCGGCTCTGAATGGAGAAAGTGTTACTTATTTGAGGGAGTACACGTCATTCATTTGATTGACTAACAACTTTGAGTCTCCTCTGATTTCCAGGTGCATCGCTCTTGCCTTCTTGGCTAAAGATAGCCCTAGGAGAAAAGCTTCATATTCTTCTGAATTGTTGGTGCAGTGGAAATCTAACTTGAATGAACGTGAGAATACATAGCCGGATGGAGATACTAGCACAATGCCCGCTCCACCAGTATCATTGCTCAGAGTGGCAGATCCATCAAAATATAATAGCCATGTTTCTTCCTGAATGATTGAAATTTCTGAAACTCACCGGGCACTTCTTCATGCAACATCGTGATGTATTCTCCAGGGAAAGCAACAAGTAAGTCTGCAACTGCTTGTCCTTTGATTGCTTTTGGAGGGACACACGCTATATCAAATTCTGACATTTGAAGTAGCTATTTTGCTGGTCTCCTGATCAAAGCAGGTTTCGACAGTAAGAATTTTATGGGATCAGCTTTGGCCACCAGCACGACTCTGTTTGATAGTAGATAATGTCTGAACCTATGAATTGCGTGAACAAATGCTAGACACGCCCTTTCAGCCTTTGGGTATCGGAGTTAGGCATTCCTCATTGTGCGGTTGAAGTAATAAATTGGACGTTCGATACCTTCTTCATCCTCTTGAGCGAGGAGTGCTCCAATGGCGACATCACTGGAGGCTATGTAAAGTATCAGTGGTCGTCCTTGCACTGGAGATTTCATGACAGCGAGTGATAGTAATATTTGCTGTATTTTCTAAAATACTTCTTGTTGAACGGTTGTCCATGCAAAATCTGCTCATTTCTTCAATAGAGGAGTGAACGAAGCAATGAGTTGAGCGAGTCCAGGAATGAAAGGCCGGATATAGTTGACTTTCCCCATGAAACTCTGGAGCTCTTTCACAGTTCGTGGAGGAGGCATGGTAGTAATGGATTTTGTCTTATCTGGATCGACCTTGATTCCTTCTGCAGTGACCAGGAATCCAAGAAACTTTCCAGAAGAAACACCAAAAGCACATTTTAGAGGATTCATCTTTAGTTTGTATTCCCTGCATCTTTCGAAGACTTGTCTCAGGATGTCTAGGTGGGATGCCCGAGTCTTTGATTTTACCACCACATCGTCAACATAGTCCTCTACTTGGTTGTGCATCATGTCATGGAGTATTGCGATCATGGCTCGCTGATAAGTGGATCCTGCATTCTTCAAGCCGAAAGGCATCACTGTGCAGTGGAAGTTTCCAATGGGAGTTCGGAATGCGGTTTTGTTAGCATCATGTTCGTACATCTTGATTTGGTTGTATCCACTGTAACCGTCCATGAATGAGAACATGTCATGACCGCTGGTTGCATCGACGAGCATATCAATGTTTGGCAATGGAAAGTCATCCTTCGGGCAACACTTGTTCAGGTTCCTGAAATCCACACAACATTGGATCTGGCCATTTTTCTTCTTGACTGGGACAATGTTCGCCAGCCACGTTGGATGTTGAATGGGTTTGATGAATCCTGCTGTTAGTAGTTTCTGGATTTCCACCTTGATTTGTTCCTCCACCTCGTGTCTGAATTTCCTGGACGGTTATTTGACAAGTTTGGATCCGGGAGTAATGTGGATATGATGAGTGACCAGTTTTTCATCTAGACCGGGCATCTCTTTGTATGTTCAAGCGAAGATATCTTGATACTCTTTCAATAGACCTACCAATCTTTCTCGTTCCTCATGAGAGATAAGAACTGATTAAAATCGGCCTTGGGTTTTCGTCTGTTTCGATGTTGATAGTCTCAAGATCGTCAGTTGTGGAATCCGTGCCATCTTGCAGCTGTCGTGGTGCGTCTCGAATCTCTTTGTCGGGTGATTGCTCACTCTGGCATGATTCTTCGGGGCGGGGAGACTTTTCATCGACCTCCCCTGTTAATTGCTAATCTTTTTGACGGAGATAGATGACTCTCCCTTCTGCATCATAATCAGTAATAAAATTGGACTTCTTATGAGTTGTACCTTGACCCTGACGACGCTTGAGTGGTGTGGTAGACGGTTGGATGGATTTAGCATCTGTTGATGGTGGTTTGTCAGCTTTCTCAATAGATTTCCAATTTGGGAGTGGAGTACTGCGGGTCTTGCTTGGAGGTTCGGGGATGCTCTTTGGAGGTTCCAAGAACTCAGGATCATAAACCGGAGCATAAGGAGACACTAAGGCTGGGATGCGGACAATTTTGTTGTTGACCAAAGCTTTCATACATTGATGGTACGTCGAAGGAACAACTTTATTGTCATGAAGCCACGGTCTCCCGAGTATCATGTGATAATCAGGGTCTTTCTCGATCACATGAAACTTGACAGTGGATTGAATCGGCCCTACTTTCAGATCCACATAAACATACCCGTATGTGTGACTCTGACTTCCTTCAAAACCCGTCATCAATATGGGATGATGAACGATCTTACTCTGTGGAACTTTGGACTCCTTGAGAGTCTTCATAGTGATGAGATTTGTAGAAGCACCTGTATCTATTAGAACTCTCTTGAATTCGGAGTCCTTCATAGAAGCAGTTACGAACAACGCTCGGTTATGTCCTTCCTCTGCCATTCGGTCTTCCTCAGTGAAGGTGATATTGTTGACCGATGGTTCAGATACCATGGACACTTGTTCAACCATCAGAGATGATGGAACTATTCGCGCGTCAGATGATATTTTGTTTAGTGCAGCAAAAGTGTTCGTACGGTGATCTCTGGAGAAATGCAGGATCTCACACAGATTCTCAATTAAATGTGTGACCTCTTGTTCCACCGGCTTCTCATAAGTGGTGAAGTTTTTGGCTCGCGGATGATCATTGGTTGAAGGATTGGCCAGCGTCGAGATTTCCTGAGCAGGGGCGCCACCCAAATCCGATGTCAGTTTGACGAGGAAATTCAGTATGTTGTTCAGCGTTTCTTTCATCAGGTCCATGTTCCTTGTATGAATCCCTGTACTCGTGCCAACTCGATCAAGGTCTTGATTTCCGGGTCGACAGTTCCATTAGATGGAGTGTTAGAAGGAGGAACATTTCCATTCGAAAAATTCTGACTGGAATTCGAAGTAGTTGAGTTAGACCTAAGACAACCATTTTTTGAAAATGCGAGATTGAAACCGAGAGATTAATCTCCCACTGTGGTCGCCAATCTGTGGATGGGGAAAAACGGCTTGCTGGTTTTTTAGGAAAGTGAAGAATCGAGCGTGTGGACAAGACTCCTCAACCGAGAAAACTGCTGAACCTCATACAGATGCACTGCAAAAGGAGTGCTTAGATTCGAGAGATCAATCTGTAGGACTACGGCCTAAACCAAGTCAATGGCCGTTCCAGAGTCAATTCGGTCACAAAAAGGGAGATGGGTTGATCTGTAGGAGGGAAGCTGAGAATTGTGTGGGATCAATGATGATCAAGGATTGTGGATGTGTTGAAGGTTTCTGCAAATTGATGAACTGCTGAAGTTGAGTTCTGTGAATAAGTTCTAATCGAGTTGTTGACGAATAATGATAATACCTTGTTGTCCTCGATTTGGACTAATTTATATTGCAAGAATGATGAACACATTGATCCCTGTAAGTGTGAAGGTTTCTTGAGTGAAAGAGTGGGAAAGTGGAAGATCGTGGTGAAACCAGTTCCAGGTCGTGCGGAGACTTGGTTAACCGTCCACCCACTACTTTGCTAACTCCTTCAACCATTGCACGACTTACTCACATTCTCATCGTGGATGAATCCACGTGCCGTAAGCCGCCAGACCAAAACCCTATTGATATCCCCCATGTGACGTGATTGATGTCTCACGAATCGTGGAGTCTACATGACAGACGTGTATTTGATTAGTCACATTGACTGATTAGACAATGAGTCTAGGTTTTGTTGAGTTGAGCATGAATGACGAATTGCTCAATAGAACATTCGAGTAACTGAGAAAGTATTGCCCGACGAATTACTGGATATCGATGGTTGGATCAATATTCGAGCAATTGAGCAAGTATTGCGAATTACTGAATATTGATAGTTGGGCTATTGAGCAAGTTTGCTCAATTCAACAAATTATTGAATATTGATAGTTGGATCAATATTCGAGCAATTGAGCAAGTATTGCTCAATTCGACAAATTACTGAATATTGATAGTTGGATCAATATTCAAGCAATTGAGCAAGTATTGCTCAATTCGATGAATCACTGATAAATTACTGAATATTGATAGTTGGATCAATATTCGAGCAATTGAGTAAGTGTTGCTCAATTCGACGAATTACTGATAAATTACTGAATATTGATAGTTGGATCAATATTTGAGCAATTGAGCAAGTATTACTCAATTCGACGAATTACTTGTTTATTGGTGACGTGACCAAATAAAATATTAATTAAAATATTGGTAGATTACCGAATATTATGTAATTAATCCGCATGTTTTTTGTTGGATCAACATAAATTTATTTAGTGTTTGAACTTTCTCAAAATGATGATTTGTTAAGCATTTGTTCGAAACCCTAATTTTTGATCAATTGCTCATTAATTGACGAATTGCTGAAAATAGGTCATGAGCGAAGGAGGGACCGACCACATGGGACTACAGACGTCCATGTGATGTCCAACTGCTCGAGTGAGCGTACACCAGGGTCTTCAGTTGGAGGGTTGGTGAAAGAATGATGATTAAATGACGGTTTCATCATTTATTGAAATATTGCTGGATTCAACATTAAGTGATAAATCATGAGTATGAAAAACGAGGGACCTACCAAGAGAGCATGATACCGGCTCTTGGTGGTCACGGGACCAGCTGTTGGTCGTTCGAGCAATCCCCAGGTTAGTTGTAGAGAATTTGGGCCCAATATGAGCAATTGAGCAAATTAGGTCAGAATTATGAAAACGTGTGGTACCGGCTTTGTGCAAGCCCTAGGTATGATCCTGGTCGGTCAAGAAGGCATACACGTGTTACCATGGTATCCGTGTTTCCGTACTGAGAGTTTCAGTATTTTCTGATGTGCGTTCGAGCAACATTGTGAATTTTCATAAGAGTTTCATCTTGACTGAAATTCTTAATTTTTTGTTGGAATGAGCATGTATGCTCAATTGATTAATATTTTGTAAATATTAAAATAAGAGTATTTTAACATTTAAAATCGCCGTGAGAGGTTAGCCGGTCGTGTGACCCTGTTGGCTTTTGGTTTTTCATGATTCAAGCAAAATTTGAGAAATTACGACGAAATCATGATTTTTGCTCAAACCGAGGAGTTTCATGAATGAGGAAAATAATAATTATAAAAAACTAAGGATTGCAAGGTGTGGGACCGGCCACGGCTAGGGCATGGATGGCCGGCTACGTTGCCCAGTCCCACAACACTTTCCTTAATTTTATATTATTAGTTTTTATGAAACCGTGATATTATGGAGAATCCATGAGTTTTGTTGAAATGGAGGAGTTTCATGAAATTGGGAAATAATAATTATAAAAGGCCAGGGATTATAAGGTGCGGGACCGTCCACGACTTGGGCATGGCCGGCCGGCTAGGTTGCCCGGTCCCTCACACCTTTCTCTATTTTTATGTTATTATTATTTTTCATGAATCCGTGAAAATATGGAGAAACCGTGAGTTTTGCTCAAACAAGGAAAGTTGTTGGGATGGAGGAGTTTTCATGAGTTCATGAAAATAACAAAATAAAGAAAAATAATGGAGGAAGCATGGGACCGGCCATGGCTAAGGCACGACCAGCCGACCAGTGGGCCCGACCCATGGGCTTCTCCATTATTTTAAGGGAAAATTAGGCTCAGGCCCAACCCATGGGTAACCCATAATATGAGGCCCTTAATTAAAAGAAGTTTATATCTAGGCTCCGAAATATTAAAAGACCTTGATACCCTTATGCATCTTGTCAAGCCCATAATTAAATAAAATTTAAATTTAGGTCCAAAATTATTAAAATATTATGTGATGATGTTCCAACCACCTCCGACCACCACCGCCACCGCCAACCACCTCCGACCACCACCGCCACCAACCACCTCCGACCACCACCGCCAACCACCTCCGCCTCTCATCACCACCTCCAACCACCGACCGCCGCGGCCGCCCACCGCCTCCCACCACCACCACCTCCCACCAATATGGAATGTGTAAATTCTCGTGTGGCATGTGTAACTAGGAGTTACACATTTGTATGGCATGTGCACACAAAAGTTACACATTCATACGACATGAAACAGTTGACATGGGCATGTGTAATGAAAAGTTACACATGCATATGACATGTGTATTTTGAAGTTACACATCTATAATAAATGTGTATCTAGAAGTTACACACCTATATTCAGTGATTGAAACAATAATTTCATTTACAAAAATTTCTCTATTTATCAATTGTTGTTGAACACAATAAACGAGCTAAAACACGAAATACGTAAAACGAAATCCTAGAAATAAGCTACGAGATCTTCTAATAAAAATGTTATCTTCCCTTCTTATCTTCATCGATTCCAAAATGCTTACGCATCTGCAACAAAATAAACTTCCACGAGTTAGGTTGGATGAAAAAAATCTATAGAAGCAAAACTATAGAACAATTACAAGGTGAATAACAAAACCATAGAAAAGATACTTAATGACTTATCTAAGCAAGTGTAGTTAGGATTTACACATACTCTATATAGTGTAACTGGGAGTTACACATGCATCTTCTAATAAAATATGACGTGTACTTATCAGTTACACACCAGCTGACTTGTGTAACTAGGAGATACACATGCATATGGAATATGCCATTTATCATGAACTTGCAAGCCTAAGTTACCTAAAGCAAAGTATGTGTAAGTAAAAGTTACACATCTAATTAGCATGTGTAACTAGAAATTACACATCTATTTAGCTTGTGTAACTAGAAGTTACACATCTAATTAGCATGTCTAACTAAATATTACACATCTATTTAGCTTGTGTAACCAAAAATTACACATCCATACCAAAACACCACCACTAAGACAAGCAGAATGTAAAATAAATCCAACTTACAGTGTCTAACACAGCTCTAGCATCCATACCAAACCTCTTATCTTCATACCAAAACACCACCACTAACTCCAAATACAAATTATCCTCCAAATATGATCCAGTACCACCACCACCACCACCACTTCCTCCTCATCATCCTCCAAAACCTGCACCTCCACCATCAACACCACCACAAATTCTTTAATCAAACTGCATATTTGTAGGCCAAGACTCAATATAGGAAAACTAAAATCAAAGTTCATACTTGATTTCAAGTCATATTATCCCAAATTAAAAGTTAAATCTAGATTTGATACACCACCACCACTGCCTCCTCCTCCTCCTCTTCTTCTTCCACTGCAAAGAGTCGCAACAAAAGAAGAAAACATCTTAGTTCCTTTTCTTAAAGAACCAGTCATCCAAACTCAATTTACAATCAAAATAAAGCATAAAATTTACAGTGTGACATAAAACAATGTTTTGTAAATATATCATTAGGAAACAAACGTCTTCAGACACTCAATAAGCATGCATAGACAAGAAAATTACTTATTTGTATAAGCAATAAGCATGTATACAGAACAGGCATGATAATAGCAGTGTTAACAGATACACAGTTCAAATGAATACACAGTTCAGACATGTGACTTCAAAATACAAAAGCACATAAATTGTGAAGACTGTGCAACAGAAAATTGAATTGATCTTCAAGGAGAAGTGATGAAACAACCCCATTAAGTTCAAAGTGAAGAAATATTAAATTAACTTCATCATCTGCACATTTCACTTTGATTTGAATTGACCCGATTCAACTATATTTATAAACCATTAAGAAGACAAGATAAACCTTATCAATTTCGCATACTGCATAGAACAATGCTTACAAGCTAAAATACAAATTCAGATATCATTTAGTGCACCAAAACTAATTGAGAAAGCAAAACACAAGCCTATTAGAATATAGATCTGACTATCGTAATTTAAATGATTCTGTGAAAAAATACACATTCAATCAGTATGTGTAAGTAAAAGTTACACATCTAATTAGCATGTGTAACTAAAAGTTACACATATATTTAGCTTGTGTAACTAGAAGTTATACATCTAGAAGTTACATACCTTTGTGGTAGAAGAACTGAAAACAATAAGAATGTTTTTTTTCCTTATAAGAGTCTCTTTTGTATATTGCTTGAAGATAACGAAAAACTATGATTTCAAGTTTGAATAACCAAAAACCTAGCACAACATACATAGCATCCAACATTACAAGTGAATAGGGCTTCTTTATGACAACCTTTCGCTTCATATAATCAACCTGGAATAGATGTATTACCTTTATAAGGGCTATATATAATCGTTCAGTAACGTTCCATATAAACATAAGGGTCCCTAGTGCCTCCTGCACCATATCTCTTGACTGCTTTACCCTTCAACAACCTACAAACAAAATCATCAGATCATCCAACAAGTCAAAACACAATCACACGACACGTATCATTTCAAAGGTGTACTATATTCTAGTGAATCAAAGAAATTGGCAGTAAATATTCAAAGGTGTGATTGTATGCACATTCTTAGAGCCTTACTGGTGGTAGGGTTGTCACCAAGTACTTGACGAATCTCAGTCTCTGAAGCAGCAGTATTTTCAGAGAGAACCTTGAGTACGGCTTCAGCTCGGCGCACAATTTAAGCTGATGGGATAACTAATAATTCAGGACTAGGTCGGGGACTGGGAGTATAAGCATCAATAACATTACTATCAGGAGATTCACAAGGAGTTGTCATCATAATCCTCTAGAACAATTTCTTACCAAAGGATTGATCTTATTTGAATCACTGTCGAGTTTGTTCATGGCATCTCTCATGCAGGCTAGATCAACCACAGCAGGAACACCACTAAAATCCTAAAACCATTCATAACGCAACATTATTATTCTATTACGCTTTACAAACCAAAATTCATCAAACAAACAATTACATAATATTTTTTTGGAAAAAGTCAAATACACATAATAAATTGGTTACCTGGAGAAGCACACGAGTTGGTTTAAACGGAATATCAACCTGTTTGGGAGATGTATTCTCCCAATCAATAATCTTCTCCTCATCTTTTTGTGTCACTTGAAACTCATCACAGTTCCTAATCGCAGATTCAAGTAGAATCTTGATCGAGTATGGAAGTTTATCTGTAAAAAAATCAACAAACAAAAACCTCAAATATTCACGTCGATTGATCAAACAACTAAATTCCATTCCGATCACGAAATCAACAGAGTTGAAAAATCAAAAATAAAGAGAAGCGAAAGAGTTTTTCAGATCTAAAATTTCGAGTACTAAAATACTGAGAAAAAAAAATGAATTGAATTAAGCTAAAACGTTCATGAGGATATTATTCGTCATTCAGATCTAGTTTTAACAAAAACTCGGAAATTAAGCAAGATGAGATAATGAAACTTATCTACACGTCGATTTGATTCCGTAGATGAATCTTCAAATGCAGGATTAATCTTCTTTGGTTAAATATCGCATTAAACAAATCATCTTCATCTTCGATAAGATCTATCTTTTGATAAGATGCAATCGATCTTTGACATAACTGGAATTACAGAGGAATACAAGGATAATATGCAATCGATCTTTGACATAACTGGAATTACAGAGGAATAGAAGGAGAAGATTGTTGTTGCAGTCGACGAAAAACGAATCTGAAACCCTAGAAACTATTTTTCTACAACAGAGAGAGATAAGGATAAGAGAGAGAAAGAAAATAAAGAAATGAAAATATCTTCTGATATTCCTCTGGTATAAATACAAAAGGGTAGTGTCATCATTATTAAAATTCCTAATAATTAATTATGGGTCAGACCGAAGATAATTTGATTTTTTGGGCCTGGTAATATCATTTTCTTAAAGTATGGAGTTGACAGTGGATGATCCATTTAGTGGGGATTCTATATATTGAACCCATATAGTAGGGGGTTCTAGTGTTTTTCACTTATTTTAATGTTATTATTTATTTTATGCAAGATTCCTCATTTGTCCATATTTTTGCATGCTCGTTCGTGCATTTGGGTGCTCGTTCATGCATCATTGTCGAGTACACTTGCACTATTTTACGGGGCTTACTCGGTGGTAGACCAGATGCCCGATTGTTGAGTATTTATTACTAATTTATGAAATTCAGTGGAGAATGATTCATGAAACTGGGTAATAAAAGTGAGTAGTTGTTTATTATCAATCCATAAGATCAGCCGTGGATTCGACCATGAATTCGGAATAATAAAACGAGCATTACCATTCTGTGGAATCGTGGATTCGACCACAGAATCGGGGTAATAAGATTATTACCATTCCATGAGATCAGCCATGGATTCGATCATGAAATCGGAGTAATAAGATTATTCATTACCATTCCATGAGATCAGTCGTGGATTCGATCATGAAATCGGAGTAATGAGATAAAATAGATTATCTTCTAGGAATTCAGTGGTGAATGTCACGGTATAATTAATCTATCAGAAGGGATATTAGCTAGTTAAAGCGTCATACCCGTTCGGAAAGGTGCATAGTCAGAAAATAGTGAGTGTTACCGAAGTCCTGAAGGCGTTATTGCTCTCAATCTTACGGAGAACCGCCTGGATCTGTACACGATCTCTCTACATAGTCAAGGAACATTGAGTGTCACCGACGTCCTGAAGGCGTTATTGCTCTCAATCTTACGGAGAACCGCCCAATCGTTCTTCTATGTAGAGGGGGGTCTCTCTCATGTAGTCAGGGAACAGTGAGTATCACCGACGTCCTGAAGGCGTTAATGCTCTCAATCTTACGGAGAACCGCCCAATTATGTTATTCTACATAGAGGGCATGATGAAATGCGAGGTATCGTACGCTCAGCTAGTGGAGGCCTTTCGAAAACAAATTCACCATGGATCGTAAAATATGAATCATCACATGCCTGAAAGCCGTGTCAGAAACATGCAGTATCATTTTACGATTTTGTCCTTTGTTGAAAATGCACCATCTACATTTACAAATCCGGTTTTTAATTATTTTTTCCCATTTTCATCATTTGTAAACACTTTGAGCAATGAAATCAACTTTTGAGCGTGTTTCCAACATGATGATGAGCTAATTCTCCCACAACCAAGGCAATGAGGAAGCTATTTACGCATGAATAATTGGTAATTATTTTATTTTCTCTAATTTATTATTTATAATTCACTCAATCACTGCTTTTGCAGAGTTTTAAATTGTTTGCATAATTTTCTTAATTAATTGTGATTCAATTTGATAGGTTACACTTTGTTTAGTCAATTGATAATCTATGCTTAGGGAATACAATTGATATTTGAGAATATGCCTGATTATTTGTGAATTAAGAACTAAGGGACTTAAAAGATAATTAGAGTTTTAGATTATTTACCATCATTTATTCATTCATCTGTAATAGTGAAATCAGTGTCTTGGTTATTACTAATATCTTGAAATCAATTTTTTAGTTAAGTTTTGTTTGTTTTTAAATTTCATTAAGTCTAAAATCTTTTGCTTTCACAAGTCTCAACGAACTTTTACTACAACAACTTTAAAATCCAATCATTCATTCCTTATTTTATCAACACATGTATATCGACATATAAAGGACTTAACTTTTGACAAGGTATGGGACAAACACAGTTCACGGACGCAAAAATTCATATCCCATAACAAATTGCAATATATAAAACCATAAAGATTAATACTGCAAAAATCATCTTCCAAACAATTTCAGAATTTAAACCAATAAATCTAAAAACATGAAGATGAAAATGTTGGACATAGCTATGTGAAATCAAAATGATGGCTATTCCAAACTCTAGTTATTCTTCTAAACAAGAAAAATAGAAGATTTACTAGGCATAAAAAAGAAGAAAATCAGAGTTCATTGAGAACCTCATATCTTTTAATGAATCCATCAAAGAAGGTGTCATTGATTTCCTTTACCCTCTTGACCGTAGATACACCATGTTCATGAGTTAGAACACCAAATTTACGATCAACAACCCTAGCAAGTTGTCTAGCTTTGACATAATCCATGATGAGCTTCTTTTGATTTCGTATCAGAATATTTTGATTAGCAAGGATTCTGGCATGACCATCTAGGAGTTGGTTTATTTGCAATTGAAGATTTGCAAACTCGACCTTTGAATCGTTCTGAAAACGAGATAAATCCTTGACAGAATCATCAATCCAGGAGTTGTGATCCTTTCTTTGAAGCATCTTCTTAAGAACCAGCTCTTGAATTGATTCACGTCCTTGAGCGTCTTCCTCCATATCAAGATGCACAATCTCTTGAGATGTTGCAGAGTTCTCCATATAATTTTTTGTTAGGGATGGAAAGACACAATATAGGTATATATGTGTGCGTAAACATGAGAAGGAAACTCTTTTTTTGGAAACCTTATGAACTCACAAGAGGAGGACACGAACGTTTGAGGACCGGTTAGCACAAAAAAAAACATAGACAGAAAATAATATACAACATACTTGAGCATTTCTCAACCATTATCCTCGCACCTCTCAAGTTAGACAAAGGAGAAGAGTACCTGACATCAGGTGGTAGAGTGAGAGATAATATCACTATTGAGAAAGGAGTTGTACATATTATCTGACAGCTTGATCTTTGTGTTCTTTTCCTTTCTTCGGTTGACACTCATCCCAGAAGGGTACGACACAGCTTGTTCAACATATTCGTCAGAAGGCTTTCTCTGAGGACTAAGTCTAGGACCTCTTGCAATTGGTTCAAGAGGATCAGAATAGAGAGGAATCCATTTTCTAGACTTAGATTTACCAGAATCATCCTTATAGGCACAAGGAATGTGTTCATTGGTGGCACGAGAGTTTATACCATGAGGATGAACTTGTTCCCTGTGATGATTTCTAGAATAAAGATCATTTTTATAAGGTTTCTGGTTTTCTATGGGCACGAGATTCACTGCAGAAGTCGACAGACTATTTACTCCATTGATAGTGGAAATAATCAAATTATGAAGATTCGAAATTTATAACCTTCTGGCAAGGCAATGGATAGCAGAGTGATTCTTTTTCCCACAGAATGTACAGGTTCGTGGAGGAGAAGCAATAACTGGCACCTGTTTTAATTTCATAGCCAAATGAGAGGATTGTAAGTCACGTAAGTCCTTCTTGACACAACCTTCTTCTGGAGAACATTTATTCATACGCTGTAATTCATGGGAATTAGTTGGTACAGAATAATTTCTCCTTAAGACAAAGTTTTCCTTTTCCAAGGATCTACATTATTCATGGTCTAGAACAAGAGATGCACCTAATTTCTCTTTATCGACATGAAGTCTGTTTAAATCTGATGAATGCGTCTCGATCATCCGTTTTTCTCTAATTGAGTCTTCCTTGACAATATCCTCAAGAATACTAATCTTTTCATGTTGTAGAGTAGTTTCTTGGAGAAGTTTTTCAATATTGTTAGAGAAGGACTCAATGATGTTATAGAGTTCACGTTCTCGATTAAGAGACTTTTAAAATTCATCAAAAAGCTGAGAATGATCCTGAAAATCAATAGCCTCAGTGGAATTTTTTGAGATTCTGGTGAGCTCCATTTCATCTTTTGCTATAGTGACACATGCCTCATGGGAGGGAGAGATGTCAACATCTGATGGAACAACCTATCTACCTCGGGATTCGGAAGAATCAACTAAGGAGTAATCCTTTGAGGTATTTCCAAGACGCTTGGTATAATTAAAAGCTTTAGGTGACATCTTGGTATGCGTAAATGATAGAGAAGAGATTCTGTCCTCAGACTCAGATTGCCACAAACACAGACTTGTAAGGTCTTTAAACGTGTTTGCCTGCTCTGATACCAATTGAACAAGTGGGGGTACAACAACTACACCTAATATTTCTCTTAGCAATCTGTATGGACAAACTCCAATATACTTTCAAGAGAATCAACTAGACTCAATCTTAATAAAGTATATCAAAGAGTTATATCTCTCTTTCTTGATTCAATTCTTTCTCAAGAAAATAGAAATCTGCGAGTCTAATTGAATACAAGAGAAATCACTTGAATGGTACCAAAGACCAATGTTCAAGTATCAATTAATTTCAATCAACAAGCAAAGGTCGGATTTCCAATGGATTGATTCAAACGCACAACCTGTGATATTTCAATTATATAACAAAATATAATGCTGAATAGAAATAACACAGACACCAGAATTTTGTTAACGAGGAAACCGCAAATGCAGAAAAACCCCGGGACCTAGTCCAGATTGAACACACATTGTATTAAGCCGCTACAGACACTAGCTTACTACAAACTAACTTCGTTCTGTACTGTAGTTGAACCCCAATCAATCTTACGCTGATCCAAGGTACAGTTATGCTCCTATGTCTCTGATCCCAGCAGGATACTACGCACTTGATTCCCTTAGCTGATCTCACCCACAACTAAGAGTTGCTACGACCCAAAATCGAAGACTTTAATAAACAAATATGTATCTCACAGAAAAGTCTACAGGAATAGATAAATTTGTCTCCCACAGAAATACCTACAAGTTTTTGTTCCGTCTTTTGATAAATCAAGGTGAAAATGAACCAATTGATAAACCGGACTTATATTCCCGAAGAACAACTTAGTATTATCAATCACCTCACAATAATCTTAATCGACGCGGCGAAAGAAGATATTGTGGAATCACAAACGATGAGACGAAGATGTTTGTGATTACTTTTATATCTTTCCTATCGGAGATATAAATCTCAATCCAATCGTTACGATTGTACTCAAAACGATAGAAGATGCAAGATCAGATCACACAACTACGAGAAAGTAGCATCGTTCTGGCTTCACAATCCCAATGAAGTCTTTAAGTCGTTAAACTGGTTTACAAGAAGAAACCCAAGGTTAAAGGAGAGTCAACTCTAGCTAATACAACTAGTATCACACAGGAGGTGTGGGGATTAGGTTTCCCAGTTGCTAGAGTTCTCCCTTGTATAGTCTTTCAAATCAGGGTTTGCAATCAATGTTAGCTTGGTAACAAAGCATTCAATATTCATCGTTAGATGAAAACCTGATTAGATTCAAGCAAATATCTTTCAACCGTTGGATCAAAAACTTAGCTTGTTACACACAAATGAAATGTACGATTTTAGGTTTGTGTAACCGTACCCAAACATGTACATTTGTTGGTTCAACAATAGTTAACCAAATGGTTAGCCATATGAGCACTTTCTAACTTCATGAGGAGTGATAAAAGAATGTGAAAAAATAGTAAGGAACTTCCTATGGTCTGGAGATCCTGCTGTTAAGAAGCTTATTACAGTGAAGTTTGATGAAATCTGTGCTCCAATAACTAAAGGTGGATTAGGAATTAGAAGATTTGAAGTAATAAATAAAGCACTCCTCATGAAGTTACTTTGGAAGATACAAAAACATAGAATGTTGAGTGGACCAATTTCATGAATGCTGAATACAAAGATAGAAATGGTGAATGGGTGACAAGTTATAGAAAATCTTCAATATGAACAAGTTTAAAATGGGTTTTTAATGATGTACAGGAAGGGAGTAGGTGGCTGGTGGGAGATGGAAAAGATATTTCTGTGTGGAAGGACAAATGGATTAAAGAAGGTACTTTAAGTGAATTGTATCCTACTAATTCATTCATCAAACAATGCAATAATATGAAAGTCAGTGAGCTAATTAAAAATGGAGAATGGAAGATACCAGCAAATTTATCTACCTTCTTTCAGCTAGAGGATTTACCAAGTATAGGACATGGAAAAGATAAGCTCATATGGACTAATGATCTGGCTGGAAAGTTTTCAGTGAAGGGCGCAGTGCAGTTAATAAGAAAAAAAATTCCCTTGTATCACATGGGAAAAACAAGTATGGAACTCAACTTTAAATCCTAAGATTTCAACCAATATATGGAAAATTCTTATAGGATCATGTACAATAGAGGAGAACTACAGAAAAAGGGTTTTCATACAGTTTCAAAATGTTATTTATGTGGGAATGGTCAAGATACAATGGACCATATTTTGTGGTATTGTGATTTTAGTGAAAAAAATCTGGCACTGGCTTGGAGGGATGTTCAAATTTTTGGATCCTTGTAAATTTAAAGATGTTTTGGATTGTGCTCAAAAGAAAAGTTCAGCAGTAAGAGAGGTTTGGTTTATAAGTGCTTTCACAGTAATGGTGGAACTTTGGTTTGCCAGAAACAGAGCTTGTTTTGATGAGGAAGTTCCAAATTTGGTGCAATTCAAATTGAGAATGATGCAGTTTCCAAAGGAGAACAGTGTAAGAATGAAGGGTACAATAAATGGATCAATGTATGACATGAGCATTATGACATTGTTTGGCATCAAAGGATTGAAAGCTAAAACAGCAATGGTGAAAGAATGCAGTTTCCAGTTCCCTGAACCTAATCAAGTCCTCATTTGCTGTGATGGAGCATCAAAAGGAAATCCTGGAAAATCTGGTTATGGATTTGTTGGAAGAAGTAATACTGGGAGTTATCTTGGGGCAGAGGCTGGAGGTCTAGGAATAGCCACAAATTATATTGCAGAGGTGATGGCTTTAATCTATGCAGGTGAATGGGCTGTAAGAAGACAATTCTTAAATGTTTGTTTCAGCTTAGATTCAAAAGCAGTGTTGCAGGCATTTAGCTCAGGGAATGTACCTTGGATAGTAAAAAACAGATGGGAAAGAATTCAAAAGAAGCTACAAAGCATATCCTTTAGACATTCCTTTAGAGAAGTTAATTTTTCAGCAGACAAAATGGCAAAGAAAGGTGCATCTTTAAGAAGAGGAAAAGTAATTGTATATGAAGAGAAACCTGCAATTTTGGGAGAACTGGAATGTGAAAACCAGGCTTATTTTAGGTTTTTCTGATTGTTGGGCCTATTGTAAATTGGGCTAAATTTTTTATTTGTACTTCCTTTGGCACTTTTTAGTTAATTCTGTTATGGGCCTGTCTATACAGAATTTGTTTGTGAAAAACCTTCGGTTGTTTTAGCAATAATATACATATGATTTAGAAAAAAAAAAGCAATTTCATACCAACCATATTCTTCTTCACCATAACTAGTTCAAATGACTCAATTGAACTAGTTAGAGAGTTGTTCAATTGCAAGGAAATCTTATGTAACTACACAAGACACAATCGAAGCAAAAACGATTTGATTCACTCGAATCAGTTCATGAACTTTATAGCCACGGTTTGCATTTAACATTCCTTAGTTAATATGAATAAGTTCACAAACAATCGTCTTTAGATATAACCAGCTTAAGTTCGCAGACTTAGTTCGCGGACTTAAGTTCCCGGAAGGAGTTCTCAAACTCCAGCAGATATTCTCGGGTCGAGAACTTCCGCCAGTTCGCGGACTGAGTTCGCGGCTCTTGTTCCGGTTCTCTTGATCAACAAACTTCGCAAACTTCGGTTCAAGGAAAAAGGACTTATACATATATGTGTTGCCACACAATGCTTATATCCAACATTGGTTATATAATCTAAACTCTCATTTCAATCATTGAAACATTCTTAGAGGACGTTATATAGTTGTTATTCACAAACCATTTTTCGTCAAAGCAACTTTCAAAGTGATTGAAACATATCATGACTTTCGTCACTAGGTAAAGATGAACTTGGCCAAAGCAAAAGCTTATCAACACATATTTCGAGAAATAGATAGGCGAGATAAACTCGGCTCGAAATAGCAAATGTGTATAATCAAAGTCTATATAGCAAAACGACTTTTGTCTCAAGATAGGAGATATAGTAGATAGACTTTTGAGTGATAGATAAGTTCAAGTCTCCACATACCTTTTAGTCGATGAAGTTCCACCAGTTCCTTGAGTAGTCCTTCGTCTTGTATGATGATTTCCATGGAGTTCTTGAGCTCAACCACACTTTCTATCCTAGTCCGAGACTTAGCTATAGTAAACTAGAAATCAAGACTTATAGTTTTGATCACTAACATTGACAAGCATGCTTGAGATAGCAACGCATGCGAGTTCGACCGAGCAATGCTCTAACACTTTATATTTGAAATTCTTTATCTTCCATCTTCGCCATTCATTTTTTTGATGTTAAAATGATTTCGTCGTCGGTTTCACCCCTAAGTCGATACCGCCTTACAATACGAAATAAAGCCATAAATTCCACAACTATTTCTCTAATCTTTCCAAATCGAATGAACAAAGCTATATGATCACGGTTATGAGGGTTTGTTGTGTTGGAACAGAATTTCTCATAAATTTTCCCCCAATAACTTTGACTCATAATACCTTTCATTCTCCGTTCTTTACCCCTGTTTGGATATTATAGTATGTAGTTTCTGCAAAGAGAAAGATATTCATCTAGAGTAAATTTAGGACTAGTAGCTGCCATTTTTTTTGGAGATTTTGAAACAAAATGTTAACTATGAGACACACATATATATATATATACCACTGAGGTGTATAACGGCTATAAAAATAGTTTTTACTTGATATTTGTGTCAGATAAGTACATTCTAATTTCAAAATTAACAGTTCGGTTAGCAGATAAAAAGTTGCGAGCAAACCGAACTGCAAAGTTCGGTTACATGGAAAACAATGAGGTAACCGAACTTTTATTGGAAGGCTCATACACAAACTGAACATATATTTGATATACAAACCACTCTAAAACAAACCTAAGAATGGAGTTGTGTGATTTCTGCATCAAGAGAATGACTTTTCCAACTTGTGCAAAAGCAAAATTTTGAGTCTCCAGAGAAGAATTCGGCAACCTAACATATTATACTAAAGTTCGGTTACCAGGTAAAATAAAGATGAAACGAACTTTTATTTGAAGGCTCAAACACAACCTGAACATATAAATGTTACAAAATCCACTCTAAAACAAACTTCGGTGTGTAAATTTGTGATTTCTGCATCAAGAAAATGAGGTTTGCAACTTGTGGACAACTCAAAATTTGAGTCTACAAATATTAGTTCGGTAATGACTAAAAAGTTACGAGAAAACCGAACTTTGGAGTTCGGTTGTCTTGTTAATTTATGTGGGAACCGAACTTTTATTTGAAGGCTCAAACACAACCTGAACATATAAAAGGTACACAAAGAACTCTAAAACAAACTTCAATGTGCAAATTTGTGATTTCTGCATCAAGAACATGAGGTTTGAAACTTGTGGACAACTCAAAATTTGAGTCTACAGATAATAGTTCGGCAATGACTAAAAAGTTGCGAACAAACCGAACTTTGGAGTTCGGTTGTCTTGTTAATTTATGTGGGAACCGAACTTTATGATCGGTTACCTGCTGAACTTTCACAGGTTGCCGAACTAGATGTTCGGTTTTCTGCATAAAATTTCTGACTAACCGAACTTCTCCCTGTAGCCAAAACATTGGAGAGTTGTTGCACTCTACTTGTAAAACAAACATAAAATAAAAAGACAAACCCAATTAAAACAAATATAAAAGTGTTACACATACCAAACTACGAAATTCCTTTAAAACACACAAACATACGAAATTAAACCATACGAAATCCATAACTAAGATGTTTTTTGAATCTACTACCATACGAAATCACTTACGACCACTGCGACGAGGCCTTTTATTTCCTTTTTCACTACGAGTCTTAGATGGAACTTCCTCATCAGTTGGGGTTTCATCTCCTCCACCATTCTTTGAACCTTCTCCTTGTTGTCGACTTGAACCTTCTCCTTGTTGTCGACCCCTCTTCATTTTCTTAGACGGACTTGCCTCTACCATTCTTTGAGATATAAGCTGCTCCCACTGGCTCTGGTACAAGGTTTGTTCCTTTGGCGACATCGACTCTCCACTACGGATTCTAGTCATCCATTTCTTCAACAATTTTGTACCCTTCTTCACCTGATTCCAATTTTTACCACAAGTAAATATATTTTCAACAATTTGTAACAACTTTAAAGATAAAGAGAAGACATGTACTTACCAAATTATCCCATAACTTAATGGCTTCTTCACCACAAATTGGCATCTCCTTTTGAGCTCTCTTAGCCTCCCTCTCCTTTTCCTTCGCCTTCGCCTTATCAGCAATAGCTTGTTGCTGTCTATTTATCACAATAGGATGACTAATTTCTTGATAAAACTCCATATAATCTTCTTCATATGCATTTACATCTTCTCCACAAGGTACTAAATCACCTAAAGGTAAGTTGTATTTGTTTTGTTCATTCCAATGTCTTACCGTAGGAGTTGGTTCATGTTTTGGCACAAAGGAATTCTCGTTGTTCTTTGTTCCTTGAACCATCAAAGTGAAATTTTCATTCTCCTCGTCGGGATCCATTTGGACACAAGAAAGTTGTCTTAGTATTCTCCTTGGATTATAAATTGCATAGCCTTGAGGATGCCAAATTGGTCCATAGTAAGCCGTGACGGAAGAGTAACCATTCAAATCATCTTCATCTACAGGGACATCATCGGGTACGGCGTATGGGTGAAATACCACATCGTTCACCGTTAGATCATCCAATTGTTCCCTCAACGAAGCCAACTGCTCTTCTTTAGACTTCTTTTGTGCGTCCAAAAACACCCATTTTCCTGTTGTAGGTTCGTTATAGGGATAATTTGGAGTTTCCCTCGCCAATACCAATTTAGGGAAGGGGTTGTAGATCCAAACCTATGCGAATAAACAAAAACATTTACCACATATATGAAAATTGAATTGGAAGCAGAAAATTTTAGCGAATAATTTGCTAATTAACAATGTAGAAGCTCACCTGAACAAGAGTTAGGTAACCTCCAATTTGAGTTGTTTTAATTCTCGACCCTTTGCTCATATCTTCTAAAACAAATGCAATCACCCCAGTGGCCCAAGAGTAGTTGTTCATCTCATCGAGATTCTCCAAAACCTGTAGATAATGTGCATTTACCTTATTTCCAGAAGTGTTGAGGAAAATGACAGTTCCTAGCTGATATAACCAATAAGCGGTGACATGGTGCTTAAGCGTCCCTTGTCCATCACCAGCTTTCCCTTCTTCACCTTCTGAGCTGTCCCTTCAAATGATTTCTTCAACTTTACCAACTTAAATTTCTTGACAATCTTCTTCAAGGATCCATTTGCTTCTTTGGGATTATACTCATCGCCACGTTTAGGAGATTTTACAGCACGTCTAAACTCACACTGAGACTTTTTTGCATCCCATATTAGACACTTTGGAGCCAATGCTTCAAGAAATTCATAACGCATCGAGGGTTCGTAGCCTTCTCGAAGACATTTACCTTCCACGAGTAGGCTGGTGATGTTCATGCAATCATCGGGAGTAATTCCCATCTCGCCAAATGGAAGATGCATTGTATATGTCTCGGGATAATGTCTCTCGAGAAATGCGGATACGACAACAACGTCAAAATCCACATGTTGGAGCTCAATAGCTCTCCACAAGACACATTCTTTAACCTTCGCCTGAAACTCGGCACACTCCTTGGAAAGATCCCATTTGGCCGCCTTTTGACGACGAATACTACGAATTGTATCATTATGATCCTACGAAAAGAACATCACACTATTAATACTTGACGAAACATATCCAAAAAAATAAAAGAACTCATTTTGTTAGTTAAGAATACCTTTGTCGCATAGATCTTCGCAGCCCATGAGTGTTTGTAGCCAAACAATGTTGTCCCTCCATCATTCGGAGTACCATAAGTTGGGCTCTTCGGTGATAAACACAAGTTAGCAGGTGGAATGTGTGAGTATCTAGCACAAGGCGGTTTCGGCTTCGATTTCTCTTTAACAAGACAATTTCTTGCTCTTCTTCCCCATCCCCCTCTTCTTCCTCATCCTCCTCTTCGTCCTCTTCTTCCTCTTCCTCTTGTCCTTCTCCTTCTTTGCCCTGTACTTGGTCTTCTTCCTCTACATCTTCAACATGTTCTCTTTCTTCTTCAAACTCTTCATTTCCTTCATCTTCTTCATCATCATTCTTCTTCAACAACATTATCAATTATATTCTCCTTCATCACCTCTTGAATGACATTTTGGATTACGTTACGAACATTCTCTTGGTTCACTTCCTGTAACGATCCCCCTCCATGTTTATCATTTTTAGTACCACGGTTTCGGAGATCCAAATGTATCCTACCACGAGCGGTGGGGGTTCTCAAATCTTCATCTAGGTGGAGATTAGATCTTTTTCCTTTTTTTCCTAATGAATCAAAACCACGTTATTAGCTAAACAAATTTTTTTCTTATCAAATAAAATTGAACATGGGACTACATCAAACACAAAGGTGTTAACAGACTAAAGTTCGGTTATCTAGTATATGAGATTCCAAGTAACCTAACTAGGAGATCGGTTAACTGGTTTAAGTTGCGAGGTAACCGAACTACATAATTGGTGTTGACAGCATGAGTTCGGTTACCCCCTAGAAACTGCGAAGTAACCGAACTATATAATACCAAAGTTCGGTTACCTATATAAATTTATCGACTACACCGAACTCTAATTTCCCATACAAAGAATTATGCAAATTTTTCATGCGAGCTTACCGAACTACGGAGTTCGGTTACCTAAAAATTCATAAAACTTATGACATTGCCGAAGTGTTCTTCGTATTGAAAGTTCGGTTACAAAAAAACTAGGGTTTTTCAAAATTCTCCTAGCCGAAATGTTTATTGTAACTACCATTTCCAATGGGTTTTGATAATTTCTAATCGATTTCTTCAACAAAAAACGAATTAAAAGGAATCGGTATGAAGGAAATTACCCGCGGATTTGCATTTCACTCGAATCAGACTTCTTTTTTGCTGTTGGATGATTGATTTGGCCTCTCAACTTTGCTTCAAGTTGTTTATCAATTTGCAATTATTTTGGGAGATTCAAGATGGATTAATCGACAATGAATTTTTTTCGAATGGACGATTAACGTCGATGTCTACGAAGAAGAGGAAAAGAAAAGAAGAAGAAGAAGAAGAAGAATAAGAAGAAGAAGAAAAAGATGAAGAAGAAAAGGGAGAGTTTTGAAACTGATTAAAATCAGTTTTTTTTTAGGTTTTAATTTAATGGGTTAGATTAGTGGGTAGCGGTTAGATTAGTGGGTTATTAGGATTAGTTATAACCTTAATTAGAATAAGAACAGATTAGTCTTCACTAATCATTTAGGACACCCTTTAAAATATAGGGTGGAATCACAAAGAAGTCCCCCACCAAAATGGGCTAGTGCCCAAAAAATCGTTCTTTAACAAATCTCTTTTGGGTCCTTCAAATTTCCATAAAAAATATATTTAGCCCACCTATAAAATTAGATTAGGCTATTAGCATTAGTGATTAGAAAACCTGCCTAATTTGGGGCCTATCCCATTTATTTGGGCCCTATGGATACAAAACAAAAATTATTAAAAGATGAAACTACTGATTTACCCTCTATCAAATACTAATACTATCAATTTATCCTCAGTAAATCCTAATAACAAAACTAAAAGGTAAAATCAAAATCATATAACTAAAAGCTTAAATCAAAATCAAATTCAAGTTCATTTTCATCTCCTTCTCCACTTCTAACCGATTCTTCTTCTCTTCTTCTCCCCTAAAATGTCACGAATTAAGTACTTTTCTAGCAAACCCGATCCCCTAAATTAGGTTTTAGCAACATGCAATCACTAAAAATTCATTTTATTTTATTTTTAAATCAAAATTTCCTGGGTTTACCAGAATCGGTTTACGCTAGTGTATTTGTGAACCGATTGCATATACAAACGGTTTATGTTCATGCCTACAAAGACCGATTATCTTGGATGTGTTTTCTGTTTCGAGAAAATTGAACCAGAATCGGCTTACGTTAATGCCCACATAGTCCGATTCTGGTATGGAAGAGATAACCTTTGACCCGATTGTACAACCTTTGATTCCTTAACCGCTATGCCCATAATTGGATTATTTAAGGGTCCACATAAATCGATTGTTATTGATGTTCCCCATAATCGATAGATATGGTACACCTACATAAAATGATTCTGGGTTAATGTGAAGAACATCAAGCACAATTTGTTTATACTAATGCACACATCAACCGGTTCATTAACCATGTTTGAATTTTTTCACAAATTTTGAAATTTTTATCTTTATATTATAGAGCATGAAAATATGAATTGAACGCAAAAAGAATGAGATCATTCCGACATCGGACGAAGAAGTTATGAGCAAAACAATTTCATGAAATACCTAGATTTACAATCGGTTTATGTGGGCATTAACATAAACCGATTATGCGGAAACAAATCACAGAAAAACTTTTAAATATTACAATCGGTTTATGTTCTAATCCTTATAAACCGATTCTTAGAATCGGTCTAAGAGGGCATGAACATAAACCGATTCTGGTTTGATTTTAAATAAAATAAAATAATAATAATCATGTTTTGATGATGAATCTAGATTAGTTTATTTCTAGTTTAATTTGACTAAACATCAATAAATCACCCAATTAACACTAATTAATCAGGGGTAAATGAGCCATTATGTTTATGAAACATAGTTGGACAAGGGGTTATCATTTTTACTTTTTAATGGCCCTTTTTGTCCTGTAGTCATAGGCCCCAATTTTACATAATGGCTAATTAAAAAAAAAAACACATTTCAATCCATTTATACATATAAAACCCAATATTCGTGTTTCTTTCTTTTAATAGCTAAAATCATTTGATCAAGCTACCTTTCAAAAGCCAAAAGAAATATCAAGGTTTTGTTGGCCATGCCTCTAATCTTCCACGGTGATGGTGCACAATACTTTTTTTCTTTCTTTTTGTTTTACTTGTCAGTGCAACTATAATACAAGGATAATACAAGATATATTAGTCAAGCGTATTTTCAAGTGTGACAGTGTCATTTAGCTCTAAAAATGACGAAATTCCCAAAATATAGTTAGTGTGTATAATATAAAATTTTCATCATTGAAATTTGCGCCCATTAAGATAAATGTCTGGCTCCATACATGATTTCAGGTACCTTTGTGGATTTACAACACCTATCATTATTACACCTGAGTATTCGTGGAAACTTTTTTTAGCCCACCCATACATAAATCCCTGGCTCCATCGCTGACTTGCTGCATAGTTTTAATCAATTTTTTATCTGTGGTTTTGTTTTGCAGATGCGTACATTACCCTTTTTATGATCAGTCATAATTTTTTTTGATGTTTTCTTTATTATTTAAAGAGATTCATAGATTTTTTTTTCTTTTGAAAATCAGTTTCATTTTATAAAACTCTGTTTCTTTACATTATGAATAACTAATTTTATTTGATTCTAATGCGTTTGCAGTTTGCTTCTTCTCTGATGGCGTTTGTCTTTGTATGTGTTGTGATTCAAGCGTTTGTTGAGTATCTCGTAAAGCTTTTGCTTGCAGGATTTGTCTGTGATGTTATCTATGGTACCTATGATGTTTTGTGGAAGAACAGTCGGATCCGGTTCAACTCGCGGAGTCTATTACTTAAGTTATGACGTATTTAAGATAATTCTAAAAGATTCAAAATTCAAATTGTCAGCAATGCTTGTAAAGTTTGTTATTCAAGGAAAGGTTGTTACCTATTTTTACTCGTGTGTTCAACTATCAGTTGTTATTGTTTCTAAACATACCAATATTCTCATGCAATTTGTTTCCATGATTATAGTCAAAATATATCCAAGCATGCAAGTCCAATATTTTCTTAATACCCCAATCTCTAATCCAAGCAAAAAATATAAAGTTTTCATGACACACAAAACATACGAGCCTTCTCAGTATGTAAATTGAAAACCCTAGCAATCTTGGTGAGTTAGTCAACAAGTTCAAAAAAGCAACACTTGATCTGGGTGATACTAAGGAAGTAGTGTTGTTTCATAAGGATAATAACAATGGTGATGAAGACGATACCAACTGGGAAGCAATTGCCATTGAGAAAGCTATTATATAAGGGAGAATGAATTATCAGACTGTCGAGAAATTCACTAAGCTCACTTGGACTTTCATTGCATCATAAGAATTAAAAATAGTCGAGATTGAGACAAATATTATGATTTTTAAGTTTAGTAACTGGAATATCCTAAATAAAGTCATTGAACCAAGGTCATGGAGTGTTAACAAACATATTCTAGTTGTGCATGATTACATCAAAGATTGGTATATACTGGGAAGCATTGGGGTTTTCAACAGTTTCGGATTCAGTTGAAGTAACTCCTACCAGAACATATGAATGTTTATGTTGTAACCAAAATGAGTGAAGTTACATGAATAGAACCATAAGATGCAATTCCAGTGGGAAGTGATCATGTCAAAGTATATGTTAATATTATTGATCTTTCCATGCTCCAAGGAAAGATGTCAAAGCCATCACTAATGCAAGTGTTACTCGTCTGCAGAAGTTCTTTTATGAGAGACAACCTATCAGCATAAGCCCAAAATGTTATTATTAGAGCACTGCTTGGTCGAACTCGCATGCGTTGCTATCTCAAGCATGTTTTTCAATGTTAGTGATCAAAACTATAAGTCTTGATTTCTAGCCTATTTATAGATGTCTCGGATTAGGACATAGTTTGTGTAGTTGAGCTTAGACTTCAGGGAGCTTATCACTTGAAGACAAAGAACTACTAAGGAGAGCTTGTGGAACTTCATCGACAAAAGGTATGTGGAGACTTAAACTCATCTATCACTTGGAAAGTTTATTTCTACTCTATCTCCTATATTGAGACATAAGTCGTGTTACGATATAGTTTTCTCTATACACATTTGAGATTTCGAGATGAGTATATCTCGCTTACAGATTTCTCGAAATATGTGTTGGTAAGCTTTCGCTTCGACCAAGTTCATCTTATATCATGAGAAAATTGCCGAGTAACATCTTACATGGTTTGTGTGATACAATCATTTGGTGTAAGACTTGGAATGTTTAGATAATGATTATTTCAATATCTTGAAAATTGCTTTGACGCTAATAATGTGTGAAAATAACTATTATCATTATAGAAGGATGTTTCAATGATTGAAATGAAGAGTTGAGATTACATAACCATCTTTGGATATAAGCATATATAGTGTGTTCGCACATTAATGTATAAATCCATAAATCGGGATCCAAGAGTATGCATATGTGTGTATACGAAATTGGTGAAGGAGACGGGTTAAGTATGTGTACCCGTACGCATACTGGCGGAAGTTTTTTAACCGAAAAATTCTGCTGAGTTTGGGAATTAACAAGCTCTTAACTAGTCACCTTAATTATGCGTACTCGTACGCATACTGGCGGAAGTTTTCGAACCAAAAATTTCTACTGAGTTTGGAAACTAAACCAAATCAAATCCGGTTGCTTAAGTATGTATACCCGTACGCATACTTAAGCTGGTTACTTTATCAAATCGGTCAGTTCATGAACTAAAACATTTATCAATAAGGAGTGCAATCTTTGCAAACCGTGGCTATAATGTTCATGTATTGATTCGCGTGAATCAAACCGATTTTTCTTCAATTGTGTTCTTGTATAAATCCATGAGAATATAACAATTGAACAACTCTTTAACTAGTTTCATTTGAGTCATTTGAACTAGTTATAGTTAAGATGAATAAGGTCGATATGAGAGTAATCATATGGATAACCTAGGTTAACTATTTGTGAACCAACATGGTGTACACTTTTAGGTACGGTTACGTAAACCTAAATGAGGGTACATTTCATTTGTGTGTAACAAGCTAAGTTCGATCAAACGGTTGAAAGATATTAGCTTGTCTGAATCAGGTTTTTCATCTAACGGTGATTATTGAATGTTTTGTTACCAAGATAACTTGGATTTCAAACCCTGATTTGAAAACTATATAAAGGAGAACTCTAGCAACTGGGAAACCTAATACCCACACCTCTTGTTTGTTACTAGTTGCATAACTAGAGTCGATTATCCTTTAACCTTAGGTTTCCTCTCGAGACCCTGTAGGTTAACGACTTGAAGACTCATTGGGATTGTGAAGCCAGACCCAACTATTCTCTTTGTAGTTGTGTGATCTGATCTTGCTGTTTCTATCGTGATTGAGTGCAATTGTAAAATTGGCTTGAGATTTATATCTTCGATAGGCAAGATAGAAAGTAATCACAAACACCTTCGTCTCATTGTTTGTGATTCCACAATAACTTGTTTCGCTAGTCGATTAAGTTTATTGTGAGGCGATTAATAATACTAGGCTGTTCTTCGGGAATATAAGTCTGGTTTATCAATTGGTTCCTGTTCACCTTGATTTATCAAAAGACGGAACAAAAACTCTTGGGTATTTCTGTGTGAAACAGATTTATTCAATCCCATAGACTTTTCTGTATGAGAAAGATTTGTTTATCAAGTCTTCGACTTTGGTTCGTAGCAACTCTTAGTTGTGGGTGAGAACGGCTAAGAGAATGAAGTGTGTTATCCTACTGGGATCAGAGACGTAAGGAGCACAACTGTACCTTGAATCAGTGTGAGATTGATTAGGGTTCAACTACAGTCCAGTTCGAAGTTAATTGGTAGTAGGCTAGTGTCTGTAGCGGCTTAATACAGTGTGGTGTTCAATCTGGACTAGGTCCCGCGGTTTTTCTGCATTTGCGGTTTCCTCGTTAACAAAATTCTGGTGTCTGTGTTATTTCTTTTCCGCATTATATTTTGTTATATAATTGAAATATCACAGGTTGTGCGTTAAGATCAATCAATTAGAATATCCAACCTTTGGTTGTTGATTTACATTGATTGACACTTGAACATTGGTCTTTGGTACCGTTCCTCTTATATTCAATCGGGCTCGCAGATTTCTATTTGCGGATTGCGGATTTTAATTAAGAGTTAGAGATATTAAACTCTTTGATATATTTTATTCTAGATTGAGTCTGACTGTCTAGTTGATTCTCTAGAAAGTTTATTAGAGTAAGTCCTCTCAGATTGCCAAACGAATTGTTGAGTGTGGTTGTTAGACCCCCGCATTTTCATTTATGTTATTAAACATTGTAAAGGATATTGTAAGGATGCAGCTGACTATCTAGCTGAAGCCCATGAAAAACCATATTTTTTTGGAAAAGATAACAACATTAGGAAGAACATCTATAACATCACCTCTTGTGTTGCTCCTACTTCTAAAAAGAGTCAAAAAAAAATCTGTCAAGTCTACTACCTTTGTGCCATCAGAAGATGGGATTGTCATGGTTATGGCCTTCTTACTCAAGAAAGATGCTCATGTTGATTCTGAGGATTTGAGGCTTGGAAAAAGAGATAGAATTTCTGATGGAGTAGATAATAATCAGTCGAATGTTGAGTCTTTAATTCCCATTATAGCATCTTGGATAACAACACAAATATCCAAAATACTCACATGGTCACAACTGGAGAGAAGTAAATTTCAGGCGCAAATAAGGAAATTCAGATATCAAAAACTCATCTTAGTTCATTAAAGAAATTTATAATTATTGAATTTTCTTACTACTTGAAGTTTCCACAATTTTTTTGTATATGTGGACAAAATCTATCTCTATTTCTGCATATCATTCTCATCTAGTTGCTTCATTAGGTAAAAACACCTCTCTTCGCATAATTTTATTTTACTAGCTATAATTACTAGTTTTCATTGTTATTCTTCTATCCATATCACTAGTAAATTTTTTAACGGAAATATCTAAGGATCCCAAGTTTGATTCCTGTCTCTTTCATAAACCCATCATTAAGATGGTATATATGTGTAGCCCAAAAATTGAGATCTACGGTTAGTATCAATAGTTTTCTTTTACATTAATAGTTACATATTTTCAGATGGACCAATTTAACCTTGTTAGAGCATTGCTTGGTCGTACTCACAAGTGTTGCTATCTCAAGCTTGTTGTCAAATTTAGTTGTAAAAACTATATCTTAATTTCTAGTATACAAATAGTTAAGTCTCGGACTAGGATAAAAATGTAGTTGAGAAACATTGGATCACGACAGTTATCATTGCTTTCTACCTATTAAAGGCGAAGATCAACCGAAGCTTTTAGAGAACTTCATCAACAAAAGGTAAGTGAAGACTGAACCACCTATTTGTCAAGTTATATTCATCTTTCTATCCATAAGAGGATGTAGCATAATTAATTAGACTATTATGAATATTCAAGAATTTCGAGTCAAGTTTATCTTGGTAATTAGTTCTCGAAATATAATAACTAAGATTAATGAACATTTGTTCATACTTGATGAATTTCGGTTAATGACAATTTATTGTTCGCAATCCAAATTATAATTCAAGTTTTATCGTTTAAAAAAAACCTGGAACGGTGATATGTGTCATTGATGTTATTCGGGAATGTTTCGAATCGATTTTGAGAGAAATATAAAACTACTATTGATTCAGATATGAGACAGTATTATCGGTCTTACAAACTGGGAAAACTGTTATAGGTATGAGTCGTATTACATGTACTCGTACACGTAGCGGAAGTTATATATCGACTTGCATTTTTGGTATGCATATCCTTATGCATATCATGTAAAAATCTATTTGACTCGTGAACCGGATCGGTACGCATACCCGTATGCAAACAGAAAAGGAACCGTGGTCACAAAACCGGTTTGGTATCCATACTGGTACACATACCAAAATAGTTATGCGTTCTGGAACTCAGTTTGTGTGTCCATAGCGGTACGCATACCAAAATAGTTATGCGGACTCCGGAACCGGTTATAATCTTATAAGGTACACATACCGGTATGCATACCTAAATAGTTCTATGAACTCCGGAATTCGGTTTTGGTTAAAATTTCACAAACCGGTATACGTATTGTGACTAATTTGACTCATGAACGTCTATGGTATTTGTATCGTACATATACTAACCATGTCGATCATTCTCAAGTGGGATAAGAATATTTCTACGAGATAATTAGCATTTGATCAAATCTCTAAAAACACTAGACTTATTCAATCACATGATTGCAACTCAAGGTTAGTGTCTTATGTGTTCATGAAAATGGATATCAAGCTTATAAGTTCAAATCGGCTAGTTTCGGCTAACCACCTTGAACATAGTCTTTATACACGGTTCGGTTACGGTTTTACCTAACCAAAGTGTACATTTTGTTTATGTAAATCATAAAAGATTCATCTAATGGTGGATATTGATTGCTTGTTTCCAAAGCTATTTTAGCTTAAACCTAAAGCAACTTATGCGTTGAATGTCTATAAAAGGGGAACTTCAAGCAACTGGGATCTTTGAATCCTAACACTAATTTTTGGTGTGTCTTAGTTGTAACTAGAGTCGTCCTCTTTCTAAAATTTTAGGGTTTAGAGACTACAAAGACTTCATAGGGATTCGTGAAGCCAGGTCTAGTTATCTTTTATTTTGATAACTCGAGTATCCTGATCTTGATCGATAGTTGAGCTGCTCACTCGATCAAGATAGATAAAAATCATCAAAGTTCTCTTCGTCTTAAAAAACTTTGTTGATTCCACAAGTTTTATACTCGTGAGGTGAATAGTAATCTAGGTTGCACTTCGGGTTGCATAAGTCTGGATTTTGAGGTTAGATAGACTTTGTCTATTGCTATCGGTTTCCATCACCTTGATCAAACTTTTTGATCATAAAGGAAATCATATATAGGCTTAATCTTTGGGAGGCAGATTGGTTTAAAGTCTTCAATTGAGTTGAAGCAACTCTTAATTGGTGTGACGTCAGCTAAGGGAATCATTGCGCAGGATCCTGCTGGGACTCAAGAGGCGTAATGAGCGTGAATGTACCTGAATTGGTGTGAGACTGAGTTCGGGATCAACTACATTCTAGTCCGAAGTTAATTGGTAGTAGGCTAGTGTCTGTAGCGTCTTAATAAAGTTTGGTGTTCAATCTGGACTAGGTCCCGAGATTTTTCTACATTTGCGGTTTTCTCGTTAACAAAACTTCTGGTGTCTATGTTATTTCTTTTTCCGCATTATATTGTTTATCTTTATAATTGAAATATCACAGGTTGTGCATTAATCAATCATAGTACATACATCCGACCTTGTTTGTTGGATATGACTTGAATGATTCTTGGACATTGGTCTGTACTATCCAAGTAATCTCTTTGTAATTAGGTTCACGAATTTGATCCTCTAAACATTTTAATTACAAGAGAGACTGAGATATAACTCTATATATTATTCCTTGATTGGGTTGAACTCTCGGAGTTGTATTGAGTTTGTCCATACAGATTGCCTAAGAAAAAGTTGGTGATGTATTTTTGGTACCCCCGCGTTTTCAATTGGTATCAGAGTAGACAAACACGTTAATACCTAATAAAATTGTGTTTGAAGCAGTCTGACTATATGGACAAGAGTTCAATCTTAATAAACACACCGCCAGCATTTGATGGCACAAATTTCTTATGGTGGAAAATTGTTATGCGTTCCTTTTAACAAGCCCGTGATTTTGAGACATGAAAACTTGTAGTTATGGGATACGATGCACCGACAGCTGCTAGATACCGAGCTATTGTTGCGAATCCATTAGGAGAATATAGTGAAACCGAGATAAGTGCTGCAAAGCATAATTTTGATGGATTAAACGCTATTATCTGCCATAAGCCCAGATCTTCAGCACCATGTGACTTCGTACAATAAATCTAAAGATGCTTGGGATATCATAGAAATTGTATTCGAAGGAGATACCTCAGAGAAAGAATCTAGGCTTCAAAACCTAAATTATGACTAAGAAAATCTTCGTATGGATAATGAAGATTCGTTTGATGAGTTTACGCAAAAGGTATCTGGAATTGTTAATGCATATTTTGCGTTAGGGAAAACCATTCCCCAAAAGGACATTGTGATGATAATTCTCCAATTTTTACCAGCAAGATACGAATCTAAGAAACATGCCATCATGGAAGGAAATAGCCTTGGTACACTTTCCAGAAACACATTGGTTGGAAAGTTTAAGATCTTTGATCATGAACTGCAATCCAAAGCCGGAAAGGATATTGCGTTCAAGGCACACTAAAACTCTTAAAACTGAAAGTGTTGACAACTTTGAGAACGATCCTGTTGATCCTGATTTGTCAGATGAAGATCTTGATAAATCAGTTTCACTGATCACAAGTGAGTTTATATAACTTCTTAGCAAAAGAAATAAACGGTTCTCCGGAGAAAAAAGCTCCAAGGTCAGCTAAGCCACATAACCGTAATCCTGTCAAAAACATAGATTCTAATGATACCGACGATGAGGATATGCGACAGTGCTTCAGGTGTAAAGGATTTGATCACTTTGCTAATGAGTGCCCAAATCGTAAGAAATACACTGGCAACAAGAGTCTTGCTGCAAGACTTGATGAAACGTCTGATCATTATGATTCTGAAGAGGATGATGGTTCAAGTGTTGCACTTTTGGGTGAAATTATCAACTTTGAGAATTATATTAATACTCATGTCAATCTTGATAATTTAATTGATGAATCTTTATCAAAATCATTGGAGTATGTTATGGATTTTTCGTATACTAATGAAAATTTTGTTAATGTTTCAGGTACCCTGTGTTTAGCTGTCAACATCGTCCCTGAATCATTCTCCAAACAGACATGTCCTTATTGTACCAGTGAGGGTCACAGACTCACACAGTGTTTCAAACACAAACATAAACTAAGGTATGTCAACAAACTGCAACAAAGGGATGGTCGTTTGGCAAATATGCTTAAACTTGTTCAAAAGTCCAATCCTGAGGTACAAAAAGTTAACTTTTATTCTTCTAAAAGATCGATTGATTCTAAGGAAAAGGTAAAATCTCAAACAAAGAGAAGAGTCTGGACTAAACGCTCCGTATTGAAGGATATTATCATTTCCATGCAAGAATCTGGTGGTGAGCGATCTTTTTCTCACCTCAACACAATCTAATTATGTTGAAATGTGCATCTTGTCTCATGTGACCTTAAAAAAGATAAAAATTGTGCACATCAGGGCTTTGGATCGGAAAAAGTGGGGGTTTAACAACCACACCCAATATTTCGTTTGGCAATCTGAATAGACAAACTCCAATATACTTTCAAGAGATCAACTAGACAGTCAGACTCAATCTATAGAAAGGTATATCAAAGAGCTATATCTCAATTTCTCAATTCAATCTACAATCAAACAAATAGGAATTTGCGAGCTCGATTGAATAAGAGAAATAACTTGTACGGTATCACAAACCAATATGAAAGTATCAATCAATTCAATCAACAACCCAAAGGTCGGATTCAAGAACTAATTGAACTTAATGCACAACCTGAGATATTTCTATTATATAACAAAATATAATGCGGAAAAGAAATAACACAGACACCATAAATTTTGTTAGTAAGGAAACGGCAAATGCAGAAAAACCTCGGAACCTAGTCCAGCTTTGAACACCACATTGTATTAAGCCGATACAGACACTAGCCTACTACCAATGAACTTCAGACTGGAATATAGTTGAGACCTAATCAATCTCACACTGATCAAGGTACGGTTACGCTCCTTACGCCTCTGAACCACAACAAGATTCTACGCACTCGATTTCCTTAGATGATCTCACCCACAACCAAGAGTTGCTACGACCCAAAGTCGAAGACTTGATAAACAAATCTGTCTCACACAGAAAAGTCTATCGGAATAGATAAATTTGTCTCCAACAGAAATACCTATGAGTTTTGTTCCGTCTTTTGATAAATCAAGGTGCACAGGAACCAATTGATAAACCAGACTTATATTCCCGAAGAACAGCCTAGTATTATCAATCACCTCACTATAATCTTAATCGTATGGAAGCGAAACAAGATATTGTGGAATCACAAACAATGAGACGAAGATGTTTGTGACTACTTTTAATCTTACCTATCAGAGATAAATCTCAAGCAAATCTTAGCAAAGATAATACTCAATCACGATAGTAAAAGTAAGATCAAAACACGCAACTACAGAGAAAATAGTTGGGTCTGGCTTCACAATCCCAATGAAGTCTTCAAGTTGTTAACTTACAGGGTTTCGTGAAAAACCTAAGGTTACAGGAGAATCGACTCTAGTCGCAACTAGCATCACACATGAGGTGTGGGGATTAGGTTTCCCAGTTGCTAGATTTCTCCCTTATATAGTTTTCAAATCAGGGTTTGCAATCTAAGTTACCTTGGTAACAAAGCATTCAATATTCACCATTAGATAAAAACCTGATTAGATTCAAGCTAATATATTTCAACCGTTAGATCGAACTTAACTTGTTATACACAAATGAAATGTACCTTCATTTAGGTTTTAGTAACCGTACCTAAAGGTGTACACTAGGTTGGCTCAAAAGTAGTTAACCAAAGTTAGATATATGAACACCCTCATATCAACCTTATTCATCTTTCAAATGACTCAAATGGAACTAGTTATAGAGTTGTTCAATTGTTATATTCTCATAGAAGTATATAATAACACAATTGAAGCAAAATCGGTTTGATTCAGTCGAATCAATTCATGAACATTATAGCCATGATTTTTATAGAATGCGTTCCTTATTATGTAAATGTATTAGTTCATGAACAACCCGATTTTAGAACTTTAACCACTCAAGTATGCAAACGGGTACGCATACTTAAAATAACAGTCTGAGTTTGGGTTCGCCAGTATGCAAATGGGTACGCATACTTCCAAACACAGCAGAAATTCCCGGACCCAAAACCTTCGCCAGTACGCGTACGGGTATGTGTACTTAGGCTTCCAAAATTTCACAACTAACAGGTACGCATACGGGTATGCATACTATAGTTTCGGTCATAGATCACATATACATGCAAGAACACATACTATGTTTATAATCCAATGATGGTTAATTGTTCTAAACTTTATTTCAATTATTGAAACATTCTTAGAGGATGACAATAGCTGTTTTCACGAACTATTAGCATCAAAGTAATTTTCAAGTTATTGAAATAATCATAACGAAACATTCCAAGTCTACACCAAATGATTGTATCACACAAACCATGTAAGATGTTACTCGGAGATTTTCATATGATCATCTTTTGACTTTCGTCAAGAATATAAGATGAAGTTGGTTGAAGCAAAAGCTTACCAGCACATATTTCGAGAAATATGTAAGCGAGTTAAACTCAGCTCGAAATCTCAAATGTGCATAATCGAATACTATATAGTAATAATACTTTTGTCTCAATATAGGATATGGACTAGAAATAAACTTTCCAAGTGATATATGAGTTTTAGTCTCCACATACCTTTTGTTGATGAAGTTCCACAAGCTCTCCTTAGTAGTTACTCGTCTTCAAATGATGAACGTCATGAAGTCTAATGCTCAAATACACAATTTATCCTAGTCCGAGATATCACTATAAGTAAACTAGAAATCAAGACTTATAGTTTTGATCACTAACATTGACAAACAAACTTGAGATAACAACGCTTGTGAGTTTGACCGAGCAGTGCTCCAACAATCTCCCCCTTTGTCAATTTTAGTGACAAAACTATCAATACATATGGATTACAAAATAAATAAACTTTGTAGCTTCTCATCCAAATGCTTGATCTCCTTGGTTCTTCAACATTACTCGGAATCTCGTCACTTCCAAGTACTCCAATGATTCTAAATGTGTTCAACTCATCATCATAGTTGTTGAAGATCCTTATATATAACAATGAAAAAACAATTGCTCTCAATCATTGTTATACAGTGTCATAGTATTATTACACATCATGAATGTCCAATTGTATTACAACTTTGAAAACAATACTATGGTGATATGCATCACTCCCCCTTAGTCAATACTTCATCTCACAATGAAAAGCACTCCTCCTTACATAATGATCCGTAAACCATATGTATTTATAGTGTGAACAACACATTAATTCTCCCCCTTTTTGTCAATATAAATTGGAAAAGGTACGAAAACTAGTGGGATCCTCATGAAATTTTCATAGAGATACTTCATGACCAAAAGAGAACAACATACCAACTTGTTTCGTGATTTCACATAGTCGAAACTTAGTGTATTAATCAAAGAGTTTATAAAGATACAAGAAACTCCTACAATATTCCACAACCGCACTCCGGACAAAGATTTGGCAATTAAGCACAAGTTCAATTAAGAACTCTCCCCCATAAAATGTCATTCCCGAAAGAACAACAAGAGCGACCTTACTTTTACCAGAAAAGAAGGATTTCTTTGGACATTAACACATCACATGAAACATAATTTGTATCCAAAAATCTCAATTGAATTAACCACAAGGAAAATGATCAATTCAATTGGCCATGCTCAACATAAAAGAAACTACGGAGCCGCACAGTACATAGACAAAGATATGGATCATGGAAAGACTAATACTGCGGAATAATTAAAGATTCATTCTATTTTTCATCACTATTTGCACAATGACATATAATAGACTTAATCTTTGTAAACAAAAGTTCATCCTATCTTCCATCAATATTTGCAAAATGACATAATAGGCTTAACTTTTGTAGTCAAAAGTTCATTCTATCTTTTATCAATATTTTCATACCCACATATAATAGAGTTAACTTTTGAGCATATATGGGACAGTCAAGGTTCACAGACGTAAACAACATATCCCATAACAATTCGTAATATATAAAACCATAAAGATTAATACTGCAAAAATCATCTTCCAAATAACTTAGAGTTTAAATAAATAAATCTAAAAACATTGCAAGATGAAAACGTTGGCAATAGCTATGTGTAATCATAATAATGGATATTCCAAACCCTAGTTATCCTTCTTAAAAACACAAGAATAAATTCTCATAAGAAGTTTCCTAGACAAAACTCAAAAACAAAAAAAAAAACAAAAAAAAAACTATCAGAGTCCATGTTCGGAAACTTCATGGGATTCAAAACCTTCAAGCTTATGAATGACAACAATGACAGCTTCTCCGGAGAAGGTATCCTCTTTGAGAAGATCCTTAATGTGTGATTTCATGAGAACAAAGTTAGAATTAACCTTTTCAACTCAGTTCGTAACGTATTAAGATCCTTCATAAAGTTTCCAAGCTTCAGTTTTGCTTTCCCGAGATCATTGAGAAAACCATAAACCACTTCAGCAGAAATCATCTCGGCATTTTCTCGATCTTGATAAGAATATGCATAAAAGCATGATGCACCAGGATGAAGATTGTCAGCTTTAACAATGGTTCTTTTCTTCTTTACTTCGAACTCGAAGTAAATAGAGTTATCAACAAAAACTTCCGACAAATCCCAAGAACACGGAGGAGCAGCCATTCTAAATGGTTTTTCAAGGAAACGAAGTTTAGGGTTTCCAGAGTTGGTTCGTGATAATTAACATGGGTACCCGTACGAACACAAACTTGACCCACAACTGGAAAATACCCAAGTAGAGAAAAACAAAAACAGGAAAACTGTTTGCATACCAATGTTTTGCTATGTGACTAATTTCACAAGTTTTTATCTCAATAAATTTACATTCTCATCTGAGAAAAATTTAGAGCAAAATAGTAGCATAATTAAATAAAAAAGGTTAAACACTCAAGGTTTTGTTAAAACAAACAAATACTTATGCAAACATGTTTGTGAATGATAATCCTACTAGGAACGATAAGAAAATAGCTAGAGAATCAGAAAACACTTTGCCATCAAGTAAACCTGATTATATCTCACTCAACCAGGAATTTTTGTGAGTGAGATTTCAACCTTGTGATTAATTAGCATAAGTATGAGCCTTGAGCTCATCAAATGAAAGTTGTTTTCGGTTAAACCTCTTTTTCCTGATCTTTGGAGGAAAACCCTTTTGATGCGAAGTCGAAGACTTGATAAACAAATCTGTCTCACACAGAAAAGTCTATTGGAATAGATAAATCTGTCTCCCACATAAATACCTATGAGTTTTGTTCTGTCTTTTGATAAATCAAGGTGCATGGGAACATCGATTAAAAATATCTTTTGTCCATAACTGGCGTTGAGATTATTTTTCAGTCGATTTTTCGGATACAAATCTGTGTGATTTGTTAATGTCCGACAAAATCCTTCTTTTTCTTAAAGCAAGGTCACTCATTTTGTTCTCCTGGGAATGAAACTAATGAGGAAGAGTTCTTAAATGAACTTGTGCTTAATTGATATATCTTTGTGGGGTGTGTGGCTTGATAAACGCATTTATGTGTCTATTTTGATCTCAATTTTCTATATTGTTAGTACCCGTTTTGTATTTATTTTGGCATTTTATGTTTTTGTAGGTGTTTTTGGATAAATAAGATTTTGCGGCGAAATTGGCTCGAAAAGTGGTTTTTGCGCTCTTGGGAGAAAACTACTAAAGGAATCCCTCATTTGGATAAGGGGCACCTCACTGCTAAGGGGCACCTCACTGCTAAAGGGAGTCCAACGCTGGATAGGGGCCACCCTCATCTTTATCTTTCAAAAATGGAAAAAGGCAGGAAAAGAATTACAGAGGCCGAACTTCCCTGGTTTGGATTTGAACGAGATTTTCGTGTAGATTTTCACGGGATTTGATTGGGAACAACGTGTGGAGATAAAATAGGGGTGGTAGGACTTGGAGATTCGAAAACATAGGAGGTTCTCACCGGTTTATTAATTTGATTGACTAATGATTGTTGAAACTTTGATTGCACCTAGTTTGATTATTCTTGAGAGCATTCTCTTCTGACATAAGGGTCATTCAAACTATATCAAAGTATTAAAGGTATCTTTAGAACTGTTTTTAAATCTAAATACATCTTGTGATAATCCATTGTTAAGAAAATTCGTTTTGTGTATGATTGATCACAATAGGTTTTAAGTTTGTGGTGTGCATGTACATAAGAAGGCAATTGGAGATTTGAAGACAAAAAGATTTTTCTTATTTGTTTTTGTATCTCGTGATTTGTGCACACATCTTGGTCGGATGGGATCCGACTTGGATTCGACTTATCTTTGATAGATTTGATCATAAAGTCGTGTTGATCGACAACTATCATTTGATGTTTTTCCTCAATCTGATAGTTGTGACTCAAGATCTGATATTTGGATTTGGATTGATCTTACCCGACGAAGGAGTTTACCAGTTTAAACGAAAGATCCTTTGTCAAAACTCAAAATATCTTTTTCTTAAAGAATTATTGGAGTAGATACCAAACAACTTTGTTTCTTTACTGTTTGGAAGACGATTAAAAAAAGTTGGGTGCTTATGACTTTGCATCGGTAAAGTAACTCAAGATTGATTTTTTATCTTGGGATTCACGTGCGTGATTGGTAGGTCGTAGACGCAAGGATATTGAAGGAACTGAGTAACTAAGGGTATTTTACTTGATGTCTACTATACGAAGTTTGCATTGTACTTTGTGCAGTGGCTTAATTCTAAGAGTATTCAAAACTGGACTAGGTCTCGGGTTTTTTTCAGTATTTGTGGTTTCCTCGTTAACAAAATCTTGTTGTGTCACTTACTTTACTTTCACATTATAATTGTCTTATTATAATACGTAAATCCTAATCACTTGACCCTGATCCTATAGTCAATCAGTCTTGTACCGTAACTATTGTCAAGTGAACATCAAGTTGTCGTATTATCTCGACTTTGTCCATAGACGATTACACTTGGTATTAGACTCATAGGTTGAAATAAAAAGATTGCTGTGTATTTGGGTACCCTCGTCTTTTCAGTAATTATGAGACAAAACTCATTAATTTAATCAAACAAACATGTTTTATGAAATCAAAATAATTTTTAACCAATATAAGAAAACTAGCTACACATGTTAAGGGAGTTCAGGACAAGAAGAAAGAGAACAAACATGCATAAACCCTAAAATAAAAGTAGAAGAGATAATAAAATATGAGACCCCCTTTTATGTAGAGAAGGGTTTCTTTTTATAGCACTTCCTTCTTTCTCCAACTTACAAAACTAGGTCAAGTCTTCTTAAACTCCATCTCCAAGTGGTACATTAAGCTAATGTGTGAAAAACACCTATCTGAAATTTCTTTCCAAAATTGGTCGCAAGAAACTTGCCGAAAAATGCTTCTCACCGGAAATGTGACGTCGGTCACTTGAGTCAAAGTAACGGCCAACCGTTATCTTCATACGATCACTGACGTACCTTCATAATGTCACCCCATATGGATCGTTGAGTTAACTCTCCTGGATCAGATGTAGGCCGAATTCTGATTGGTGTATGGGTTACTTCCGGCTGATTCAGGTCATTAGTCCTTCCCTGAAACTTCAAACTCTAAGTCATTCGTTCAATCAGCAACAAAATTATCTCTTCCTTATAGACTCCCATCATCCTTCATTTCTCGGCTAAAAACCCTTGTTGTTTCTTCCATTGATTACCAAAACTCAAATCAAACCATCACCTCAAACAACAACAACAACCGAAATCATTCTTTGTTGTTCTAGACCTATAACAAAATCATTCGACCTCATACCACAACACCCATCTTCTCTTAGTCGTTCTTGACCTCTTAATCCTGTCCAAATCCAACCAAATTCTAAAACCCATTTCTTTCAACCATCAAATCATCACCATTAGCAAATAACCAATATCACAACATTTCAGTTCCTTTGAAGCATCAATTTCTCAATCAAGAACTTCATCTTCTAACGACAGTAGCAACATCATCTTCACTTGCTATATCTCGGTTGCAATGGGCCCAGACAGACCGCCCATAGCTTCAGTCTTCCAATCCATCTCAGTATCTCAAATCTGAAAATATCCCAAGTTAATTCCTTGTATGAACTTCAACAAATGTATACCCATGCTGCCGACTCAAGATAAAATCAAACCTTTAAGGTATGATCAATTTTTATATCGAATCTGATATTACTTTGCAGACTTGTTATTACCTTATTAGATCGAAAATAAAAATACAAATCATTGATATCAGGTTTTTTTTACGATCGTATAAGATTTTTTTTGGGGCATCAAATTTTTAAATAACCATTAATGTTTGGTTATAGTAGACTTCATAGTATATTTGTAATCTGTAGAAGTAGTATATCATTATTATATGTGTACTCTTTAAAGAAATTGGTAGTCGAATTGAATGTCAGTCTGTTTGAATCCTTGATACTTGTTAATTATTTAGAGATGGAAAATACAAGTATTTGGTGTAATCATGTGTATTGTACGATTGTTGGTAGTGGTTGACGTTTAGCGTGTGATTATTTCCATGAAAAGTATATTAAGTTTCAAGTGAAATTCTTATTAACACAACCAAATTGAACATGTATCAAAAGTATTTTGGCTTTTTGAAATTATACATAGACAAAGGTGCTAGTTAATTTAATTTCATAACCCAAATGAATGAAAAAATTTATATTTTTGAAAAATGTAAATAAAATAAATACCCAATGTACCGTGCTTTATTATCCTGTCATTTGCGTGTAACAACCATATCACCAACAAGTCCACCTATGTCAGTTTTTTTGTTTTTCCAGTAGTTATCGATGTTATGACATGTTACCTTGGCACATGACTAATTACGAGCATAACTAGTTGACATCAATTATAATGTTAGAAACTCAAATTAAAATAAAAAAAATATTGTTATGTTAAACTTGCAATTAGTATATCCACGTAGTAATTCAGGTTGTAACATATAGTAAAACACCTTGATCATAATCTATTGTTTATGCCTTATTTATTATTATCTTTTGTAAATTATATATCTTATGTTTGATTTTGAGTTCATTGGGTACTTGAGAGTCATTTGGAGCGAAAAGTGAAAAAATGTCATTTCACAGACGAACACTACTGACGGTCATGCAGACGTTAAAAAACAACCAAATATATCTCTGCTAGGAATTACTAGAGCATCCAAAGTTTATCACTCAGGGCTACCATGTTAGGTTGTTGTTATCTAAAGACCGAGTGCCATCATCGTGTCCCGTTTTAAACCTAAACCTAAGTCATGACATTGCACAATCGATTCTTCTCTTCTATTGCTACAATCTGGGGAACCATTTCTTCTCCAAGTTTCCATTTTGAACTCATCCATTTCTTGTGGATGAGTTCAAAAGGGTTGAGAAAGAATCAAAATGAAACGAATATGGTGGAGATTTTGTTAGCACATGGAAGAGTTTCGAGCGTAGTGGATTCAAACAAGAATGAAAGGGGATCTCGTGTTATTTAAGGGATATAGGTGAAGAGAGGATGCACAGTCAGAGAACAATACGAGCGGATGTGATATTTGGATGTGGACGTGACTTCATATTTGGTTAGAAGGCACAATTGGGGGATACTCTCACAAATTGGGGACATACTCACGGTTATATAGGGATGAATTTTGGCTAAGGGGGCATTTTTAATTTGGTATCCCAATTGTGCACCAAATCAAAAAAAAAAAATCATCATATCACTGAATGCTTGTTAGTTCCGTTGATTAAGAGTTAGGAGTCTGCAAAATAGAAGCGAAAGACTATTTTTTGTTTAAATTAATCAGAGATGAATCTCATATAAAATATGCAACAATCATCACTTCAATCATCTTTTAACATCATAGACTATACTAACATCCAAGAAAACAAATACAAAATTGACAGGAAAAAGATAAACGTTTTCTTCATGATTCTGATATCTGAGTGCAGCATCAAATCAAACATGCAGAAAACATTAATCATCAGAAACTAAATATCTAATCTTTTTTTTTCCAACTGCAATGATAATAAAGATCGTAGCTTTATCTGAACGACAGTCCATCCATGACCCCCCAAACAAAACAAAAAATAATCTAATAGGTATATATGGAAGTAAGAAAAAGTCAAAATTTTGAAGATCTCGAAATGAGACTATCTATCAGTACACAATGAGATAGGGACGAAGCTATGTATTACTCAAAGGTGGCTCCCTCCTCCCCTAAAATCTTGGAATTTTCCTTTACCAACGGTTGATTTGCTTGGTTTTAGGTGGAAAAATGATAACTCGTCACCCCTAAAATATCTCAAATTTTTTGTTATCTGGTTAAAGTACTAGATTTACGTGCGGTGCCGTCAAGGACGGAGCTATGTATTACTCAAGGGTGGTTGTCGCCTCCCTTAAACTTTGGATTTTTCCTTTTACTAACGATTGATTTGCTTAGTTTTAAGGGGAAAAAATCATACCTCGCCATTCCTAAAATATCTCAAATTTGTTGTTAGCTTGTTAAAGTGATAGATTTATGTGGGGTATCGTCGTGTGTTATGAGTCGTGATCGGTTCTTAGTAAGTACGTTCTGTTATCTCACAACAATTAAATTTTCTTATCTTGAACACGTTCTCTTTTATGGTTGTTTTAGTACACGTAATTCGTTATCACACAACTATTTTACCTTTTTGTTTTTGGGATCGTATTACCCGAAAGAATAACGAAATAAAATGTGGAAAGCAAAACAAAATATGCTTCAAAAGAAAAATAAAATAAATCAAAATAGCAACATATACCATCATAACAATTTCATCATCTTCACAGTATGATTAATCCCGGGATTACGATTGAAGGTATTTTTTCCTGCTTCTTTTTATTACTCTAATTATGTATTATAATTTCATAATTACTAAAGAAACTTTAATTATTGAGTTAGAAATTTGACATTGACGTTGTGAAGAAGATTATTTTCTCATATTTGAAATCCCAGGATGCTTTACTTACTATAATTGCTTAGTTGATTGATTGATTATTAAAATATTTTAAATTTATTGATTAAGATTAATATTTTCTTAAATTCTATGAAATATAAGGTCTTTAAAATTATAAAATTGAATGAGAAGTGGTTTAAGGGAAATACTGATTGTCTTTACTACATCATTTAATTGTGTGCTTCAATAGTTTAATGGTAGTGTGAAGCTCTCTATTTCTTCTTCTTTTTTAATTCTGCACGCTCTTTGGATGTGAATATTGAAAAAAAATTCTAAGAAGTTTAGCATACATTCTCTTTGAAATTTTTTCTTTAATTTTTTTGTTGTAATGGTTGATAAGTAGAAAAATAAATTAGCTTTGCCCTTTTACGAAAAAATCTCGGCTCCATCCCTGCAGAGAAACTCAACTGGAGAAGAGAAGATAGAGGGGTTTCAGTTTCAACTTTAGCTTGGTTTTCTTTTGGGTATTGTTTTGTTGAATTGGTTGGTTAAATGCAATTATCTTTTGTTCCCACATTCTAAATAATTCAATAATTCGATAATATGTCTTGATGTTTATACTTTTTTTTATTGTAAGCTAACGCTAAGCAAAGAGCTTGTTGCCCCCCCAGACACCTTTTCATGCTTCTTCATCCAGGCTTGCCTGAGATTTTGAAATCGCAAAGCGAGAAGTAATTCTATTTTCATTTTGAAAAATCGAATCATATATTGGAATGTAAAACAAAATTTTGTTGTTATTTTTATTTTACCTTGGAAATTAAACATGAGGATGTTTATATAGGAACTAGCGCTCAACCCGTTCCCTAACGGCACGTGATTATATACACATTCTAGTCAATCGGGATTATATACGCATTCTAGTCGATCGTTCATATATATAAAAAATACTTTCTGAATTTTCATCGAGTCACCCTATCCAAAGACCCATTTTAGGTTCATGTACATTATTATTCAATGGGAAATTTATTATAGGAAATTCCTATTTATGGGAATCAATTACCACAGATGAACGGTAATCAACCAATATGCAACCCACAAATTTAAGCAAACCGGATCTTTTATCTTCCCATTATATTCACATTTTCACACACTTACCTGGTATTATTTGATACGCTAACACATCACATTAAATGTAACCTTTAGGTTGTTAATTTAAAAATGAAAGGTTGTTATAGATCCGACAAAGCCTTGTACATGCCAATTGAAGTTTCGTCTGTCTTCATATAGGGTCAACTCTCCTCAAAAGATCTATTTGTACCCGTTTCCCCAATTATGGTGTAGGTAGTGCAGGTCCTCGTACCTATCATGGTGTAGGTAGTGTCGGTCCTTTGTACTTCCCTTCATCCTTTGCCTTGGCGCTGGAGTTTTGTTTTTGTTGTATGTGAGTTCCTTCTCGTACTTCTATCTCAATAGGTGACTTCCAATCTCTATTTGGTTTATTTTTTGAAGATGCGCCCTAAAATTCTAGTAACCAATATCAAATTATGAGTGAGGTTGGGACAGTCGTACTTTAAATCTTGATAGTCGCACAATGCCGCCTTCACGTTACATCGATGGACAATTGGTAGAGGGCTTTAGATATACACATATGCAAATTATATTTGCTATAACTTGGTCAACCTCCGGAGCTAACTCACCGGTGAACCAACCAATACATGCTCTTAGCTCCTACATATATTTTCCGTTGAAAGATTGGAGAAGAGAGTTTTTTTGCAAATTCAAATATAATAAGCCGGTATAGTAATAGTTTTTTAAGATTTCTGAAAGGAGATAATAACTTACAGCTCAAGAAACAAATATGACCATTGCATGCTAGATTACATTGCAGGATATATGGCACCATCCATGAATTCTATTTGAAGGTTTCTATGTGCTGAAAACCCTAGAAATTAATATTTGATTGTTTTCCTATTGACTCAATATGCAGTTGGTATTTTTCTAGGTCTGGGACGCATAGGTCGTCGTCTTTCAAACTCGATAATTGAACGCCAAAGCCCTCCAAATCCCAACCAAAACTGCTCAGATGATTGAACGCCACATGCGTGGTGTTTAAGAACACATGCTCCAACTTTAACTTTGAGCTGTTGGATTATATTGAGATAGATTTAATCTAGACCGCTAGTTGTATAGGCTAACTTAGACATGACCTCTTTTATATTGTAGATGACGTCTTTTTTTAAAAGCATATAGAATAAATATTGATGTATATGCAGCATTCAGTGAAATCCAATAAAAAAATGATTTATAGGTTCATATGATGACAAAAAAAGGAGTAAAAATATTATACGTTCAATACCTGACCAAAGAAAGTGTCATGGCTCAGTTGTTAAGATGTTGGCTACCTACAACTACTATAAAAGATATAAAAAAAAAGAACCGGCAGGTCAAGAGTTCGAAACTCACTTTGCGTCACTTTGCGGCTTGTTTTTGACCAGCTGAATACATCTTGTTTGCAGGTACGACTGTGATGGGTCCCATGCAGGGTATCCTCGTTATCGTTTTCCTTATGATAATTGGGTGTGTTGGTTTCCCAAGCGTCTCCCATCAAACATAAATTTGATGCTTTGATGGTGACGGTTGTTGTTGATAAGATTACTTAAAATACAGACTTTCCATACTGTAAAAGTAAGAGATGGGAAGAAAGGTAGAATACCTAATTTGGGTCTTGATTCTTTTGCACTGGGGTTTAGGTTCATGCATTGTTATTTTTGATTGCTTTTACATCACTATTTTGAGGGTCATTGAAACGTTAATTATGTTGCTCCTGCAGGTACACTTAATTTCATATTTCTGATAGTAATGGAGTGTACTATGCCCTCATTGCTTCTACAAAACTCGTCCAATTGGAAGTTTTCATAAAAAGGTAATGTCACTTCCTTCGTATATGTAGTCATGTGTATTATGGTAGTTTATAAGTTTAAATACTTCCATACAATGATTGTCCTCTTTAATTTTCGCCATAAGCAAATATGGTATATCAAGGGTCGACTTGGTTCCTACACGTTCAAGGTCTTGGTTCTTCCTTACAGCTGCTTCAATACAATGACTCATAAGGACGAATAGTATATGACTTTTAGTATTTAGTATTTTGTTAAATTTTTGTGATCACTGATTTTTATAAGATAGTGGCTACATTTTTCTTTAACAAAGAGTTGACGGTTTGCCGGTATGACTGTGATGTAGGGCCAATAATGGAAGCAATTTATTTGCTAGTGATATGCACACGTCCTGCCACGTCAAATTGAATTTCATGTGCAAAAAAGATCAATTTGAAGCATAACTAACAGACAAATTAAACACATCCAAAGACAAAGAGGAAAATGATGTGAAGCAGCAATAAAATCCAGTAGACACAAAATATTACATAAAGTTGTGGAATTAGATAGTAATGATGGTAGTCGTTCTCCCAACATCAATGGCGCCAGTAGTGGTTTACACGTCATATCTTCCGGTTTTTGCTTTACGAATAAGCACATATGCTTATGTACGACTGGGAATAACTTGGTTTACTCTAGTTACTGTGGTAGTAGACTATGTTACGAAGGACAATTGGATAAGTTCAAAGTAAACGGGAACCTACAATAAAACCTCTCCGGAGGAATACTCCAGATAGGAATAAACTCCATATAAGAATACAAATTTATGGTCCCGACTTGGGCCAGTTATATTTAAGAATAAATTTCATATTGAAATAAGTCATAATTGTTTCTGGTCCGCTTTTAAGGAACCTACCTCCATATAAGAATAATTGACATCATAATATAAATATATAACACTTATCAAGACATCAAATTTTAAGATGAAGAGATTCTTGTAACCATATTACAAGTTTGTTTTGCTTCAAAATGGATTTTTTTAATCTTTTGTGCACAACTTAATACGAATATCTTCATACTCATTTGATTTCATTTGTCAATTTTCGATGTGAAAATTGTGATGTATGTGAATTTTTATTACAAATTTTGTATATACATAAATATATAAAAAAAATCCTCATTTTAAATAGTTTTTGTATATACTTGGATATATTTTTGTGTTTCCTATGCATATGCATGAATATGCCCAAATACATATATGAAAATTTTCTTTTGGTCTATTCGAGTTAGACCTCCATATAAGAATAACCTCCATATAATAATATTTTCTTTGTGGTCCCTAAGATATTCTTACACAGAGGTTTTACTGTAGTTGTATGCGAGTCTGGTAGGAACACTGGAGTTGGAAAAGAAAATGCGGTAAGAATTGCTGGTGGAATTGGTACGATTCTCGCGAATACTGCATCAAGTTATGAGCAATTGATTCCTGAGGCATATCAATTTCCAGCTTCTCGAGTGGGCCGAGATTCTGCAGACTTAATCCTGGAGTATGTGCAATCGAACACATCCCCAATAGGTACCATCAAGTTCCGCGGAACGGTGTTTGGATCTTCACCTTCAGCTCCTAAAGTTGTTGTATTTCCAGTCGTGGACGAAATCATTTGACTCAAGAGCTTCTTAAGCCTGATGTCATTTCTCCTGGAGTAAACATCCTAGCTAGTTGGACTGGTGCTACTGATCAACGACAATCCGAGTTCAATATCATCTCAGGCACTTCAATGGCATGCCCACATGTGAGTAGATTGGCCGCATTGCTTCGGAAGGATTTCCCTGAGTGGTCTCCAGTTGCAATCAAGTCTGCACTTATAACTAGTGCTTCCAATCTGGATAATGTTGGCGATAACATTATGGACCTTGCTACTGGGGGTGATTCAACACCTTTCGATCGGGGCGCCGGACATGTTGATCCAAATAGAGCACTAAATCCAGGCTTGGTTTACGACGTTGAAGCTAATGATTACATCAAATTCTTTTGTGCGAGCGGATATATTTCCATATCAGTCTTTGTCAAGGAAAATTTTTCATGCGAATCATATAGCTTGGCCAATCCGGATGATCTGAATTACCCTTCATTCTACGTAATTTTCAGAAACAATACAAAAACAGTTACATACAAAAGAATGGTTACTAATGTCGGAAGCTACACGGAGCTTATCTTATGAGATTACTTTCTCGATCTTGGTTAAAGAAGTAGTAGAATCTAGTAAATCGAAATTTGGGGCGATAAATGGAGAGATTGGATCACATGTAGTACGGAGCCCAATTACATTTAGGTGTGTATTCATTCAGTTTAAACTAGCACGTCTCTTCTGTTTATTGATTTCACATAACTGTTTTGTTTGGTTTGTTAACAATGGTTCTACTTGATTGAGTGACTCCAATTTTGCATAATATTGGCACAACAAGTTTGATTTGAAGGGTTCATAAACACAAAATGATTAGGCCAATAAGTGCAGTTGTTCGAACTTTGTATTACTCCTAATTATGCTACAACAAGAACAACTATAATAAATCTAGAGATATCTTGTTAAAACTTCTTAAAGAATTTATGAGACACCTTATACGAAGTTTTCTTTTTAATCCAGATTTTGTCCAACTAGTGTCGGTATTCGATCTTAGATTGAAATGTATCAAATCTAAGGTTTATGATTAACAATCCTTGAATGGCCTTATATCAGAAGAGAATGACCTTAGAGTAGACAAGAATCATTGAATTAACATAGTAATGTGTTGTAGAAGTGGTAATAAGAAGTTTGATTCTCAAACTTGTCAAGATTTGATTATTTTTAAAGTAAATTTTCAAGGCTAAAAAGAAAAACTCTATCCAAAAACTGATTTCAAGATTTTAAAAACAAAACTAGTCGTAAAAACCCAAGGTGACCAAACTTGTGATACAAAAACCCCACTCAAATGTTGGGATTCGTTAAAACTCCATCTTAAACTAAATTGATACAAAATCTCCAAATTTTAAAAAATGGATACAAAAACCCCAAATTTCAAAATTGGTTTCATCAAATTTTATGATGAAACCAAAAATTGGTTTCGTCAAATTCTATGAGGTTTCATCAAATTTTGGTTTCATCAAAATTTTGTTTTTTGGGGTTTTTGTGTTATTGTGGATGGATAGTGACACCTTTGGGGTTATAACTCGCGGAACGTTTTAAAAATAACCAAGACGCTAGATTCCACTATTACACATGAATGATGTTAAATGTTTCAAAACCCTAATTATCTTTTGAGTCTTGTATTTCTTAAATTCACAAATAATCAGGCGTATTCTCAAATATTAATTGTATTCTCTAGACATAGATTATCAACTGATTAAACAAAGTATAACCTATCAAATTGAATAACAAGTAATTAAGAAAATAATGCAAATATGTTAAAACTCTGCAAAAGCGGTGATTGAGTAAATTATAAAAATTCTGGAAAATAAAATAGTTACCCATTATTCATGCATCCTGGGGGTTTTCTACGTTTGCGGTTTCCTCGTTAAAAAAAATCTTATTATGTGCTTTTGCTTTACTTTGAGCATTATAATTATTATTTTTGTTATAGTAAAGTAATTGCACTTGTACGTTAATTTAGGTTTTGATCTGAAAAGGCGAGGGTACCCAAATATACCTCAATCTAAAACTTTTCCACCTATAAGTCCTTTCTCCGAAAGTGATTGTCTATGGACTGAGTCGAGACAATATAACTAATTGGTTCACACTTTGTGTGATCGTCTATGGATACGAGATCGAGACAATACAACAACGAAGTATGTTTACTTGATAAGAGGTTCGGACTTAACCAAACACAATAAGATTACTATCAAGTAAATATGAATTAACGTTTGTGTATTTTACTTCTAATTATAATAAAAACAATTATAATTGAGGAAATAGAAAAGTAAAAGACACAAAAAGATTTTGTTAACGAGGAAACCGAAAATGCAGAAAAACCCCGGGACCTTGTCCAGAATTGAATACTCTCAGGATTAAGCCGCTATACAAAATCAAACCAACTTCGTATAGTTGAGACCAAGCAACTAAATCTATAGTTCACCTAGTTTCGTCTGTATTCCCACGCCTCCAACTTGTAATAAGTCACGTACTTGGAACAATTCCTTTGGTTTGTATTCCAAACAGTAAAGGAACAACAAATATGTTTGGTATCAACTCTTTTCAACCAAGTGATGTGAGTTCGACAAAAGGCTCTTCCGTTTATCTCAATAAACTCCTTTGTCAGGTCCTTAGATTTATCTACTAACAATTACCGAAGTAATCATCTAGATTTTGCAATCAATACTTTGAATCACAAAGAAACATATTAATGCCGATCTACTCAACTAATCAATCCAATCTACCACAAGGATAAAATGATTATAGTTGGATCCTCTTCAACCTAAACAAGTATTGTGCACACCAAAGGTTATGAACCCAAATCAGAAATCTTCAAAGTTTTCTTTGTCTTCAAATCTTCTTAGATCTTAAATAAACATCTGCACACAATCAACTTGAATATCTTGTGATCAATCATGCACAAAACGAAGTCTGTTAACAATGGATTATCACAAGACGTCTTTATAACTATAAACAGTCTAAAGATCCCCGTCGAAACTTCGATCTAGTTTGAGTGAATCTTATATCAGAAGAGAAGATTCTCAAGCATAAACAAACTAGGTGCAATCAAAGTTCAACAACCGTTAGTCAATCAAATCAATCAAAAACTAATAATAAACCGCAATTATCTAGTTTCCCACCAACGGTACTAATAGATCTTTTCAATCCTAAAGAAGTCTTTAAACTGAGCGGCCGTAAGAGATTTCGCCTAATTAGGTTACTTTCCTCTCCGAACAAGCGGCTCCACCAGTAACAACACAACTAGGTAGTTTTGCTGGCTTTGAGGATTAGTTTGCTAGAAATGCAAACTTTGGTATTTATATACCAAGGAAGTTTGGACACCAAGGAATTTCCAAAACCAAAAATATTCTCAATATATGCAATATATTCCAGATTCGGTTTCCATAATTCCTGGAAATGCTTTGTCCAAACATTGCCCGAAAATCTCTTAAAAAATCTCCAGTTAGTAGATGCATATTACCAATTTTCATTTTCCAAAAGTAAAATTAATAACCTTAATTAAAAGATTCTCAACTTATTTTTCGATTCAGGATTTTCCTTTAGCTATTAAGGAATATCTTTGAACAATAAAAGATAAGCGTTACTGCACATGTTCAAAGTATGTCGACATCTTTACTTTGTAAATCCTCTTTCATACTTACAATCTTGAAACCAATTTTCCATACTTTCAAACGAGTTTAGAATTGGTTCATTTGACTTTCAAAAACTATGTGATTGATTAAGAACACTCAATCACAAATCATGGGTTTCATGGTTCTACCAAAACAAGTTTCGGTTCTACCTCCGTGTGAGTACTGTGCGTAGTCACACTAGCTTTCCAAAAATTCGGTTGACTAGGTACTAGGATCGGTTCCCCACATACTTATGGTAACTACTTGTATTTGCTGCACATGTCAATAGGATCGGTTCCCCTTTCACTAAAAACTTGTTGCACATGTTCATATGATCGGTTCCCCCATCTACTGAAAACGTGTTGCACCTCTTATAAGGATCGATTCCTCTTTTGTGATCGGTTGCACCTCTTCATAGGATCGGTTCCCCTTTGCCTAGAGTTGGTCATACCAATAACATTAATCGATTATACCATCTCATATGATTACTTAAGATCGGTTTCACTAATAAAAGTCATACCAATACAAAAGTCAGGCCCTTGTGAATAGTTTTACCAAGAACATAAACAAGTCATGAGCGGTTGTACTAATCACACATATTGGTAGTTCGAAAGATATGCAATGAATAACAATACTAATAAGCCTAGCGATTTCCTTTTCGATTCACGAAACAAGTTCATGAATTTACTTCCTTTAAACTAATGTAAAACATCGTTTCCTAAGATGAAATCTTCACCTCATACCCATACATAATCACAATAACATTCAAACGATTATGTATGTGTCTTATATACGAAGTTCAAAAGATAAGCATTATACTTCGTATTGTATTCCTTAATACTACGTCTAACTAGAGTGTAATCATTCATGTTTCACAGTTATGTTTTCAATATGCACGACTTGAAAGATACGTTAGGCAATGAAACAGTTCAAGTCAAATATCACTAACCTCAAGTGGAAGGATGATGTTGTCGTTGTATCTCCTTACTTCTTCAAGTTTTCGCAATACTTGTAATGTCTCATATCCTAATACTTTCAAGCTAACTTATACGAAGTTCACTCTAGTACATAATCAAGCGACTCTTTAAATCAGTTTTGGTTCACTAAAATATGACAACCAAACTTGACATACCAACGCTTGGTGGGTTCAACCGAGCTACGCTCTAACATGATCCTAAAAGTTAGGTTCAGTTTAGACACTTATTTTATACCCAGTATTACCTCGTTGAAAAGTAATCTCCTTGACAGTGCTTGTCCGAATCAGATTACACAAGGTTTGTCTTATGTAGGTTGATATCAAAAAGATTGTGGTGTACTTGGTATCGTTGTAATTGTATGTTTTTCCTTATTCTAAAATATATTCATGTCTTTGGAATTAAATGTGGTCCATTGTCTGCTACCAATGCCATAGACATACTAAATCTACAAACGATGCGCTCCCAAATAAATTTTATGAGATATTTCTTAGTGGTTGAAACTACAACTTATGCTACAACCCACTTCAAAAAATAATCAGAAGCCACTAACAAAAAAAATTCTTTCATTTGGAGCCTATTTTATTCAGCTGTGAGCGTAGATGTTTTACTTTTATAAATGGTCCAATGATATCAAGCACCTATTAGACAAATGACCATGGATCTATAACATATTGTGATGTATTTCAATTGGTGCAGGAATTTTATTATCACATATGCACATAAATTTTTCAGTTCTCGACTTTACGAGTCATTGTAGATATTTCAGTTGAGCTCGTATTCATTTTAGATAAGAGTTATGAATACTGTTTTTAGATAAAGATTGATTTCGAGATTATATCTAACATTTTTCACAGGGTATTCTTAATCAGCTTTGTAACTTTATCAATGTTCAACCAGAACTATCCCCGAGTTTATGATGAAAAATCAAAATTATGATGCAGCCTTAATCGGCGCCGATGAAGATGCATATTTTGCAACGATGAAAATAGGTATGTACAAAAGATTGAGATGTGTTAATTGGTCTTAATATATCTCCTGACTTAATCTGATTATCCATCTTCGTTTGTAGATTACTTAGTTTCTAGATCAAATTGGTGATTACCGAGTTATCTCTAGGTCGGTAATCACAATTGAGTTATATAGGAAAGTAGGATAGAGAAACTGAGAAAAGATAATTCTTATTGACTGAATAATATGTCTTGGATTACAAAGTGAGCCTTCTTGGGATTATACATTGTTAGTTACATTGCATATGAATCACACTAAAGATATGTCTAATAGGGACCACTTGTGTATACATAAATGTGATGTAATAATCCACTTAGGCTTTTAATTCGTTAGTAAGTTAATAAATCGACATGTAATCTTCATTATCTCGATTTTCGGGTCTTTACTCTGACGGCCTTGACCTTGTCTTCGCTTTCTGCTCCAGAACTCATGTGTTCCATGCGTCACGATATTAGTTGTCTCGTTCTCATTGTTTGTTGACTTGTTACATTCAGTTCGTACTCGAGCTGAGAACTTGTTATATTTGACTCAACCTGAACTTTTTCTTTGCACCGAGCTCCATGAACTTACAATTGCCAGTTGTTGGTAGAGTTGTGTTTTGTCATCTATATAGATCCTTATTTAAGGAATCAGTTCTATAATATGTACTTTGATTTGTTTCAACTATGAAACAAGTTTCACAAGTCTACTTCCTTAAACTCACGTAGTTAAACATAATTTTTTAGGTATAAAATCAACCTGAAAGTTCAACACTAACTGGTAACAGATTATCAAATAATGTTATGTTGAATTTACGAAATTCAAAAGATAAATGTTATACTTCGTAATCCAATATACCAAAGTTATGTAAAACAACTAGTATATGCTTCATTGACACTTTGACCATAATTGAATGATCAAGTCACTAATATTGTAGACACATAAAAAAACTTTGTACGTTATGTTTTCAATCTAAACGACTTGAAACAAACATAGTTAGGAATCAAACAAGTCAACCAATAAGTATTCTGGTTCTTCAAAGTAACACGAGCAAGTCTCAACATTTCTATTGTTCATAGTCTAACCTAAAGAAGTTGACTCCAATAATCTAATCAGGTAACCTAGAGTTTTAAAAATAAAATATGACAACCAAACTTGATAGACCTACACTTAGTGGGTTCAACTATGCACTGCTCTAAAAGCATGTGTCACGCTTGTTAGAATTCAGTTCTTGTACAATTCAGATACAACTAGCTTGATCTTAGATGTTGATTTTTGAGACCATCAAAGAACTCTTATACACAATCAGGTACGCGGACCTTTGGTCTCTACATATTGATTGTGGAAGAGAAAGAGAAAAAACTCTATATACAATCTTCTTCGAGGGTCTTCATTGTTGAACTACTTGTGATTGTATTAGGCATTATCCATACAGGTTTCCAAACGAAAAAGTTGGGTGGTGTACTTGGTAGTTGGTACCATCTCCTTTTCAGTTATCCCAATCAACATAACAATATCCTTGAAGGATTGCGGTAAACATTTTAGATCATATATATTTCTAGGTTGCGATGCATGTCAAACGCCTCATAAACTTCTCAATATTTTACCAATTTTCATTACTAGGATTGGTAAATCTAAATATGAAACTCTCATTATGTAAGCAATATATTAAACCCTAATTCCCATATATATATATGGTCAATCATTTAGAAAAAAAACATACTAAGGTACCATACTCATGTCTAGTGCAAAATCGTGAACTAAGATTTACTTTTTAAAAGGTGTTGGAGATTTGGTGTACCAAAAAACCTCACTTGTGGAACAAATTTACCATGGAGAAATATGTCTTTCAAATCTCTAATTGAATCCCTAATAAGTCTTGTCACCTTTTGGTGTTTTTTGTTGGAGGACTATTGCTGAAACAAACTTTTTGATATCATCTGACTTCATTTTGTGTAGCATCCAGGGCTTATATCCTTTTGGTAGGATAAGTGGGCTAATAACTCTTGTCTGGTTGACACTTTTTAGTCGCTGCAAAAATTAGGTGGGTCGAAAAATACAAGTGTATCTGATCATAATACTACAAATAGCTCATAAAGATTTGATTTAAGAAGAACCTTGACTTATTTGGAACTAAACCAACTTGCTGCTTCTTTTACTGTCGTTGGTGCTTTACCTCCTGATCTAGACTTGGTACCCGACACTAGAAGATTGTCTCTTCACCCGTCCAGTATCTTTTCAATTAAGCCTCTTTACGCCAACTTAACTTCTGAAAATGGTATTTCTGATTTTCTATATAAGTTATTCTGAAAAGTTGGTATCCCTCCAAAAGATCAACTTTATAATGTGGTGTGTACTCCATGGCAAACTCAATTCTCAAAATATATCTAAGACGCAAAGGTACTGCCATACACAACTCATGAGTTATGTGTGGTTACAACAATGAATCACAAAATCATTTGTTGCTGCTTTACAAACTCATGTATGGTCCTCTCTTACCCTGGGAAAATATGGGCACGGGTCTTTCCAGACTCAATGAGTTGGCTAGCAACGACTTGGTCGCACAATCAACTTTCAAGGTCCGACAAAGTGGTTTGGGATTTCATCCCAATGACGATTGTCTGGGTTTTTCAGAGGGAAAGATATTGCGGACTTTTTGAGGATAAATATCTATTCAAGACATATAAGGATTTAGTAGTGATGTAACATCTTTGGCCTTATAACATGCAACTGCTTCTTATAATAGAGTGCACTTAAATTTTCCAAACACGATTCAGAAATGGGCCGAACCGTGTATTTACCTAATTTTTTTTGGTTTCTTCTACTACTTTATGATAGTTCTTTTGTGTAATCTAATATGCTCTCTCTTTTTATCAAAAAGAAATAACATCAAATTATTCATAATATTAGAGTTTTTTTTTCTTTTTCCAAAAATTATTCAATTATGGTTTGTACAGAAAATTGTTGGTAACCTAGCAACAAGCTGGACACCAACTCCCTTTTGAATAGCAACACCTAACATATTAGAATAGAAATAAATCACTTATTTGATCTACTTTACTTTGTTTTATGTCTCATTTTTGTTTATTTTTCATATTAAAAGAACTAATTTGACTGTACAACAACAAGAACCAAGCCTTTTATCCCAAACGAGTTGGGATAGGTTGAAATGGGAACCCATATCGAAATTACCAATATCAGAAGCAAAAAAATAAAAAAAAAGTTCATAAAATAAAATAGCAAGGCTACGAATGTTGTGAGTGCTAATTTATATATATTAATATAGATGCTAAGGGTCAAAGTCCTAAGCTCCACATCATTGACCCCGAGCTGCTAAAAAAAATCTTAGTTTCTAATATTATTTCTAATTAAATCTTAACCAAATTTTTTAGGTCATGATTTTGGTACGTGGATCACCGATTTTCACATGTTTCTGTCCTAAGCCAACTCGTTGGACTCATTGGTTCCTTTAAGCCTCTTTTCACTACTTACTCCTATGTCAATTTTGGTCCATCTTTCCTTCTTTTACTATTTACAACATGACTTACTTAAAATTATTATCAAGGATAATTAAGAATTTTATGTCAATTTTGGTCCTTCTTTGCTTCTTTTTATGTTTACACCATGATTTATTTAAAATTATTATCAAGGATAATTAAGAAGATGTGTTAATAACACGTTTGGATACATATGTACTTCTGACTTCTACTCAGAAAAAAACTATTTTGCTTTTCAAAAAATCGAATTTTCTGCTTCTAAAAATCGTTTTGAAATATTATTGCGAAACTGACTTTTGACTTTCAGAAGTCGAAAAATAATTTCTGAGTGTGCGTCCAAACGCGCTATAAGTTAATTTGTCCAATCGGTAGGAGATGGTAAACTAGGAGATTTGAGAGGTAAAAAAAAAGTAAAATGGGCCACGGGCAGGACGGGCCAAGTAAGATACAGTACTAGTCATTAATTATACTACGACCCTTTAAACTAAATCTGGACTGTCTCTCCAGGTAAACGGTTCCATAAATCTCGAAGATCCGAAACATATTAATCAAACTGATTTTTTTCTATTTTCCCACCAACAACAAATTCCCCTTCGTTTCATCCCCCCCTGACGAAAACAAAAAAAAAAGAAATTAATTTCTTTTTTAATTTTTACCTTTTTTTTCACTCTCTCTCCTCAAAAAATTTCTTGTTTCTCTCTCATCAAACGCGAACCAAACTGAAGAACGAAAGAAAAGAAAAAATCGGTCTTCGACGGATCCGAGAAAAAACAAAACCAGAAAAAACAGAAACCCTAACCCTAGCCAAGAACACATCATCATCATCATCTTCCCCTCACCGCCTTGCTTTTCTTTTTCCTTTTTTTCCTCCCGCACATCGAAACAATTATAACAAATTAGGGTTAGGGTTTCGTGTGTCATGGACAGTGGAAGAAGAAGAAGAAATCTAATATGACTAGAAGAAGAAGAAGTTATAATAATAGTATGAGCAGATGCAAACGTTTGTGGAAGATATGATGGGTAGAGGTGACGATAGAGGCTGTGGCACCGAAGAAAAACCTTGTAAAATTTCTACTTTTAGAAAAAATCATCATCAATCGTTGTTGGGGTTAGTGGTAGATCCTCCAGAGGACGTCAAAATTGATTACTATAATCAAGCACAGAAAGCTCTTTGTGAGCGTTCCCCTTTTGAAGATGAAGCAGAAGTTTCTAGGGTTTGTAATATTCCTTCTGGGTTAGCTGACTTCTTGTCTAGGTCTACTTATAGTCGTAAGAAGCACAAAAAATCACATTCAGAATCGTCTGCTGGGCAAAAGAAATCTTCTTCTTCTGTTGAGAAATCCAAGGTTAAAAAGAACATTTGGTCAGACACTGAAGATTATTTTAGGCAAGTAACATTTACTGACATTCAGAATTTAGTCAGTCAGTCTTCTTCTGTTACTTCTTCTCAGCCTTACTTTACTATTCCTTCTCTGCCTAAATTTGTAAATGAGAATGTCGATTCTTCTGTTGCTACTGTTAGTGGTTACAATGAGGTGGTAGTTGAAGAAGAAGTAGTGCCCAAAGAGGAGGTGGTGGTGGAAAATAAAGAAAAACAAGTAGAAGAAGATTATTTAGTGGAAAATGAAGTTAGGGAAGCTGAAATTTTGCCCACAGAAGAAAAAGAAGACAATTTAGTGGAAAATGAGCCTTTAAATACTCAATCATCTTCTTCGTCTTCAAATGGGTTAGAATGGCTCTTGGGCGCCAGAAATAAGGTAGTAATCACTTCTGAGAGACCTTCGAAGAAGCGGAAGCTTTTGGGAAGTGAAGCTGGATTAGAGAGACTTAAAGTTGTTTGTCCTTCTGTAGGACAGAGTTTACCTGTTTGCCATTTGTGTTGCTTGGAAGACTCGGGTGAACATATGAATTCTTTACTGGTCTGTGGTTCGTGTAAAGTTTACGTTCATCAGAAGTGTTATGGTGTTCAAGATGTTCCAGTTGGGATATGGTTGTGTTCTTGGTGTTTGTCGAGGGGTAGTTCCGAGGCTGATGGGGATGGTATAGAACTTTCGTCGAGGCCTTGTATTCTTTGTCCCAAATCAGGTGGAGCGTTAAAACCCGTGGTCAGGAATGTTGAATTTAAGGGAGGTGGATCGTCGGAGTTCGCTCATTTGTTCTGTAGTCTGTGGATGCCGGACGCATATGTTGAGGATATAAAGAAGATGGAGCCGATCATGAATATTGGGGAGATAAATGATATGCGAAAGAAATTAGTTTGCAATGTATGCAAGGTGAAATATGGTGCATGCGTACGGTGTAGTCATGGTATGTTTAATTCTTCTCTCCTTTCTTCAGTTCGTGCACTTCTCGTTCACACTTTTAGGCATCTGAGTAGCACACCTTATGGTTAAGTCAGAATGCAGTTTTGGCTTTTATCTTTTTCTTTTTCATCAGTAAAGATGAGGACTTAGTATTTATAAATATGCCTTCCCAGAACATTAAATCATTTATGCCTCCCTCGAAAAAGAGGGAAATAATGACCGAAAGAAAGAGTAGTTTGTCGAAAAGTGTCTATAACTATCGATTCATGCTTGATCTGAAAATGCCCGATCCTTGCGCAACAGCCTTCGGGTTTACTCGGCATCATCTATGCTCTCATTGCCAACTAGATACCTCGCACAGAAAGTTGATGTTATTCTTAACTTGAAACTTCCTAAATCCTTCAGCAGTAGTTTGCGATTTAACTGTTTTTAAGGCATTTCAGTGTATTTAATTGGGTTTCTATACAATAGGAATATGTAGCTAGCTAGTAATAATTTTGTGAGGATGATATTAACATTTTTGTTGGCTCGGTAGGGTTACGATTTATAAGGTAATAGGGAATTCAGAAAATGTTATTTATGGACTGTTACTCTGAACAGAGATCTCAGATTGATTCTGTTAGTACCCAATGTTTGTATTACTTGAGAGCTTCTGAACCGGTATGCCTTATGTAAATCCACTTTAATGCTAATGATACACTCTCACGACCTGTGAATGTCAGTTGTACCCTTGTATGTTAAACTATGTCAGTGATGTTTCTATCATAACGTTTTCTGCTTTTGCTGATCATTCAGGTACTTGCAGGACTGCTTTACATCCAATATGTGCAAGGGAAGCAAAATACAAGATGGAGATCTGGGGAAAGATTGGATGTGATAATGTGCTCCCTTTCTTGCCTTCTCATCTTAGTTTTCCTTTTTCCTTTGTATTTCTTCTCTCTCCTTTTTGCCAGCTGCTCCCAACTTGCTGTTCTCTGATCAAATCGTTGTTGTGCTAATTTCCTCAGGTTGAGTTGAGGGCTTTTTGCGCAAAGCATTCTGGATTGCCAGATGTTTGCAATAGCCAGCAGTCGGTAAATAATACGTATGGAGGGGATGATTGTGGCTCCTCTATATCCAGTCGTCCCACTGTGTTACTGGTGGTTAACAAGTCACAGAAGGTAAAGCTTGGTCAGAGGAGTGACCTGAATGACCAGATAAATGGAGTTCGTGTTACTGCAACAGATACGAACTCTGAAAATCTGGTGAACAATGAGATATCTTTGGGACAAGATTTGTCGACTACCAGGCCAAGCTCTAAACCTAGGTCGGAGTGTGATGAAGGGCTTGATAGCAAGGACACATCTGAAAGGGGCAATGTTGGAGAGACTAACCTTTCTAATTCGTTGGACATTGTCCAAACCCTGAAAAAGGTAACAGTAGATCCTTTGGCCTCATGTTGTGGAAGTTTTACATAATGCAGTGCAGTTCTTGTTCATGCAAATAGTATAAGTGCTCATGATTTTTGTTCCCTTTCTATGGTGCAGTTAGTCGATCGGGGAAAGGTCATTGTTAGCGACGTAGCATCAGATATTGGAATCTCATCTGATACATTGGCAGAAATTCTTGAGGTACTTGAAAATAACTAATCTAGGCTAAACTTATTGTCATTTGTTTATTTCAAAGGTAATTAATAAATCTATAACTGCTTTCTTGGGGGTTTTTATTGCAGGGGGGAAATTCCATCTTTCCTGATTTGAGATGCAAAATCATCAAGTGGATTCGAAATCATGCATACGTGGATAGTCCACAACCAAATCTTAAAGTTGGAGGGCCAGACTGTCCTGATACTGTTTCAGAAGCTGGTCCAGATAGTTCCACCGATGTTCCTTTTAAATCTGTTCCACCAAGAAGGAGAACAAAGAACAACATACGTATTTTGATGGATAATAAAGTAGTATGCTCTTCTGAGGAAAAACTGCTCCTGCAAAATGGCAATGGGATAGTGATAGATGAGGCAGAAGTAAAATTTGATGTTCCTAATGGAGGTGTTAGAGATGACGATGGGGGAAATAGTGTTGTCTCTCACGATGGTGATTGTTGCTTTGAGGATAATGATGTCTTGAAAGAGGTAATCTTGATTGTTTATTTAAATTCTCGATTAAAGGAATAGCTTTATTATCCGTTTCCATAGAATTTAGAATTGGATGAATTGTTCTGCTTTGTTCCTTGTAAGTAGGTTCTTTTGTTGGGAGCAAATTTTCTGAGTTTTTTTCACCCATTAACATAGTGCTGTCTTTGTAACATCTTGTAGTAATAAAGAAAGAACATTGCTTTATCATTTGATTACCAGACTTATGCAAGGAGTGCGCTCATTATCATATGCTACAATTGAATGCATATTTAGTGCAAAAGCGTAGTAGTCATATCGTTCTCTACATTTTTGTTTGTTTGTTTTCTTTTTCTTTTTATTAAAATATTTCTAGTTAGGTTCGTAGCTGAATCTTACTCTGCTAGGGTTTGAAGTCTATTATTCCAGTAGTGATATTGTTTGGTGTCAGAGAGTAGGGCATAGTCTCAAGATGCTATCTGTGAAGTTCGCTGGTAAAAAATATGCGCTAATAGTCCAGACCTAGTTCATATGCAATGTATGATAGTTCATCTAAACTGATATTCAGGATTGAGTTCCAATTTTTGTTCAGGAGGAGTCCGTAAGGCTTTTTTTTTTCCTCTTTCGTGCAAATCATAGAAGTTCTTACCACAGATTTCTAGCCTCATATTGCTTCCTGGTTGATGATTTTTATAACTTCTCACTCTGTTGTGTAACCTCTTTGGTCTTGTACTCCTGCATCTTTTCTTTGCGTACCCCATTTTAATTGGCACCATTTCACCAGTGGGCGACATTTGCTCTCCTTTGATCTCTATCCAGATCCCTCACTCCATTAAGAAACTGGAAAGGTTGCCATGAGACCCGTTTGCTCAGTTTCTCTATCTTTTACTCCCTCCTTTAGGTTGCTATACCGCACCAAGTCGGTGGCAAATAGAGTTATATGATATTACAAGGAAGCCTAGAGATGAAGTAATGACAGCGGATGTAGGAACCCTACCTGGTATTAATCTGCATATGAAATACACTAGGAGTAGTATAAGGAATTGCTGGAAGTATCTTATTACTTGGTATATGTAGGTCTGACAAGGAGTGAGGTAGCAATAAGCAATTACAAAAAATGTCGTTTAGGTAGTATGTGATCAGTGCGAGAAAGTCGTATTAAGCAATTACAAAAAATGTCGTGTAGGTAGTAGCTGAGGGGAAGAGTTGACATTAAGGTAAGATAGTTATAAGAAAAAGATAATTTATATGGTGATAAAGGGATCTTTTTCCTTCTGGAGCAACAAGCCCCTGAACTTTTATCATGTGACCAAAGGTGGCAAAATAGCTAGAGTTGCTTATTGTAATGCGAGCTTGTTCAACGTGTGGTCTCTAGCAGTTGCACATGTGAAAGTAATGTCTTGTATTCAGCACGTGAACAAACATAATGTTTAACTTTAAGTAGCTGAAAGGTTCCTTTGAAGGATCATAAAACTATGCTGGTGTTTTTCATAGATTTACTTAACTTGTCTTAAAATTTGAAAATCTCATTGGCTAATGGAACTTAAAGTCGCGGAAGAGTGACTGGATCTATTTTTCTTTTTTATGTTTTTAATCAGTGTTGGAAACTCTTCCTTTGCATACAAGTTCACTTATCTTTTTGGCAGATTTTGGTCGAGTCTTCTGGACGACATGGCTTGGATTCTTCTATGGGGCAGTCGACTGTACCTGAAGGTATGACTTAAAGAGTTTTTGGTACATGTGTTTCGGTGCTTTGCCGATTTCTGCAGCTTGTTGTTAGGCAGACATTTAATTTTGGTTATTAATATGCCTTAGTTATTATGCAACCATGAAACTTCAACATTGCAAACGCTTTGGTGAGCTTTTCTTTTAGTGATCCTGATTTGAAGTGGGCACGAATTCCATATTCTGAGATTGCCTATTTACTAGTCTCTTCTCTTAGTTAAGTGTGAGCATGTTTGCTGTGGTCGAATTTAAAGCGAAGGTGTTGCTTGTACTAAGAGCTGAGCATAGTTCAGTAGTTATAATTGTTTTTGCAGTCTAATAAAGCTTTCTAGCCAGGGTACTGACTTTTGTATGGTGTCTAAGGCTGCACAGAGTTGTGAATTATAACAAAACAACAGGTTTAGCTTGAGAAATTCAGAATTACTTTTCGCCCAATATCGAGCTTGTGTATGATAACACAGTTGGAGGAGTCATGCTTAAAGAACCAGTGAACTGTCTTTTAAAGTATTTTGCGGTCCTTGGTTACGTCCTATCATTTGTCAGCAGGAAAGCTTGTTATCTGGGCCAGTATTTCGTTGATCTTGTATTAGCTTTTGGAGTTATAGATTGCCCCACTCTGTGTAAAGTAACTGACTGCATTGAGAAAAGCAGTCTTACAGTACTGTATGTTTGAAGGAACCAGTGGGGATTGTGACTTAAGCTGAAATCTTTTTAGACTTCATTTTATAGCTAAATTTTGTTAGCTATTTCAACAAACAAATTCCCGGATTCTGATTTTCCAAGCTGTTTTGAATATTTTATTTTCAGTGCTTGTGGCTTGACTAAACTGAGTTCTTATGAAGCTAAAGGCTGATGTGTTGATTCACTTATCCCACTGTTTCCTTTTCCCCCATTCTAATTTCTGTGTTGAATTTAATTATTTTTACATGTATTGGTTGCTTGTGGGATTTTGCTAGTTGAATACTCTGCATTGTTATCCAGTTTACATGTATTAATTGTTATATTGAATGGAATGCAGGGAAGCCTGTGCACTGTAACATGCCTGTGAATGAACAAGTAGAGAGGGATTCTTCTTTGCAGAGTAGTTTGGTGAATTCTGACGGTGAGCATAATGCAACTTCTGTTGATGTAGGGACTCTGGTCATTCCTGATTTCACGTAAGCTTCTTTCTACAGTCAAAATATCTTACAACCCATGTTCTCTGGTTGACTTTGAAAATCATGGAGAATGATTTTTCTCTCTCATGTTTGATGCAGTGCTGGAGTGCCAACTTCTTGTTCGTACGTTCACCCGTTTATTCGAAATAAGTTGTCCCAGCAGGCCCACACAGTTTCCGGGACTCATGGTAATATATTTTCTTTAGTTTCAAGGATGTGAACTGTAGTCGATCAAAAAAAAAGTATGTTAACTGTAACAAAGCTCAACCACACGATCTTTTCCTGTGCAGAAACAATGGTAAAAGATGTCCCTGTTACAGAGTCACCTTTTCCTGGTACTCATGGCGACGATGACCAAGATGGTAACAGTACCTGTATTACCGCTGATTGTACTTTAGATGGTATCACGTTGAAAAAATTGGAGATGGCTAAAAAGATGGGCGTCTTAGATCTGTCACCTGAAGACGAACTGGAAGGGCAACTTATTTACCTTCAAAATAAGCTCCTCGACAACACCATTGCAAGCAAGCGTCATTGTGGTCTCTGTGCTTGTCCTCTTGTTGATGTTAGTTGTATATTGTTATGTTACTAAATTATCTAATGTGTTTGTATTGTCCTTGCAGATGAACTTGTTTCTCGAGTGGTAAAAAGTCTTCCGAAGGAACTTGATACCGCTTGTAGGCAACGATGGGATTTGGTACTAGTTAGTCAGTATCTTTGTGGGATTAGGGAAGCAAAGAAACAAGGAAGAAAAGAGAGAAGGAACAAAGAAGCTCAGGCTGTGCTGGCTGCTGCAACCGCTGCAGCTGCAGCTTCTTCAAGGATATCATCACTTAGGAAAGACGTACCTGAAGAAACTGCTCATCATGAGGTCTTGTTCTTTACGTGATTACTGATAAGTATTGGATGTGTTCATTTTATTTGCAGTAAATTGATGATTCTTTCTCCTGCAGAGCCAATCGAAAATAAATGCTGTCGGTGGGAGGACTGGGCTTTACTCCCAAATGATGCCACGGGCAAAGGAGACACTTTCAAGACTGGCCGTTGGACGCAATTCTACTGAAAAGCCCTCTGAAACTGTCCAGTTGAACTCTTCAAAGGAACACCCTCATTCATGTGAAATTTGCAGAAGACCTGGGATGTTGTTGAACCCTATATTAGTTTGTCACAACTGCAAGGTTTGCTATCCTTACAATTATTATTTTTAGCAACTGCATTTTTAGTTTATGTCGATGTTCACAAAAACATGTCTGCTTTCAGGTGCCAGTCCATTCGGGTTGTTATCGTAGTGTTAAAGGTTCTTCTGGACCATGGTACTGTGAACTGTGTGAAGATTTGATGGCATCCAGGAGCCTTAGAGTTCCAGTTGTAAACCCTCGTGAGAAGCCTTGTTTTCCTGCACAGTGTTGTTTGTGTGGTGGCAGCAGTGGTGCTTTTAGAAGGTCAACCGACGGACAATGGGTTCATTCCTTCTGTGCCGAGGTAATAAAACATTCTTTCATGCTGTTGCTGTTGAGTCTCTTTGAGGATTTTATTTTATTAATCTCTTTTCCATTCTAGTGGCTGTTGGAATCAACTTTCAAGAGGGGACAGCAGAATCCTGTGGAAGGACTGGTAAGAGATGGAATCATAGACTTTTTGATATTTAATTTGTACATTTTTTTCCCCTTTTTTCTGATGGGTCTTAAGTAACAGCACTTACGTTTTTTTATGGAATGTCAGGATACCCTTCTGAAGGAAAGGGAAGTTTGCAGTATTTGCGGTACTAAACTTGGAGTCTGTGTAAAGGTTAGGATTATTACACATTTTTCTGTTCATGCTACATACAAGATAAGTGGTGGAGGAAGAGTATAATTTTTCATCATTAATCTGTATTTCCATGCAGTGTCACTATGGAAATTGTCAAAGCAACTTTCATCCCTGTTGCGCCAGAAATGCTGGATTTTACATGCTCATGAAGACTGGTGGAGGTGGAAACAAGTCACATCACAAAGCTTACTGTGAAAAGCATAGCTTGGAGCTGAGAGAAAAGGTCAATCATTTGGTTTTCAAAATGAATATTTAAAAATTCAAATTTCTGCAGCATGTCATATATGTTTCTATATTGTTTCTACAGGCTGGGACGCAGCAACATGGTGCCGAGGAGCTTAAAAGCATTAAACAAACAAGGGTTAGTGCTGATATAACCAATAATTTTTGTCTTTTGACTCACCTGCTGTCTTGCTTCTAAGGTTTTTCCACTTCCTGGCTGGTTTTCTCATGCCTGGTTCTTTATCAGTCTCTTTGTTGAGTTTTTGCTAGAGTGCTAACTAATGTTCCACATGATTATGTTTATGGTGGTATTGCTTCACACTTCAGCGGTTAAAAACTATTATTTGCAAACCTTTGATGTACATGGTAAATGCTGCAGCTGCTTGAATTCGTTTATGGGTTATGTTTTGCTCTATTGTCTTGCTTTGCTAGTGAGAAACTGACAATTCCTGCTCGGTGGATAACTTACTCAATGACAGTAGCACACGTGGACTTATGGGGTCAAGTGTGTGTGGTTTTGTGTGAACTGTTATAAGTTATCTTGTTTAACACGCACAGCGTTCTCTATTTATGAACGACTAACTCCACCAGGTAAACTGGGTAATTGATGCCAGGGTATATTGGGTATGTGAGCTTTCTTGGGGAAAGGATTTGTGGTTAAAGGTGTTCTATCTTCTTTTAAATGGTTGACTCCGTGAAACACTATTTCATGTGTAGGTTGAGCTTTCGAACTGCATACTTGCATTGCCATATAGTAATCGTACTTGCATCACCTTGTGTTGCAGTTGCAGCCGAGTTTAAAACCCCTTTTTGAATGTTACTGTTCTTTGAAAATTGAGTATCTGCGGTTACTAGTGATACCAAAACAGAGTAATGGGGACCATTCAAAGTCTTTAGAAGCCTGAACCACTGATTCAAAGAAGTAACTTGGTATTGTGATATACTACATAAATTATCTGTTCTCCTTTAGAATAAGTGATAATTTTGTTGAGTAAATTACATAAATTATATGTTTAACTTCCCTGCATGTTCAGTTACTACGTAATGACATGACATACACTGGCTGCGCATTTTGTAAGAAACTAAGAATTTTATCTTTTCTTTTCTTTCCATCAAAACTCTCTGAACTCAATGGGTTGCTTTACTTTGCTGAATGTCCTTGGTTTTCGTAGATGTCTTGTTCTTGACAAGATTCTACCTGTTTTATCTTCGTGCTGATTTATTTTTTCTCCCCTTTGAAATATATATTTGCACCTCGCTCGACCTCAAACAACTGATAAGCTTGTAATTTTGCTTGCAAATCTTGCGTTCGTACAGGTAGAGCTTGAGAGGGTGCGTCTTCTTTGTGAAAGAATCATCAAAAGAGAGAAATTTAAGGTAATTGGTGTTAACTTATCTTGGCAAATGGCAGAGGTTAAGTTGCTGTTTTATTGTGATTGTACTGTTACACTATTACTTATGGTAAACTTTATTCTTCTCTCTGTAAGAAGAGATATCAGAGTTGAATAGCATGTTTCAATAAATTCGTAAAGACATAGTATACTTATTTTAATCCAGATTATAAACGGGCGTTCTTGTTTATTTCTTTTTTTAGTTTATTGGAGATCTTAAACCTGAAACTAGAACTTGGAGAGACCTGTATGATCACTACTGATGCCAACATGATCATGGTTATCAACTGCAAACATGCTTCTGAAGGTCATGCATGTAGTTAGTGGCTCCTGATGCACTCTTATATATGGAAATTTTTATACATGTTCCAAGAGTTATGCTGACTGGACAGAAATTTTTTTAGGAGTTTTCAAGTTAAAAGCAAGGATTTCATCTTATATATTTATTTGGCATGTTGAGTAGATCTTGGTTATCTGATGCTTAAGTTGATGAAAAGTGGTAACCCTTTTTCTACTTTGCCAACTATTGTTCAAGAGTATTATGGAATGGAGCTTCAATATCTTCTAGTTATTCAATCCTTATATTCTGTCTACGAACATTATCAGTTTTTTTTTTCTGAAAAATGTAAAGTTGGCATGCTACTCTGTTTTCACACTTGTGGGCTAGTGGTGTGACTAAGATCCTCCAGCACATTGGTCCGTAAATCTTCTTAGTTGTTTAAAGAGATGCTGAATTGATAAGGATTGGTAGCTATTCAACTTGTGTAGACTATTGCCTACTACATCACGTTTGCTCATTTAGGCTGGCTATGTAGGCTGTGCTGGAGGCACTGTCAGATTAACCACACTTTGTAGTTTATACAAGTCTCTGTTGCTATTAGGAGTGTGGCTTTTTATCATTGCTTCTTATTCATCATTTGGCGCCAGTGTATCCTTTAAAGTAGTAACTATATGTTGTTGAAATCTCTATTCCAATCTTTTCCTCATTATCTGAGTTTTTATTTCGTTGCTTTTTGGCCAGTGCTTTAACATGTCGCAGTAAAAAAATTCCACACTTTTCATGCAATCATTGATTATTTTCTCCGCAAAATAGCTCTGTACTAACTGATACAATATTTGCAGCGAGAGTTAGTTGTCTGTTCACAAGAAATACTCGCTTCAAAACGGGACTCCATAGCTCTGTCAGTGCTTGTTCGTAGTCCGTTCTTCCTTCCTGATGTCAGTTCAGAATCAGCAACAACCTCCCTGCGAGGGCATGTGGATGACAAAAAATCTTGCAATGAAGCGACGACGCAAAGATCAGATGACATCACCATGGACACTGCTGTTTCTGGTAAGCGCCGGATTATGCTTCCTGTGCCTATGGATATCGACCAAAAGACTGATGATAGCTCCACTTCTCAAGATCAGCTGTGCACCATAAAGACAAATGACAGGGTGCTATTATCTGGGAAGAAGCTCCCCAAGAGACCTGCATCTGTTGCTCTGCGGAATTTGGAGGAGGATGCTGACAAGAGGTCAAAATCAAGAAAGGTGAGATTTCTTACATTATTTGGAACAAGGTGTTAGGGCTTCTTAGATCCCCATGTATATATACTCTGCGTTGTTGCTGTCATTCTCTTTGTGATGGATTTTTCATCACTCTATTGCTCAATGATGCAGCACACTGAAACCTTTCAAAAAGAGCTGGTAATGACATCAGATCAAGCATCTTTTCAGAATCAGCGGTTACCAAAAGGGTTTGCTTATGTTCCTGTGGTGTGCCTTCCTAAGGAGAAGCCTCCTCCCCGTGAAACAGATTTGCAAGACTCGGTGGAGCCTGATGGATAAGACTGAAATATCAAATCTCTTTTGGGTTCTTTGTTTCCTTAATGGCCAGCCACAGCCTATCCAAGAGCTCTGCTGATCTCTGCTCGGAGGTTAATTGTGATTGTTGGTCCCATTTTACAAGTAAAAGGATATATCATTGGGTTAGGGACCTGGCCGTTCGGTCCCATATCAACTGGGACTGCCTCCTACCGTTCGTTCAGATATGAAAGTTTTGTCATCGTTGTTGTATACACATTCTGAGAGCAACTGTACAGAGGATGAGGTTTCTTTCCATTTAATGTATGGCAACAAGCTTGAGGTTGCCTTTCCCCCATAGGGGAGGGTTGTATGCAGGCTGTGCTTTCCTGTAAACTGTATATGAGAAATTAGAAAGGTATTATTATATTGCATCCTCTAAAACTTAGTGTGGATATCGTTAGCATCGCTGTTCTTGGAGTGCAGTTAGCATTTGGAGACGAGTCTTTGCAGTTAGTCATTGTACCACTGTGTACAGTAATTAGAAATCACAGATAGCAATTTTATTGCTTTTTCTTTATTGCCTGTCTCTTGCCTATCTATTTTAATTCTGGAATTGGTTTCTTTGGAGCTAGTCTGTTAATGGATTGCATGGATAGTTTTATTGGGTTTATTTCCATCAACTGTGATGGAGGTTTACTCATTTATTGAAACAGAGACCGTGATATGACTCATACACAAGGCTATTCTGAATCCCAATTGTTGGATCGTCATATCACTTCTTTGAGTGTTGTCTGTTGCAGGAATAACTGACTGGGCTGTAAAGTTTTTTTAACCATTGGATGCGGATGGTGTAGGTTGGCTTGTCAAGGTTGTAGACTTGATACTTGCTGAGCTGCTGGGATATTTAGTCATTGTGGTTTATAAGTACTGATTTTCCATGATCTTCATTATTATTTATATATAATGTTATGCTGTTTTCTTGATGACAAGTGGTTCTGGTATGTGTTTCAGGGATAGCTATTGATGTGAAAGCAATGAATTTTCATTTTAATCTCTTGCAGGAGCGGAAATTTCTGATGTTCAGTTGACATTGATTACTTGATGCATTTCCAGGCTCAGGATGTCTAGGTTCTTGGCTCGGAAAGTTACTTCAAAGAAGGTTAGTATTAGATGCATTTATTTCCTTCAGCATACGGAAGCAATGATAGCAGCAGTTTAAGATTTTAATTTATTTTTTTCCTTTCTGTACTTGGTTCCCAAGTACGATCTGGATAGCAAATGAAAATGTGATTTTATCATCGTAGCTTTTGGCAAGTTAGGTCGTATTGCTATATTGGTTAAACTTTGAAATGATCCTTCTCTTATTGATTTCTTTCCTTGGCTTTTATTCTTAGACTTCATGTGTAGAGCTTCTTTATTGGCTAATTGGTAATTACTTCATATTTTAGATCAAGGGAGACGAGTTACAGTCATAGGGTAAGAGAGTACTTATGATAAATTGACGCCTGTAGGGAACTAGCTTTTGTTGATGTCCGATACTAATTCAAGGATCAAATAAGGGCTTAAGTGACACGTGTAGGAAACGCCACTTAGGTATGCGCGGGATATTTTGTTTCTGATTACTTTTCATGCGATCTCGTTCTTTGCCGCTTAACTCGATGTTTTAGACATCTGGGTTCAGGTTTAAGGACGTCTCAGATGTGGATCTGAATTATACGCAGATTGAACATGCATCGACAAGACTGGTGCAATCATGCACTCTGTTGTATAGGAAGCGCACATAAGCCAGGACTCTACCACATTTGGATCAACTAGATTCATGAATCTTGAACCAATCCTATTAATCATAGTAACCCACTTTGCTCCTACCTCTGTGCTTAGAATCTCAATCACTCATCTGTCCATGACATGTTAATTTAAGAGTATACCTATAAGCCTTTTTTTGCTATTGCTGTTTGTTCACCATGCATGCAATGTGGTCTGGCCCGTCTGGGGGACTCCGAAACAACAAAATGTGCTAGGGACATTATATGCGTGCCTACCATATTTTACTTGTGGTGCCTACATGTGAGTATTCGGTAGCCTAAACATCAAATACAAAGTGACCAACTGGACTAGAGGAATGCTTTGCACTTTAGTCTGAACAAAAGTGTTCTGTAGATGATGTGTTCCCATAAAGTTAACGATTGTATGTTCAAATATAAAGAACCAGTTATGCTCCAGTGGTCAGCCCGAAACTTGTTTGGAGCTAAGAGCAAGCACTATGTAGGCTAAAACATTTCCGATCCAGGCAAATCCCGGTAAAAGCAACTCCTGTGGGGACCTAAATGTCTTGGATCCCAGGAATGTAACTAGAACACCATTCTGACAGATAATGAGTATCTGGATGTAAAGTAAAAGTTATTTTTGTAAAATGGATCCTAAAGATTGCGACTCCTATGTGATATGTCTAAGGCAGCCAAGAGAGATCGGAGATCTTGTTATTCTGATGAGTTGTGTTAGATGAGTGGTGCCACATTTTAGAAAATGAATTTATTTAGGTTATTTTAATATGATGATGACTGCTAGGTTTATACGTTTATCCCACTGCAAAGGTAGCTCAATATCGTCACTGGGCTTGATTTTATAGACACACTTACAGTTCCGAAGGTGGATGATGTCTATTGCCTTAGGGTGACTAGGGCAGGGTTTTGTTCCAGATGAGCAGGGTTAAATGCTGGTTCTTCCCTTTTTTTCATGGGTGCTATTGCTGCGCCACAAGAAATAATTCTTTTTTTTTGTAAGTCACAAGAAATAATTCTATTAACAACAAACATACAATGCGTTGCAGAATTACGATTATCATCAAAACTCAACAGATTCCATAGGGAGGTGTGCACGAGTACTATTCTGTAAAGGTATGGCCGAACTACCTTATCCTTCTGTCGACAGGGGAGGCTTGTTTTGGGGTTTGAAATCCCTACCTGCCTCGTTTTCTGGTTAGGGATTCTTCGTTCAAAATATGTGCGGAGTGTGGTGACTTAGTAAGTGTAGTTTTCACCCCACGGAGGAAAAATCTGGGGTGTTTTCCTTTTGGAAATGTTTTGGGAAGTGTCTTGATTTAGGCTGTGATGTCACTGACAACAGTTACTGGTGATTTTGCGAGGTGTCTCAAATTTTCAAAGTTACTGGTGATTCATCCATGGGATAATCTTTGTTTGATTAAGAATTAATGATCAAAAAATAAGAAATTGAAAGAGTGCGATGTAAAATATTCTTCATTATAATCTAAAATGAGTAAAAGAATCTGGTTTACATTAACAAATCATTCAAAGAGAAGCTAGAGGTTGAGGAATTTTAACAATACTATTTGATAGGTCTCTTAATCGTTGAAGATAGCTGAAGACCTTTCAAAGCCACCTCGCCACCACACCGCCTTTTCCATATGCTACTAACATCACCATTACATGCATTAGTAGTAGTCAGCGACCGCTTAATAACAGGTAGAGGAGGGTCTAAATCACCAACACTAGCTAGAGAAAAAGAAGACGAAGAAGTCGTGGTAGACGACGATGATTCCGACAAAGAACTAGACGAAGATTCCGATGAAGATGCAGCATGTTGTTCCTGTTGATCTTTAGTATTGTGGTTGTGGTGCTGGAGTAATAGCTTAGAATTGTTTGGACCTGTAGTAGTAGTAGTAGTAGTAGCGGTAATCATATGATTGGTTCTTGAGGTGGTTCTAGCGTAACTGAAGCTGTTTGATGAGAACATTTTGTTGAGCTTGAAGTATCTCTTGTTACTTGTTGTATGTTGATTATTTGCTGATAAAAATGTAAGTTGTTGCTGATGAGTATTGTGCTTGACTTGACCCATACATCCTACTTTTGGTGATCCTGGTGCATCTTTATCAATACTACAACTGCTACTACTTCTGTTATGACTCTTCTTGCTCTTGTTCTCCTTATTATCGCCTTGTTGATGAAATTTTGAATTCTCAGTATCCCATTTTGAGAGATGATGATCTTGATAATCTTCTTGGGTAATTGATGGTCTCATACATAACCACATAGGGATCTTGAATGAGCTGCTATTCATTTGATGATACTTGTGTTGTTGTTGTTGTGCTTGATGATGCTGATGCTGCTGCTGCTTGACACACTCAACAGTTGCCATGGTTGATTTAATTTTTAAACGTTGAACCAACAGAAATAGAGATATAGATTTGGATTTGTTGATGAGCAGAAAACAATTAGCTTACAGTGCAGAGTGAGTCGTGGATCCAAAAATTAAGATGAGTTGGTGTTTTCCTAGTAATCTCTCTTTATATACCAAAACAAAAACCTGCAGACAACCAAACACGGTCCAGCCAATATTTTGGACTTTTCTTCTTCATGTGCCTTTTTCTTTTTCTATTTTTATATCCATGGAGGAAGTATCGAAGTGGTCAGTATTTCACAGCCCCTACCGTGTTAAGATAGTGTTCGGATTAGTATTTTTTATTTTATTTTATTTTTACAGACTTGAGATTCAGATATATAAATAAAATTTGTAGTCAAGCTCTATGTTTTGGTTTTAATGTCGACAGCAGCATCTCCATGTGTACATAGTCCTCAACTATTTGGTTTGGTTTGGACTTGATGATTTCCATTTAATAATACTTCTGATCATGACAAACAGTTTGTCGGTAAAGTGAAAATGATGAGTTAATTATTGGTTGAAATATGGATCGAGAATTTTACGCCGGTGTTTAACCGACCAAGAATTCCATCCATGTGATCACATCAGTACTTCCGATGCTTCAACAAAAAAATTAGTACTTCCGGCAGTGGTAATTAAGGTCTCTAAGCAGGCCACCACACCATCGTTTGACAGAATCATCCAGTAAAATCATACATAATAAATGCTACTTATATACAGATAAATTAAACTAAGTTGACCTCTTAATTATAATCTCAGCATCAAATAGAGTTAATATACTGTACTAAAATTTTGAATGCTGATCTTTTCGTATTCCATTTTATCAGAAATTCCAACAAAATCTTTATTTTTGCATATTAAATGTTGCAGCTCATGAAAATTGTTAACATAAAAGAGAGAAAGATTTTATGTCATTACATTTCTTAGGAAGTGTGCAGAATCTGATACACTCTGCTGCATGCGCCACCCCATAATGTTTGAATTTTGGGTGTGTGAACACATAAATCACGAAGGCATCCGAATGTTCACAACCAATCATCGTAATCTAGAGAGATTTGTGATGATGATATCCTAGTGTTGATTCCTTGGCTCAAAACCTTCGGGTTTATCATAGCCTCATCTAACAACTCCATGCGAGGCGTTTGCGCACGAGATATAGGTAAAAACAAAGAAAGCAAAACGTATAAGTAAAGATCCATGGGGTTAGACAAATATAAAGTGCTGAAATGTAAACAAGACCGAGGTTTACGTGGTTCAGCACTAAGGCCTACGTCCACGGGGTTTGTTGTTTTACTATATTCTTCACGGTTACACGAGTAGTCGAATGATTTTTGGGTTTACATGTTTCTCTCTTCTAAAGGATTAACTTACACTTGCAATCTCTCTCTCTCCTTCCCTTCCTGATTTTTCCGATCCCCTTTCCTCTTGGTGGAGAAGGGGTATTTATAAAGTTAGAATGTGGGATCCATCTCTGAAGGCCGTTGAAACCTTATCTTCTTGTGTTCTTGCGTCTATCACGCAGAGGTCTGCGTTTGCCCCTTGATCCCGCAGATATATCCTCGCTCGTTCCACAGGTTGATCGACACGTACACTGCTCAGAGTGTTTAATGCGGGTAGTTGAGAGGTCTGCTCGTGTCAGACAAGTGTCTTCTGCCCCTGTCACGTCCGTGTCAGCTAACTTTCTCTCCACCGTTGATCTTAGCTTCTTTTGGGGATGAGATAAAGTAACTTTTCGGGGTTTATTCGGTGTTTCGCAGCGCATCATGTTTTGATGTCTTGGCCTGCATCCTTTCCACGTATCTTTTTATATACACGTGTCTGATAGTGAGATATATGTGTACACAGGGTGAAAAGGAATATATGATGAAAATCTGTTAGAGCAGTAATTAAAAAATTTCAATTCATGCACAGCTAATGATTTGAATAGCAAAAGAAAACAAAGGTGAAAAGATTGTCAATTAAGGAAGAAAACGTAGCATTTAGGAAAGAACAGGTCAAAATATGGGCACACTTTATGCATGCAGAATACTTAAAAACTAAATCATATAAACACGCATTGATATGGACTAAGCTCATTACGTAGAGTTTTACTCATTATAATATCTTAATCTTTGTTTGACCTTTTAGAAACCATAGTTACCATACTACTACTATAAAGTGTGGCTAAAGTCGACTAACCTGGTTCAAATCAAAGACGTACATGGACCATGAAATGATCAAAGGGGGTTCATTATTTGACTGCCATATGACGCAAAGGTTGCTCATTTATTGTTATCCCCTTTGGTGGCTGGGTAAGTACGAAACAGTAGCTCTGTTGAAACGTCAGCGTCAAGAATAGGTTACATAAAAGTTATGAACGTTTCAAACCCCATCCCAATGTGAGAGGAGGTGGGGCTCAGTCTTACCTCATCCTACCCCAATGTAGAGAGGGTGACCTTTCTGCCACTGGATCCTCTCGGTGAATACACTTCGTCGTGTATGTAGCAAAACCGTATGATCAAACCAGATAGTACCGGTACACACGTTATGCACACTCGGTCACAAGCTGAGGTGTAAAATGTGCCGACACGGCAAGCACATGACGCATCGGAGTGTGCATATCATGTACCTTGCCGGGCCGTAGATCCTCTGTGTTGAGAACCCACGGCCTACTTTGCCGTTCTGTGCCTGAAAATTGTCCCTGCTGTGTCGTATGCACGGCTGCTGCTTTCGTCGTCCTAAATTGAAAATAGAGGCGAGTGTGATACCAATATGTAAGTTCTGTCGGTGAGTAAAAGGCAATAAATAGGCTGGCCACTTTGTTTTGTTTTTCCCATCAACCTTACTCAACAATTTCAAATAGAGTACGTTTTTTTTTTTTGATAAGTAAAAGAATTGGATCCAACCAATGGCAAATCCCATGGAGTCTGGAGATTTCGGGCTAATCCCAATTAAAGAATTGGATCCAACCAATGGCAAATCCCATGGAGTCTGGAGATGTCGGGCTAAAAAATAAAGAAAAATTGAGTGCACCAGCCGGGAACTTAAAGACCATCTTGTCTCACTGTTGTCCACATAACCTTACCGAATCCTCTTTTCTTAGTTTATGTGTTTTATCTTTACTTTACAAAGGCACCGACCAGTGAAAATTAGGAATTTCCCTGCACCTGCATGGATTTATTACAATGCTCTAGCAATTTCACCCGCTAGCAAGCGCTTCTAAAGACCAAACAGTTACAGTGCCAAGCCATGCGTAAAGATATATAACTTGTAGAGATACAGTATAAACAGACGTGATCTCCGACATAATAAATCCACTAATTATTATTTGATAATTTTCTTCCAATAACGCAACATCTTTCACAAACACTAGAAAACCCCTGGCAATAATTTCAATTTTTTTTTTCCATTATGTGAAAGCCAAATGACATGCATGTGCCATGTTGGATCCGTTTCCAAGAATATATTCCAAACAAATATCATGTGGGCCTCTATAAAGTGTGCCAAACATGGGCACACCTGTACACACCATAGCCACATTCCTGATGCACAATTATCTACTGCATTTACTTAGGGTGATCAAATATGAACTATGGATGTTTAGTTTCCATAGGCATCCCAATTTTTAGAAATCAGGAACAAAATTATCTTGCTTCAGTAATCTGCGTGAGACGATACAAAGATGATGCACGCCGCTCAATAAAAAAACAACTACACGTCGTGGAAACAAGAACTATCTCTAATTCGTAGATAAGAGTAAGAAGACTAATTTTTCAATATTGAGTGGGTTACCTATTTTAATGCTTCTAAGGCTGAATTTCTTGTTCCCGAGATTTCTGATCATTCGCCTGTGGTTGTTTCTGTGTATGAAGAAAGGCAACATGGTCCTCCTCCTTTCCGTTTTTTCAACTACTTAACTGAAGACCCTGATTTTATGAATATTGTTAGAGAGGTTTGGAGGGAAAAAGTTAAGGGCAACCCTATGTTTATTCTTGTCTCTAAACTTAAGAAGGTGAAGAGAAGATTAGTTGATTTGAGGAAAGAGAAATTTGCTAATATTCTGAATCAGTGATTGAGGCTAAAAGGATGATGGTTAGTGCTCAAGCTGCAGTTTAGCTTCACCCTTTGGATCAACATGTTGCTTACGTGGAGAAGAGAGTTGTTTCTCATTACGCTAATTTGGCTAGGCATGAAGTTTCTATGCTTAGGAAGAAATCTAGGGTGCAGTGGATGGAATTAGGGGACTCAAATAATCATTTTTTCCACAGTACTTTAAAAGAAAGGAGATGTAGGAATAACATTCTCACTTTGAAGGACGAGCTTGGTCACACTCTTGAAGATGACAAGGAGATTGCTTTCGAGTGTACAAAAATTTATCTTCTTTATTTAAGGGTAATGAACCTAGTGGTACTAATCTGATGGATGTTGATTTCCTGCAGTTTACTAATGTTACCGGTGATGATGAAAAAGCAGGTCTTAGTGCTCCAATTACCAGGGAGGAGATTGTATATGCCTTATCCTGTATTGGTTCTAACAAAGCCCCAGGCCCGGACGGTTTTACGAGTCATTTTTTCAAATCTTGCTGGACTATCATTGAAGGTGATTTTGTTAAGGTTGTCCAAAAAAATTTCATCTTAGGAAGGCTGCTTGGTGAGGTAAACAGTACCTTTTTGACTTTGGTTCCTAAAGTTGAAAATCCTAATACTGTTGCAGACTTTCGCCCTATTTCTTGTTATACTGTCATATATAAATGCATTACAAAGATCTTAGCAGTGAGAATGAAAAAGGTGCTGAAAGATCTAGTTAGCATGAACCAATCTGCGTTTATATCTGGTAGAACTATACAAGATAACATTTTACTTGCACATGAAATCATTAGGAAGTATCATAGAAGTACTGGGTCCCCTAGATGCTCTCTAAAGATCATATTCGGAAAACCTATGACACTGTTAGTTGGGATGCCATTGTTTTGTGCCTTAAAAGAATGGGATTTCCTGATCAATTTACTTCATGGGTGCTTACTTGTATTTCGACTGCAAAGTTTTCTGTCCTTGTTAATGGTTCGCCGTATGGTTATTTCTCGTCCAGTAGGGGCCTTCGACAAGGCTGCCCTCTATCACCCTACTTATTTGTTATTGTTATGGAAATCACGAGTCTTTCTTTACGACATCAAGTGAGTATGGTTAATTTTGAATTTCACCCTAGGTGTAGGTTGACTCAACTTACTCATTTATGTTTCGCCGATGATGTTCTTGTGTTCTTCAAGAGTACTTTTAAAGTTGCTTCCTCTCTTAAATCTGCTTTGGAGGATTTTAGTAAGTTCACATGACTGGAATTAAATATTAATAAGACTTCGCTTTTTTCATCTTCTGTTGATAGTGGAGTAATGGATCAGATTATTCAGTGTTTAGGATGTAGTAGAGGAGAATTACCAGTGAGATATATGGGGGTTCCTCTCGTTTCTTCAAGATTATCTTACCAAGATTGCTTGCCTTTGATCTCTAAGGTCACCAAAAGGGTTAAGTCATGGAAGTACAAGCATCTGTCTTATGCAGGTAGATTATTATTAATTAAAATTGTGTTAGATGGAATGATTTACTTTTGGCTATCCTGTTTTATTCTACCTAAGAGGGCTATAAACGAGCTGAAATCTATTTGCAAGAAATTCCTTTGGGCCGGTGATGAATTGGGGAAAAAATATCATCCCATTAATTGAAATATAGTTTGTAGACCTTATGATGAAGGGGGTTTAGGAGTTAGAGATGTGGAAATTACTAATGCTGCAGCTAACTTAAGACACTTGTGGGACTTGGTTAGTGGTAAGAAGACCATATGGAGAGAGTGGATTCATGCAAATTTGATTAAGAATTGTGATCTTTGGACTCTAACTATTCCTCATGATGCTTCATGGTGTTGGAGGAGGATTCTAGAGCAGCGGGAAGTGGCTAAGAACATGTTCTTACATATTATTGGAAATGGGGAGAACACAAAGTTTCTAACTGACTTATGGCATCCTAATGGTAAATTAGTTGATTGGGTCAGTAAGGATACTATTGATGAACTGTGTTATGGCTCTGACTGTCGTGTGGCTGATTTTCTTGATGATGAGGGTTGGTATTATCCTGATGCTATGGAGGATGAGTTGCATCAAACTATTTTACAGCTCAAGGAGGTGGAATTTGATTTGTCTGTGGAAGATTTGGTTGTCTGGAAGCCTAGCAGTTCTGGGGATTTTACTATAAAAGATACTTATAGAACCTTGGCAGGGGAAAAAGAGGATATCCTTTGGAAAAGTCTTGTGTGGTTTAAATCCCATGTGCTGAGACACTCCTTCATTACTTGGTTATGCTTGCATGGAAGACTGAAAACAAGAGATAAAATGCTGAAATGGGGTTTGTTAACAGTTGCTACTTGTGTTTTATGTGAACAAGGACCTGAAACTGAAGAACATCTCTTTCATTCTTGCAGCTTTGCAGCAGGAATATGGCTGGGTTTACTGCTTAAAATGGGAATCTATAGAAACACTTGTCAGAGCTGGACTGCGGAAATCCTTTGGTATGTTCAAGCTTTTGCTGGCCAGACTATTATTGCTAGAGTGAAGAAAGTGATTCTCAACAGTTTTATCCATCACTTGTGGAGAGAGCGGAATAATAGAGTTTTTGCTAGTAAATTTTCTTCTACTGACCAAGTGGGTTTCGCCATTTTAGAGGATGTCAGAATTAGGGTTAGTTCTATTCAGTGCAAAGCCGACGATAACCCTTTTTCTAGAAGTTTTATGGACAAAATTCGAGTTAGATGTCAGTTTATTCCCCCTTCTGTTATTACTTATTGCTCTTGGCTTTTTCCTGATCAAGATTTAACTATGGTTAACACTGATGGGTCAAAAAAGGATCATTCAGGTGGTTGGGGAGATATTTTAAGGAACTGCTCAGGAAATGTTGTGGCTACTGCAAAAGGAGGTGGTCCTCCTATTTCGGCTAATGCTCATGAACTACATGGAGTGGAGTTGGGTTTAAACCTAGCCATTGTTAAAGGTATTAGAAAGATTCATCTGGCCATGGACTCTATGTATATTTATAATTTGATGGTTCAGAAGATTAGGAAACCTCCTTGGAGTTTAATTCAAATTTGGCGCAGGGTGGAGAAGCTGCTACCTTTCTTTGAGGTCCTTAAGATTTCTCATATTTTCATGAGGCTAATAGAGCTGCTGACACTCTAGCTAGTGATCACCCCTCTGTAAAATGGATTGATGTCAGGATAAAGGAGTTCTCTCCAGAGCTGTGTGAGATAATTAGAGAGGATAGGGAGGGGAAACTGTACGCGCGTTGGTAGTTTCTAGTTTTGTTCTTGTTTTTTGATTTGTTTTCTGTTTTAGGGGATCCCTTTAACCCCAGCTGATTAAAAAAAACAACTAATTTTTCAGTATCACGGGTGAATAAGGTGATTATAACATGCTAATAGATAGGAATCATGAAGTGATAATCAACATTTGTACTTTGTTATTGACCAAATTAAAAAGAGAAAAGTAGACAGAGTACATGAAAATTGAGTGACAAATGACTATACTGAATTACAAATCAAAAGATAATAACTACTACTACTAAATGATAACAATAATTTGAAGTTTGAACATTGACCATAGCAGTTACCTCACATATAAATGCTGAGCTCAACTTTGGCTTTCCAAATGTTGACATCCACAAAAACAAAAGTTTTCTACACTGAGAGTTGAGATTGAATAGCTTTAATTGACAACAATTTAGGCTTTAGCTGTTGGTTGAAAATAAACTCAACTGGATTGAAAATCCTGATTGGTATGTACTAGTTCAATACTAAAACCATTCTCTTGACGATCCTGTTTCCCAAACAAAGTCTTGCACTATTAAGATTGATGATCCATTGAAACGTATATTGCGACGAATACAAGAAACAGAATGCCATAAATTGCAACAAATTCTACTATCGGTCAAGATGGGATACAAGGAAGACCCGTTGCGGATGAGATATTTTCATAAATAAATGCAACCTAGTTGTCGTGGCTGAGCTCCCACACAAACTTACATGGCTAGCCAAATATTACTGGGTTACCCTCCCACATAAACTTATATGGCTAACAAAATTTTACTAGGTTAAGAGGTTTACCATTAGTTCATGGTTTTAGTCAGTCTTTTGGACTGAAACTCTTTCAATAGTAGTCTAATTCAGAAAACTAATCCTTCTTTTCGACCTCACAGTAAACGACTATGTATTTTCCTTTTCAGCATCTTGTTGCCCAGCTGATGATTCATCTTCTGTAATACTGGATTCGGAACTTTCAGCTTGTAAAACTGGACCTTCATCTATAACTTCATCTTTTTTAGCCATGTCTTCATGCTTTTCTTCATCTTTCTCAACTGGTCTACTGTCTTCAGATTGGTAGTCAGTTTCAGTGGAGGTTTGTGTTTGAATTTGTGATGTAGGCAAAGGAGGGAGCGGAGAAGTAACAGACATTCCTTTAGAAAGACAAACATATTTCAGTACGAGTTGTTTGTAACTGTTGAGCAGGCCATCCACGTCATTAATCGTCAAATCCCCAACTTGTGCATAAAGGTAAGGATAATCTTGGAAGGCAGTGCTCATTTGATCCTCCTTCAAAAGCTCAGATGCACCTGTCTGCTCCAAATTTGAAATGGAGGGCTTTTTCACAATTTTGTCTTTAGAATCTTGAGCCTCGAGTTTTACTGGAGATGTCTGGGGTGTAGGACGATAGAGCATTGCAGACAGCAAATTATTCCTTTCCTTATTTGAGGAACTTTGTTTGGAATCCAACGATTCTGTTCTCGATGAACGACTGAAATCTCGGTCACTATGACTTGAAACTTCAGAATCATCCGCAAGGCCTGATAGAACTGCACGAGCAGATTCCATATTATTTTCGAACTCGGCTTCATCCATTGAGATGGCATTGGCATCAATGTTTGATATGAAAGACTCTGCAGAAAGCATGTTTGTGAAAAAGTAAGCTGCTTCTGAGACTAATCGCGATTGAGACCTGTATCTTTGTATATACAGCAAGTTTGAATGCAATTGTGAAGGATTAGCCTGCATACGAAGTAAGAAGTTTCACAAAGGTAATATGACAAAATTGAGACAACGCATGTATACAAAACAGAACAAAATAAGCAGACTGAGCATATACACGCAGCATTGAACTAAGTGTGGCTTTATATTAGAAGATCTTAAAACTATATCAACCAGTAATGTATTTTCATTAATCCTATACTCATTTAAGAGATAAGTTTCAGTAGCTTAGCTTTAAAATTGAGCAGTAATAGAGATTTTTATCTTATTTTTGTATGGGAGAGTGAATAGCTTCTATAGGTGAACTCTCATGTGTGATGTTGCCTTTTTCCTAGATAAATGTCTAAAGGATCCGTTAGCTTCGGAATTTAAAAACCCCTACCAAATTTGTAGGAGCGCAGTTCACGACATAACATGAGATGTGAGTGGTAGATACACAAAATGAGAAGGTATCTCATTCGTCATATTTTTTTCGAACATTCTCTGAACAAAAATGCTTTGATTTACTCGTTACCTGGGTATAACTCTAAGGAGGCTGGGATAGATTGACTTTAATCCCCCAGTGTTAGAAACCCAAACTCTTAGTAATTTCAAATGAGATGGAGCTTTTCAAAAGGAACAACGATACGCAATATTGTACAAGAAAAGTATATGTGGAGTAAAGGATGGCCGTGATTACCTTTATAGTGACAAAAATTAAGACAGGGAGGAACTCATCAGCTCCAGGAGGATTCTCATTTGAAGCAATTGAAGCATTGTGAAGTAAGTTGTTGATGACCTTGCAACAATTGAGGATACAAACCAATTTATCTCTTGGTGCCTTGTACATATTGATCTTCTGTAGCTCTTTTTGAGCAAGCTGAGGAAACAAAAGATTAGCACAATCAGAAATTGACAACGACATAGAAAAACCTCATAAAATACTTTCCGGGTTAGGAGGATTTTAAGCTTTTGAGAGAACATACAGACAGGAAAAGAGCTTTTTCTAAATAAAAACATATCATTCTGTAGTTATAACAACAGTATCCAAAATTCACTAGATATGGAGTGAGGACAAAAATATAGAGAAAATGAAATACCAGTAGCTGTGTTCCACTGACATTTCATAATTTATAAGGAACTACTTCTATGCCCAAGACACTGTAGTTCTTTATGCAGAACAGATAACATCCATACTCACCAGCCATGATGTTTCATTTTGGAACGTTGGCTTTATATCCAAACTCTCCGGCCGAATGAACTGTTGTAGTAAAGCCATCTTCTCAAATAGTTGCTCATCAAACTTTACATCTTCCTCAAGTGATGCGAATACACGAGGAAATAATTTAGTCATGACATACTTCTCCAATCCCTACAGTAGAAAGGAAGAAAATTCCTGAAATAGAAGACAAATACAAAAACAAGAATCTGAACAACACAGCTATCTACAGCCAGCCAAAGTACATGTTGACAATCAAGGAACCCATACAGTGCTAGAGATCCAGTCTCCCAGGTGAAATATAAATACCTCAACATAGCTTATAAAATATCATGTAGAGGAGATTGATTGTTGAGATGGATGCCAACTCCATGCGTGTTATCATTTTGTTCTACTGATACATTTATCTCTAGGCCGTGGAAGGAAACAAAGACCTTGTATATGCAAGTCATGCAAAAACATGTAAGAAAACTTACCTCGCCAGCACTTTCTAGCTCTTCCTCCGTGCAACCAGCCCAAAGAGAATGAGCCCTAAATGCACCTTCCATGTTTGCAAGAAACTCCTGCACAGCAGCACTATCTCTCTCCGGATCCGAAGCATTGTTTGAGAAGGAAACAATGAAGCTGCAACATAGAAAACACACATATACAACCTTGAAAATATGTAATTAGTGAATCATGATTTCCTGTAAAAGACAGTATAAGCTAATGAGTGATGCTAAAATATTTGTACATCCTACACTTCATGTTTAAAAGCAGCAATTTTCACCAAAATGTTCAAACAGTGTCGTCTCCGAAAAAGCTCAGTAAAAACATCTGAGCTAATCCACATTCATGCTTTGGATACAACATGGATCAAATTTAGCACCAGTGCTCACAACACCTCCTTAATACCCTAGTTTATCATCTCTAACCAGTTTGTACAATGCACTCCCCACCCACCCATCCCTTCAGAAAAGCATTCCAATTTGAGCGAATTTGTATCCAGATCAAAGTAGAATAGGGTTTGCCCTAATTTGAGCTTTTAATAATAGATTACGATAATACAATAAAAACAAGAGCTTGAACAATGATGAATAAAAAAGAGGAATAAAGGAAAGACCTTTTAATGGATTTGACAAAATCAGAGGCGGATGGATGCCTCATCCGCTCAAGAAAATCATGCCAAGTAAGGGGAGCCGTCGAAGAACCGAAGACATCCGCGTTCTCCATTTATTCACCAATTTGATTGAATACAGTGGAAGGGATGGAGAGTTGACTAGTGAGAAGGAAATTGAGTATGTGAAACTGAAAATCAAGAGATTATGGATAAGAAACAGTGTCGATTTGAGAAAGTAGATCGAAAGTTTATACAGAATGACGGAGGGAGAAGACAGAAAGATTAGTATATTTTGTTGTTCATTATCATCATCTATCTGTATTGATTGTATTCTTCTTGTTTGTTTGTTTTAACTTTTAACACCTCAGTGTTTTGCTGAATTTTACTCCCAGCGATTTACTCAGTGTGTCTCGAATCTCGGTTGCTGTTTGGTGAATTTTACCCTTCATGCAAAATGGTTTGGGTTGGTGGAAGTGATTTTGCTTTTAAGACCGGGTCGTATGGTGTTTCCCAGGCGCTTCCAAATCACTTTCCACGTCAGCTTAGGAAAGGTCTAGGCACTCGATTTTCTTTGTGAACGGATAATGAGCGTCGGCTTTTGATGAACAAAATGGGCAATGGTTGTCCGTTTTCTAATAAACAGCAGACAATGGTTGTCCGTTTTCTCTATCTTGACATGTTAATGCCACCAGTTTCGGGTAATGATTATCCGTTTTTGGAATAAGTTAGTAGGAGAAACGATTTCTCCTTTTCGAGTATTCTTGCTTGAAGTATTATATTAGTGGAGTGCAATAAAAACGATTCCGTAAAATATAAGCTATGCACTGCTACTTCTTTGAATTCCTTTGTTAGGTTTAATATTGAGAGTTTGAATTGTTAGTTCCAAAAGTTTTTGAAGAGTTACTTAACGATTTTTAATTAATAACATGAATTCAAAGGATGTGCGGTAGTTACTTAATGATTTGTGGTGGTTTGATGAGGAGAAAATTCTTACTTGTGGTGATTTGTTAATTAACATGGAAAAATTTTATTACATGTTCATAGTGATAATGATAGCTATAATCCTAGTGACCGTGGTAGTGATAATGTCTCATATGTTTCTTGCTAATTTACAATTATTGATGATATTGAATGTCTGATTCCTTACTAGTTGATGAATTAGGTTTTTTGTAATGTTGTTAATAGTTGTTTGTTGAGTTATTGTTTCATTGCAATTTTGTTATTGTTTTTGAGAAGATATTTGGAAATTGAGTACGGTGTTCCATCTGGGGATGATTCTGATGATGACGAGACAAATGAGAATTTTATAATTCTTTATCAGGTGATGTAACAAGCGTGTTTCCTAGAGAAGTGCATACATATTATTCATTTGATTCTGTGGAAGATGATTTCCACAACCTCTATCTTCATAAACACTTGAACGGAGCAGTCTTGGGTGGTTTACCTCCTCATGTGTTGAAACTGAAGTTAGAAGCACCCATCATGTTACTAAGGAATGATGACTCCAATAACGGTTTTTGCAATGGTACTCGGATTATAATTAAAAACTTATTTCCAAACTGCATCGATGTAGTGATCCTCAGTAGGAGTTCGGTGGGTAAAAGAGTGTTCATCCATATGATGCCATTGATCCCGGCAGGGAATATTGAGATGTCATATAAGATGATTCACAAGCAGTTTACAGTACATATTGCATTCACCATCAACAAAGCACAAGGACAAATAATTGAAAACACCGGCATTTATCTGCCCGAGTATATCTCAAGTCATGGAAATTGTATGTTGCACTTTCTCGGGGTGTATCTAGCAAGAACACTAAGGTGTTAATCTGTTTATTAAGGAAATTAGATTATTATTACGCGAGCTTCGTAGGACAATGCATGATGAGCTATGTTTACTTCAACTAGAATTTTAACAAAAGTTTCGATTTCAATGTTGATCAAACTGAATATTTTTTAAACTGGGATCTTAGTTCTACAATTTTCATTCCTGATAAGTTTTTTTAAGGCTTGAAAAACACGGTCCCAAAGCATGTTTCATTGATTTTCACCTGCAGACCATAATTTATAAACAAAATCCAGCCTTCAACGACACTCATATCTTTTTCAGTACTAAACCGCGTGATTAATTTCTTACAAAGGTATGCCTTGATCTTACAAGTTATTGAATGAGATTATGCTCACTAGTAGGTATTGGATGAGATTAAACAAAAAAATAAAAGGTGCAGCAACAATTGAGTCTTTTTAAATGACAAAATGCATAAATTTCAGTGATATAAAGCAATGACATGACAAGTCGGAAACAATGGTATGTCGTTCGTACTAGAGGCGTTAAAGAGTGAGTGGAAGAGACGACACACATCAAAAAGAGTGATATGAAAATTCAACAAGATATATCAATGATACTGATTTAACGAGACGAAATGATGCATGAATAACAATGATACAAAATAATGACATGGCACGTCAAAAACAATGTTATACAATTTGGACAACACATATCAGTAAGGAGTGAGTGGAAGGGAGGAGATACATCAGTAGATTGATATACAAATTCAATGAAATACATCCTTAGAAAATTTCATATAAATCGAGTCTTTTTTACCTAAATAACACAAGCCAATTATTGATATATTCTTTATTTTCTACATCTTTTACAGTTATGATTGCTAGATTCACTTATGAGGAAGAAACAACCATCAAAACAGCTTGACCGTTTTTTTGTGTGGAAATTGTTAGATGAAACCTAGCTTCGCTTGTAGAGTTGTGAGATTTGGTTATTCACGATTTATTAGTTAGCTATGAGAATCTTTACCAAATAAGTAAGAATGTTATACGTAATAAGGTTGCAACTACAGAAAGCGAAATGAAATGACACGTTCACATCCAAGTTTCACTTTACCGATACATGCTATCTGGTTTTGCGCTTGCATATATTGTAAGTGACTTTAAGTTAACTAATGTCTTTAAAACACTGTTTATATGAACAACTAAATTAGTTTTTGTTTGCTTCATGTATGAAATACTAGCGGAAAAATAGTTCTCTGAAACATCAAGACATGAATTTAATTTTTTATGAATGCTACTTACTTATGAAGGACAACCTTCCGAATACAATCTGTTAGAGCATTGCTCGGTCGAACTCGCATGCGTTGTTATCTCAAGCATGTTTGTCAACGTTAGTGATCAAAACTATAAGTCTTGATTTCTATCATATATATAGATGTCTCGAACTAGGATATAGAAGTGTAGTTGAGCTTAGATCTCTCGGCGTTCATCTCTTGAAGACGAATAACTACTAAGGGGAGCTTGTGGAACTTTTTCGACAAAATGTATGTGGAGACTTGAACTCGTCTATCACTTGGAAAGTCTGTTTCTACTATCTCCTATATTGAGACATAAGTCGTGTTACGATATAGTTTTCTCTATACACATTTGAGATTTCGATCTGAGTATATCTCGCTTACATATTTATCGAAATATGTGTTGGTAAGCTTTCACTTCGACCAAGTTCATTTTATATCATGAGAAAATTTCCGAGTAACATCTTACATGGTTTGTGTGATACAATCATTTGATGTTGGCTTGGAATATTTCGATAATGATTATTTCAATATCTTAAAAATTGCTTTGATGCTAATAGTGTGTGAAAACGGCTATTGTCATTAGAGAATATTTCAATGATTGAAATAAAGAGTTTATGATGTAACCATCTTTGGATATAAGCATATATAGTGTGTTCGCACATTAGTGTATAAGTCCATAAACCGGGAACCAAGAGTATGCATATGCGTGTATACGAAATTGGTGAAGGAGACAAGATAAGTATGCGTACCCGTACGCATACTGGCGGAAGTTTTCGAACCGAAAATATCCGCTGAGTTTGGGAATTACAAACTCCTAAACTAGTCACCTTAAGTATGCATACCCGTACGCATACTGGCAGAAGTTTTCGAACCGAAAATTTCTGCTGAGTTTGGAAACTTAACAAACTCAAAATCCGGTTGCTTAAGTACGCATACCCGTACGCATACTTAAGCTGGTTACTTTTTCAAATCGTTCAGTTCATGAACTTAAACATTTAAATCATAAGGAATGCAATCTTTGCAAGCCGTGGCTATAATGTTCATGATTGATTCAAGTGAATCAAACCGATTTGGTTTCGATTGTGTTTTCTATGCAATTGAACAACTCTTTAACTAGTTTCATTTGAGTCATTTGAACTAGTTATGGTTAAGATGAATAAGGTTGATATGAGAGTAACCATATGACTAACCTCGATTAACTATTTGTGAACCAACCTGGTGTACACGTTTAGGTACGGTTACATAAACCTAAATGAGGGTACATTTCATTTGTGTGTAATAAGCTAAGTTCGATCTAACGGTTGAAAGATATTAGCTTGGTTGAATCAGGTTTTCATCTAACGGTGAATATTGAATGCTTTGTTACCAAGGTAACTTGGATTGCAAACCCTGATTTGAAAACTATTTAAAGGAGAACTCTAGCAACTGGGAAACCTAATCCCCACACCTCCTGTGTGTTACTAGTTGCATAACTAGAGTCGATTCTCCTTTAACCTTAGGTTTCTTCTCGAGAACCTGTAGGTTAACGACTTGAAGACTTCATTGGGATTGTGAAGCCAAACCCATCTATTATCTTTGTAGTTGCGTGATCTGATCTTCTTATTTTTATCGTGTTGAGTGAAATTGAAATAATTGGCTCGAGATTTTATATCTCCGATAGGCAAGATAGAAAAGTAATCACAAAAATACTTCGTCTCATCGTTTGTGATTCCACAATAACTTGTTTTGCTAGTCGATTAATTTTATTGTGAGGTGATTGACAATTCTAAGCTGTTTTTCGGGAATATAAGTCCGGGTTATCAATTGGTTCTTGTTCACCTTGATTTATCAAAAGACGGAACAAAACTCTTGGGTATTTGTGTGGGAGACAAATTTATTCAATCCTATAGACTTTTATGTGTGAGACATATTTGTCTATCAAGTCTACGACTTTGGGTCGTAACAACTCTTAGTTGTGGGTGAGATCATCTAAGGGAATCAAGTGCGTAGTATCCTGCTGGGATCAGAGACATAAGGAGCGCAACTGTACGTTGAATCAGTGTGAGATTGATTAGGGTTCAACTATAGTCCAGTTCGAAGTTAATTGGTAGTAGGCTAGTGTCTGTAGCGGCTTAATACAGTGTGGTGTTCAATCTGGACTAGGTCCCGGGGTTTTTCTGCATTTGCGGTTTCCTCGTTAACAAAATTCTGGTGTCTATGTTATTTCTTTTTCCGCATTATATTTTGTTATATAATTGAAATATCACAGGTTGTGCGTTAAGATCAATCAATTAGAATATCCAACCTTGGATTGTTGATTTACATTGATTGACACTTGAACATTGGACTTTGGTACCGTTCAAGTTACTCCTCTTATTCAATCGGGCTCGCAGATTTCTATTTGCTGATTGCGGATTAAACTAAGAGTTAGAGATATTAAACTCTTTGATATACTTTATTCTAGGTTGAGTCTGTCTGTCTAGTTGATTCTATAGAAAGTGTATTGGAATAAGTCCTCTCAGATTGCCAAACGAATTTTTGAAAGTGGTTGTTAGACCCCCGCATTTTCACAATATGTGAGAATTAGACCGTGATCTTCCGCAAGATGAAAACGAAGATTAAGAAAATCGCACCAGGATGGCAGATTTTATGGATATATTTCTCTGTAAATCCCCACGAAGCACAACTCTTCCATTAGGGTCGGTTGGTGGTTGAAAAGGCTTGTTGTACATACAAAGTGCAACTGTGATTCCTACGAAAGTGAGTTAGGCTGAAAATTCAAAATAAGAAATTTACTTAAGTATAATAAATTTCAGTCGGTGTACTGTCTTGTGACGTATTTAAGATTAAGAAAATTATTTAAACCCTATTTGAATTCAATGAAATTGACAATGCAATTGATACTCCCCGTTTAAACTTTTATATTTCGATCACAATACGAATTATCAATATCTCGTTTGCGTAAAACACCATTGATGACTCTCTTAACAAATTTTCATGATTATCATGTGTCGCTAGCTTGTTTTCTTGTACATTACAATAAACTCTTTATATCTGAAGAATCATTTTTATACCACCATAACTAGTATAAGTGGAGTGGCATTACGAGTGCTAATGAAGACCAAAATCGAAAACTAATGTAAGTCGAGTGTAACTAATAAAAAAGTCAATAACATATATTGGTTTTCCATTTTTCATTTCCTGAAAACGGACAATGGTTAGCCGTTTGCTAGGAACAGACAACCATTAGCCGTTTTTTGCTTTTGAAAAAATAGACAATGGTTGTCTGTCCACCACCTCTTCCCGCAGTAATTCCCAAGTTATAGCGAACGTGAACAAGAAGAATAACTTTTGGCCATCGTCTTGGGAGTTGGGAAGAGGCTCAGAACATACACTAGACCCATCCTAAGAGGGTGCTTGGATTCTCTTTTAGAAGTTGCTTTCGACTTCTAAAAGCATAATAGTCATAAGTTAAATCGGGAACAAAATTCGAGAATGATATTTCGAAGCAATAAAGTAATTTTTTTTACAAACATTTTTTTTTTTGCTTCTAGTTTTTGGGATTGACTTCTGATTCTTCTGGTTCTGGTATCCGCACATAATTAAGTCGAAAAATTATAATTAGTGTAAAAAATAAATTTTTGAATACATTATAAAGCGAAGAAATATCATTTTTGTAAAGCAGTTTTTTTTTTTGCTTCTGACTTATAAGAATGAATTCTACTTCTGGCTACCAAACATTCTCGTAGTGAGTATGTGCGCCCTTATGATTGAAGTCATCTCAAGTTGTCCATTTTGTGGATGTAGAATGTATATAAATGGCAAGTACACCACCCTCCGTTTCATACTGTTTAATTTCCGAATTTCCAAGTACGGTCGGCCGGTCTATAATTTCGTTTCCGTCCCTAATTAGATGATCTAGTTAAAATTTACTAGTAAATTTAGAAATGATTTATCTCTCAAATTATATAACGGATTTTCGTAAACTTTGTATCATTGGAAAGCATTTTAAAACACCTATCTAATGAATATAAATATGGCTATCAAATTTTACATATTTCTTATAATAATACTAATCTATCACTCCACTTATTTATTGTATAGGTCATCTAATTAGGAACGAAGGGAGTATATCTTTCCTCGACTATCATTTTACCATCGTCTTTTAGAAGCTCTTGACTTAACTCGTTATGTTGAAGCTAGAGTCTGATTTTGTTTACTTCATCTAGAGAATGTTTATGTATTACCACCAAATCGGTAATTATTTAATTAAAAGTGGCATGAGCAGCAAGATTGTTATAGTATGAAGATTACTAAATTCCACGAGAAATTACCTATTCCATATAACATAAAATAATTCTCGCCGCAGATTCGAAGATCCTCACCGCTAGATTTACTAGATAATTTACGGAATTTGGTAATCCCAGTGCAGCAGCCTTGAGGTAACATGCTTTTGGCTTTTGTTAGGTGTAGGAAACGTTTCTAACCACTAAGACGAGACCCAAACACAGTCTACGGAGGAACCTTCCTAGCAATTGCTAGTGATTTTGGCACTAGTGATTTTGGCACTAAACAGTTCCAAGTTGAATCGAAGAGTTTCATCCCATCCGACTCACTTAACGCTTTACAAATAAAAAAGAAAGAAAAAAAGAAGAGTAGTTAGAAGACAACACAGAGAAGCAAAATACATAGTTTTGACCCCTAAAGCCATCGGCGTCATCACCATCGATCATATCTCCCTCTCCAAAACCCTAACAATTTGATTTAATTGTATTTCTAGAGAGAGATAAAGAATGGATCCAGGGGAGTTGTGGGCGATCTTTGGTCCTGGTTTCGCTGGTGCTGTATTTGGTGCTGGTTGGTGGTTTTGGGTTGATGCCGTTGTTTGCAGCGCTGTTGCTGTCTCTTTCGTTCATTACCTCCCTGGTCCTTATCTCTTTCCCTCACTGATTTTGTCTCTTTTTGCCTTTATCCGTCTCCTTAATTTTTGCTGAAATTTTTAGGTTTTGTTGTTGTTGTTGCAGGTATCTTTGCTTCCTTTGCAGCTTTGATGTTCAATTGTGTTAGGAAAGAAGATATTGATTACTCTCCCTATGAAGAAGGAGAGTGGAGGTTAGTTTATTTACTGCTTTACTATTCTTACTTTCTTTAACTATGCTATTTCTTTCTGTTAAGTTTCTGGTTCGTCTAAATATTATTCTACAAGTAATTGGGTGTCCTGGTGGAGTAGTCACTAAGTTCTCATTACTGCTCATATTCCCTTTTTTCCGTTATTCAATTGGAGATTACTTGAAGTGGTTTTGTAATTCAATGGCATATGTCAATAGATTAGTCTCTTAAACAAATTAGTGCGCAATTGTATGATTCATTGACTTCAAGTTTGGATTCGTACTCTTTGATTATTTTGGAGTTGGATGATGCCTTCTTCTTGTGTATTTTGTAAAAAAGTATCACAGCAATTGACACCTCTGCAGCTGTCTAGGTTATTTTATCTCATATCACAATGGTTTGCTCGAGCAATTGCCAGTGTATGTGTCAAACATGAGAATGATAATACCCAAACGAATTCAATTGTAAGTTTATGATATACTTAGCAAAGTCATATAGTGTATCACCTGAATGGAAAAATGCTTTAGTTTTGCTGGTAAGTGCTTCAGGCAGCAGGACAGATGTTTTGTAGACTTGACCAACAAAATTAGTAGTGTTCGTTTCATCTTTTCCTGGGTAAGCAAGATTTACAAAGCCCGTAAGATAGAAACTGGTCAGTAAAATAGGTAATATGAAGGATCTTAGGAGGAGTTTACTTTTTCTCTATGTAATGAGCCCAAGAGACCAACAATACATTGCTGCATAATAGCAGAAGTACACTTCTCCGAGGGAGTAAAGAAACATTACGCATATTTTATTTTTTTCAATCAGTGTTTTTAGGAGAACTCTAACAATACATTTGCTGCATAACTGAAGTACACTTCTGTGAGGGAGTAAAAAAACATTACACGTAATTTAATTTTTTTCAATTAATGTTTTGTGGAGAACTCCAAACTTATATATGCGAGGTAATTCTGGCTGAATTGATCTGATCAAACTTTAAGTTACTGTTTTTTCTTTTGTCATCTGAACTTTAGAGATAAATAGGCAACAAAGGTAAAAAAAACTATAGGTATGGAAGATATAATTGTGAGGTAAGTGAATTTTAGTTGAACCAATTGTCAAAGATTCTCTGCAAAGACTCATAATATGTGCATTCTGGCCGACCCTCTTTAAGAAACTTCTCTGGGTATGTCGCTCCCATCTTTTTTAACCATTGTTTTAAAGCATGAGGTGATAAATTTTTCTTTTTTGGTCCCTTACCTTCATTTGTTATTCTAACAAAATGTATTACACTGAAACCTGATTTCTATGCGTCGATGTTACCTCATACCTAGAAAGAAAATTTGATTAAAATATATGTTGAGTACTTCTCGTTTATCTCAGCAAACGTGAGATGGGTAGGTTACTGTGTTTTGTTTCTCAATGGTTAAGTTTTTTTTCTTTTTCTTTTCCTTAACAAAATATGATGGTTGTGTTTTTACTTATCCTTTAATACATTTTTTCCCTTCTACCTATTTCTCTTGGAAAGCATTCCGAACCCAAATGTTATTTCTCTTTTTAAAACCTGTCATTAGGGTGGAATTGACCAAATCGGTCTTTTCCTTTATTTGGCCGAGTCTTCTTTGTTTGAAAAGGTGGATCTGACATACAAGTCCCAGACGTTGTGCTGAAATTCTCATGTTTAACTTGACTTAAAAATTGTTTAACTGTACATACGTTGTAATGTTTATAGATGTATTATGAGTTTGTCTTTCGATATGCGTTGGTCTCTTGCTTTGGACTTTCTTCCAGAAGGATTTTTTGCTTCCGATAGCCATTTGCTTGCTTGTTTTCAGCTAAAAATAAACATCCCCTACGCTGATGTGCAGATTGAAGCTTTGGCTCTTCTTTGCATACGTTGTTTCCTTCGTATCCCTGGCAGCATCGGTAGGTCTATTGATACAAGATGCGCTTGTGGAAACTGGCCCCTCTGCCTGGACAGGCACGGCTGGTGTCTTGCAGTGTGTTTTCGTCTTGATCAGGTACATATGACATTTCTTTTTTGCTATGAGATACAGTAGTTGGATTATCACAGTGATTTCAAGAAAGTCAGGAAAGGCATACCTTTTTAGTTCAATCTTTACTTTCATAAGTAATCTTTTAATGCTCCACATATTGAGAATTGCCCTTATACCGTGTTAGAGATACTGCCACAAGTCCACAAGCCCTTGTACCGTGTTAGAGATACTGCCACTTGTCCACAACATTCTCATTTGAATATAAGAAAATCTCCACCTTGTTTTACCCCATATATATTTTGTAAGAAGTTGTAGGGTCATTTTGGAACTATTTTTTTTTTTGCCGGCGGTCCATCCCTAGACCAGTTCAGAGTTTTAATGCTAGTCCGTGCCTAAGTCATTATTCTTGAAGTTTCATATACTCTTTCTTTTGTTTTGTTGAGTTAGTCTTGTATCAGTTGTACCAAGTGCGTGGTTCGATTTAAAACTCCAACTGAACATACAAATTGTTTAAAAGCTAAATATTTGGATAGTCTCTGTTGGAACTTAAAACTAGGTCCGGAAGCTATTTAAGGTTAAGTTTTATGCCTAAGAAGTAAGAAGTGCAGAGATGATTGTAACAAAATTAATTCTCAATCTGACTTGATGATAGGTACTACATAACAGATTGCAGTGTTATATATAGGTTATCTCAAAGAAACGTTGAATTATGTAGAAAATACCAATACTTAGTTAAGATTCGTTGTTAGCGTTATTAGTGTCAAGTATTCTAGCATTACTGCTTTGGTGTTTCTTTCCTATTCTAATCAATATATGCTAATGGTGTACCATTTCAGTGGCCTCGTGTACTGGACGTCGCATACAGAGTAACTGGGACGAACTGCAGTAAATTCTGAGAGCAAATTATCATCGTCTATAGTTGTCCAATTCAGCAAGTCCAAAGCAAAAATAGAAAATGCAAAAAGGTTTCATCTATCTTAAGTTGTTTTTCGTTCTGGATGTTGGTGCAATTTATGTAAATGTATGTGTGGAGTTGATTCTATTTCATGCTAACTGGGAGGTCTGGGATGTATTAATTCCACTCTTGATACATATGGTGGTTGTGGGGGTAATGGATGTTCTTCTTCGTGCAAGCTATAAAAAGTTTTCGGGTTAGTATCTTGAGAGTAATTTTGCACGCAGACAACTTTTAAGAGTAAATATAAAATATACTGTAGAAAATTAAGAGTAAGTTGGTATTTAAGTTGAATATATGTGCATTCGTAACTCAGGTTTTACTATTATAGAGATTGTTGTGCCACACTGATACTGCTTCTGCCGCATTTTGATGATCCCTACACCACTCCTGTCCGGACAAGGACCCTAGACATCAAAGCCGATATACACAACCTTGAAGAAGCTGGATACAAAACTTTAAAACTAACAAACAAATAAACTAACAAGTTAACTAATCAATCGATTTTGAGGGGGCAATTTAGAATTCATCCATTTTGAGTCTTACTAGAAAATAGATTTATTGATTTGGAGGCACAAGATCTAAATTGGGCCCAAGCCAGACAACCCCACCCAACATTTAATCCTTGCGAGGAGGAATAGACTGCCAAATGGAATCTGCAAGAGCCCGGCAAAAAAAAAGAATTTTCCAGCTTTTGCGTCAAATAGGAGGTGCCGTTGGGCAAAGCTCTTGTCTGTGATAGCAACTGAAAACTAATCAATCTAAATACAACGAGACAATGACATACAAGTTTCCTAGTTTTTTCATGTCATTTACATCTATATAGTTGTCTGGGGTTGCTATTTATTAATATGGTAAATCCCTTTCTTCAAAGACCTCATCTCGATTTACCTCGTCAGGTTTTGATAATCTCTTCCAATTTTTTATTTTGTTTTTGTATGTGTTTGTTTGGTTTAATGTGAAAAAAATACAATGATCTGCTTCATTTGATTCGATTAAGGATAGTGCATATATATATGTGTATCTTTATCTCCTCAACTCTCATCTCTTCATATCCATGTACGTGCCTAATTAGCTTAGTTTATACTATAGTTTATAGATTGCTAAGTTAAAAGCAATCTATAAACAGGAATAAATCTATAGTTTAGATTTTCACATGTGGTTCTCAACCTGGAATAAAAGCAACAACCATGAATATGATAGCTATGATGATTGGCCTGAGATTCTTGCTACTGTCTTATGGGGAATTTGGAAAGCCAGATGCGATTGGGTTTTTCAAAAGAAAAAGTTACATACAAGTAGAACTGTTGATTTGATTATAACCATGATTAACAGCAATAAGAATACTAAGTATAATTTAGACAATACTCATGACATTGTCATTAGCTCCTCTAGGATCTCAAATAAGCCAAGTATGTTCACCACAAGAATAAATATTGCTATGATTAACTCTAGAAACACCAATTTTGCTGCGGTAGCTTTAATCGACTCTGATCATACATGGGCTTTTCTTGGTGGAGCGACCTTCTCAGCAACAGCAATAGAGGGAGAAGGTATCGAGGAGCAGGCGCCTTATACTACTATCCAGTGGCTTCTTCAGCTGAATCATCCTAATGTGCAGATCGAAAGTGACAATGGGAAAGTTTTGGAAGCAATTTCGCGCCAGATATCTTGCTACAGAAGGGATAGAATTAAGCTGCATGGAGGAAACTCGGAAAACTTCATTTTATGTATCAATAGCATCTGCACTATGAGTTTAATTCCGAATCAGGACAACTCTTAATCTCTCATGCTCGCGGCAAAATGTCTTCATCTTTCTTGTTACTGTCTATGGGACTGCCAGGCCCTGAACTCCTTATTGCCAACTTATGAAACAAGGGCGGGAGATAACATTTTGGTCATGTAACTCAGGGATGACGCCTGTTTCATCTATTAAAAAAAAAAAGAAAAAAAGATTGCTAAGTTAAAGCCTCCATCCTGGCCGGTCAGACTGTTCTTCAATTGTGACTTCAAGAAGATTCTGAAAAAGCAACATATATGTGGGGAGTGATTATTCTCATCGTTTTTTCTTGCTCATTTGTGGGGGTATTGTCATTTGTGCTTCTATGTAAAGCATCCACGGGCACTACTGAGAAACCAACAGAATCCGGTGGCGCACCCAGCAGCCAAACCGTTGCTAACCCTACTATGGCTACTTCTGTAGATACAACAAGTGTAACAATAGGTTGTTGTGGTATTGTTGATAATGGTGGTGGTGATGGTGGTGATTGCGGTGGTGGTTGTGGTGGTGGAGATTGAAATGATTGAACCAGCATTTAATCATTCTTTCACCAACTGGTCCTCAAGAGACTTTGGTGTTTTTGCTCATTCGAGCATCTAGGCGTTATATGGGAACCCGTCATCCCATGTAGCCGGTTTCATGTGATTTGCAATAAATCATTATCTTGGTAAAATTAGGGTTTTGAATCCAGAGCTTTGCAGAAACGGGATTCTGAGCAGATTCGAACACTCTGATAATTTTATGTTGATTCCATGATTATCATTCATATTTATTTTTCTCGACTCAGCAGTCAGTAACTTAAATTAATATTTTATTTGGTTCGGCTACCAACAATTCATCAAAAGAACAATATTTGTTCAAACTAGCAATATTTGCTCGAACTAAAAATATTCGCTCGAACCGGCAATATTTACTCAATTAGAAATATTCGCTCAGACTAGCAATATTTGCTCAAATCAAAGAATATTGGTTCAACTATCAATAGTCATCAATCTAGCAACACAGTTTTGCTCGTCTTAGGTTATAATGATACCTTGTCCCAGCAGACACGTTAAACTCATGAGTTTCAGAACATTTGCTAATCATGTTCGACTCAGCGCTACATGGACTCATCGTCCCATAAAGTCAGCAACTTACTCCACAATCACGAGATTTCAATCGTGTCACATGGGGGGATATTAACTAGGGTTTTAGTCTGGCGGTATACGACACGTGTGTTCACCCACGATGAGAATGTGAGCAAGTCGTGCAATCATTTGGAAGAATCAGCAAAGTAGTGGGTGGAAAGTTAACCAAGTCTCCGCACGATGAGTAATTGGTTTTAACACGATTTCCCCATTTCCCATTCTCTGATTCCAGCAACTGTCACACTTCATAGGATCATGGTGTTTTCAACTCCGGCATTATAAAATGTCTCTGGATCCTGATTGAAAGAACAACAGTTTTCGAACATTCGAACAACATTTCGCCAAAACGAGCAATTTCTCATCAAAGTTCATACAGACAATCTGTCTTCTACACGAAATCACCGAAATTACTCTCAATTGAGCAAAATTCAATCATTCAGAGCATTTTCACGCTGAATTCACAACACACCTACAATGTAAGATCACCATTGATCTCACGCATTTCTCATATTCCCTCCTACAGATCAACCCATCCTCTCTTGTGACCGAATTGACTCTGGAACGACCATTGTTCTTGGTTTAGGCCGGGGTCTTACAGATTGATCTCTCGAACTTAAAGCACTCCCTTCTTGCAGTGCATCTGTGTGAGGTTCAACATTTCGCTCGGTTCAAGGAGTCTCCACACGGTCGACTCTTCAATTCCGTAAAAACCAGCAAATCGTTTTTCCCCATCCACAGATTGGAGACCACAGTGGGAGATTAATCTCTCGGTTGCAATCTCATTTTCACAAGATGGTTGGTCTTAGGACTAATTCAACTGATCCAGACCCAATACAGAATCTTTCAAATGGCAGGATTCCTCATGTTACACCTGACGACACGGAAGGCAGGGGAACCCCGACTCTGGCAGAGCTATCTCAAATTCTGGAAGTCCACACCAGGAATATGGATCTGATGAAAAACACAATAGATCACATACTGGATTTTCTCATCAAGCTGACATATGAGTTGGGCGGTGTCTCGGAAGTCCCAACACTGGGGACTGGCTCAACGCCCGACCCTCAAATCAACAGTTTCACTACTTATGAAAAGCCGGTGGATCAAGAGGTTGCACAATTGATTGAAAATTTATGTGAACTTTTACACTTTTCCAGGGAACAACATACAGACACGTTTGCCGCACTCAACCAGATATCATCTGACGTACAAATAACTTTACCAACCCCAGCAGTTGAAGAAGTATCCTGATATCTGAACATTCAATCGACAACATCACTTTTGGAGAGGAAGATCGCATCGCAGACGAAAGGCACAATCGCGCGTTATACGTGAATGGCTTCATCAAAGGCACCGAATTTAGAAGAGATCTCATCGACACCGGTGCTTCCACCAATTTTTACTATGAAAACTCTTAGAATGGCCATATTCCCACGAGGTAAAATCATTCGCCATCCCATCCTAATGACAGGGTTTGAAGGAAGCCGAAGCCATACATATGGATACACGTACATAGATTTGAGGGTAGGACCAATTCAATCAAAGGTGAAATTCCACGTGATCGAACAAGAACCTGACTACCACATGATACTTGGGCGACCTTGGCTCCATGACAACAAGGTAGTTCCATCAACCTACCACCAATGCATGAAGGCGTTACTCAATAACAAGATCGTCTGTATAGCTGCTTCATCATCTCCGTATGCTCTGTCCTACGATGCGGAATTCATCGAGTCCCAGAGAAGCGCCCCTGAACCTCCTAAGAAAATCTACTACCCCTTCCAAGTTGGAAGGCTATTGAGGCATCCGCATCATCACCATCTTCGGAAGCGGAACCAGTCGAATCGCCTGCTACATCGTTCAAGCGCCGAAAATGAAACTACGATCTCAGGATCCAATTTTATGACCACTCATGACGCAGAAGGAAGGGTCATTTACCGGCGACGCAAAGATTAGCAATTAATAGGGGAGATTGATCAAGAGTCTCCCCGCACTGGTGAATCGTGTCAGAATGAACAACTACCCGAGGATGAAGTTCAGGAAGCTCCACAACAGTTGCAAGATGGCACGAATTCTACCACTGATGATCTTGAGACGGTTAACATCGGCACAGAGGAAGATCCAAGACCGATCTTGGTCAGTTCTGCGCTATCACCGGAAGAGCGTGCAGGTCTGGTAAGCTACTGAAGGAGTATCGGGATATATTTGCTTGGACGTATGAAGAAATGCCTGGCCTGGATGACAAACTGGTCACTCACCGTCTACATATCATTCCCGGCTCCAAGGCTGTCAAACAACCGCCCAGGCAGTTCAGGCATGAGGTCGAGGAACAAATCAAGGCCGAAATTCAAAAATTGCTGGTAGCAGGATTTATCAAGCCTATTCAACATCCAACCTGGCTGGCTAATGTTCCCAGTTAAGAAGAAAAATGGCCAAATCAATGTGTGTAGATTTCAGAAACCTAAATAAATGCTGCCCGAAGGATGACTTTCCTTTACCCAACATTGATATGCTCGTTGATGCGACCAGCGGCCACGGTATGTTCTCATTCATGGATGGTTACAGTGGGTACAACCAAATCAAAATGTTCGAACATGATGCCGCCAAGACCGCGTTTCGCACTCCCATTGGGAATTTTCATTACACTGTGATGCCCTTTGGGTTGAAGAATGCTGGCGCCACCTACCAACGAGCCATGACAGCAATATTTCATGATATGATGCACAAGCAAGTAGAGGATTATGTTGACGATGTCGTGGTGAAATCGAAAGCTCGAACATCCCATCTAGAAGTTCTGAGACAAGTCTTTGAAAGATGCAGAGAATACAAGTTGAAGATGAATCCTCTAAAATGCGCTTTTGGAGTTTCTTCTGGAAAGTTTCTGGGATTCTTGGTCACTGCCGAAGGGATCAAAGTCGATCCGGACAAAGCGAAATCCATCTCCACCATGCCTCCTCCACGCACTGTGAAGGAACTGCAGAGCTTCATGGGTAAGGTGAATTACATCAGACGCTTCATACCAGGATTGGCTCAACTTATTGCTTCGTTCACCCCTCTGCTGAAGAAGGGAGCGAGTTTCACGTGGACGGATGTTCAGCAGGAAGCATTTCAGAAAATACAACAGATACTTTTATCACCTGCAGTCATGAGGTCTCCAGTGCAGGGTCGACCGTTGATATTATACACAGCCTCCAGTGATGTTGCTATTGGAGCACTACTGGCTCAAGAAGACGAAGAAGGTCGAGCATCCGATTTACTATTTCAGCCGAACCATGAAGGATGCTCAACTCAGATACCCGAAAGCTGAAAGAGCATGCCTGGCGTTAGCTCATGCAATGCAAAGATTCAGGCATTATTTACTATCCAACAGAGTTGTGCTTGTATCCAAAGCTGATCCCATAAAGTTTTTACTCTCAAAGCCCGCTCTGATAGGAAGACCTGGAAAGTGGCTGCTTCAGATGTCGGAATTCGACATAGTATGTGTTTCCCCCAAAGCAATCAAAGGTCAAGCAGTAGCAGATTTACTAGCAGCGTTCCCAGGAGAAGATTCGCGACATTACCAGATGATGTACCAGGAGAACTTCCAGGAATCTCAGTCGTTAAAGAAGAAACATGGTTGTTGTACTTTGATGGATCCGCCACTCCTAGTAATGATACTGGAGGAGCGGGCATAGTCTTGGTCTCGCCATCAGGAGAGGTATTCTCACACTCATTCAAGCTGGATTTCCACTGTACAAATAATTCAGCAGAGTATGAGGCCTTCTTGCTAGGATTATCCTTAGCTAAACAAGCAGGAGCAATGCATCTGGAGATCAGAGGAGATTCAAAACTACTAGTCAATCAAGAATGGGGTGTACTCTCTCAAAGAGATAACACTTGCTCCATTCAGGGCTGAAGCACAGCGACTCCTGACTCATTTCGCCGACGCGACCATCACCCATACTGGCCGAACCAACAATAGGCATGCTGATTGCTTAGCACTCTTGCCTCCAAGTTGCAATTCGAAGGATCAGAGAAATCCATCATAGTGCAAAGACGAGTTGTGTCATCCACGTGGCTTAATCAAACTGAAGAAGCTCAAGCAAATGACTGGAGAGCACCTATCATTCATGAACTGAGCAGCTCCATTACAGAAGGGACGATCAGCCTTAAAGAACTGAAGAACTTCTTCTTGCTTCATGGAGCCTTATACCATCGTAACCCGGATGCCTCTCTATCACGATGCCTTGATGAAGAAGCGAAAGAAAAACTCGAAAGTGTGCATCAAGAAGTGTGCGGACAGACGCTGGTGATAACACTTTATAGAAGACTCCAGAGACTCGGGTACTATTGGCCTTCCATGGAAGCACATCGAGGACTTTGCAGGGAGCTTGTCCTAATTGTCAGACACCTCCTCATCATTTGGAGGTGCTAACACTCCTTCACACCGCGGACTGGAGGCAGCCTTACATCGAATATCTTCGAGACAACAAATCGCCACCAGAAAAGAAAGATGCAATCAAACTCATACAGAGAGCTAAGAGATTTGTTTTTTTGACGGAATCTTATACCGCAAAAGCTTTGGAGGAGACTTGTTGAGATGCCTAGCCGAAGATGAAATCCTGACAGTCCTGAAAGAAACTCATGAAGGAGAACATCAGGGGAAAAAAGTTGTTTCTCCAAATCCACGAGAAATACTACTGGCCGACTATGGAAGATGATGCAGCCGCATACGTTCAGAAGTGCCATAAATGCCAGATTCACGGTAATCTCATTCATACTCCTTGTCTTCCATTACATTCTGTGAATAGTCCATGGCCTTTCTATAAATGGGGACTTGATATCATCGGGAAGATCAATCCAGCATCCTCAAAGCAGCATGAATACATCATTACAGCTACTGAGTATTTCACTAAGTGGGTCGAAGCAATCCCGCTTAGAGGTACCATAGGGGTAACTATTGCAGCCTTCATCAAGGAGCATATTATATGTAGATTCGGCGTCCCTAAACATATCATCATGGATAATGGGACTCCTTTCGCCAATCAAGATGTCGAGAAATTACTCTAGGAGTACGGGATTAAACAAATCTTCTCCACACCATACTACCCCCAAGGAAACGGCCAAGCGGAGAGTACCAACAAAACTTTGATTCGGATTATCAGTCGAACAATTCATGACAATCCACGATCGTGGAATGAGTAACTTCCCATGGCTTTGTGGGCTTATAGAACTGCACCAAGGAGCTCAATTGGGACGTCACCGTATTCGCTCGTCTATGGGGATGATGCTATACTCCCAGCCGAGATAAAAATTCCTTCAGCAAGGATTGCAGCGGCTAGCGGAATACAATGGGATGAAGCTGAAGTGTCCAAGTCAAGAGTTGCTGAACTAGACATGCTTGAATCAAGGAGAGCTAAAGTAGAAAAGTACGTGGAGACTTATAAACATAGGGTATCCAGGGCTTACAACAAAATGGTAAAACCCCGAACTTTTCAAGTAGGAGATTTGGTATTAAAGACAGCAAAGCACATTCAACAAGACATGTCTGCTCCCAAATGAGAAGGGCCGTATGTTGTCATCAAAGAGGTGTCTAGTGGATACTACAAAATTTTAGCACTCAATGGAGGAAAGGAAGGAAATATTATCAACGACAAATGTCTCAAAGCCTATTACGCTTGATCAACAGCAGATAATTAACCTTTATTCAAAATACATCTCAAATGTAATTTATTTCCTTCAAAGAGCATGCAAGATGCTCATTCGTTCATCAAATATTCATCAATTGAACAAAAACTCCTCATACTATCAGATTATTCTACCTTGTCAGAAACCAGCATTACAACTCTCCTGAATATTCACTCAGAACAAACCATCCAGCAATGGATAATCCCTATAGGAAACCCTGTCGAGTTTCTTCTGGAAGATCCTAGTCTTTGCCTTCAAATCCTCAACCGCCTTCTCAACCCTCACTGAATCCAAAGCCAGTATCTTTTCCTCCTCCAGTAAAGCAGTGGCCATGGAAATCGCATCAGCAGCTTCCGCCGCCTTATGGATCTTAATTATCTCAAGACGACGACGAAACCAGCTCACGTTGAATCACAATATCTCACAATTGGAAATAATCTCATCCCACTTATGCAGTTCCTGATTCTTGACGTCTCGCATGTGCATTTGGTTCATTTCTTCAATGATCGGTAGCAGCCCTGCAACTGTAGTCAAGAGAGTAGGTAGAAAACCTTTCCATACTTCCGTAGTAGCAATATGCCCATACTTTTTCCAGATCCTGGTATACAGAGGTGCATGTCACTTGGGAATGACAAATCCACCAACCATCTCATTGTCTGGGAAAGTGTTAACCAATGGAGCTTCGAACGAAAGTCCAGTTGTCGGGTATTCACAGGCGTGAACACTTTCTTCTGTTTCCACAGATTCTACAGAATCTTCACATGCTCGATTGCCACTGTCTTCAACCTCGACCACAGTCATGGACTTTCCACTGCTTCTCCTTCTAGCATCAACAACGACACGAACATCCTCCTGTGATGAACGAGAAGTGTTTAATTTCGCCTGAATTAGACATGGTAAAATTTCAAGGATTATAAGATTGCTTACAGATGATCCAGTCTCAGCAGGAGCCGACCTATACCGGGCAGGAGTTCTAGCAGTCCGCTTGGGCCTTGAATTGTGAGAAGAAAGATTCTTCTGGTCATCCTGCAACAAATCATCTTCTACGATCATTAACCTCAACTGAACGAGATGGAAAAGATGTGCAACTTACCAAGATGGGCGCTTCTACTCCATGTTTCGACCGAAGTCCGTTTTGAGAAGAAGTATTATCAACAGACATGATATGAGAGGTATGATGATCGAAATTTCTTTTGTGATGAAACTAACTTAGGAATGGAGTAAATATTGGTGCAAGTGATAAACCCTATATCTACAAATATATATACAAGATACATCAGGCACTTATCTCCAATTCAGTTACGAGTTTTACTGAAACCCTAAGTCTTGAACAAGGTCAAACTGGATATGCGGAAGTAAAATAGTGAACTAGGGACTGACCAAGGTTAATTGTGATCGGCAAGTCACACGACCCCATGTACTATACAGCTTATGTTTGGATATTTTCATAAGATGAAGAACCATAAAGTTTAAGGGAGATTACAATGAGTTCGGCATGAAGAGTGGCTCGGTTTGCTTAATTCAATCAAGAAGAACTTGCATTAATAAAATCTCTCGTTCAAAAGGAATACCTAAATACTTCAATAAAGTTGTTGGAATGAAGACATCTACTACGAAGAATGAGAGTATTCAAATACTAAAAAATAAAAAAAGAGATCGAAAGTAAATCTACTCGTCAGATCCATCTGAGTTATCAGATTCGTCATCACTGTCTTTCTCAGAGTTTTCATCACTATCCTTCTCAGAATCCTCTTCTTCGGAATCACTGTCATGACTATTGGTGACGTCTGGATGAGCATGAAAATCATCATCTGAATCTTCTTCCGCTTCAGCTGCAATGTTCATGGGACTTTCGAACTCTTTGGCACACTGATCAGGCAAACCCCAGGCGGTTTCTTCTTCAGTAGCATCAACATCAGAATCAGAGGGTACCCCGTCCAAGAATTGGCGTTTTTCCTTAACTTTCTGTATTTTGCGCCGGATTCGATCCTTTGTGCGCCGACGAGCATTTTTCTCATCGTCTTCGGATTTTATTTTCATGAGTTCGGCGAAAGTAACTCTCCGCTCATTCGAGGGTACGCTGGGCTTTGTTCCCTCATCGCGAATTACCTTGGCTCTCGGCTTAGCTATGGGAGCTTTGGGATCTTTGTCAGGAGCATGGAGTTATCGACATGCAAATAAATTCATCCACAAAATGGTAATTCTTGAATCTTACCTCTTTCAATTTCACTAACAATAGTGGTTGCAATACAAGAGTTAACACACGAAATCAATTCGTTCCTTGAAACCTGCAATAACGAACAACACTTCATTAGTTCATGGAAAATGATTTTCTCATAAAATCATAGACATAATTTTCATAATATGAACGTTCACACAACTGACCTCATGAAATTTACAACAAGACACTATTTCATCGTAAATAAATTGTCTAGTTTGAAGGTTACTGAAAACCCACGTCTTGATTTTACAAAGCAACAATTAATGCAATTTGTTCATATAAATTTTCAGAATTTATCTAATAAGAAAAAATCCATGTGAATAAAATATGTCATCATGTTTCACATAAAATATGTCACGGCTACATATATATATATATATATATATATAATCTATTTTCCTTCGTATTAGCGTTTTATTAAAAACAAAGGTTTATGCTAGTTTTGTGAAAGCTCACACCTATTGTGATAAAATACTCTCTCATGAAATCTCATAAATAAAGTTTTATCACTGGACATAAGTTCACATACATAAAAGTATATACATATTTTCCTCGAATAAGCATCGTCTTCTAAAAACGGGTTTATTTCGGTTTTGTGAAAGCTCACATCTATTAAGGTAAAATCTTGGTTCACATGAAAGCTCATACACTAAGTTTTATCACTGGACCTAAGTCCACATATAAAAAAATCCCTCATAAATCAGGGTTTTATTTAGTTTTCAAAACTAACGATCGAACGAACATACGTTTGATAAAACAAGGGTTTTCCTACAAAACTCACGCTAATTTATACACATGTATAGAATTTCAACATGATAAAAACATGAAAAACTCATGAAATCAGCAAAAAAAAAAAAAAACGCCGCGTACCTGGTCGGCGCCGGCCGGAAGTTGGGCGGACGGTGCTAGCTCCGTTCGGCGGCTGGTGGTGCGCCGGCGAAACCTCATGTTCTCTGCTGGACGTGAGGAGAGGGAGGAAGAGATGATGGTGGTCGGCCGTGGAAAAAAAAAGAGAGAATTAATCCCTTTTATACCTAATTTTATTTCCAAAACCTAATTCCATAAGGATTTCCCTTTTGGGCCCGATCCGTGAATCCTAAACCAACCAAGGTCCCACCATCGAACCAGCGGTTCTACACGGTTTTATGTTCACTGGATGACGCTCTATTATGCCACAGAGGTTTCCGCTCAAACCATGGTTTGCTCATTCAGTCGAAATCCGGTAATATCTTATCTTATGACCAAGTTCAATTACTTATTTTTATTTATACCTGGAAAATCACCATTCAATGCTTACCGAGGAACATGATTGTTCCTCACTAAGCAGGGGAATTAATGTAGATGGTGGATTTTCGACAAAGGGTAGAATTGTAAAACTATAGTCCATATTCGGCAACCGGATGAGTGTTGAGGCTCATGTCTCTCATTAAAGCGTGAAAGCTCATGCCATAAATCTCTGTCTGAGAAGGCTGTCTCTCAGAGTACGTGTAGATGTGTAGTCTCTCAGCTGAGACCGCGGCATATCTTATGAAAACTGAGCAATTTAAGTAATTACTCCAGATCCGGCAATCGGATGAGTATCGAGACTCATGTCTCTATGAATAAAAGCTCATGCCACCTCTGATGGAGAAAGTCTCTCAGAGAAGATGAAGATGTGTAGTCTCTCAGCTGAGGACACGTCACATCCCATACTGTATAGAATCGAAATATTGGGCGGCTCCTAGACAGCATGTCTGCTAGTATAGAGCGACAACGTCTTCGGGATGTAACCAGGTTTTCCACGACTATGCAAGAGGAATATGACACTCTAGCAAGTTCATATTGCTCAACCCGCAGCTAATTAATGCTCCTAGACAGGAAGCCCTTCTAGTGTAGAGCCAGCAATTAATTATCTCAAATCGTCTGAATATCCAACAATATTCTACGAGTCGTCAATTAATCGCCTGAATATCCAGCAATATTCTACGATTCCTCGTTATATTTCGTTACTTCAATCTGTGGTTCTTCCTAGCAGAATTCCACAGGTTAGTAATAAATATTCGACGAAACGGGCATCTGAGCATCGAATAAGCCCTGAAGAAAATGGTGCAAGTGTAATTAGCAGATAATGCACAAACCAGCATTTTAAAAAATACGAACGAACGAGGAACCTATACAAAATAGGGAGGGAAAATAATAATAATAAAATATTAAGCAAAAGCGCCAGAGGACTAGGCTCACCAGCCGGCCAGTCATATCGTGACCAGTCCCACGCCCAATTTTATATTTTATCATATTTTTATTATTTTCACGATCTCATGAAAATCCTCTCGTTCGAGCAAATTTCCTTTATTTCAAAGAAATTATCTAAATCACATGATTTTATCAAAAAATAATAAAATTAGAGAAAGGTGTCGCGGGACCGAGCACCAGCCGGCCATGTCTTGACCGTGATCGGTCCCACACCTCACGTCTCCATAATTTATTATTTCTCTCAAATTATGAAAATTCCTTGATTTTATGAATTTTCTCTAAAATCATGAAAATTACCTAATTTCATGTATTTTATCTGAATCACATGATTTTATCAAAAATAATAAAATTAGAGAAAGGTGTCGCGGGACCGAGCACCAGCCGGCCATGTCTTGGCCGTGACCGGTCCCACACCTCACACCTCACGTCTCTATTATTTTATTATTTCTCTCAAATTATGGAAATTCCTTGATTTTATGAATTTTCCCTAAAATCATGAAAATTACCTAATTTCATGTATTTATCTAAATCATATGATTTTATCAAAAATAATAAAATTAGGGAAAGGTGTCGCGGGACCGCCGGCCGGCCGCATGCCTTGGCCTTGGCCGATCCCACACCTCACGTCCCATTGTTTTATTATTCTTTCTCAAATTATGAAAATTCCTTGATTTTATGAATTTTCCTTAAAATTACATAGTTTCATGTATTTTCTCTAAAATCATGAAAATATTAAAAAATTAGGAAAACTTGTGGAACCGGGCTCTAGCCGGCCGGCCATGCCCTAGCCGGTCCCACACGCCCACTATTTTATTATTATTTGGTGTTTGGTTTCCTGATTTCATGAAAGCTCCCTGATTTCAACAAAATATTTTGGTTTTCAACAAATCCCTTTGATTTTATGAAAAGTTGTCTAAAATCATCATAATTACATAAAATTGGGAAGAGTGTCTTGGGACCCGCGCCCATTGGCCGGCCGGCCATGCCACGGCATTGCCGGTCCCACACTCTCATTCCTTATTTTATATTTTAATTTATGTTTCTCATCTCATGGAAGTTCCCTAATTTCGCCAAACTCTCCAGTTTCAAGGAATTTCCCTTAAAATCAAAGAAAAATACATGAAATCATATAAAACTGGGGAAAGCATGTGGGACCGCGTGTCAGCCGGCTGGCCATGCCCTAGCCGTGGCCGGTTCCACACCTTGTAATTTCATGTTTATTTATTATTTCCATCATCTCATGTATTTTTGCCGGTTTCAGCAAAACCATGGATTTTGCATATTTTCTCCAAATGTTGCTCAAACGTGCATCAGAAAGTATCAAAATTCTCAGGACTGAAACACGGACATCATGGTGACACGGGAACATCCCCTTGACCGACAAAGGGCGACCCTGAGGCTTGCAAACAGCTGGTCCCGCATGCTTTAATGATTTTAACCTAATTTGCTCAGCTACTCATATTAGGTTCGAACTCTTTCCAAAAAATAGGAAGTTCGCTCAAACGACCATCTACTGGTCTCACGGCCATTATGAGACGGTCTCATGACCTCTTGGCCGGTCCCTCATATTTTTCATAAAACAAGTTTTATGATTTGTCGCTCACACGAGCATTATTTCAGTAAATGATTGAACCAGCATTTAATCATTCTTTCACCAACTGGTCCTCAAGAGACTTTGGTGTTTTTGCTCATTCGAGCATCTAGGAATTATATGGTGAACCCGTCATCCAATGTAGCCGGTTTCATGTGATTTGCAATAAATCATTATCTCGGTAAAATTAGGGTTTTGAATCCAGAGCTTTGCAGAAACGTGATTCTGAGCAGATTCGAACACTCTGATAATTTTATGTTGATTCCATGAATAACATTCATATTTATTTTGCTCGACTCAGCAGTCAGTAACTTAAATTAATATTTTATTTGGTTCAGCTACCAACAATTCATCAAAAGAACAATATTAGTTCAAACTAGCAATATTTGCTCGAACTAGCAATATTCGCTCGAACCGGCAATATTTACTCAATTAGCAATATTCGCTCAGTCTAGCAATATTTGCTCAAATCAAAGAATATTGGTTCAACTATCAATATTCAAAAATCTAGCAACACAGTTTTGCTCGTCTTAGGTTATAATGATACCTTGTCCCAGCAGACACGTTAAACTCATGAGTTTCAGAACATTTTCTAATCATGTTCGACTCAGCGCTACATGGAATCATCGTCCCATAAAGTCAGCAACTGATTCCACAATCACGAGATTTCAATCGTGTCACATGGGGGGATATTAAATAGGGTTTTGGTCTGGCGGTCTACGACACGTGTGTTCACCCACGATGAGAATATGAGCAAGTCGTGCAATCAGTTGGAAGAATCAGCAAAGTAGTGGGTGGAAAGTTAACCAAGTCTCCGCACGATGAGTAATTGGTTTTAACACGATTTCCCTATTTCCCATTCTCTGATTCCAAAAACTGTCACACTTCATGGGATCATGGTGTTTTCAACTCCGGCATTATAAAATGTCTCTGGATCCTGATTGAAAGAACAACAGTTTTCGAACATTCGAACAACATTTCGCCAAAACGAGCAATTTCTCATCAAAGTTCACACAGACAATCTGTCGTCTACACGAACTCACATAAATTACTCTCAATTGAGAAAAATTCAATCATTCAGAGCATTTTCACGCTGAATTCACAACACACCTACAATCTCAGATCACCATTGATCTCACGCATTTTTCAGCTTCCCTCCTACAGATCAACCCATCCTCTCTTGTGACCGAATTGACTCTGGAATGACCATTGTTCTTGGTTTAGGCCGGGGTCTTACAGATTGATCTCTCGAACTTAAAGCACTCCCTTCTTGAAGTACATCTGTGTGAGGTTCAACATTTCGCTCGGTTCAAGGAGTCTCCACACGGTCGATATTCAATTCCGTAAAAACCAACAAATCGTTTTTCCCCATCCACAGTTGTCCTTTTTTTTCGTTTCTTTGTCATTTTGTGACAAAAGGGGGAGAAATATATGGAGTAAAAAAGTGATACTGGTATTGATTTTATATTGATTGGTATCACTAAGGAAAGGAACAATTGTGCTTAATTGTTTATCTAACGAAAGAGTGAAAGCATAGACTAAGGGGGAGTAACATATCATATTGATTGGTATAACAAATACCTGCGGATTGATGCAATCTACCTATCTCACCTTTAGGGGGAGTATTAGCTTTGCTATTATAATTTCAACATCGACATTTAAGGATTGAATGAATGCATGTTATTGTGTTGTTGAATTTGGGAATCAAGCGCATGTTTAATGAATTCTTGTAATTTGTTTATACATGTGATTGCAAGAGTTTTGCTACTAAAATTGACAAAGGGGGAGATTTTTAGAGCATAGCTTGGTTGAACCCACCAAGCGTTGGTATGTCAATTTTGGTTCTCATATTTTAGTGAATCAAAACTCATTTAAGAGTCGCTTGATTATGTACTAGAGTCAACTTCGTATAGGTTAGCTTGAAAGTATTAGGATATGAGATATTACACGTATTGCGAAGACTTGAAGAAGTGAAGAAGTAAGAATCTACAACAACAACATCATCCTTCCACTTGAGGTTAGTGATATTTGACTTGAACTGTTTCATTCCCTAACGTATCTTTCAAGTCGTGCATATTGAAAACAAAACTGCGAAACATGTTTTTACTCTAGATAGACATAGTATTAAGGAATACAATATAAAGTTTATTGCTTAACCATTAAACTTTGTAGATAAGACATCGACATAATCGCTTAAATGATATTTTGATTATGTATGGGTATGAGGTGAGGATTTCATCCTAGGAAACAATGTTTTTACATGCGTTTTAAGGAAGTAAGTTCATAAACCTGTTTATGAATCGAAAAGGAAATCGCCAGGCGTTATTGGGATTGTTATTCATTGCATATATTGTGAACATCCAATATGTGTGATTTAGTATAACCGCTCACGACTTGTTTTTGTTATTGGTAGAACTATTCACAAAAGCCTGACTTATGTATTGGTATGACTTTTATTAGTGAAACCGATCTTAAGTAATCACATGTGAGGTATGATCGAGTTTGTGATTGACTGGACCAAATCTGGGTAAAGGGGAACCGATCCTATGAAGAGGTGCAATACATCACAAAAGGGAATCGATCCTTGTATGAGGTGCATCAAGGTTTATAGCAGAAAGGGGAACCGATCCTATGAACAAGTGCAACACGTTTTTAGGCAAAGGGGAACCCATCCTATGGACATGTGAAACACATATAAGTTAGATACCATATATATGTGGGGAACCGATCCTAGTACCTAGTCAACCGAATTTTGGAAAGCTAGTGTCACTATGCATAATACTCACATGGAGGTAGAACCGAAACTTGTTTTGATAGAACCGTTAAACCCATGATTTGTGATTGAGTGTTTCTTAATCAATCGCATAGTTCTTGAAAGCCAGATGAACCAATTCTAAACTTGTTTGGAAGTGTGGCAAATCGGTTTCAAGGGTGTAAGTATGAAAGAGGACTTACAAAGTAAGGATGTTGACACACTTTAAACACAAGCAGTATTGTTTATCCTTTATTGTTCAAAGTTATTCCTTAATAGCTACAGGAAGAAAACCCTAGGATCGAAATTAAATAAGTTAAGAATATTTTAATTAAGGTTATTAATTTTATATATGGAAAATAATAATTAATAATGTGCATTTACTAGTTGAAGATTTTCCAAGGAGATTTTTGGTCATAATTTTGGACAGAGCATTTCCAGGAATTATGAAAACCGAATTTGGAATGTATGGGATATCTTTGAGAATATTTTCGGTTTTGAAAATTCCTTGGTGTCCAAACTTCCTTGTCTATAAATACTTGAAGTTTGCATTTCTAGCAAACTAATCCTTCGTGACAGCAAACTTCCTCGGTTGTGTTGTTACTGGTGAAGCCGCCTATTCGTAGAGGAGAGTAACCTAATTAGGCGAAATCTCTTACGACCGCTCAGTTTAAAGTCTTCTTTGGGATTGATGACAAGAGATTCAACTTGTTGTGTACAGGTGTTTATTGAAGATCTAAGAATATTTGAAGACAAAGAAGTGATTGAAGATTTCTGACTTGGGTTTATAATCTTTGGTGTGCACAATACTTGTTTCGGTATAAGAGGATCCAACTATAATCGGTTTATCCTTGTGGTAGATTGGATTGATTAGTTGTGTAGATCGGCATCAATACAATTCTTTGTGATTAAAAGTATTGATTGCAAAATCTTAACGGTTACCTTTGGTAATTGAACATAAGATAGATCTAAGAACCCGACGAAGGAGTTTATGTTAAGATAAACAGAAGAGCCTTTGTCCGACTCACATCACTTGGTTGAATAGAGTTGATACAAAACAGATTTGTTGTTCCTTTACTGTTTGGAATACGAACCGAAAGAATTGTTCCAAGTACGTGACTTATTTATAAGTTGGAGGCGTGGGAATATAGACGGAACTAGGTGAAATATAGGTTTAGTTGCTTGGTCTCAACTATACGAAGTTGGTGTAATTTTGTGTAGCGGCTTAATCCTGAGAGTATTCAATTCTGGACAAGGTCCCGGGTTTTTTCTATATTTGCGGTTTCCTCGTTAACAAAATCTTGCTGTGTCATTTACTTTATATTTCCGCATTATAATCGTTTTATTATAATTAAAGTAAATCACACAAACGTTAATTCCTATTTACTTGATAGTAATCCTATTGTGTTTGGTTAAGTCCGAACCTCTTATCAAGTAAACATACTTTGTTGTTATATTGTCTCGATCTCATATCCATAGACGATCACACGAAGTGCGAACCGATTAGTTGCATTGTCTCGATTCAGTCCATAGACAATCACTTTCGGAGAAAGGACTTATAGGTAGGAAAAGTTTTAGCTTGAGGTGTATTTGGGTACCCTCGCCTTTTCACATTGATTTATTAAACACTTAAGTGTTTGAAATCTTGATTAATTTCTTAGGTGTTTGAATGAACATCAAGTAGCTTTTAGTTCTTTGGCTAACTTGCCAAACCGAATAGTCATTATACATGGTTCAGTAACTGAACATATGTGTATAGTATACTATTGTAGTTTGAAGACCTATTTAGTTTGCATAATTCTCAAGTTATCTTAGCTTGGATTCTAAGCTAAATCAATCCCCGACACTTTGTGTCCTAGATGATTCTAGAGTCGCCTCTATTGACATTTTAGGTCTACGAATAAAAATACTTCGCTTGGGGATTCATGAAGCCAAGTACGATTATCTTTACCTTGATAGTTCGTGAATCCTGATCTTGTTTTCTGTTAGTGAGGTCTTCGTAATCCTTTTCAAGCAAGATAGATAGTAATAACAAAGTTCTTTTCGTGTCAGACTTTGTGATACCTCAAGATAGATATCTAAAGACTGATCTTAGTTGATTATTCGACGATTATTCTTGAGAGGTAGTTAAGAATCTAGGCTTCTCTTTGGTATTCCTAAGTTCCGAATTTATGAGGTTTGCTAGCTTGTTATTGCAAACAGATTTCCACACCTTGATCTTTGATCTAAACAAAAATCAAATAGGCTTATCTGCTAGAGGAAGATTGGTATGAAAAGTCTTCACTTTGGCCGAAACAACTTTTAGGCTATAAAGGACGTCAGCTAAGGAATCAAGTGTGTGTAACCTTGCGAGGTTCAAGAGACGCAAGGAGCACGACTGTAATTGAATCGCTTGGAGGGTGGATTCGGTCTCAACTACATTCCAGTTCGAATTCTGATAGAAGTCTAGTGTCTATATCGGCTTAATACAGTATGGTGTTCAATCTGGACGAGGTCCCGGGGTTTTTCTGCTATTGCAGTTTCCTCGTTAACAAAATTCTTGTTTGTGTGATTTTTACTTTTCTATATTTTTTGATTGTTCAAAGTAGTACATACGTTCATACTCCTATCAAAAGGAAAAAGTTTAGTGTATTTGGAATTCCCTGCTGTTAGAGCACTGCTCGGTCAAACTCGCATGCGTTGCTATCTCAAGCATGTTTGTCAATGTTACTGATCAAAACTATAATTCTTGATTTCTAGTCTCTTATAGCTAAGTCTCGGACTAGGATAGTAAGTGTAGTTGAGCTCAAGGACTTCATGGCGATTCATCATACAAGTAGAAGATCTACTCAAGGAACCGGTGGAACTTCTCGACAAAAAGGTACGTGGAGACTTGAACTTATCTGTCACTCAAAAGTCTATCTATTCTATCTACTACTGTTTGAGACAAAAGTCGTATGCTATATATATAGACTAGATCATACACATTTGGTATTTCGATCCGAGTATACCTCGCCTATCTGTATCTCGAAATATGTGTTGGTAAGCTTTTCGCTTCGACCAAGTTTATCTTTACCTAGTGACGAAATTCATGAATGTTTCAATCACTTTGAAAATTGCTTTGATGATAAATAGTGTAACAACTGTATAACGTCCTCTAAGAATGTTTCATTGAGTGGAATGAGAGTTTATATTACATAACCAATGGATTCCTTGAACCGAAGTTTTCGAACTTTGTTGATCAAGAGAACCGGAAGTATGGCATGTACCAAGTCCGCGAACTGCCGAAGTTCTCAAACCCGAGAATTTCTGCTGAAGTTGACAAACTACTTGCGTGAGCCAAGTCCGCGAACCCAGTCCGCGAACCGTCGTAGTTCTCGAACCCGAGAATTTATGCTGGAGTTTGTAAACTCTATCCGGTGTCTTAAGTCCGCGAACCTAGTCTGCGAACTTGAGAAGGTTATATATCTAAAGATGATTTCTGAACTTAATCTTAAAAGACTAAGGAATGCATTTGCAAACCGTGGATATTAAAGTTCATGAACCGATTCGAGTGAATTAAATCATCTTTGCTTCATGTGTCTTGTGTAGTTACATAAGATTTCCTTGCAATTGAACAACTCTCTTAACTAGTTCATTTGAGTCAATTGAACTAGTTATGGTGAAGAAGAACATGGTTAGTATGAAATGCTCATATGGTTAACCTCTTTGGGTAGACTATTGTTGAACCAACAATGTACACGTTTGGGTGCGGTTAACAAACCTAGAAGCGTACAGTCATTTGTGTATGACAAGCTAAGTTTTCGATCTAACGGTTGAGAAATATTAGCTTGAATCTAAATCAGGTTTTCATCTAACAGTGAATATTGATTGCATTGTAACTAAGGAAAAACCCTGATTTGAAAGGCTATACAAAGGAGACATTTGGCATTGAGAACACTAATCCCCACACGGCAGTGTGATACTAGTTTCTATGCTAGAGTCGATTCTCCTTTAACCTTTGGTTTTCTTTTTCTAAAACCAGGTTAACGACTTAAAGACTTCATTGGGATTGTGAAGCCAGACCGATACTACTTTTATCGTAGTTGTGTGATCAGATCTTGCATCTTCTATCGTCACAGTACAATCATATTGATTGGCTAGAGATCGTGAGAGTTATCCAATAGACAAGATATAAAAAGTAATCACAAACACATTAGTATCATCGTTTGTGATTCCACGACATCTTGTTTCGCTACCATACGATTAAGACTGTTGTGAGGTGATTGATTAATCTAGGTTGTTCTTCGGGAATATAATACCGGATTATCAATTGCTTCCTGTTCACCTTGATTATTATCAAAAGACGGAATAAAAACTTTAGGGTTTTTCTGTGGGAGACAGATTGATCCTTTGATAGACTTTTCTGTGTGAGACAGATTTGTTTATTGTTAAAGCCTGCGATTTTGGGTCGTAGCAACTCTTAGTTGTGGGTGAGATCAGCTAAGGGAATCAAGTGCATAGTATCCTGCTGGGATCAGAGGCGTAGGGAGTACAACTGTACCTTGGATCAGTGGGAGACTGATTGGGGTTAAACTATAGTCCAGTCCGAAGTTAGCTTGGAGTAGGCTAGTGTATATAGCGGCTTAATACAGTGTGTATTCAATATGGACTAGGTCCCGGGGTTTTTCTGCATTTGCGGTTTCCTCGTTAACAAAAATTATGGTGTCTGTGTTATTTCCTTTCCGCATTATATTTGTTTATATAATTGAAATAATACAGGTTGTGCGTTTGAATAAATCAATTGGAAATCCGACCTTTGGTTGTTGATTGATATTGATTGATCCTTGGACATTGGTCTTTGGTACCGTCCAAGTTATTCCTTGTGTATGATTAGGACTCGCTGATTTTTATTAGCTTGATTAAATCAAAACAAGAGAGAGATATTAACTCCTTGAGATACTTTTACCTAGATTGAGTCTGACTGTCTAGTTGATTCTCTAGAAAGTGTTTCGGAGTTAGTCCATACAAATTTCTAAGCGAAATATTGGGTGGTGTTGTTAGACCCCCTCTTTTTCAATTGGTATCAGAGCAGACAAACACGTTCAAGACCTTACAAGTCTGTGTTTATAGCGATCTGACTCTATGGACAGAGGTTTTATATCTATTAACGTACCACCAGTCTTCGATGGCTCTAATTAATTATGGTGGAAAATTGCTATGCGAGCTTTTCTTCAAGCACGTGATTTTCAATCATGGGTATATGTTGTTAATGGGTATGATGCTCCCGCTGTGTCAGTTGGAGATGTAAACGTTCCCAAACCTATTGGTGAATACACCCCTGCTGAGATAAATGCTGCAAAGCAAAATTCAGACGGTTTGAATGCTATCATACATGCCATTACCCCAAATCTTCAGCACCATGTATCTAATTGCACTCGGTCTAAAGATGATTGGGATATCTTAGAAATCGTATTTGAAGGTAACTCCAGTGAAAAGGAAGCCAGGATTCAAAACCTTAATTCTGATTGGGAGAACCTTCGTATGGCATATGAAGATACATTTGATGAGTTTAATCACAAAGTGTCTGAAATTGTTAATGCATCTTATGTATTGGGTAAGACTATTCCTGAAAAGGACATTGTGATGAAAATTCTCAGATCGTTGCCGTCTAGATACGAGTCTAAGAAGCATGACATCTTTGAGGGAAATAACCTTGATAATCTTTCCAGAAATACATTGGTTGGAAAGCTAAAGATCTTTGATCATGAGCATACATCCAAAATCGGAAAGGATGTTGCCTTTAAAGCAGAGAAGAACATTAAATTACTTGATAAGAGTAAAAGTGTTTATGTCTCTGAGGATGATCAGTCTGAGGGTGATTTTTCAGATGAAGATCTTGACAAATCAGTCTCCTTGATCACAAGACAATTTAGGAATATTCTATTGAAGATAAGTAAACGGTTTTCAAGAGACAAACCTAGGTCGTCAGATAAATCTCACAATCACGTCCCTCCTAAAAATAGGGATGCCGATGAGGCTGATGACGTGGATATGCCACAGTGCTTCAAGTGTAAAGGTTTTGGTCATTTTTCAAACCAGTGCCCAAATCGTAGAAAATACACTGGGAACAAAGGTCTTGCTGTAACACTTGATGAGATGTCTGAGACCTATGATTCTGATGAAGATAAGAAATCAAGTGTCGGTCTTCTATGTGAAAACATTGATTTTGATAACTGAAAAAATGAGGGTCTAACAACACCACCCAATATTTTGCTTAGAAATATGTATGGACTAACTCTGAAATACTTTGCTAGAGAAGCAACTAGACAGTCAGACTCAATCTACATAAAAGTATCTCAAGGAGTTAATATCTCTCTCTTGATTTGATTTTTACTTAAGCTAAAAACAATAGCGAGTCTTTATCAAATACAAGGAATACTTAGACCGTACCAAAGACCAATGTCCAAGGATCAATCAATATCAATCAACAACCAAAGGTTGGATTTCCAATTGATGATCACGAACGCACAACCTGTATTATTTCAATTTTATAAAACATAATGTGGAAAAGAAATAACACAGACACCAGAAATTTTGTTAACGAGGAAACCGCAAATGCAGAAAAACCATGGGACCTAGTCCAGATTGAATACACTCTGTATTAAGCCGCTACAGACACTAGCCTACTGCAAACTAACTTCGGACTGGACTATAATTGAACCCCAATCAGTCTCCCACCGATCCAAGGTACAGTTGTACTCCTACGCCTCTGATCCCAGCATGATACTGCGCACTTGATTCCCTTAGTTGATCTCACCCACAACCAAGAGTTACTGTAACCCAAAATCACAGACTTGATAATAAACAGATCTGTCTCACACAGAAAAGTCTATAAAAGGATAAATTTGTCTCCCACAGATAAACCCTAGGTTTTGTTCCGTCTTTTGATATGAAATCAAGGTGAACAGGAACCAATTGATAATCCGGTCTTATATTCCCGAAGAACAACCTAGATTAATCAATCACCTCTCTACAATCCTTCCTCACTACACAAGCGGATTGTCGGGGAATCACAACACAAACAGTGAGACGAAGATGTTTGTGACTTCTTTATCTTGCCTATCTGAGAACTCTCACGATCTCAAGCCAATCAATCGATTGTACTCGTACGATAGAAGATGTAAAATCAGATCACACAACTACGATAAAGTAGTTTCGGTCTGGCTTCACAATCCCAATGAAGTCTTTAAGTCGTTAACCTGATTTTAGAGAAGAAAATCAAAGGTTAATGGAGATCGACTCTAGAGGGCGCACTAGTAGCACACAAACGTGTGGGGATTAGTTTTGTACAATGCTAGATGTCTCCTTTATATAGCCTTTAAATTAGGGTTTTGCCTTAGTTACAAAGCAATCCTTATTCACTGTTAGATGAAAACCTGATTTAGATTCAAGCTAATATTTTTCAACCGTTAGATCGAAAACTTAGCTTGTCACACACACTTGGGTAGACGTTTACTGGGTTCATGAAAACCATGCCCAAACGTGTACGTGTATGTTGGTTCAACATAGTAACCCAAAAGGTTAACCATATGAGCATTTCATATTAACCTTGTTCTTCTTCACCATAACTAGTTCAATTGACTCAAATGAACTAGTTAAAGAGTTGTTCAGTTGCTATGAGATCATATGTAACTACACAAGACACAATTGAAACAAAGATGATTCGATTCGATTGAATCGGCTCATGAACATTATAGCCACAATTTGCATAAAGCATTCCTTAGTAATTTAATGTTTCATGTTCAGAGCACATCTTTAGATCATAACCTCTTAAGTTCACAAACAAGTTCGCGGACTTAAGTTAATCGGTTGAGTTTTCCAAACTCAGCATAAATTCTCGGAAAGAGAACTATTAATACATGGTTATGTAATCTAAACTCTCATTTCAATCATTGAGACATTCTCAGAGGACGCTATGTAGTCGTTATTCACAGACCGATTCACGTCAGAGCAATTCTCAAAGTGATTGAAACTTTTCATGACTTTCGTCACTAGATGAAGATAAACTTGATCAAAGCGAAACGCTTTACCAACACACGATTTCGTGATAAAAGATAAGCAATGAATGCTCAGCTCGAAATGTCAAATGTGTATAATCTAGTCTATATAGAATACGACTTTTGTCTCATAAGAAGTAGGAGATAGAAGAGATATACTTTTGAGTGATAGATAAGTTCAAGTCTCCACACACCTTTTTGTTGATGAAGTTCCGCGGTTCCTTGTATAGATCTTCGTCGTTATATGATGAATCGCCATGAAGTCCTTGAGCTCAACTACACTTTTCTATCCTAGTCCGAGACTTAGCTTTGTAGGCTAGAAATCAAGACTTATAGTTTTTATCACTAACATTGACAAACATGCTTGAGGTAGCAACGCATGCGAGGTTGACCGAGCTATGCTCTAACAATCTCCCCCTTTGTCAATTTTAGTGACAAAACTATTGATACATGTGGAATACAAAAAAGATAAACTTTAGTGGCTCCTATTCCATGGTCTAATATTCAACGTTCCTTGAAATATTCGTCCTTCCAAGTACTCCAATGATCCCAAAGGTTGTAAGTTTAGCACCATCGTTGTTGAAGATCCGTAGCTATAACAATGAGAGAAATCGAGATTCTCGATCATTATTATACAGTGTCATAGTATTATTATATAACATCAAAGTCCAATTGTATCACGACTTTAAAAATAATACTAAGGTAATATGTATCACTCCCCTTAGTCAATACTCCATCTCGATCATGGAAACCACTCCCCCTTACACAATGATCCGAAAACCATATGTATTTGTAGTGTGAACTACAATATTTCTCCCCCTTTTTGTCAATAAAATTGGCAAAGGTACAAGAATGGGATCATAATGAAATTTCCACAAGAGACATTTCATGACCAAAAGAAAAATACATACCAACTTAATTTAGATGCAATCTAATAGCCGAAGCTAACAACATTCATCAAGGAGTTTTAAGATACAAGATAACCCCTATAAAATTCCACAGCCGCACTCCCCGCAAGATATTACCATTAAGCACAAGTTCAAAAGAACTCTCCCCCATTTGATGTCATTCCCGAGAGAACAACAAGAGCGACCTTATTTCGAAAGAAAAGAAGGATTTTTTATTGGACACCAAAAACCATAGGAATGATTTTCTATATCCAAAGCTCAACCAAATTAACCACAAGTAAACCCATGATTAATTCAATTGGAATACGCAACTAAATCAAACCACAAAAGTGATCAATTTAATTGAAAGTGCTCAACATAAGTAAACTCACGGAGCTACGACTAAGTCAATCACACGGAGATGACTAACTTAACCGTTCAAATACTCAACATAAGGAAAACCTTACGGAATATATGACTACATTAACCAAAGAACATGATAGTGTAGCCTTTCATATACTCAACACAAGAACTTGTGGAATATATGAAAACTCAACTAGATTAATTACAAGAGAACCTATAATTAATCTAATTGGAATACAAACAACCAAACTAATCACCGAAGTAATCAATTTAATTATTTTGGGCTCAACATAAAGAACTTATGGAACCCCGACTAAGTTCATCATAGAATATGACAACCTTAACCGTACATGTACTCGACATAAGAAAGAAGACTTATGGAGTACTAACTAAATAACCAAACTAGTTGATTAATTTAGTTCTAATGCTCGACATATAGCATCTTATGGAACAACCAACAAAGCCAAGGTAAATCGACTTAGTTGTAAGGTGCTCAACATAAGACACACAATGGAGCCTTCACGGTAAAACATAATAAAATGGATCAATGAAGATCAATACCGTGGATAACATACAAGGATCTATTCTATTTTCCATCATAACGACATAATAGACTTTATCCTTGTTGAACAAAAGATTTTATCCTATTTTCCATCAAATACATGATTGCATAGGCATAACTTTTGTATATGTCAAAAGTCCATTCGTCCTTTCATCAATACGAATACCGATTCATGAACGACTTTACTTTTGACTGCAATATGGGACCTTCAAGTTCACGGACGTAAACAATACATATCCCATAAAAATATTGCAATATCACAAACCATTAAAATACTGCAATAAACATCATCCTCCAAATATTTTTAGAATTTAAAACCAATAAACCTAAAAAATAACATAAGAAGATGAAAACAAAAATAGCTATGTGTAGTCACAATCATCGCTATTCAAAGCACTAGTTATTCTTCCAACTAATCCAAAAAGAAGACATCCTAGGCGACAATGCCTTTGAGAAATTCAGCATCATTCCCAAACTCCTTGTTGTCAACAGCCATTGGAACATACGGTTCACGAAGATAGGAGTTTATATCAACGAACTGTCTTGGTGATTATGTCGTACCAAGGCTCTCTGAATTTCTAAGGACTTTGACACAAAAGCCTTTATTTCACGAATCTCCTTTCTTACTTCCTTCAACTCATCAAGAACATCGGAAAACTTCTGAGAGTTAGAAGGCACACCCTGGGATTTCTTGTATTCCTTCTTTTCTTTTCAGGGACTTAGAAACAGGAGATTTTTCTTTTTCCTTGATTGAAGATTTAACAATCATGTTGACATCCTTTCCATCTGACATGGTGCTTTGAGAACAGTTATAAACAACTGGATTTGTGTGATTGAATCACTAACTCAACAAGCAATCTTATATAGGATGTCAAAAAGGAAAAAGGAATGTAGGGTTCGAAACCTATTGACAGGTTCGTATACGCCCAACTCTAAAACCCTATAAAGAGTAGAATTGTCGATAATAACCCTTTATTTTATTTGATAGACAAAAATAACAAATCTAAGAAAAGAAGGAAAAACTTTACTGAAGCCTGAATCAGCACTCAATCTTGTCTCTTTTCGATCAGGCACATGAGACAAGATTTTCCCAACAACACAATCAAGTTGTGTTGCGATGAACAACGATTTGTCCATCTTTTTCCTCAAGGGAGGAATCTTCAGACTTCTGTCTATCAAAACGATTCGACCATACTTTCTTTTCAAATGGTCTTACTCTATCCCTGGAAACCAACTTCTTAGACGAAGATAAGATCCTACATACCTCGGCGGTCTTCTGAGCAAGTTTCAGCTTCCTTGCTAATCGATCTGCTCTTCGTTGAAGTTTGCTGGTGCCTTATTTGGTGCTTGTACTTGTAACACCTTGATAGTTCGTGTCCCTTCATCGAACAAAACGAGCACGTCAAACTTGGATAGTATTCAGGCATCTGAGATGTGCAAGCAGCTAGACATACAGTAGATCCTGAAACATTACTGACAGGGTTTCCAGTTAGAGAATCTTCCAGCTTGATTGGGTTTCCTTCTTCTCCGAACCCATTGAGGTTGATATATGTATTGCTACAAGTATCAAAATCGATGTTTTCACCAAGGAGCCCTACACTTGATTTCCTATCTTCATCGGAATCATAGGTTTCAGACATTTCATCAAGTGTTACAGCTAGACCTTTGTTCCCAGTGTATTTTCTACGATTTGGGCATTCGTTAGCAAAATGGCCAAAACCCTTACACTTAAAGCACTGAGGCATGTCCTCGTCATCAGCCTCGTCAGCATCCCTGTTTTTAGGAGGTACGCGACCGTGAGGTTTGTCTGATGACCTAGGTTTGTCTCTTGAAAACCGTTTACTTCTCTTCAACAGAAGATCCCTAAACTGTCTTGTGATCAAGGAGACCGACTTGTCAAGGTCTTCATCTGAAAAATCATTCTCAGACTGATCATCCTCAGAGACATGAACACTTTTACCTTTGGCAAGTAATTTAGTGCTCTTCTGTGCTTTAAAGGCAACATCCTTACCGACTTTGGATGTATGCTCATGGTCAAAGATCTTTAGCTTCCCAACCAAGGTGTTTCTGGAAAGATTATTGAGGTTATTCCCCTCAACGATGGCATGCTTCTTAGACTCGTATCTAGATGGCAGCGATCTGAGAATTTTCATCAATGTCCTTTTCAGGAATAGTCTTACCCAATGCAAAAGATGCATTAACAATTTCAGACACTTTGTGATTAAACTCATCAAATGTTTCTTCATCTGCCATACGAAGGTTCTCCCAATCGGAATTAAGGTTTTGAAGCCTAGCTTCCTTTTCACTGGAGTTTCCTTCAAATACGGTTTCTAAGATATCCCAAGCATCTTTAGACCTAGTGCAATTAGACACATGGTGTTGAAGACTTGGGGCAATGGCATGTATGATAGCATTTAACCCTTCAGAATTCTGCTTTGCAGCAAGAATCTCGGCAGCATTATATTCACCAATATTCTTGGGAACAGTTCCGTCTCCAGGTGCAACAACGGGCGCATCATAACCATTCACCACATATACCCATGATTGAAAATCACGCGATTGAAGAAAAGCTCGCATAACAATTTTCCACCATAAGTAATTGGAGCCATCGAAGACTTGTGGTACATTAATAGAGATAACACCTCTGTCCATAGAGTCGTATCGCTACAAACACGGACTTGTTAGGGCTTAAAAGTGTTTGCCTGCTCTGATACCAATTGAAAAAACGGGGGTCTAACAACACCACCCAATATTTCGCTTAGCAGTCTGTATGGACTAACTCCGAAATGCTTTGCTAGAGAATCAATTAGACAGTCAGACTCAATCTAGATAAAAGTATCTCAAGGAGTTAATATCTCTCTCTTGATTTGATTTTTACTAAAGCTAAAAACAATAGCGAGTCTTTATCAAATACAAGGAATACTTGGACGGTACCAAAGACCAATGTCCAAGGATCAATCAATATCAATCAACAACCAAAGTTTGGATTTACAATTAATGATCACGAATGCACAACCTGTATTATTTCAATTATATAAATATAATGCGGAAAAGAAATAACACAGACACCGGAAATTTTTTTAACGATGAAACCGCAAATGCAGGAAAAACCACGGGACCTAGTCCAGATTGAATACACACTATATTAAGCCGCTACAGACACTAGCCTACTGCAAACTAACTTCGGAATGGACTATAGTTGAACCCCAATCAGTCTCCCACTGATCCAAGGTACAGTTGTACTCCTACGCCTCTGATCCCAGCAGGATACTGCGCACTTGATTCCCTTAGATGATCTCACCCACAACCAAGAGTTGTTGTAACCCAAAATCACAGACTTGATAATAAACAGATCTGTCTCACACAAAAAAGTCTATAAAAGGATAAATCTGTCTCCCACAGATAAACCCTAGGGTTTGTTCCGTCTTTTGATATGAAATCAAGGTGAACAGAAACCAATTGATAATCCGGTCTTATATTTCCGAAGAACATCCTAGATTAATCAATCACCTCTCTACAATCCTTCCTGACTACACAAGCGGATTGTCGAAGAATCACAAACAGTGAGACGAAGATGTTTGTGACTTATTTATCTTGCCTATCGGAGAACTCTCACGATCTCAAACCAATCAATCGATTGTACTCGTACGACAGAAAATGCAAGATCAGATCACACAACTACGATAAAGTAGTATCGGTCTGGCTTCACAATCCCAATGAAGTCTTTAAGTCATTAACCTGATTTTAGAGAATAAAATCAAAGGTTAATGGAGATCGACTCTAGCGGGCACACTAGTAGCACACAGACGTGTGGGGATTAGTTTTGCACAGTGCTAGATGTCTCCTTTATATAGCCTTCAAATCAGGGTTTTGCCTTAGTTACAAAGCAATCCTTATTCACCGTTAGATGAAAACCTGATTTAGATTCAAGCTAATATTTCTCAACCGTTAGATCGGAAACTTAGCTTTCCACACACACACTTGGGTAGACGTTTACTGGGTTCGTGACAACCATACCCAAACGTGTACGTGTATGTTGGTTCAACATAGTAACCCAAAAGGTTAACCATATGAGCATTTCACATTAACCTTGTTCTTCTTCACCATAACTAGTTCAAGTGACTCAAATGAACTAGTTAAAGAGTTGTTCAATTGCTATGAGATCTTATGTAACTACACAAGACACAATTAAAACAAAGATTATTCGATTCGATTGAATCGGCTCATGAACATTATAGCCACGGTTTGCATAAAGCATTCTTTAGTAATTTAATGTTTCATGTTCAGAGCACATCTTTAGATCATAACCTCTTAAGTTCACAAACAAGTTCGCGGACTTAAGTTAATCGGTTGAGTTTTCCAAACTCAGCAGAAATTCTCGGATAGAGAACTTCCGCCAGTTCGCAGTCTGAGTTCGCGGACTTAGCACACAAACGAGTTTTGGAAAATCAAGCAGAAATTCTCGGTCGAGAACTTCCGACAGTTCGTGAACTGAGTCTGCGGACTGGGTTCGCGGACTTGGAAAGCCAATTCCACAATCCTCCCGATTTCTCTTGATCAACAAAGTTTGAAAACTTCAGTTCAAGGAATACATGGTTATGTAATCTAAACTCTCATTTCAATCATGGAGACATTCTCAGAGGATGTTATGTAGTCGTTATTCACAGACCGATTCACGTCAGAGCAATTCTCAAAGTGATTGAAACTTTTCATGACTTTCGTGACTAGGTGAAGATAAACTTGATCAAAGCGAAACGCTTTACCAACACACGATTTCGAGATAAAAGATAAGAAATGAATTCTCAGCTCGAAATGTCAAATGTGTATGATCTAGTCTATATAGCATACGAATTTTGTCTCATAAGAAGTAGGAGATAGAAGAGATAGACTTTTGAGTGATACATACGTTCAAGTCTCCACATACCTTTTTGTTGATGAAGTTCCACGGTTCCTTGTATAGATCTTCGTCATTGTATGATGAATCTCCATGAAGTCCTTGAGCTAAACTACAATTTTCTATCCTAGTCCGAGACTTAGCTATGTAGGCTAGAAATCAAGACTTATAGTTTTGATCACTAATATTGACAAACATGCTTGAGATAGAAATGCATGCGAGGTTGACCGAGCTATGCTCTAACAATAAATGTAGCAATACATATATCAATCTTGATGGTTTCCGTGAAGATAAGAAGCCAATCATGCTGGAAGAATCAATTGACCCAACCTTTGGAAACCCTGTTTGTAATGTTTCAGGATCTACCGTGTGTTTAGATGTTGTTGCATCACAGATGCCTGATTATTATCCAAGATTGACGTGCTCGTTTTGTTCTCAAAAGGGTCATGAACTATCAAGATGTTACAAGTACAAACATCAATTGAGGCACGCCAACAAACTTCAACGAAGAGCAAATCAGTTAACAAGGAAGCTTAAACTTGCTCAGAAGACTGTTGAGGTATGTAATATTTTATCTTCATCTAAGAAGTTAGTTTCCAAAGACAAACACAAGACCATTTGAGAAGAAAGTATGGTCAAATCGCTTTGATAGACATAAGTCAGAGGATTCCTGTCATGAGGAAAATGGTGGACAAATCATTGTTCACCATAGCACAAATTAATTGTGTTGCTTGGTAAATCTTGTCTCACGTGCCTGTTCAAAAGAGACAAGGTTGTGAACGCACGTGCTTTAGGAAAAGTTTTCTTAGGTTTATTCTTTTCTGTCTATCAAATAAAAGGAAGGGTTACTTTCGACAATTCTACTCTTTATAGGGTTTAGAGTTGAACGTCCACGAACCTGTTTAAAGGTTTTGAACCCTACATTCCTTTTTCCTCTTTGATATTCTTTATATTCCAAGACTTCTTGTAGATATTGTGAATTCCAATCACAAAAATCAGTTGGTTATAGCTGTTCTCATAAGCATCATGTCTTTGGATGGAAAGGATGTCAACATGATTGTTAGGCCATCAATAAAGGAAAAAGAAAATATCAAGTAATTTTGTCCTTGAAAAGAAAAAGGAGGAATACAAGAAATCCAAGGGTTGTCCCTTCTAACTCTCAGAAATTTTCCGATGTTCTTTGTAGTTGCAGGAAATCCTACACTACACCCCTCATATGATTTCATTATTACTCAACTCATTTTTAGATTTACACTCTTAATTTTTATTGATCAATCTTTGAATATTCTTACAAGAAAAGATAAAGGAATCAAGAATGATCTCTTCTCTAGACTTTCTCTCTCCTATTTACTTGTTTCTTACTCAAAAATATCTCCCCTTCTTCTTTACAACTTGAGCGACTATTTATAGGGAAATACATAGTGGATGACAGCTAATCTGTCCTTTATTTTCGGGTATGGTCTGCGACATTCTCGCAACCTTATAAATGTTAATTTTGCAATCTCTCTATTTTTCGTAGGACTATCACATCTTTCTCGTGATTCTAGCTGACGTCGTTTATCGTATCATTTCTGAAATTGTTCAGCGACGCTGTTGTGTTGTGTTGTTGATAATTTTGCTGAGACATTATCGTTGCGAGATTCTGATCCTACATCTTGCCTCTTCTCATATCTTATCTGCAAAGTAGAGAATGATGTGAGAAATTCCGCAGATGTTCATCTCTTCATATTCTGCATTTATCACACATATTCTTTCTTCCATTTGTTTCTTGACAGTCTTCTGTAACCGCTGCTTTTCAACCGCTCACGTCTTTTCGTCTTAATGGTGTTTATTTCTTCGAGTAAAAAAAATCTCCTTTATATACTCTTCTTTCCACTTTCTTTTTACTTTCTCTTCTCTTTTTATTTTCTCATCTCTGCAACTCTGTTATTCTTCTGCAAGTTCTGCTACTGTAATTTTTCCCCCTTCAATCTTCTTACTTTTTATTCATTCCCATAATCTATATTCAAATATGGATCCAAGTGGTCATAGACATGAGAAGAATTTAAAAGATGTCCAAAAAGATCTTGCTGATAAAGGTTTCACACTCTCTACCATTCCTGGTGAAAGTGCCAAGTCAATTCTTTCTATCAAAATTTTCTCTGATCAGTACTGTGATGATCAATCAATCATAATTTCGCTAGGTCAGATTCTCGCAGGTCTCCCTATTCCTCTTTATGACCCAGATCTTCCTTTATTTTATGAAATTCTCGCTCACTCGGGATTTTCGCGAGCTATCTTCCAACTGAGTAGGGACTGCATCCGTCTGATGCTAGAGTTCACTAACCGTGGTGCTGGTAAAGGATCTCTGTATTCCAAAGAACTCAGGGATCCTAAATTTGCAGACCTAGAGATAATTGCTGAGAAATACACAGTAGCGAGTTTCTTTGAGAACTATGAACTGATCTCCATGAAGAAAGAGAATACTCACTGGGGTATTCGCTTAAAAAGGAAAGATAATATTGATGAAGCTAAAATTCTCATGCAAGACATTGAATGGCATTCTGGTAAAAACACAAATCCTCGCCAATCCGAAGATGATAAATGGTGTGTTTTTCCTTTAATGCTAAATGGACCTTACATTGTTGGGTCAAATGTTCTTCCTGCGAATCTCGTTGCTTATCAACCTTGGGTTTTCTCTTGGATCGAGAAGGAGAAAGAGGTATGTTTCTTCCCATTTCGCTAACTCTTGCGACATTCTGCAGATCCAAAAACTGAAAGATAGTTATAACAGGACTGGGAAAGCTAGTACTCTGTTAGCTCTTCGCTCATACACAGATGAGGTAAGAAATTTTCTCTTATGATTTTAAACTGTATACTATTTCTTCCATTTCTTATCTCTATCTGTGTGTGAAGATTATTGCTGAAATAGAAGAGCCTGCTGATGCTGCAAAGACTGGTGATAAAGGTAAAGGTGCTCTTCGCAGAGAAAAATCAACTGCTCCTCCTTCAAAGAAAAGGAAAGTCCGTTCTTTTTCTCCTTCAAATATTCCTCCTCAAGAAAATTCCGAAAGTGACAAGGATGATGAGGACAATGATGATCTTGCCGCAAGTGAAGATTTTCCACCTGAATCTTCTATGTCTAAGCTCTTTGGCCTTTTTTCTGATTCTCTGTAAGGAATGGGAGATAGCCAATTCGCTAACACCTGCAAGGCTCTCGCTAAAATTTGCGACGTCCCTTTCCTGGATGGTGATAGTTCTCTTCGTGGAGTTTCTAGATCAGTGACTCCAGACTTCTTGCATTCCCTCAATAGTCTGGTATATTTTTATCCTTTTATTTCTTCATTGTCATAACTCAAAATTTCTTTATATATTAATATTTTTTTTATATTTTCTCGCAGGCTGAAAAAGCTTCTTTCACTGTTGCCTCGGATCTAGAGAGGAGACGCGAAAATCTTGAAAAGAAGAATCTTCAATTTCGCACAAAGAATGAAGAATTGGAAGCTGAAGTTAAAGGTCTTCGCGAGAAAAATAGACAACTAAAAATTGATTCTTCTTCACATAAGAACAAAATCTCTAGTCTTCAGCAAGCTAATAATCAGCTTTACGGTATATTACTTTTCTCTTTTCTCTTTATTCATTCATCTTGTTGTTTTATCTTATTTAAATGATCCTTTTTGCAGACATTTATGGTCTTTCTGATGAATCTACCCTTCTTCGTTCATTTCCTAATGCCTTGGATAATGATACCCTTCTTGAGCATCTTAACAATTCCTTAAATAGTTTTTCAAATGATATAATTTCATCTCTTTCTCTAAATGAGCTTAGATCTAAATTTCGCCTCTTAGAAATTGACCATAGATCAGGTTTAGGCTTAGCCAACCGATTTAAGCGTCTCCTTCTTGATTCTAAAGAGAAAACCAATGAGTTAAGAACCAAAATTAGCGGTCTCATAGATGATAAGGATCGCATCTCCGATCAAGGTGCTAAGGCTTTGGAGAAATTCCAAGAGACTCTTCTTGAAGTTCAACTTGAACGAGATGAAGCTAGCCGCAAGAACATCGAACTCTGCGAAAGGGAAAATCAAATTCGTTCTCGTCTTCTTATAAGTAATGAGGATGAATTTGTTTGGGCTGCGAAAATCTTAGATGATGCTAGAAAATATTTAGGTGTAAATGTTAGTCTCCAAGTTGAGCATACAACCTTGATTAGAGATATGTTTTCTGACAGAGAAGGTTACTAACTGCTCTTCTTTACTAATCTTTTGCTTCTTATGAATTTTCATCAAGTTAATAATTGATTGTCTTTTGCTCGCAGATTCTGAAAGTAGATATCATGAAAAGATTGAGGAACTCAAAGCTGAAAAGGAGGAACTCGCAAAGAATCTTTCTTCTCGCAACGACAAGTATTCTAGATTAAAGAATCAAATCAAGATCACTGTTGCGAATTTTAAGAATGATACTTTGCATTTTCGCAATCAAACTATCCAAATGGTTTGTGACGATCATAATATCCCACATTCTGATTATCTTTGTCTCTTGGAAGAGATCCCACAGAATACTTCTAGTCTGATTATCTATGATAGCGAAGCTGATGATGAAGAATATGATGGTGATGAAGGTTATGATGGTGATGAAGATTCTGACGCAGACGAAGAAAGGAATAAGTCTGATGAAGATAATGAAGGATTAACTAAGAATTAGTCTTTGTTTCTTTCTTTGATTCTCTGTAATACTTGTACATTTATTCATTCTTTCTGTATATTTGTGTTTCTTTCATTTTGACCTGCATTCATTAAAACAATTCTTCCTTGCAATACAGTTAATCAATATAATCATTAATTTTTGAATCTCTCAGTAAATCTATCATATGGAGACAAATAACATTTTCTAATTTCATTCATTCCTATACTTGCCTCTGTTATTTGTATCCAAATGAGAGATTTTATAATTTTTTCTTATTTTATGTCTCAATTTCGCAGTTAATTATGTATAATTTCGCTATCTTATGCGAAGTGAATTTTGATTCTTTTCAAAATTTCATTCCTGTGTGGTCTTATTTTGCCTTCCTAATTAAAGGTCTTATTATGCCACCTCTTGTCATTGCAACAAAATCGCAGGACGTCTTTGCACTTTCATGCAAAAACCCATTGATCTTGCCTTAACTTTTTCTTTTGTATTGTGGCCTCTTCAGGAATGTTGCGACAATATGATAGGCCTAAATATTCTTGCGAAAATAAAGCCCCATGACATTGCCGTCTTGCGACGAAAACGCAGGACGTCTTCGCACTTTCATGCGAAAACCCATTGATCTCGTCTTATCTTTTTCTTTTGTATTATTGCCTCTTCAGGATTGTTGCACAAATATGACAAGCCTTAATACCCTTGCGAATAAAAAGCCTCATGACATTTGCGTCTTAAGACACTTATCAGCTCCCTAATGGAGGGTGCCGCCCTTATCCCCCCTGGTTGCCCCTTCAAGGAGGCGTACTTATACCATACAAGGTTAGCTCCTCCCATCCAGTCTTGACAACAACCAATTGTTTTCGCAGCCTCTTATCCCTTTTACCTATAGGGCTTATGGTTACGAGACTGCACCCTAAGTGGGGTTTTCTTCAGTCCGAGTGCAGTATAATCCAAGACTTGTCAAGAATGGCAAAGTACGCTTCAAACGTCCCTGGCACTCTTGACTCATCCGTGTACCTCGACGCCTTGATCAGACCTGCACTCCTTGGTAGAGTCCTTATTAACTTAGTCGCCCAACCTAAGTCATATGCTTAAGCTGAGAATCCAAGGTGCCTCTCCCGGATGGGCTTTATTGAACCCAAATCTCCATGACTCAGGTTCCGGTGGTGGTGTAGCCTTTCCCTGAGCCATGCAACAGGTACCCCCTTATATGACGTACTTTAGGTCTTACATTTGCCTCTTGCGAAATTGTATTCGCGAACTAGGGCGTACACCATGAAGGTTCGCCTCTTTCTCTTTTGTCATTTTTCTCTGATTATCTTCTGTAAAAATCATTATCTCTGCGAGAGTCTCGCATATCATCATATTGCATTTGCATTTCGCAATCTCAATTTTGTCATTCAATAAAATGTATTCTTGAGAATTTTACTTATTGCGAGAGTGTCGCAACAACTTAATCATTCATATATTTCTTGTTTTTATTACCTTTGCCATCCTCTGCTTCTTTATTACTTTCTGCTACTGCTTCCTTCGATTGCATCCACCATCAACCTCTCACTTCTCTGTGTATCTTTGATTTTATGCCGCCAATTTTCCTTCTTGTTTTCTCTTCCTTCGCAAGATTCTATCTCTGTTTCGTAACACCTCTTTCCTTCAACCCAATCTCCCTTTATGATTCCTACACCACTGGGGTGAGGGAATTTGATGCACTGGTGGAAAGTTGAAGCTACACCTAGAATCCCATGTAGCCAAGGTAGACCAATTAACGCATCGTAGGGTGATTCTACATCAACGACACAGAATAAGATTTCGGAAGATATTCCCTTCAATGGAATTCGCATAGTAACCTCCCCTTTAGGCTTGTTAGCAGTACCATTAAAACCATATATCTTATATGTTGATGGTATAAGATCATCATCTCTTCCTCCAATAGTTTTATAAGTATGATAAAATAAGATGTTCACAGAGCTTCCAGTATCGATTAGAATTCTATTAATTGCCCATGAATCTTCAGCTTCATCATCCTCATCTTCTTTCGGTTTTGGATTAATTTCTAATTTTACTACCAATGGATTATCATGCACCTCTTCACCTTCGGGAATCTCTTCTTCGGTAAAAGAAATAATTTGTTTCTGCCATTCCTCTAGTGGCGAGATTTTCACAATATTCATAAATTCTCTTCCATCGTTATCTCTTGCGAACAATCTACTAAAAACATTATCATGAAAATATTCAATTGTCTTATATGAATGTACGATAGAGTGACATAATAGATTTTTTGCTTTTGCACCAACTTCTATGAAGAATGTTTCCTTTTTTTTCATCGTGTTAACTTTGTGATGCTCTGGTGGTGGTGGCAATGGTTGAAATTGTGGGTGCCTACCAAAAAGTGGTTTAGTTTTCCTTGATCTATCATTCTCAAAATAATTCTTTTTACATTTCTGCAATCATTTGTTGTATGTCCATGAAAATGATGATAAGAACAAAACTCATGGCTTCTGTGGTTTGGAGGTGGTTCCGTTCCCATGTTCCATGGAGTTGGTATATTCTCCATCAAAATTATAACTTCCCATATTTTATCCACACTTGCATTTAGAGGTGGCATCTTGATTTCTTCCCATACTACCTTGTGACCTCCTTGTCCTCTATTATAGTTTTGTCTTTGACCTCCATAAGTTTCTTGTGGTTGATCGAGTCTTTGAATCTTGTTATTTCCACCACGATTGTAGAAATTTCTTTCTCTTTCATACTCCTCTTGATCTCGGCTTCCCATAGCCACTAATTTCTGTTGATTGTTACCCATCACCTTCTCTTGTTGTACTTGCGAAGTATTCGCTACTGTATTTATTATCTTGGGTAATAAGCTTGCATTCTCTGTTTGTGAGTTGGTGTTCGCAACTGTATATGATTCCATTTCATTTTTCCTTTCCTCTAGAGCAATGTATTCTTCTTGAATTTCTCGCAATTCAGTCATTGTGATCGTATTCTTGACTCTGAAAATTTGGACATACAATAGGTTTGTTGCAAACATAACATTGATAAATGATAATATAAGATATCTCTCATCTACACGGCCAGCCATTTCGCTACACATAGTTCTCCATCTTTTAATCAGGTGTTTCAAACTTTCGCCAATCCTCTGTTTTAATCCAAACACATCTTCTATACCAGGTCGCGAAGAATTATTACTTATATATGCCCCTAGGAATGTAGTCTGCAAATGATTGAAGGATGTTATTGTATTCTTTGGTAGACCTTCAAACCATTTTAACGCCTCTCCTGTTAAGCTGGATGCAAAATATTTGCACAATACGACATCATGATTTTCCCATTGCAACATGCACCTCACATAGGCTTTAATGTGTTGAATTGCACAAGTTTTTCCATCAAAAATGCTGGTTAATGTGGGAAAATTGCATTTCGGTGGTATTCCTCTTAATTGTACTTCCCTTGTAAATGGAGTTTTCGCAGCTTCTTCTATTGCTTCATCCAATTGTCTTCTGCCTACTTCTCCTCTATTATTTAGCATTCCTCTCATTTCTTCTAACTCTTTCAAGATTTGTTTATTTACACCTGAATTTTGATCCATTGGTCTTTTTAATTTTACCTCTCTTCTTCTGCGTTCATGTCTTTCTTCTCTCGCGAAATTTTGCATTTCTTCTTCATTATCCTCATCTCGTCTTCTTCTGCGATTCTCTTCCTCATCTCTATCTTTAATTCTCATATGATGATGCCTTTCATTTTCCCCTCCATGATTTTGTTCATTTCTTATCAATTCCATTCGCTGTCTTTCAGCCATCCTCTGTATTCTATCATACTCTTTATTGATATTACCGTTATTCCGGTTTTGTGTACGCCTTCTTTCTCGATTGTCGTGATTGTTCTGGCGAATTGTCTCCTGAAGCTCTTGTTCTTCCATTTCCGCTCTCAATCTTTCACGTTCGCAGATTAAACGTGCTTGTTCAACATAATGTCTTTCAATTTCTTCTTCAATCGTTTGTTGATTTCTTTGAGTTTCTCTTTCATGTAAAATTCTTCTTCCTTCCTCTCGATTTCCTTCGCCATCTTGGTCATTTCGTCCTTGACGTTGTCCATTCTCTTGATTTCTACCATTTTGCCCATCATCAAAAGTTTCATTTTGTGGAACGTAACGATCATCAGCTCTTTCTCTATTTTCGAGATATTCTTTATTAGGATTTGATATTTCTTCTTGAATATTGTTTCCAGCATTGATTGTGGGTGAGTTTCGCCTCATTTCTCTTCTAGTCGATCTTGAATATGATTTTGTAATACTTCTCGATCTTCTATTCTGTAGTCTTATATTCTCCGTCCTTAATTCGTGATTTTGCCTTATTAGATTTGCACGTTCTTCTGCCTCAGCTCTTCTTTCTTCATGTATTTCATCGTCTCAACGTTTCTAACGCTCCAATTTCTTCATCTCCGTGAGTTATTCTTTCATCTGCTTCTTGATTTCTCTCTGCCCGTCTATAGTTTCTGGTTTGTTGCTCTTCTTCTACTTCTTCTGCCAAATTTGATTGCCAAGTGTGTATACTCACCCTATCATGATATGTATTCCTCCCTTGTACTAGTATTTGTTGAATTGGTGGTTGAATTTGATTTTCTCTATTACTTCTCATTCTAGTAGATTCTCCCATTTGACTTCTTTCTCTCCTTGCAATTCTCTTGCTTCTTCTAACAGTAGTCGGTTGTTCGGATGTATTTCTTCTTCTAGCCATTTCTTCAATGTTAACAATATTGCAAGAAATTATGTAAAATTCTTAATCAATCACTCTAAATCTTCACAAATCTCAATATTAATCTTCAATTTTTTCTAGAACAATCTTCAATACCTCCCTGTTTCTAGCGCCATTATGTAGTTGCAAGAACCTCATATGATTTCATTATTACTCAACTCATTTTCAGATTTACACTCTTAATTTTTATTGATCAATCTTTGAATATTCTTACAAGAAAAGATAAAGGAATCAAGAATGATCTCTGCTCTAGACTTTCTCTCTCCTATTTACTTGTTTCTTACTCAAAAAGATCTCCCCTTCTTCTTTACAACTTGAGCGACTATTTATAGGGAAATACATAGTGGATGATAGCTAATCTGTCCTTTATTTTTGGGTATGCTCTGCGACATTCTCGCAAACTTACAAATGTTAATTTCGCAAGCTCTCTAATTTTCGCAGGACTATTACATCTTTCTCGTGATTCTAGCTGACGTCGTTTATCGTATCATTTCTGAAATTGTTCTGCGACGTTGTTGTATTGTGTTGTTGATAATTTCGCTGAGACATTATCGTTGCGAGATTCTGATCCTACATTCTTGATGAGTTGAAGGAGGTAAGAAAGGAGATTCGTGATATAAAAGCTTGCGTTTTAAGATCTTTGGAAATTCAGAAAGCCATGGTTCGACATCATCAGCCAAGACGGTTTGTTGATATTAACTCCTATCTTCACGAACCTTATGTACCAATGGCTGTTGACGACAAGGAGTTCGGGAATGATAAAGAATTTCTCAAAGACATTGTTGCCTAGTATGTCTTATTTTTGTCTTAGTTGGAAGAATAACTAGTGCTTTGAATAGCGATGATTGTGACTACACATAGCTATTATTTTCATCTTCTTGTTTTTAGTTTTTTTGGTTTAAAATTCTAAAACTATTTGGAGGATGATGGTTTGCAATATTTTTGATTCTGTTATATTGCAACTTGTTATGGGATATTTGTGTTTACGTCCGTGAACTTTGGTGTCCCATATTTTGTCAAAAGTAAAGTCGTTCATGATCGATATTCATGTATTGGTTTAAGAATGAATAGACTTTTGACATATACAAAAGTTAAGCCTATATTGTCAACCCTTGACGGAAGATAGGTTAAAATCTTTTGTAGCCAAGGATTATTGATATTGTATATGCTTTTGCAAAAGAATGAATCCTTGTGTATTCCACGGTATAGATCTTCATTGATCCATCCTTTTTGTATTACCGTGAGGCTGCGTAATGTGTATTATGTTGAGCATGATACGACTAAGTTGATTAATTTTTGATTAGCTTGGTTGGTTGTTCCGTAAGATACTTTATGTTGAGCATTTGTGAACTAAATTAATCATCTTGTTTGGTTATTTAGTTATTGCTCCGTAAGTTCTCTTATGTCGAGCAAAACAAATTACAATTAAATTGATTACATTTGTGATTAGTTTGATTGTGTATTCCAATTAGATTGATTATGGGATCTCTTATAATTAGTCTAGTTGAGCTTTCATATATTCCATGAGTTTTTCTTGTGTTGAGTATATGAACGACTATCTTAATAATTTTCTAACGGTTATGTTAGTCTTTGCTCCGTAAGTTTACTTATGTTGAGCACAATGAATTAAATTGATCACTTTTGTGGTTAATTTGATTATGTATTCCGATTAGATTATTCATGGGTTTACTTATGAATAATTTGATTGATTTTTGGATATAAAAATCATTCTCATGGTTTTGGTGTCCAATAAAATCCTTCATTTCTCTTGAAATTAAGGTCGCTCGTTGTTGTTCCCTTGGGAATGACATCTAATGGGGGAGAGTTCTTTTGAACTTGTGCTTAATGGTCATATCTTGAGGGGTGTGCGGCTTTGGAATTTTAGAGGGGTTATCTTGTATCTTTAAACTCCTTGATGAATGTTGTTAGCTTAGGCTATATGATTGCATCTAAATAAGATGATGCGTGTTTCTTTCTCTCAGTCATAAAATGTCTCTTACGGAAATTTCATTATGATCCCGTTCTTGTACCTTTGCCAATTTTATTGACAAAAAGGGGGAGAATTAATATGTAGTTCACACTACAAATACATATGGTTTTAGGATCATTGTTTAAGGGGGAGTGGTTTTCATGTGAGATGGAGTATTGACTAAGGGGAGTGATACATATCACCATAGTATTATTGTTGAAGTTATGATACAATTGGACTTTGACACTATGTAATAATACTATGACACTGTATAACAATGATCGAAACCGATGCTTTCTCATTGTTATAGCTACGGATCTTCAACAACGGTGATGCTAAACTTACAACCTTTGGGATCATTGGAGTACTTGGAAGTGACGAAGATTTCGAGGAATGTTGAAGATTAGACATGTGGAATAGGAGCTACTAAAGTTTCATTATCTTTTTTCTATTCCATATGTATTGATAGTTTTGTCACTAATATTGACAAAGGGGGAGATTGTTAGAGCACTGCTCGGTCAAACTCGCATGCGTTGCTATCTCAAGCATGTTTGTCAATGTTAGTGATCAAAACTATAAGTCTTGATTTTTAGTCTCTTATAGCTAAGCATCGGACTAGGATAGTAAGTGTAGTTGAGCTCAAGGACTTCATGACGATTCATCATACAAGTAGAAGATCTACTCAAGGAACCGGTGGAACTTCTCGACAAAAAGGTATGTGGGACTTGAACTTATATGTCACTCAAAAGTCTATCTATTCTATCTCATACTCTTTGAGAAAAAAGTCGTATGCTATATATATAGACTAGATCATACACATTTGGTATTTCGAGACGAGTATACCTCGCCTATCTATATCTCGAAATATGTGTTGGTAAGCTTTTCGCTTCGACCAAGTTTATATTTACCTAGTAACGAAAGTCATGAATGTTTCAATCACTTTGAAAATTGCTTTGACGAGAAATAGTGTAACAACTATGTAACGTCCTCTAAGAATGTTTCAATGATTGGAATGAGAGTTTAGATTACATAACCAATGTATTCCTTGAACCGAAGTTTTCGAACTTTGTTGATCAAGAGAACCGGAAGTATGGCAAGTACCAAGTCCGCGAACTGCCGAAGTTCTCAAACCCGAGAATTTCTGCTGGAGTTGACAAACTACTTGCGTGAGCCAAGTCCGCGAACCGGCGTAGTTCTCAAACCCGAGAATTTATACTGGAGTTTCTAAACACTATCCGGTGTCTTAAGTCCGCGAACATAGTCTGCGAACTTGAGAAGGTTATATATCTAAAGATGATTTCTGAACTTAATCTTAAAAGACTAAGGAATACATTTGCAAACCGTGGCTATTAAAGTTCATGAACCGATTCGAGTGAATTAAATCATATTTGCTTCAATTGTGTCTTGTGTAGTTACATAAGATTTCCTTGCAATTGAACAACTCTTTTAACTAGTTCATTTGAGTCAATTGAACTAGTTATGGTGAAGAAGAACATGGTTGGTATGAAACGCTCATATGGTTAACCTCTTTGGGATGACTATTTTTGAACCAACAATGTACACGCTTGGGTGTGGTTAACAAACCTAGAAGCGTACAGTCATTTGTGTATGACAAGCTAAGTTTTCGATCTAACGGTTGAGATATATTAGCTTGAATCTAAATCAGGTTTTCATCTAACGATGAATATAGATTGCTTTGTAACTAAGGAAAAACCCTGATTTGAAAGACTATATAAAGGAGACATTTAACATTGAGAAAACTAATCCCCACACGTTCGTGTGATACTAGTTTCTCTGCTAGAGTCGATTCTCCTTTAACCTTTGGTTTTCTTCTTCTAAAACCAGGTTAACGACTTAAAGACTTCATTGGGATTGTGAATCCAGACCGATACTACTTTTATCGTAGTTGTGTGATTTGATCTTGCATCTTCTATCGTCACAGTACAATCATATTGATTGGCTAGATATCTTGAGAGTTCTCCGATAGGCAAGATATAAAAAGTAATCACAAACACCTTCGTCTCATAGTTTGTGATTCCACGACATCTTGTTTCGCTACCATACGATTAAGATTGTTGTGAGGTGATTGATTAATCTAGGATGTTGACCGGATTATCAATTGGTTTCTGTTCACCTTGATTATTATCAAAAGACGGAATAAAAACTTTAGGGTTTTTCTGTGGGAGACAGATTGATCCTTTGATAGACTTGTCTGTGTGAGAGAGATTTGTTTATTGTTAAAGCCTGCGATTATGGGTCGTAGCAACTCTTAGTTGTGGGTGAGATCAGCTAAGGGAATCAAGTGCGCAGTATCCTGCTGGGATCAGAGGCGTAGGGAGTACAACTGTACCTTGGATCAGTGGGAGACTGATTGGGGTTCAACTATAGTCCAGTCCGAAGTTAACTTGGAGTAGGATAGTGTCTGTAGCGGCTTAATACAGTGTGTATTCAATCTGGACTAGGTCCCGGGGTTTTTCTTGCATTTGCGGTTTCCTCGTTAACAAAACTTCTGGTGTCTGTGTTATTTCCTTTCCGCATTATATTTGTTTATATAATTGAAATAATACATGTTGTGCATTTGAATCAATCAATTGGAAATTCGACCTTTGGTTGTTGATTGATATTGATTGATCCTTGGACATTTGTCTTTGGTACCGTCCAAGTTATTCCTTGTGTTTAATTAGGACTCACTGATTTCTATTAGCTTGAGTAAATCAAAACAAGAGAGAGATATTAACTCCTTGAGATACTTTTACCTAGATTGAGTCTGACTGTCTAGTTGATTCTCTAGAAAGTGTTTCAGAGTTAGTCCATACAGATTTCTAAGCGAAATATTGGGTGTTGTTGTTAGACCCCCGCTTTTTCACCTGCGTTTTCAATTGGTATCTGAGCCAGGTTCGTGTATTTGGTGTAGCAACCAACATGACAATCTCTTGCTTTGATAGGAAAAGCCAATTTACAGATTCTGAGTGTGTTCTATAAACCATCAGTGTTGATCTGAATATTGTTTTGAATAAAGTCATTGAAAATCTTTGTCATGAGAAACAATGATTGATAAGGAAAATTGATGGACTTCATTGTGAACTATATATTAAGAATTTTGATCTTCGAGAAGTATCTAAAAGACAAAAGGTTCTTCAAACGAAGTTGGGTGATCAAATTCGTATTAACAAAGACTATGTCGCCATGTTAGCTGATTCAAAGGTTATCTTAGCAAAAACCCTTGTCGATTTAAAGACTGAAAAAGAAAAATCTAAATACTCTTGATTCTTATCTTAAGAATTATCGTAAATCATGAGATAACGAGGTCATGGATTTTTTGAAACCATTGGGGGTACCAAAATACACCACCAACTTTTTCGTAGGCAACCTGTATGGAAAAAAAAACCTAAATATAATTCCGAGAGTCCAACTCAATGAATCTCAATTGAGGAATAATATTCAGAAATCTCTTTCACTCATAATCAGAAAGTTTACAAAGACTAAGGCGTGAACCTAATTTACGTGTGAAAGTACTTGGGTGATTCCAAAGATCAATTTCCAAGTAATCAATCAAGTCGTATCCAACAAACAAGGATGAATGTATCTACTTTGATTGATTTCCGTACAACCTGTGATATTTCAATTATAAAGGTAAACAGTATAATGCGAAAAAGAAATAACACAGACACCAAAATTTTTGTTAACGATGAAACCGCAAATGCAGAAAAACTCCAGGATCTAGTCTAGATTGAACACCAACCTGTATTATGCCGCTACAGACACTAGCCTACTACCAATTAACTTCGGACCGGAATATAGTTGAGTCCGAATTAAACCCTCATAGATATTCAGTTACAGTCGCGCTCCTTACGCCTCTTGAATCCCAGCAGAACTTCGCGCAAATGATTCCCTTAGATGACATATTTTTAGGCCTAAGAGTTGTTTCGACTCAATTGAAGACTTTAAACTAATCTGACTCCCACAGATAATCCTATATGTGTGATTTCATGTTTGATCGTAGATCAAGGTGCGACTGGAAATCGATAGCAATAGACAAAGTCTAGATAACCTCAAAATTCGAAGTGCAGCCTAGATTATTATTCACCTCACAAGTATGCTACCCGAAGTGCATCCTAAATTATTATCCACCTCACAAGTATTAAACTTGTAGAATCAATCAAAGTCTGAGACGAAGAGAACTTTGATGATTTCTATCTATCTTGTTCAAGTGAGCATCTCAATAATCGAACAAGATCAGGATACTCGAGCTATCAAGATAAACAATAGCTGGACCTGGCTTCACGAATCCCTATGAAGTCTTTTTAGTTGTTAAACCCTAAAAGGGTTTTAGGAAGAGGTCGACTCTAGTTTACAACTAGGACACAAAAAAAAGTAGTGTGAGGATTCAAAAATTCCAGTTGTTTGAGCTAAGATAACTTTGGAACCAAGCAAACAGTATCCATTGTTAGAGCACTGCTCGGTTGAACTCGCGAATGTTTCTATCTCAAGCTTGTTTATCAAGTTTAGTTGCCAAAACTATAAATATTGATTTCTAGTGTACTTATAGCTAAGTCTCGGACTAGGATAGAAAGTGTAGTTGAGCTCTAGACTCCACGACGTTCATCATGCAAAGACGAAGAACTACTCAAGGAACTGGTGGAACTTTATCGACTAAAAGGTATGTGGAGACTTGAACTTATCTATCACTCAAAAGTCTATCTACTCTATCTCCTATCTTGAGAAAAAAGTCGTATTGCTATATAGACTTCGATTATACATATTTCCTATTTCGAGCCGAGTATATCTCGCTTATCTATTTCTCGAAATATGTGTTGGTAAGCTTTCGTTTGGGCCAAGTTCATCTTTACAAGTGACGAAAGTCATGTTGATTATTTCAATATCTTGAAAATCGCTTTGATGAAAAATATTGTGTGAATAACCTCTATTTAACATCCTCTAAGAATGTTTCAATGATTGAAATGATAATTTAGAATATATAACCTTGAATGGATATAAACATTGTATGTGAACTCCTACTTGTGTAAGTCCAAAATCCTTGAACTAAAGTATGCGTACTGTACTGGTTCAGGAAGTCCAGAAGCTAAGTCCGCGTACCCGTACACGTACTGCCGGAAGTTCACATCCCGTGAATTACTGCCGGAGTTTGTAAATTGAAAACAAACTCAAACCGGGTACTTAAGTGTGCATACCGGTATGCATACTTGAGTGGGTTATTTTCTAAAAACGGTTTATTCGTGAACTAAGACATATATAAACTAAGGAATGCATATTTGCAAACCGTGGCTATAATGTTCATGAATCGATTCGAGTGAATCAAAATCGTTTTTGCTTCGATTGTGTCTTATATACTTCCATGAGATCTAAGCAATTGAAAAACTCTCTAACTACTTATTTTGAGTCATTTGAACTAGTTATGGTGAAGATGAATAAGGTTGATACGAAAGTGCTCATATGGCTAACCATTTGGTTAACTACTGTTGAACCAACTAGATGTACACGTTTAGGTACGGTTACACAAAACTAAATGAATGTGCATTTCATTTGTGTATAACAAGCTAAGTTCGATCTAACGGTTGAAAGATATTAGCTTGAAGCTAATCAAGTTTTCATCTAACGGTGAATATTGAATGCTTTGTTACCAAGGTAACTTAGATTGCAAAACCTGATTTGGAGACTATATAAAGGAGAACTCTAGCAAATGGGAAACCTAATCCCCATACCTCATGTGTGATACTAGTTGTATAATCTAGAGTCGATTCTCCTTTAACCTTAGGTTTCTACCGAGACCCCGCAGGTTAACGACATTAAGACTTCATTGGGATTGTGAAGCCAGACCCAACTATTTTGTCTGTAGTTGCGTGATCTGATCTTGTTGTTTCTATCATGATTGAGTGCAATCGTAAAATTGGCTTGAGATTAATTTCTTCGATAGGCAAGATAGAAAAGTAGTAACAAACATCTTCGTCTCATCGTTTGTGATTCCACAATATCTTGTTTCGCTAGTCGATTAAGATTATTGTGAGGTGATTGATATTTCTAGGTTGTTCTTCGGGAATATAAGTCTGGTATATCAATTGGTTCATGTTCGCCTTGATTTATCAAAATACGAAACAAAACTCGTAGGTATTTATGTGGGAGAAATATTTAATAATTCCTGTACACTTTTCCGTGTGATACAGATTTGTTTATTAAAGTCTCCGACTTTGGGTCATAGCAACTCTTAGTTGTGGGTGAGATCAGCTAAGGGAATCAAGTGCGTAGTATCCTGCTGGGATCAGAGACGTAAGGAGCGCAATTGTACCTTGGATCAGTGTGAGATTGATTGGGGTTCAACTACATTCCAGACCGAAGTTAGTTTGTAGTAGGCTAGTGTTTGTAGCTGCTTAATATAGTGTATGTTCAATCTGGACTAGGTCCCGAGGTTTTTCTGCATTTGCGGTTTCCTCGTTAACAAAACTTCTGGTGTATGTGTTATTTCTTTTTGCATTATATCTTGTTATATAATTGAAATATCATAGGTTGTACGTTGAATCGATCAATTGGTAAATCCAACATTTGGTTGTTGATTGAAATTGATTGATCCTTGAACATTGGTCTTTGGTACCGTTCAAGTTAATTTCTCTTGTATTCAATTGGACTCGCAGATTTCTATTTGCTTGAGTAAGTATTGAATCGAGAAATTGATATATAACTCTTTGATATACTTTTTATTAAGATTGAGTCTGATTGTCTAGTTGATTCTATTAAAAGTATATTGGAGTTAGTCCATACAGATTGCTAAGCGAAATATTGAGTGAGGTTGTTATACCTCCACTTTTTCAATTGGTATCAGAGCGGGAAAACACTATAAACCTAATAAGTTTTTGTTTGACTGATCCTTAAAGTTTGCCCTTATGGGAAATTTCTTTGGGAAACTTGCTCTCGGCATCTGTAACGCACGCCAGAACTCCTTAAAGATTGCCAAAGTTTATTATGGACCAGGCCTCTGGTTTCTCATGATAATCTCATTCCATCTAAGACTGTGGAGAAGTTAGATGATGAGAAACAATCTGAAGGAAAAATTAAAAAGAAAGGAAGATTGAAAAAACGTTCTTCATGCTCAAAGATATGGAATCTCACTAGATTAACTCTTAATATTTTTGAGGAATACTATCGTGATGGATCAATTGACAAAGATCTATTTAGAGCATTTGAAAACGTTTTTAGATTCTTAGAAAAGCTTAACTCGGTTAAGAATAATAATCGATCCGATAAAAGTTCGGTACAAAAGAAATCATGTAATCATGATGTACAAACTAAACTCCTTGTCAACACAAGTGAGTCCCATAAAACGGGTTCTCGTGTTGTTGACACAAGTTTAAGACTTCGGAAAAATCTCCTTTCTGGTCACATGACAAGGAAGCTAGAAAGCTCTGTTAACCCTGATTATCATCATTTGTATGATTATATCACTGGTACCGTTCACAAATATCAACCGGAAATTATGCATGAGAATCTCTCTGCACATCTCGCCACTTGGCAACTTGTTGGCATTACCCCATTTGTATATATCTTGAGATGGGGCAAGAAACAGTTTGATTTATTTGTACCTAAGTTAATTTTTTTCTCTCGCACTGTCATTTCGCACACTGTGTGCCTTAGCAAGTTGCATAACCTTGGTGGTTGACCACCTAAGAAATCCCACATTCTTGTTGTGGGTCGCGGTTCTAAAACGGGTCCAAGCCCATTGTTGGGTAGATAAAAGGAGAGTATGCGTACCTTCTCCTTCCTCCCATCTAGTCCATGTTCGTGAATGTTTTTAGGGGTTTTTGGTGATTTCTATATTAATCATCCTTGAAGGTCAAAAGGAGTAAAAGGGTTTTAAAAAAAACATATCAAGTAAGTCATCTCTTCCCCTAATCTCTTGATTTTTAAGATCTCATGAAGAATTTCAAGGTTTCAAAAGAGGGTTCAAAAAACTTGGGTTCTTCATCTTCTTCTAGCATGAATTTACCAATATACCAAAATTCCATTAGAATTAGATTTGTCAATGATTCTTGTGAGAATGTTTTTGAAAGAATTTTTTCTAAAGGGTTTATTCTAGAAAACAAGTTGGATTTTACTAGTGGACATAAATAGGATTTGATTTGTTTTGAAAAATACAATCTTGGTAACATCTTTGATGGTCTTGGTGAAGGATTTGACACTCTTGCTAGAATCTTCTATGCTAACATCTATGATGTTAATTGTAATGACATGGAATTCAAGACCATGATAAATAGACAAAGGATTCATGTGAATAAAGAGTTGATTTCAAGGATTACTAAAATCCCCTTGGGAAATTTTCGCCTACCAAGACCTAGTGATGAAAGATCTTCTTATGAAACCATTTCTATCGGTATCTGTGGTAAGAGTGTTGATTGGAATATGGGAAAATTTCCTACCAATAATCTTAGTCTTCCTTTGATGTCCTTCGGAAAACTGGGTACATCTAATCTTTGTCCCTCCACGATTGAGAATTCTCGTTGGAATCGTGAGTTTGCAGAATTGGTCTATTTCCTTGAGATGAGAACTCAAAGTCTTATGGGTTTATCATTTATCAAATGTTGTCAATGACTTCTCCCAACAAGAATTTAGGCTATCTGAAAAGGCGAGGGTACCCAAATATACCTCAAGCTAAACTTTTTCTACCTATAAGTCCTTTCTCCGAAAGTGATTGTCTATGGACTGAGTCGAGACAATACAACTAATCGGTTCACACTTTTTGTGATTGTATATGGATACGAGATCGAGACAATACAACAACAAAGTATGTTTACTTGATACAAAGGTTCAGACTTAACCAAACACAATAGGATTGCTTATCAAGTAAATAGTAATTAACGTTTGTGTAATTTACTTTAATTATAATAAAAAAATTATAATGCGGAAAATAAAAGTAAATGACACAACAAGATTTTGTTAACGAGGAAACCGCAAATGCTGAAAAACCCCGGGACCTAGTCCAGAATTGAATACCCTCAGGATTAAGCCGCTACACAAAATGACACCTAACTTCGTATAGTTGAGACCAAGTAACTAACCCTATAGTTCACTTAGTTCCGTATGTATTCCCACGCCTCCGATCTTTCATATTCCAAACAGTAAAGGAACAAGAAATCTATTTGGTATCAAATCTATTCAACCAAGTGATATGAGTCGGACAAAGGCTCTTCCGTTTATCTTAACGTAAACTCCTTCGTCGGGTCTAGATCTATCTTATGTTCAATCACCCTAAGGTAATCGTTTAAGATTAATCCAACAAAACCTTTAATCCGAAGAACCGTGTTGATGCCGATCTACTCAATTAATAAATCCAATCTACCACAAGGATAAACCGATTATTAATTGGATCCTCTTTTACCGAAACGAGTATTGTACACACCAAAGATTATAAAACCCAATTCAAATCTTCAATATCTTCTTTGTCATCAAATCTTCTTAAATCTTCAATAAAAACCTGCACACAATCACTTGAATCTCTTGTGATCAATCACGTACAGAACGGAGTCTGTTAACAATGGATTATCACAAGATCGTCTTTAGAACTAACAACAGTCTAAAGATCCCTGTCGAAACTTTGAATTAGTTTGAGTGAATCTTATATCAGAAGAGAAGATTCTCAAGAATAAACAAACTAGGTGCAATCAGATTTCAACCACCGTTAGTCAATCAAATCAATCGAAAACAAAGATAAACCAAAATTATCTAGTTTCCCACCAACGGGTCGCACTAGAGCTTCTCAATCCCAAAGAAGACTTTAAAACGAGCGACCGTAAGAGATTTCACCTAATTAAATTACTCTCCTCTCCGATAGGCGGCTACACCAGTAACAAAGACAAAAGAGGAAGTTTGTTGTTACGAAGGATTAGTTTGCTAGAAAGGCAAACTTCGTGTATTTATAGACAAGGAAGTTTGGACACCAAGGAATTTCCAAAACCGAAAATATTCTCAAGATATTCATAAATGCACAGATTCGGTTTTCATAATTCCTGGAAATTCTCTGTCCAAAAATAACAATCGAAATCTCTTGGAAAATATAATTAGTAAATGCACATTACCAATTTTGTAATTTCCATACAAATGAAATTAATAACCTTAATTAAAAGATTCTTAACTTATTTGTATTTCGATCCTGGGATTCTCTTCCCTTAGCCGTTAAGGAATATCTTTGAACAATTATAGAAATAAACATTCTCAGCACGTGTTCAAAGTTTGTCGACATCTTTACTTTGTAAGTTTTCTTTCACACTTACAACCTTGAAACCGATTTGCCACACTTCCAAACAAGTTTAGAATTGGTTCATCTGACTTTCAAGAACTATGTGATTGATCAAACCAACATTCAATCACAATCATGCGTTTACGGTTCTACCAAAACAAGTTTCGGTTCTACCTCCATGTGAGTACTACGCATAGTCACACTAGCTTCCCAAAAGATTCGGTTTGACTAGGTACTAGGATCGGTTCCCCACATATATATGGTATCTAACTTATATGTGTTGCACATGTTCACAGGATCGGTTCCCCTTTCTGCTGTAAACCTTGCTGCACCCCATACAAGGATCAGTTCCCCTTGATATACTGCACCCCTTAAAAGGATCGGTTTCCCCTTTCCCATACTAGGATCGGTTCCCCTTTCCCTTACAAGGATCGGTTCCCTTTCTCCAAGGCAGACATAATCCGATCATACCAAGGTGATTACTTAAGATTGATTTTACTAATAAAAGTTATACCAATACAAAAGTCAGGCCTTTGTGAATAGTTCTACCAAAAACACAACAAGTTGCGAGCGGTTCTACTTTATCACACATACTGGTTTTTCATAAGATATGCAATGAATAACAAAACCAATAACACCTGGCAATTTCCTTTTCGGTTCACAAAACAAGTTTATGAACTTACTTCCTTAGAACACATGTAAACATTTTTCCCTAGGATGAAATCCTCACCTAATACCCATACATAATCACAATAGCATTCAAATGATTATGGCGATGTCTTATCTACAAAGTTTAATGGTTAAGCAATAAACCTCGTATTGTATTCCTTAATTCTATGTCCATCTAGAGTTCAAATATGCTTCGCAGTTATGTTTTCAATATGCACGACTTGAAATATACGTTAGGGAATGATACAGTTCAAGTCAAATATCACTAACCTCAAGTGGAAGGATTATTGTTGTCGTTGTAGCTCTTTGCTTCTTCACATCTTCAAGTCTCAATACTTGTAATGTCTCATATCATAATACTTTCAAGCTAACCTATACAAAGTTTAACTCTAGTACATAATCAAGCGACTCTTAACATGAGTTTTGATTCACTAAAATATGACAACCAAACTTGACATACCAACGCTTGGTAGGTTCAACCGAGCCATTCTCTAACAATCTCCCCCTTTGTCAATTTTAGTGACAAAACTCTTACATCATATGGATAAACAAATTACAATAATTCATTACAATCCGCTTGATTCTAGATTCAACAGCACAGTGAAACTGCTTACATTGAATACTTGAAAATGTCTCCGTTGACATTATAATAACAAAGAAAATACTCCCCCTAAGGAAGATAGGTAGATATTCAATCCGCACGTCTTTGTTATACCAATCTATATGACATGTTACTCCCCCTTAGTCTGTGCTTTCACTCTTTCGTTAGATAAAACATTCAAGTACCAATGTTCTTTTCCTTAGTGATACCAATTAATATAAAATCAATGCCAGTATCACTTGTTTACTCCATATATTTCTCCCTCTTTTTGTCACAAAAATGACAAAGAAACGAAAATATAAAGGACAACACGAAAAGAATCTTACAAATCTCAGAATAGACTTGCAAACCTGTAGAGTTGGGCACGAGGGCTCCACACATCATGTTCTGATAACCAATATCAAAACCGAAACTATAAGTAGTGTTATTTTGATATGTTATGAAGGAAACAATTTCCCGAAACAATTTTTCCCATTTAGTTTAGCAAACCAAAAACAACTAATCACATTAGTTCCTTTGCTAAACCGATTGTTCAAAAACAACCGCTTAATTCAATAAGACAAAAATAAAGAATAAACTCCATTTTTCTCATCAGGTTCTAATTGTCCATAAACTTAGACCTTTCAATTTAAAAAAAACCAAATACTAGGTTAAATAGTTAACTAGCATTTCTTTGTTTAGGCATTCAATTAGACTTGAATAACCGAAACCTCACTTTGATAAGACAAACTAAGATCATAATTAACTTAGTTTCTTATCCGGAATCGAATTGGACTAAACAACTCATCCCGTACACATATTATTTGGTTAAGCCATAAATAATTCATACAAACCAAAATAAATCAACTTGCATAATTATTCACCTCAACCGGAAGCAATTGAAACAATAATTGACATTATAAGCACCGCTATTGCACCGTAATTTTGTAAGCCTAAACGATTGATACCATACAAAAGAAAGATAACAATAGTTTTTCTTAACCGGAACCAATTGAATCACACACACATCAATTGTACCGAAATTTTGTAAGCCTAAACGATTGATATCACACAATAAAACAAGATAACAATAGTTTTTCTTAACAGGAACCAATTAAAACACACATCCACACACACATCATGGAATAAATATCAATTGAACCTAAATTTCGTTAAGCAAAAGCAACAATATATATAATATAAACTCAGACTTTTCTTAAATAGGAAAACAATTAACTAACAAGATTGTTACCTCAAATTTCGCATCCACTTCTCCAATATGATTGCATCTTCGTCCAGAGAGAATTGATATCGAAATATCACCACGTTGTCATCCTTATGCGTGAACAAAAGAATAAAAACATACCTCAACCTTTACCAGAGAAAGGTTGAAACCCGGTTTTAACAATTGCAAAGCAAAAGTTGAAAACCGTCGAAACACATATGCTTTTATGCTAAACCAAAACCGATTCAACATATTGTGACTTTTCACATACTGTTCTATTAGAAACCCTCGTAATCCTTTGATAAAGCCTACCTACTAGGGATAGAACTTAATCCCGCTAAATCAAAAGGTCACCCAAACCATGAGGGTTCACAATATATGAGATCGAATATTAAGGTAGTAAAAACGAAATCAAACGTCTCATAAATAAATTTGCAATACACCATAAATGTTTAACATAAATTCAAGTATTGAAATTACCTCAACCTTATAGGAAATTTAATTTCGAAAACAACGCAAAAAGAATGAGGTCATTCCGATTTCGGACGAAGAAGTTATGGGCAAAATAGTTTTACACTTCTTCGTAAGGGGACCTCTCACTAGGATCGGTTCCCTTCCATGACATGGTACTAGGATCGGTTCCCATGAGGGTACTAGGATCGGTTCCCATGAGGGTACTTGTGACAGATCACAACACCCAACTGTTTCGATATAACTTTTGCATACAATGTCCGAATTCAGTGATTTTTGGCTCGTTTTGACCACAAAAGCAAGAGCTAAACATATATGATCAGTAGATATCAACATCATCAACTCAAAATTACCGTTTCTATCAGAATCTCAAACATAGATAGATAAGGTATGAGTATAGAAGATAAATCTCCCTAAAGATGTTAATTAGTTATGTAATAATCGAGAGATCATGTGCTCAGTTTTTCATGTGCTTCTTCACCTTTCAAAAGATTGAGCACCAAGGTAAGCATGCACATTCTAACACAACTAGGTTGTGTTTAATTGATCCTTGTCTTGTTCGTTACGAGTGACTAAGACTGAATCATCATTCCTGACCTCTTGCTTGGTTTCTTTTCTCTTGTTCCATATTTTATTTTTCTTCTTTGACTTGTGATGTAGAGTGTCATTATCACAACCTTTACTAGTACAAGAGATTTCAGACATAATGTATTTCTTTAGCCTTTCAAGAAGACTCTTATAATTATTGTCACCAACAATTAACAACTGAGAATCATTCTTGTGACTAACTTTTGGTCCCTTCTTGGCTATGGAGGACTTAGGTACCCATTTAGAGTTGGGTTTCGCAGGAGCAGCTTTCTCCTTCATAATACCATTAGGATCATTGTCCTTTTGAATACTTTACGAAACACCCTTTCTCCAATTTGGAACATCAGATCTTGTTTTTGCATTTAAAAAGTCATCTCTCTTTTTATAATTGGGTCCTTTATGAAATGACCTTGTCGAGTGATATGCAAAATTTGAACTATCATTATAATAATTCTTTTGCCTAAACTTAGGACAATACCGATCTGATTTCTTATGAGGAGAAAACTTAGCCAATCCGTTTGACACAATAGAAAGTGCATTTTGCATCTTATGAACTTTTCATCCCCATTGAAAGTGTCCTTTATTACCACAATAATAATAATGCTTAGTATAAATATACGAAGTATGAGTTTTAATGTTACCTTTTTGTGGATCCTCTTGCATTGGAGATCGACGAGTTTTCTTCTTCTTCTTCTTCTTATCATTGTTCAACGTTGTTGCTTTCTTGACATTAGCAGAAGTGCTCTCTTTGATTGTTGCTGGTTGAACATTATTCTTAGGCTTGACATACTTTTCTTCTTTACACGAAATATGAGCATCTTTGTCATCAATGGAAGCCTCTGGTTGAGAAGAATTAGTATCTTTAACAAATTTTACTTCTTTGTTAATATTTGAAGCATTTATTCCCTTATAGCCCAATCCTCGTGTATCACGATGATTTCTACTTTCTTCTAACATTGAGGTTAAATTGTTTGATCTAGCATTGAACTTTTTAAGGTCCAAATTTTCTTCTTCCAACATCTTGACTTTATCAAGAGTACTGGCTAGATCAGCCTCAAGGCATTTTTCTCGTGAGAGATATACACCTTCTTTCTCTTCGAAACTCTTTTGTTGAGAGTTAATCCTTGCATCAGATTCATCAAGTTTTTCTTCAAGACCCTGTATTTGTTGAGAAGTATCCTCCCTAAACTTCTTGTGATTTTGATTCACCCTTTCACTTTCAGTTTTAAATGCTTTAAAAACATCCTGATTTTTCTCAAATACCTTCTTGTAAATAAGCATTTGTTGTGAGTATTCTTCTTTTAGCAAGTTATGCTCTTCATTGATATTTTCAAACTTTAAAGTTAACTCTCGTTCTCTTTCAAGTGTTGAAAGAATATCATTAGAAAAAAAAAACAAATTGTTTGCTCAATTCCTTTAGTTCAGATGTTTTTACACTTGATCTTTCATCAGAAATCTCCAGTATAGAACTCAAAGATATCTTGTTATCAAAAAGACATTTTTCAAAGTCTGTATCATTGATTTGGAATACAGGGCTTAACTTAGTCTCGTCTAGAGAACATTCAGACTTATTCTCAGATGAGTAAGTAGAACTTGATGAAGAAACTCCTTTTAAGCATTTCTTAAAGTCAAAACTTTCAACGTCTTGTGATACGTTAAATGAGACTTTCTTAAGTCTTCGCTCTTGCTTAACTTTGCCTTGGCCCATATCTTATAGGTTGGATCGCGTCAAACACAGATTGTTAGATCTTTTCTCCGAAAGTGATTGTCTATGGACTGAGTCGAGACAATACAACTAATCGGTGCACACTTCGTGCGATTGTCTATGGATACGAGATCGAGACAATACAAAAACGAAGTATGTTTACTTGATACAAAGGTTCGGACTTAACCAAACACAATAGGATTGATTATCAAGTAAATAGGAATTAACGTTTGTGTAATTTACTTTAATTATAATAAAACAATTATAATGCGGAAAATAAAAGTAAATGACACAACAAGATTTTGTTAACGAGGAAACCGCAAATGCGGAAAAACCCCGGGACCTAGTCCAGAATTGAATACTCTCAGGATTAAGCCGCTACACAAAATTACACCTAACTTCGTATAGTTGAGACCAAGTAACTAACCCTATAGTTCACTTAGTTCCGTCTGTATTCCCACACCTCCGACCTATGAATAAGTCACGTACTTGGAACAATCCTTTTGGTTCATATTCCAAACAGTAAAGGAACAAGAAATATGTTTGGTATCAACTCTATTCAACCAAGTGATATGAGTCGGACAAAGGCTATTCCGTTTATCTTAACATAAACTCCTTCGTCGGGTCTAGATCTATCTTATGTTCAATCACCCTAAGGTAATCGTTTAAGATTAAGCCAACAACACCTTTAATCCGAAGAGCCATGTTGATGCCGATCTACTCAATTAATCAATCCAATCTACCACAAGGATAAACAGATTGTTAATTGGATCCTCTTTTACCGAAACAAGTATTGTGCACACCAAAGATTATAAAACCCAAGTCAGATCTTCAATATCTTCTTTGTCTTCAAATCTTCTTAAATCTTCAATAAAAACCTGCACACAATCACTTGAATCTCTTGTGATCAATCACGCACAGAACGGAGTCTGTTAACAATGGATTATCACAAGATCGTCTTTAGAACTAACAACAGTCTAAAGATCCCTGTCGAAACTCTGAACTAGTTTGAGTGAATCTTATATCAGAAGAGAAGATTCTCAAAAATAAACAAACTAGGTGCAATCAGATTTCAACCACCGTTAGTCAATCAAATCAAACGAAAACAAAGATAAACCGCAATTATCTAGTTTCCCACCAACGGGTCGCGCTAGAGATTCTCAATCCCAAAGAAGACTTTAAAACGAGCGGCCGTAAGAAATTTCACCTAATTAGATTACTCTCCTCTCCGATAGTCGGCTACACCATTAACAAAGACAAAAGAGGAAGTTTGTTGTTACGAAGGATTAGTTTGCTAGAAAGGCAAACTTCGTGTATTTATAGACAAGGAAGTTTGGACACCAAGGAATTTCCAAAACCGAAAATATTCTCAAAATATTCATAAATGCACAGATTCGGTTTTCATAATTCCTGGAAATGCTCTATCCAAAAATAACAATCGAAATCTCTTGGAAAATATAATTAGTAAATGCACATTACCAATTCTGTAATTTCCATAGAAATGAAATAAATAACCTTAATTAAAAGATTCTTAATTTATTTGTATTTCGATCCTAGGATTCTCTTCCCTTAGCCGTTAAGGAATATCTTTGAACAATTATAGAAATAAACATTCTCAGCACGTGTTCAAAGTTTGTCGACATCTTTACTTTGTAAGTCCTCTTTCACACTTACAACCTTGAAACCGATTTGCCACACTTCCAAACAAGTTTAAAATTGTTTCATCTGACTTTCAAGAAGTATGTGATTGATCAAACCAACATTCAATCACAATCATGGGTTTACGGTTCTACCAAAACAAGTTTCGGTTCTACCTCCATGTGAGTACTACGCATAGTCACACTATCTTCCCAAAAGATTCGGTTGACTAGGTACTAGGATCGGTTCTCCACATATATATGGTATCTAACTTATATGTGTTGCACATGTTCACATGATCGGTTCCCCTTTCTGCTATAAACCTTGCTGCACCCCATACAAGGATCGGTTCCCCTTGATGTACTGCACCCCTTACAAGGATCGGTTCCCCCTTTCCCACACTAGGATCAGTTCCCCTTTCACTTACAAGGATCAGTTCCCTTTCCCCAAGGCAGAAATAATCCGATCATACCAAGGTGATTACTTAAGATTGGTTTTACTAATAAAATTTATACCAATACAAAAGTCAGGCATTTGTGAATAGTTCTACCAAAAACACAACAAGTTGTGAGCGGTTCTACTTTATCACACATATTGGTTGTTCATAAGATATGCAATGAATAACAAAACCAATAACACCTGGCAATTTCCTTTTCGGTTCACAAAACAAGTTTATGAACTTACTTCCTTAGAACACATGTAAACATTGTTCCCTAGGATGAAATCCTCACCTCATACCCATACATAATCACAATAGAATTCAAATGATTATGGCGATGTCTTATCTACCAAGTTCAATAGTTAAGCAATAAACCTCGTATTGTATTCCTTAATACTATGTCTATCTAGATTTCAAATATGCTTCGCAGTTATGTTTTCAATATGCACGACTTGAAAGATAAGTTAGGGAATGAAACAGTTCAAGTCAAATATCACTAACCTCAAGTGGAAGGATGATTGTTGTCGTTGTAGCTCATTGCTTTTTCACAACTTCAAGTCTTCGCAATACTTGTAATGTCTCATATCCTAATACTTTCAAGCTAACCTATACAAAGTTTAACTCTAGTACATAATTAAGCGACTCTTAACATGAGTTTTGATTCACTAAAATATGACAACCAAACTTGACATACCAACGCTTGGTGGGTTCAACCGAGCCATGCTCTAACACTATCCATGCTTGATTGAGAAAATTTGTACCACCTTCTCCATTGCCCGATTGGAAACTCCATTGGAACTCCAAAGGTTGCTTGTCCATGTACCTTCAAACGTATGAAGGAGAATGCTTGCAAGAGACAAATATGTGACAACCTTGATGGCTCATGTGATACTTCCTCCATGAATCTTCTTCATCAAATTCTTAAAGGTGTTGATAAGATTAGTGCCAAGTTAAAGTGCGTGCAAGAACAATTAATTGTGATTGCCACTAAGTTTTCATAAATCAAGGATGACATGGATAAGATTCAAGCCACTCTTATGGTCTCCGATGATGATTAGATTTTTCGTGATTTTGGTTTTAGAGGTTATTTTATTTTTACCTAGGAAAACTTCTTAGGAGAAATTTATTCTTGTGTTTTTAAGAAGAATAACTAGAGTTTGGAATAGCCATTATTGTGATTACACATAGCTATGTCCAACGATTTTCATCTTCAATGTTTTTAGAGTTATTTATTTAAATTCTAAAGTTTGTTTGGAAGATGATTTTGCAGTATTAATCTTTATGGTTTTATATATTGCAATTTGTTATGGGATATGTGTGTTTGCGTCCGTGAACAATGATTGTCCCATACGTGGTCAAAAGTTAAATTCTTCATATGTCGATATGCAAGTATTGATAAAAGATTGAATGAACTTTTGACAAACAAAAGTTAAGCCTTTTATGTCCTTATGCAAATATTTATGGAAGAAAGGATGAGCTTTTGTTTACAAAGATTAAGTCTATTGTATGTCATTGTGCAAATAGTGATGAAAGATAAAATGAATCTTTGTTTATTCCACAATATTGATCTTCCCTGATCCATATTTTTTATGTATATGCTGTGCGGCTCCGTAAGTTCTCTTATGTTGAGCATTTCCGATTAAATTAATCATGGGTTATCTTGTGGTTAATTTAATTGAGTTTTTTGATACAAATTCATGTTTCATGTGATTTGTTATGTCCAAAGAAATCCTTCTTTTCTTGTGAAAGTAAGGTCGCTCTTGTTGTTCTTTCGGGAATGACATTTTATGGGGGAGAGTTCTTAATAGAACTTGTGCTTAATTGCCAAATCTTTGTGGGGAGTGCGGTTGTGGAATATTATAAGGGTTATCTTGTATCTTTATAAACTCCTTGATGAATGCATTTATTTTCGGCTATATGATTGCATCTAAAAAGTTGATATGTACTTTCTTTTGGTCATGAAGTGTCTCTATGGAAATTTCATTAGGATCCCACTAGTTTTCCTACCTTTGCCAATTTTTATTGACAAAAAGGGGGAGAATAATGTGTAGTTCACACTATAAATACATATGGTTTTAGAATCATTATGTAAGGGGTGTTAGAGCATAGCTCGGTCAACCTCGCATGCGTTTCTATCTCAAGCATGTTTGTCAATGTTAGTGATCAAAACTATAAGTCTTGATTTCTAGCCTACATAGCTAAGTCTCGGACTAGGATAGAAAAGTGTAGTTGAGCTCAAGGACTTCATGGAAATTCATCATACAACGACGAAGATCCATACAAGGAACCGTGGAACTTCATCAACAAAAAGGTATGTGGAGACTTGAACTTATCTATCACTCAAAAGTCTATATATTCTATCTCCTACTTCTTATGAGACAAAAGTCGTACGCTATATAGACTAGATCATACACATTTGACATTTCGAGCTGAGCATTCATTGCTTATCTTTTATCTCGAAATCGTGTGTTGGTAAAGCGTTTCGCTTTGATCAAGTTTATCTTCACCTAGTGACGAAAGTCATGAAAAGTTTCAATCACTTTGAGAATTGCTCTGACGTGAATCGGTCTGTGAATAACGACTACATAGCGTCCTCTGAGAATGTCTCAATGATTGAAATGAGAGTTTATATTACATAACCATGTATTTCTTGAACCGAAGTTTTCGAACTTTGTTGATCAAGAGAAATCGGGAGGATTGTAGAATTGGCTTGCCAAGTCCGCGAACCTAGTTCACAGACTCAGTCCGCGGACTGTTGGAAGTTCTCGACCAAGAATTTCTGATGGATTTTCCAAAACTCATTTGTGTGCTAAGTCCGCGAACTCAGTCCGCGAACCCAGTCTGCGAACTGGCGGAAGTTCTCTTTCCGAGAATTTCTGCGGAGTTTGGAAAACTCAACCGGTTAACATAAGTCCGCGAACTTGTTTGTGAACTTAAGAGGTTATGATCTAAAGATGTGCTCTGAACATGAAACATTAAATTACTAAGGAATACTTTATGAAAACCGTGGCTATAATGTTCATGAGCCGATTCAATCGAATCGAATCATCTTTGTTTCAATTATGTCTTGTGTTGTTACATAAGATCTCATAGCAATTGAACAACTCTTTAACTAGTTCATTTGAGTCAATTGAACTAGTTATGGTGAAGAAGAACAAGGTTAATATGAAATGCTCATATGGTTAACCTTTTGGGTTACTATGTTGAACCAACATACACGTACACGTTTGGGCATGGTTTTCACGAACCCAGTGAACGTCTACCCAAGTGTGTGTGACAAGCTAAGTTTTCGATCTAACGGTTGAGAAATATTAGCTTGAATCTAAATCAGGTTTTCATCTAACGGTAAATAAGGATTGCTTTGTAACTAAGGCAAAACCTTGATTTGAAGGCTATATAAAGGAGACATCTAGCATTATGCAAAACTAATCCCCACACGTCTGTGTGCTACTAGTGCGCCCGCTAGAGTCGATCTCCATTAACCTTTGATTTTCTTCTCTAAAATCAGGTTAACGACTTAAAGACTTCATTGGGATTGTGAAGCCATACCGATACTACTTTATCGTAGTTGTGTGATATGATCTTGCATCTTCTATCGTACGAGCACAATCGATTGATTGGCTTGAGATCGTGAGATATCTCCGATAGGCAAGATAAAGAAGTCACAAACATCTTCGTCTCACTGTTTGTGATTCCTCGACAATCCGCTTGTGTAGTAAGGAAGGATTGTATAGAGGTGATTGATTAATCTAGGTTTTTCTTCGGGAATATAAGACCGTATTATCAATTGGTTCCTGTTCACCTTGATTTTATATCAAAAGACGGAACAAAACCTAGGGTTTATCTGTGGGAGACAAATTTATCCATTTATAGACTTTTCTGTGTGAGACAAATCTGTTTATTATCAAGTCTGTGATTTTGGGTTACAACAACTCTTGGTTGTGGGTGAGATCAGCTAAGGGAATCAAGTGCGTAGTATCTTGCTGGGATCAGAGGCGTAGGAGTAAAACTGTACCTTGTATCAGTGGGAGGTTGATAGGGGTTCAACTATAGTCCAGTCCGAAGTTAGTTTGCAGTAGGCTAGTGTCTGTAGCGGATTAATACAATGTGTATTCAATCTGGACTAGGTCCCGGAGTTTTTCTGCATTTGCGGTTTCCTCGTTAACAAAACTTCTGGTGTCTGTGTTATTTCTTTTCCGCATTATATTTTATATAATTGAAATAATACAGGTTGTGCGTTAAGATCATCAATTGAAAATCCAACCTTTGGTTGTTGATTGATATTGATTGATCCTTGGATATTGGTCTTTGGTACCGTCCAAGTTATTCCTTGTATTTGATAAAGACTCGCTATTGTTTTAGCCTGAGTCAATCAAAACAAGTGAGAGATATTGACTCCTTGAGATACTTTAATCTAGATTGAGTCTGACTGTCTAGTTGATTCTCTAGCAAAGTATTTCGGAGTTTGTCCATACAGATGCTAATCGAATTATTGGGTGGTGTTGTTAGACCCCCGCTTTTTCAAGGGGGAGTGGTTTTCATGTGATATGAAGTATTGACTAAGGGGGAGGGATACATATCACCATAGTATTGTTGTCAAAGTTGTGATACAATTGAACTTTGATTCTGTGTAATAATATTATGGCACTGTGTAACAATGATTGGGAGCTTTTGTTTTCTCATTGTTATGGCTACGAATCTCAACAACGATGATGCTGATTTGAATAACTTTGGAATCATTGGAGTACTTGGAAGTGACGAAGATTTCGAGTAATGTTGAAGAACCAAGGAGATCATGCATGTGGAAGAGAAGCGGCAGAGTTTATCTATTTTGTATTCCATATGTATTGATAGTTTTATCACCAAAATTGACAAAGGGGGAGATTGTTAGAGAACTGCTCGGTCGAACTCGCAAGCGTTGCTATCTCAAGCTTGTTTGTCAAGTTTAGTTTCCAAAACTATAAGTCTTGATTTGTAGTCTACTTATAGCTAAGTCTCGGACTAGGATAGAAAGTGTAGTTGAGCTCTAGACTCCACGACGTTCATCATCCAAAGACGAAGAACTACTCAAGGAACTGGTGGAACTTCATCGACTAAAAGGTATGTGGAGACTTGAACTTATATATCACTCAAAAGTCTATATACTCTATCCCCTTTCTTGAGACAAAAGTCGTATTGCTATATAGACTTCGATTATACTCATTTGCTATTTCGAGCCGAGTTTATCTTGCTTATATATTTCTCGAAATATGTATTGGTAAGCTTTCGCTTTTTCCAAGTTCATCTTTACAAGTGACGAAAGTCATGTTGATTATTTCAATATCTTGAGAATCGCTTTGATGAGAAATAGTGTATGAATAACCTTTATTTAACATCTTCTAAGAATGTTTCAATCATTGAAATGAGAGTTTAGAATATATAACCTTGAATATATATAAACATTGTATGTGAACTCATACTTGTGTAAGTCCAAAATCCTTGAACTAAAGTATGCGTACTTTACTAGTTCAGGAAGTACGGAAGCTAAGTCCGCGTACCCGTCCGCGTACTGCCGGAAGTTCACATCCCGAGAATTTCTGCTAGAGTTTGTAAAATGAAAACAAACTCAAACCGGGTACTTAAGTATGCGTACTGGTATGCATACTTGAGTGGGTTACTTTCTAAAAACGGTTTATTCGTGAACTAAGACATATATAAACTAAGGAATGCACGTTTGCAAACTGTGGATATAATGTTCATGAATCGATCCGAGTGAATTGAAAAAGGTTTTTGCTTCGATTGTGTCTTATATAATTCTATAATATCTAAGCAATTGAACAACTCTCTAACTAGTTCTTTTGAGTCATTTGAACTAGTTATGGTGAAGATGAATAAGGTTGATATGAAAGTGCTCATATGGCTAACCATTTGGTTAACTACTTTTTAGAGCATTGCTCGGTCGAACTCGCATGTGTTGCTATCTCTAGCATGTTTGTCAATGTTAGTGATCAATACTATAAGTATTGATTTCTAGTCTACTATAACTAAGTCTCGGACTATGATAGAAAGTGTAGTTGAGCTCAAGGACTTCATGGCGACTCATCATACAAGAAGAAGAACTACTCAAGGAACCGGTGGAACTTCTCGACAAAAAGGTATGTGAAGACTTGAACTTATCTATCACTCAAAATTCTATCTATTCTATCTCCTACTTCTTAAGGCAAAAAGTCGTATCCTATATATAGACTTTGATTATACACAGTTGGTATTTTGAGCCGAGTATACCTCTCCTATCTATATCTCGAAATATGTGTTGGTAAGCTTTTCGCTTCGACCAAGTTTATCTTTACCTAGTGACGAAAGTCATGATATGTTTCAATCACTTTGAAAATTGCTTTGACGAAGAATGTTTCAATGATTGGAATGAGAGTTTAGATTACATAACCAATGTGGACATAAGCATTATTGTGGAAATACATTTATGTATAAGTCCTATTCCTTGAACCAAAGTTTGCGAACTTTATTGATCAAGAGAACCGGAAGAATGGCGTGAGCCAAGTCCGCGAACTGCCGAAGTTCTCAAACCCGATAATTTCTGCTGGAGTTGACAAACTAGTGCGTGAAGCTAAGTACGCGAACTAAGTCCGCGAACCCAGTCCGCGAACTTAAGAAGGTTATATATCTGAAGATGATTTCTGAACTTAAACTTAAAAAGACTAAGGAATGCAGTTGGCAAACCGTGGTTATAAAAGTTCATGAACCGATTCGAGTGAATCAAATCATCTTTGCTTCAATTATGTCTTGTGTAGTTACATAAGAATTCCTTGCAATTGAACAACTCTCTAACTAGTTCATTTGAGTCATGTGAACTAGTTATGGTGAAGAAAAACATGGTTGATATGAAATGCTCATATGGCTAACCTTTTGGTTAACTATTATTGAACCAACATTTTCATACGTTTGGGTACGGTTAACAAACCTAGAAGCGTGCATTGAATTGTGTGTAACAAGCTAAGTTTTCGATCTAACGGTTGAGAAATATTAGCTTGAATCTAAATCTGGTTTTCATCTAACGGTGGATATTGATTGGTTTGTTACCAAGGTAACTTAATGGCAAACCCTTATTTGAAAGACTATATAAGGGGACATCTAGCATCAATGCAAAACTAATCCCCACTGTAGTTGCAGGAAATCCTACAATACACCCCTCATATGATTTCATTGTTGATCAGCTCATTTTTAGATTTACACTCTTAATTTTATTGATTAAAATTCTGAATGTTCTTACAAGGAAAATAAAGAAATCAAGAATGATCTCTGCTATGAACTTTCTCTCTCCTATTTACTTGTCTCTTACTCAAAAAAGATCTCCCTCTCCTTCACAACTCGAATGACTATTTATAAGGAAATACATAGTGGATGACAGCTAATTTTTCTTTTATTTTCGGATATGGTTTGCGACATTCTCGCAACCTTACAAATGTTAATTTCGCAAGCTCTCTAATTTTCGCAAGACTGTCACATCTTTCCCATGACTTTAGATGACGTCATTTATTCTATCATTTCTGAAACTGTTCTGCGACGCTACTGTGTTGTACCATTGATAATTTCGCTGAGACACAATTGTTGCGAGATTCTGATCCTACATCTTGCCTCTTATCATATCTTTCTCTGCAAAGTAGAGAATGATGTAAGAAATGCCGCAGCTGCTTATCTTTTCATATTCCACATTTATCACACGTACTTTCTCTTCCATTTATTTCTTGACACGTCTTCTGTAACCGCTACTTTTCAACCGCTCACGTCTCTTCGTCTTAATGGTGTTTATTTCTTCGAGTAAATTTTTTTATATACTCTTATACCCTCTTTTTTCCACTTTTCTTTTTACTTTCTCTTATATTTTTATTTTCTCATCTCTGCAATTCTGTTATTCTTCTGTAAATTCTGCTGCTGTAATTTTTTTCTTCCTTCAATCCTTTTTCTTCCCATACATTCCCATACTTTATATTCAAACATGGCTCCAAGTGGTCATAGGTATGAGAAGAAATTACAAGATGTCCAAAAAGATCTTGCTGATAAAGGTTTTACACTCTCCACCATTCCTGGTGAGAATGCCAAATCAATTCTTTCTGTCAAGCTTTTCTCTAATCAAAATTGTGATGATCAATCAATCATAATTTCGCTAGGTAAGATTCTCGCAGGTCTCCCTATTCCTCTTTATAACCCAGAACTTCCTTTATTTTATGAAATTCTCGCTCATCCGGGATTTTCGCGAGCCATCTTCCAACTAAGTGGGGATTGCATCCGTCTGATGCTAGAGTTCGCTAATTGTGGTGCTGGTAGAGGATCTCTTTACTCCAAAGAACTTAGAGATCCAAAATTCTCAAACCTAGAGATAGTTGCTGAGAAGTATATAGTGGCGAATTTCTTTGAAAATTACGAACTTATCTCCATGAAGAAAGAGAATACTCGCTGGGGTATTCGATTAAGAAGGAAAGATAACATTGATGAAGCCAAAATTCTTATGCAAGATATTGACTGGCATTCTGGTAAAAACACAACTCCTCGCCAATCCAAAGACGATAAATGGTGTGTTTATCCTTTAATGTTAAAGGGACCCTACATTGCTGGATCAAACGTTCTTCCTGCGAATCTCGCTGCATATCAACCTTGGGTTTTCTCTTGGCCCGAGAAAGAGAAAGAAGTATGTTTTTTCCCCTTTAACTCATTTTATATCTCTTTATTGATTTTTACTATTCTGTTCGCTAACTCTTGCGACATTCCGCAGATCCAAAAACTAAAAGATAGTTATAACAGGACTGGGAAATCTAGTACTCTGTTAGCTCTTCGCTCATATACAGATGAGGTAAGAAATTTTCTCTTATGACATTAAATAGTACTGTTATTCCATGCTTCCATTTCTTATTTCTATCTGTGTGCGAAGATTATTGCTGAAGTAGAAGAATCTGCTGATGCTGCGAAGATTGGTGATAAAGGTAAAGGTGCTCTTCGCAGGGAAAAATCAACTGGTCCTCCTCCAAAGAAAAGAAAAGTTTGTTCTTCTTCTCCTTCAAATGTTCTTCCTAACGAAGATTCCGAAAGTGACAAGGATGATGAGGATAATGATGATCTCGCTGCAACTGAAGATTCTCCACCTGAATCTTCTATGGCTAAGCTTTCTGGCCTCTTTTCTGATTCTCTACAAGGAATGGGAGTTATCCAGTTCGCAAATAACTGCAAATCTCTCGCTACCCTCTGTGATGTCCCTTTACTAGATGGTGATAGCTCTCTTCGCGGAGTTTCTAGATCATTGACTCCCGACTTCTTGCATTCTCTCAATAGTTTGGTATACTTTTATCTTTTTACTTCTTCATTGTTATAACTCAAAATCTCTTTCTATATTAATATTTTTTATTTCTTTTCGCAGGCTGGAAAAGCTTCTTTTGCGGTTGCCTCATATCTATAGAGAAGACGCGAAAATCTTGAAAAGAAGAATCTTCAATTTCGCAAAAGGAATGAAGAATTGGAAGTTGAAGTTAAAGGTCTTCGCGAGAAGAATAGACAATTAGAAATTGATTCTTCCTCTTATAAGAACAAAATTTCTAGTCTTCAACAAGCTAATAATCAGCTTTACGGTATTACTTTTCTCTTTATTCATTCATTGTTGTTTTATCTTATTTAAATGATCCTTTTTGCAGACATTTATGGTCTTTCTGATGAAGCTACCCTTCTTCGTTCATTTCCTAATGCCTTGGATAATGATACCCTTCTTGAACGTCTTAACAATTCCTTAAATAGCTTTTCAAATGATAGAATTTCATCTCTTTCTCTAAATGAACTTAGATCAAATTTCGCCTCTTAGAAATTGATCATAGATCCAGTTTAGCCTTAGCTAACAGATTTAAACGTCTCCTTATTGATTCCAAAGAGAAAACCAATGAGTTGAACCAAGATTAGCGGTCTCATAGATGATAAGGATCGTATCTCTGATCAAGGTGCCAAGGCTTTGGCGAAATTCCAAGAGGCTCTCCTTGAAGTTCAACTTGAGCGAGATGAAGCTAACCGCAAGAATATTGAACTCTGCGAAAGGGAAAATCAAATTCGTTCTCGTCTTCTCATAAGTAGTGAGGATGAATTTGTCTGGGCTGCGAAAATTTTAGATGATGCTAGAAAAGATTAGGCGTAAATGTTAGTCTCCAAGTTGAACATACAGCCTTGATTAGAGACATGATTTCTGACAGAGAAGGTTGCTAATTGCTCTTCTTTACTAATCTTTTGCTTCTTATGATTTTCATCAAGTTAATAATTGGTTGTCTTTTGTTCGCAGATTCTGAAAATAATATCGTGAAAAGATTGAAGAACTTGAAGCTGAAAAAGGAACTCGCAAAGAATCTTTCTTCTCGCAACGACAAGTATTCTAGATTGAAGAATCAAATCAAATCACCGTTGAGAATTTTAAGAATGACGCTATGCATTTTCGCAATCAAACCATCCAATGGTTTGTGATGATCATAATATCCCACATTCTGATTCCTTGTCTTTTAGAAGAAATCCCACAGAATACTCCCAGTTTGATTATCTCTGATAGTGAAGCTGACGATGAAGAATCTGATAGTGATGGAAGTTCTGATGGTGATGAGATTCTGACGCAGATGAAGAAGGAAACAAGTCTGATGAAGATAATGAAGGATTAACCAAGAAATAGTCTTTACTTCTTTCTTTGATTCTTTGTAATACTTGTACATTTATTTCTTCTTTCTGTATATTTGTGTTTCTTTCATTTTGACCTGTAAATTAAACTTCTTTTGCAATACAGTTAATCAATATAATCATTAATTCTTGAATTTTTGAGTAAATCTCTCATATGGAGACAAATAACATTTTCTAATTTCATACATTCCCATACTTGCCTCTGTTATTTGAATCCAAATGAGAGATTTCATAAAAAATTCTTATTGTATAATTTCGCAACCTTTTGCGAAGTGAATTTTGTTTCTTTTCAAAATCTCATTCCTGTGTGGTCTTATTTTGCCTTCCTAATTAAAGGTCTTATTATGCCACCTCTTGTCATTGCGACAAAATCGCAGGACGTCCTTGCACTTTCATGCAAAAACCCATTGATCTTGCCTTAATTTTTCTTTTTGTATTATGGCCTCTTCAGGAATGTTGCGACAATATGACAGGCCTAAATATTCTTGCGAAAATAAAGCCCCATGACATTGCCGTCTTGCGACGAAATCGCAGGACGTCTTCGCACTTTCATGCGAAAACCCATTGATCTCGTCTTATCTTTTTCTTTTGTATTATTGCCTCTTCAGGATTGTTGCACAAATATGACAAGCCTTAATATCCTTGCGAATAAAAAGCCTCATGACATTTGCGTCTTAAGACACTTATCAGCTCCCTAATGGAGGGTGCCGCCCTTATCTCCCCCTGGTTGCCCCTTCAAGGAGGCGTACTTCTACCATACAAGGTTAGCTCCTCCCATCCAGTCTTACAACAACCAGTTGTTTTCGCAGCCTTTTATCCATTTTACCCTATGGCTTATGGTTACGAGACTGCACCCTAAGTGGGATTTTCTTCGGGCCGAGTGCAGTATAAGCCAAGACTTGTCAAGAATGGAAGGACGCTTCAAACGCCCTCGACACTCTTGACTCAACCGTGTACCTGGCGCCTTGATCAGATCTGCACTCCTTGGGAGAGTCCTTATTACCTTAGTCGCCCAACCTAAGTCATATGCTTAAGTTGAGAATCCAAGGTGCCTCTCCCGGATGGGCTTCATTGACCCAAATCTCCATGACTCAGGTTCCGGTGGGGTGTAGCCTTTCCCTGAGCCATGCAACAGGTACCCCCTTATATGACGTACTTTAGGTCTTACATTTGCCTCTTGCGAAATTGTATTCGCGAACTAGGGTGTACGCCATAAAGGTTCGCCTCTTTCTCTTTTGTCATTCTTCTCTGATTATTTTCTGTAAAATTCATTATCTCTGCGAGAGTCTCGCAATCATTATATTGTATGAATTTCGCAATCTCAATTTTGTTGTTCAATCAAATGTATTTTTGAGAATTTTACTTATTGCGAGATTATCGCAACAACTTAATCATTCATACATTTCTTTTTTATTACTTTGCCATCCTCTGCTTCTTTATTATTTTCTGCTACTGCTTCCTTGGTAGTGGTATGTTCATCCTTTTTTCTGAGCTAGCAATTTCGCAACATCTCTTCTTTTCTTTCGATTGTATCCACCATCAACCTCTCACTTCTTTGTACATCTTTGATTTTGTGTCGCCAGTTGTCCTTCTTGTTTGCTCTTCCTTCGCAAGATTCTATCTCAGTTTCGTAACATCTCTTTCCTTCGACCCAATCTCCCTTTATGATTCCTACACCATTGGGGTGAGGGAAATTGATGCATTGGTGGAAAGTTGAAGCTACCCCTACAATCCCATGTAGCCAAGGTCGACCAATTAACACATTGTATGGTGATTCTACATCAACGACACAGAATGAGATTTCAGAAGATATTCCCTTCAATGAAATTCGCATAGTAACCTCCCCTTTAGGCTTGTTAGCAGTACCATTAAAACCATATATCTTATATGTTGATGGTATAAGATCATCATCTCTTCCACCCATGGTTTTATAAGTATGATAAAATAAGATGTTCACAGAGCTTCCAGTATCGACTAGAATTCTATTGATTGCCCATGAATCTTCATCTTCATTATCCTCATCTTCTTTCGGTTTCGGATTAATTTCTAATTTTATTACCAATGGATTATCATGCACCTCTTCTCCTTCGGGAATTTCTTCTGCAGTAAAAGAAATGATCTGTTTCTTCCATTCCTCTAATCGCGAGATTTTCGCAATATTCATAGTTTCTCTTCCATTATTATCTCTTGCGAACACTCTACTCAAAACATTATCATGAAAATCTTCAATTGTCTTATATGAATGTACGATAGAGTGACAGAATAGATTTTTTGCTTTTGCACCAACTTCTATGAAGAATGTTTCTTTCTTTTTCATCGTATTCACTTTGTGATGTTCTGGCGGTGGTGGTAATGGTTGAGGTTGCGGATGCCCTACCAGAAAGTCGTTTAACTTTCCTTGATCTATCATTCTCAAATTAATTCTCTTTATATTTCTGCAATCGTTTGTGGTATGTCCATGAAAATGATGATAAGAATAAAATTCATGACTTCTGTGATTTGGAGGTGGTTCCGTTCCCATATTCCATGGTGTTGGTATATTCTCCATCAAGATTATAGCTTCCATATCTTCTCCACACTTGAATTTAGAGGTGGCATCTTGATTTCTTCCCATACTACCTTGTGACCTCCTTGTCCTCTATTAAAGTTTGGTCTTTGACCTCCATAAGTTTCTTGCGGTTGTTCGATTCTTTGAATCTTGTTATTTCCTCCACGACTGTAGAAATTTCTTTCTCTTTCATTCTCTTCTTGATCCCGACTCCCCATAGCTACCAACTTCTGCTGATTGTTACCTGTCACCTTTTCTTGTTGTACTTGCGAAGTATTTGCCACTGTATTTATTAGCTTGGGTAATAAGCTTGCATTCGCTTTTTGTGAGATGGTGTTCACAACTGGATATGATTCCATTTCATTTTGTCTTTCTTATAAATCAATGTATTCTTCTTGAAGTTCTCGCAATTCAGTCATTGTAATCATATTCTTGACTCTGAAAATTTGGACATACAACAGGTTTGTTGCAAACATAACATTGATAAATGATAATATGAGATACCTCTCATCTACACGGCTAGCCATTTCGCTACACATAGTTCTCCATCTTTTAGTCAAATGTTTCAAACTTTCGCCAATCATTTGCTTTAATCCAAACACATCTTCTATACCAGGTCGTGAGGAATTGTTACTTATATATGCCCCCAAGAATGTAGTCTGCAAATGATTGAATGAGGTTATTGTATTTTTTGGCAAACCTTCAAACCATTTTAACGCTTCTCCTATTAAGCTGGATGGGAAATATTTGCACAATACCGCATCATGATTTTCCCATTGTAACATGCACCTCACATAAGCTTTAATGTGTTGAATTGCACAAGTTGTTCCATCGAAAATGCTGGTTAATGCAGGCAAATTGCATTTCGGTAGTATTCCTCCTAATTGTACTTCCCTTGTAAATGGAGTTTTCACAGATTCTTCTATTGCTTCATCCAATTGTCTTCTACCTACTTCTCCTCTGTTATTTAGCATTCCCCTCATTTCTTCTAATTCTTTCAAGATTTACTTATTTACTCCTGAATCTTGACCCATTGGTCTCTTTAATTTTGCTTCCCTTCTTCTGCGTTCACGTCTATCTTCTCTTGCGAAATTTTGTATCTCTTCTTCAGTATCCTCATCTCTCCTTCTTCTGCGATTCTCTTCCTCATCCCTATCTTGAATTCGCAAATGATGACGTCTTGCATTTTCTCCTCCATAATTTTGTTCATTTCTTATCAATTCAATTCGTTGTCTTTCATCCATTCTATTTACTCTATCATACTCTTCATTGAGATTATCGTTATTCCGGTTTTGTAGACGCCTTCTTTCCCGATTGTCATGATTGTTTTGACGAATTGTCTCCTGAAACTCTTGTTTTTCCATTTCCTCTCTCAATCTTTCACGTTCGCAGATTAAACGTGCTTGTTCAGCATTATGTCTTTCAATTTCTTCTTCAATTGTCTGTTGATTTCTTTGAGTTTCTCTCACATGTAAAATTCTTCTTCCTTCCTCTTGATTTCCTTTGCCATCTTGGTTATTTTGTCTCTAATTTTGCCTGTTCTCTTGATTTCCTCCAATTTGCCTATCATCAAAAGTTTCATTTTGTGAAATGTAACGATCATCAATTCTTTCTCTATTTTCGCGATATTCTTCATTAGGATTTGACATTTCTTCTTGAATATTTTTTCCAGCATTGATCGTAGGTGAATTTTGCCTCATTTCTCTTCTAGTCGATCTGGAATATGATTTTGTAATACTTCTCGATCTTCTATTCTGCAATCTGATATTCTCCATCCTTAATTCGTGATTTTGTCTTGTTAAATTCGCACGTTCTTCTGCCTCAGCTCTTCTTTCTTCATGTATTCTTCGTCTCAATGTTTCTAGCGCTCCAATTTCATCACCTCCATGAATTATTCCTTCATCTGCTTCTTGATTTCTCTCTTCCTGTCTGTAATTTCTATTTTGTTGCTCTTCTTCTATTTCTTCTGCTGAATTTGATCGCCAAGTGTGTACGTTCACTCTGTCATAATCTGCATTCCTCTCTTGAACTAGTGTTTGTTGAATTGGTGATTGAATTAGATTTTCTCTATTATTTCTCATTATAGTAGATTCTCCCATTTCACTTCTTTCTCTTCCAGCAATTCTTTTGCTTCTTCTAATAGTAGTCGGTTGTTCGGATGTATTTCTTCTTCTAGCCATTTCTTCAATGTTAACAGTATTTCAAGAAATTATGAAAAATTCTTAATCAATTACTTTAAATTTTCACAAATCTCAATATCAATCTTTAGCTTTTTCTAGAATAATCTTCAACTCGTCCCTGTTTCTAGCGCCATTATGTAGTTGCAGGAAATTCTACAATACACCCCTCATATGATTTCATTGTTGATCAACTCATTTTTAGATTTACACTCTTAATTTTATTGATTAAATTATGAATGTTCTTACAAGGAAAATAAAGAAATCAAGAATGATCTCTGCTATGAACTTTCTCTCTCCTATTTACTTGTCTCTTACTCAAAAAAGATCTCCATCTCCTTTATAACTCGAATGACTATTTATAAGGAAATACATAGTGGATGACAGCTAATTTGACCTTTATTTTCGGATATGGTTTGTGACATTCTCGCAACCTTACAAATGTTAATTTCGCAAGCTCTCTAATTTTCGCAAGACTGTCACATCTTTCCCATGACTTTAGATGACGTCATTTATTCTATAATTTCTGAAACTGTTCTGCGACGCTACTGTGTTGTACCATTGATAATTTCGCTGAGACACAATTGTTGCGAGATTCTGATTTTACACCCACACCTTACGTGTGATACTAGATTGCGTGCTAGAGTCAGTTCTCCTTTAACCTTTGGTTTTCTTCTTCTAAAACCAGGTTAACGACTTAAAGACTTCATTGGGATTGTGAAGCCAGACCGGTACTACTTTATCGTAGTTGTGTGATCTGATCTTGCATCTTCTATCGTCCGAGTACAATCATATTGATTGGCTTGAGATTGATATCTTCTATAGGCAAGATATAAAAAGTAATCACAAACATTTTCGTCTCATCATTTTTGATTCAGAAACATATTGTTTCGCGACCATACGATTAAGATTGTTGTGAGGTGATTGATAACTCTAGTCTGTTCTTCGGGAATATAAGAACGGATTATCAATTGGTTCCTGTTCACCTTGATTACTATCAAAAGACGGAACAAAACCTTTTAGGGTTTATCTGTGGGAGACAGATTAATCCTTCGATAGACTTGTCTGTGTGAGATAAATTTGTTTGGCATCAAGTCTTCGACTTTGGGTCGTAACAACTCTTAGTTGTGGGTGAGATCATCTAAGGGAATCAAGTGCGCAGTATCCTGCTGGGATCAGAGGCGTAGGGAGTACAATTGTACCTTGGATCAGTGGGAGACTGATTGGGGTTCAACTACAGTCCAGTACGAAGTTAGCTTGGAGTAGGCTAGTGTCTGTAGTGCTTAATAAAGTGTGTGTTCAATCTGGACTAGGTCCCGGGGTTTTTATGCATTTGCGGTTTTCTCGTTAACAAAATTTCTGGTGTCTGTGTTATTTCAATTTCCGGATTATATTGTTTTATCTTTATAATTGAAATAATATAGGTTGTGCGTTAGATAATCAATTAGAGTAATCCAACATTTGGTTGTTGGTTGTCATTGATTGATCCTCGGATATTGGTCTTTGGTACCATCCGAGTTATTCCTTGTGTTTGATTAGGACTCGCTGATTTCTATTAGCTTGAGTAAATCAAAACAAGAAAGAGATATTAAATCCTTGAGATAATTTTACCTAGATTGAGTCTGACTGTCTAGTTGATTCTCTAGAAAGTATTTCAGAGTTAGTCCATACAAATTGCTAAGCGGAATATTAGGTGGTGTTGTTAGACCCCCACTTTTTCAAATTGGTATCAGAGCAGGCAAACACGTTTAAGACCTTACAAGTCTGTGTTTGTAGCGATCTGACTCTATGGACAGAGGTGTTATCTTTATTAACGTACCATCAGTCTTTGATGGCTCTAATTACTTATGGTGGAAAATTTTTATGTGAGCTTTTCTTCAAGCACGTGATTTTCAATCATGGGTATATGTTGTTAATGGCTATGATGCTCCCGTTGTGGTAGTTGGCGATGTAAACGTTCCCAAGAATATTGGTGAATACAGTCCTGCCGAGATACTTGCTGTAAAGCAAAACTCCGACGGTTTGAATGCCATCATACATGCCATTACCCCAAATATTCAGCACCATGTGTCTAATTGCACTAGGTCTAAAGATGCTTGGGATATCTTAGAAACCGTATTCGAAGGTAACTCCAGTGAAAAGGAAGCTAGGCTTCAAAACCTTAATTCCGATTGGGAGAACCTTCGTATGGCAGATGAAGATACATTTGATGAGTTTAATCACAAAGTGTCTAAAATTGTTAATGCATCTTTTGCATTGGGTAAGACTACTCCTGAAAAGGACATTGTGATGAAAATTCTCAGATCGCTGCCATCTAGATACGAGTCTAAGAAGCATACCATCGTTGAGGGAAATAACCTTGATAATCTTTCCAGAAATACATTGGTTGGAAAGATAAAGATCTTTGACCATGAGCATACATCCAAAATCGGAAAGGATGTTGCCTTTAAAGCACAAAAGAACACTAAATTACTTGATAATAGTAAAAGTGTTTATGTCTCTGAGGATGATCAGTCTGAGAGTGATTTTTCAGATGAAGATCTTGACAAATCAGTCTCCTTGATCACAAGACAGTTTAGGGATCTTCTACTGAAGAGAAGTAAACAGTTTTTAAGAGACAAACCTAGGTCATCAGATAAACCTCACAATCGTGTTCCTCCTAAAAATAGGGATGCTGACGAGGCTGATGACGAGGATATGCCATAGTGCTTTAAGTGTAAAGGTTTTGGTCATTTTGCAAACGAGTGCCAAAATCGTAGAAAATACACTGGAAACAAAGGTCTTGCTGTAATAATTGATGAGATGTCTGAAATATATGATTCTGATAAAGATAGGAAATCAAGTGTCGGTCTTCTATGTGAAAACATTGATTTTGATAATTGTAGCAATACATATATCAACCTTGATGGTTTCGGTGAAGAAGAGAACCCAATCAAGCTGGAAGAATCAATTGACCCATCTTTTGGAAACTCTGTTTGTAATGTTTCAGGATCTACCTTGTGTCTAGCTGCAGTCACACCACAGATGCCTGAATATTATTCAAGATTGACGTGCTCGTTTTGTTCTCAGAAGGGTCATGAACTATCAAGATGTTACAAGTACAAACATCAAGTGAGGCACGCCAACAAACTTCAACGAAGAGAAAATCGATTAGCAAGGAAGCTTAAACTTGCTCAGAAGACCGCTGAGGTATGTAGGATTTTATCTTCGTCTAAGAAGTTAGTTTTCAAAAACAAAACAAGACCATTAGAGAAGAAAGCATGGTAAAATCGTTTTGATAGACAGAGGTCAGAGGATTCCTCTCAAGAGGAAAATGGTAGACAAATTGTTGTTCACCATATCACAAATTAATTGTGTTGTTTGGGAAATCTTGTCTCATGTGCCTGATCAAAAGAGACAAGGTTGTGAACGCACAGGCTTTAGGAAAAGTTTTTTTTTTTTGTTCTTTTCTGTCTATCAAATAAAAGGAAGGGTTATTATCGACAATTCTAATCTTTATAAGGTTTAGAGTTGGACGTCCGCGAACCTGTTTAAAGGTTGCGAACCCTACATTCCTTTTTCCTCTTTGATATCCTTTATATCTTAAGACTGCTTGTTGAGATTGTGAATTCCACTCACAAAAATCATTTGTTTATAACCGTTCCCTTAAGCATCATGTCTTTGGATGGAAAGGATGTCAACATGATTGTTAAGCCATCAATCAAGGAAAAAGAGATATCTCCAGTAACTCCGTCCTTGAAAAGAAAAAGGAGGAATACAAGAAATCCAAGGGCTGTCCCTTCTAACTCTCAGAAGTTTTCCGATGTTCTTGATGAGTTGAAGGAAGTAAGAAATGAGATTCGTGATATTAAGGCTTGCTTTTTAAGATCTTTGGAAATTCAGAAAGCCCTGGTTCGACATCACCAGCCAAGACAGTTTGTTAATATTAACTCCTATCTTCACGAAACTTATGTACCAATGGTTGTTGACGACAAGGAGTTCGGAAATGATAAAGAATTTCTCAAAGACATTGTTTCCTAGTATGTTTTTTTTTGGTTTAGTTGGAAGAATAACTAGTGCTTGAATAGCAATGATTGTGACTACACATAGCTATTATTTTTTCATCTTCTTGTTCTTTTTAAGTTTTTTGGTTTAAAAAATTCTAAAAATATTTGGAGGATGATGTTTTTGCAGTATTTAATCTTTATGATTTGTTATGTTGCAACTTGTTATGGGATATTGGTGTTTACGTCCGTGAACTATGGTTATCCCATACCTTGTCAAAAGTAAAGTAGTTTGTGATCGATATTCATGTATTGGTTAAAGAATGAATGGACTTTTGACAATTACAAAAGTTTAAGCCTATATTGTAAATCTTTGACGGAAGATAGGTTAAAATCTTTTGTTTGCAAGGATTATGTCTATTGAATGTCGTTATGCGAACAATGATGGAAGATAGAATGAATCCATGTGTATTCCACAGTATTGATCCTTACTGAACCATATTTTATGTAATACTGTGAGGCTCCGTAATGTGTCTTATGTTGAGCACTAAACAACCAAGTTGATTATTTTTGATTGGCTTTGTTTTGCTCCGTAAGGTACTATATGTCGAGCATTATGAACAAAATTAATCATCTTGTTTGATTATTTAGTTGTTACTCCATAAGTTTTTCTTGTGTTGAGTATATGAACGGTTAAGCTAATCATTCCTTATGGTTAAACTTAGTCGTAGCCCCGTAAGTTTACTTATGTTGAGCATAATCAATTAAATTGATCACTTTTTGTGTTTAATTTGGTTGTGTATTCCGATTAAATTATTCATGGGTTTACTTGTGATTAATTTGATTGAGTTTTTGGATATAAAAATCATTCTTATGGTTTTGGTGTCCAAAAGAAATCCTTCTTTTCTTTTGAAATTAAGGTCGCTCGTTGTTGTTCTCTCGGGAATGACATCAAATGAGGGAGAGTTCTTTTGAACTTGTGCTTAATGGTCATATCTTGAGGGGTGTGTGGCTGTGGAATTTTAGAGGGGTTATCTTGTATCTTTAAACTCCTTGATGAATGCATTTAGCTTCAGCTTTATGATTGCATCTAAATTAGTTGGTATGTATTCTTTCTTTTTGTCAAGAAATGTCTCTTACGGAAATTTCATTATGATCCCCTTCTTGTACCTTTGCCAATTTTATTGACAACAAGGGGGAAAATTAATATGTAGTTCACACTACAAATACATATGGTTTTCGGATCATTGTGTAAAGGGGAGTGGTTTCCATGTGAGATGGAGTATTGACTAAGGGGGAGTGATACATATCACCATAGTATTATTGTTGAAGTTGTGATGCAATTGAACTTTGACACTGTGTAATAATACTATGACAATGTATAACAATGATCGAGAATTATGTTTTCTCATTGTTATAGCTACGGATCTTCAACAACGGTGATGCTAAACTTATAACCTTGGGGATCATTGGAGTACTTGGAAATGACGAAGATTTCGAGGAACGTTGAAGATTAGACATGTGGAATAGGAGCTACTAAAGTTTTATTACCTTTTTTGTATTCCATATGTATTGATAGTTTTGTCACTAAAATTGACAATGGGGGAGATTGTTAGAGCATTGCTCGGTCGAACTCGCATGCGTTGCTATCTCAAGCATGTTTGTCAATGTTAGTGATCAAAACTATAAGTCTTGATTTCTAGTCTACTATAGCTAAGTCTCGGACTAGGATAGAAAGTGTAGTTTAGCTCAAGGACTTCATGGCGATTCATTATACAAGAAGAAGAACTACTCAAGGAACCGGTGGAACTTCTCGACAAAAAGGTATGTGAAGACTTGAACTTATCTATCACTCAAAAGTCTATCTATTATATCTCCTACTTCTTGAGACAAAAAGTCGTATGCTATATATAGACTTTGATTATACACAGTTGGTATTTCGAGTCGAGTATACCTCGCCTATCTATATCTCGAAATATGTGTTGGTAAGCTTTTCGCTTCGACCAAGTTTATCTTTACCTAGTGACGAAAGTCATGATATGTTTCAATCACATTGAAAATTACTTTGACGAATAATATTTCAATGATTGGAATGAGAGTTTAGATTACATAACCAATGTGGACATAAACATTATTGTGGAAACACATTTATGTATAAGTCTTATTCCTTGAACAAAAGTTTGCGAACTTTGTTGATCAAGAGAACCGGAAGAATGGCGTGAGCCAAGTCCGCGAACTGCCGAAGTTCTCAAACCCGAGAATTTCTGCTGAAGTTGACAAACTAGTGCGTGAAGCTAAGTCTGCGAACTTAGTCCGCGAACCCAATCCGCGAACCGGCGAAGTTCTCATCCCGATAATTTCTGTTGGAGTTTGTAAACTCTGCCCTGTAACTTAAGTCCGCAAACCAAGTCTGCGAACTTAAGAAGGTTATATATCTGAAGATGATTTCTGAACTTAAACTTAAAAAGAGTAAGGAATGCAGTTTGCAAACCGTGGCTATAAAAGTTCATGAACAGATTCGAGTGAATCAAATCACCTTTGCTTCAATTGTGTCTTGTGTAGTTACATAAGAATTCCTTGCAATTGAACAACTCTCTAACTAGTTCATTTGAGTCATGTGAACTAGTTATGGTGAAGAAAAACATGGTTGATATGAAATGCTCATATGGCTAACCTTTTGGTTAACTATTATTGAACCAACAAGTGCATACGTTTGGGTACAATTAACAAACCTAGAAGCGTGCGTTTCAATTGTGTGTAACAAGCTAAGTTTTCAATCTAACGGTTGAGAAATATTAGCTTGAATCTAAATCAGGTTTTCATCTGACGGTGGATATTGATTTCTTTGTTACCAAGGTAACTTAATGGAAAACCCTGATTTGAAAGACTATATAAGGGGACATCTAGCACCAATGCAAAACTAATCCCCACACCTTACTTGTGATACTAGTTTGCGTGCTAGAGTCGGTTCTCCTTTAACCTTTGGTTTTCTTCTTCTAAAACCAGGTTAACGACTTCAAGACTTCATTGGGATTGTGAAGCCAGACCGATACTACTTTATCGTAGTTGTGTGATCTGATCTTGCATCTTCTATCGTCTGAGTACAATCACATTGATTGGCTTGAGATTGATATCTCCGATAGGCAAGATATAAAAAGTAATCACAAACATCTTCGTCTCATCGTTTGTGATTCCGCAACATCTTGTTTCGCGACCATACGATTAAGATTGTTGTGAGGTGATTGATAACTCTAGGCTAATCTTAGGGAATATAAGAACGGATTATCAATTGGTTCCTCTTCACCTTGATTACTATCAAAAGACAGAAAAAAACCTTTTAGGGTTTATCTTTGGGAGACAGATTAATTATTTGATAGACTTGTCTGTGTGAGACAGATTTGTTTGTCATCAAGTCTTCGACTATGGGTCGTAGCAACTCTTACTTGTGGGTGAGATCATCCAAGGGAATCAAGTACGCAGTATCCTGCTGGGATCAGAGGCGTAGAGAGTACAACTGTACCTTGGATGAGTGGGAGACTGATTGGGGTTCAACTACAGTCCAGTCCGAAGTTAGCTTGGAGTAGGCTAGTGTCTGTAGCGGCGTAATACAGTGTGTGTTCAATCTGGACTAGGTCCCGGGGGGGTTTTATGCATTTGCGCTTTCCTCATTAACAAAATTCTGGTGTCTGTGTTATTTAAATTTCCGCATTATATTGTTTTATCTTTATAATTGAAATAATACAGGTTGTGCGTTAGATCATCAATTAGAGTAATCCAACCTTTGGTTGTTGATTGTCATTGATTGATCCTCGGATATTGGTCTTTGGTACCATCTGATTTATTCCTTGTATTTGATTAGGGCTCGCTGATTTCTATTATCTTGAGTAAATCAAAACAAGAGAGAGATATTAACTCCTTGAGATACTTTTACCTAGATTGAGTCTGACTGTCTAGTTGATTCTCTAGAAAGTATTTCGGAGTTAGTCCATATAGATTGCTAAGAGAAATATTGGGTGGCGTTGTTAGACCCCCACTTTTTCACTACTGTTTAACCAACTAGATGTACACGTTTAGGTACGGTTACACAAACCTAAATGAACGTGCATTTCATTTGTGTATAACAATCTAAGTTCGATCTAACGGTTGAAATATATTAGCTTGAATCTAATCAGGTTTTCATCTAACAGTGAATATTGAATGCTTTGTTACCAAGACAACTTAGATTGCAAACCCTGATTTGGAGGCTATATAAAGGAGAACTCTAGCAACTGGAAAACCTAATCCCCACACCTCATGTGTGATACTAGTTGTATAATCTAGAGTCAATTATCCTTTAACCTTGGGTTTCTACCAAGATCCCGTAGGTTAACGACTTGAAGACTTCATTGGGATTGTGAAGCCAGACCCAACTATTTTCTCTGTAGTTGCGTGATTTGATCTTGTTGTTTCTATCGTGATTGAGTGCAATCGTAAGATTGGATTGAGATTAATTTCTCCGATATGCAATATAGAAAAGTAGTCACAAACATCTTCGTCTCATCGTTTGTGATTCCACGATATCTTTTTCCGTTAGTCGATTAAGATTATTGTGAAGTGATTGATATTTCTAGGCTGTTCTTCGGGAATATAAGTATGGTATATCAATTAGTTCCTGTTCACCTTAATTTATCAAAATACGGAACAAAACTCGTAGGTATTTTCGTGGGAGATAGATTTATCTATTCCTGTAGACTTTTCTGTGTGATACATATTTGTTTATTATAGTCTTCAACTTTGGGGCGTAGAAACTCTTAGTTGTGGGTGAGATCAGCTAAGGGAATCAAGTGCGTAGTATCCTGCTGGGATCAGAGACGTAAGGAGCGCAGCTGTACCTTGGATCAGTGTGAGATTAATTTGGGTTCAACTACAGTCCAGACCGAAGTTAGTTCGTAGTAGGCTAGTGTCTGTAGCGGCTTAATACAATATGTGTTCAATCTGGACTAGGTCCCGGGGTTTTTCTGCATTTGTGGTTTCCTCGTTAACAAAACTTCTGGTGTCTGTGTTATTTCTTTTCCCCATTATATTTTGTTATATAATTGAAATATCACATGTTATGCTTTAAATCGATCAATTGGTAAATCCAACATTTGGTTGTTGATTGAAATTGATTGATCCTTGAACATTGATTTTTGGTACCGTTCAAGTTAATTTCTCTTGTATTCAATTGGACTCGCAGATGTCTATTTGCTTGAGTAAGTATTGAATCGAGAAATTGCGATATAACTCTGATATAATTTTTATTAAGATTGAGTTTGACTGTCTAGTTGATTCTCTTAAAAGTATATTGCAGTTAGTCCATACAGATTGCTAAGCGAAATAGTGGGTGAGGTTGTTATACCCCCACTTTTTCATCCACCATTAGATGAATATTTGAATCTATTAACATAACAAGATATACACTCTGGTTAGGATGAACCGTAACCAAACCGTTTACGAAGACAATGTTCATGAACGGTTAGCCGAAATTAGCCAACTGAACTATAAGCTTGAGCATTTTCCTAAACCACTTAAGAATTTTGTATTGATTCACAATCATGTGATCAAATATGTCTATAGTGTTTTTAGAGATTGTTCAAATGCTAATTATCTCACAGAAATGACTTTGTGTGCATCTGAAATTAGTCGACGGGCAAGTACATATACTTAAACCTTGTTTGTGAACATATTTTTCATGGTACGTGTATCGTGTATGTGTATCCCTAAGACACACAAAACTTTTCCGGTATGTGTACCGGGTATGGATACCACACCGGTTCCAAAACCGACATATCTTTTTCAGTACGCGTACTGGTTTGTGTAATGTTCCGGGTTCACGAGTTCATGGACTTTTTAAGGTATGCATACTGATATGTGTACCAAAAAGTTGTTGTCGACATATAGCTACTCTGGTATGTGTATTAGGTACACGTACTACGGTTCCAGACTTATAACAGTTCTTCCAGTTTGTAAGACTGGTATGCATACTATCATGTATCCGAAAATAATAGTAGTTCTATATTTCTCTCTAAATCGATTCAAAACATTCCCAAATAACATCAATGACACATATCATTGTTCCAGGCTATTTCGAATGATAATCTTGAATCATCATTTAGATTACGAACAATGAATTTTCCTTAACCGAAATTCATCAAGTATGAAGCTTAGTCATATATTTCGAGAACTAATTACCAAGATAAACTTGACTCGAAATTCTTGATACTGTATGCTTAAAATAGTCTAATTAGTTATGCGACATCGTATTTTAGATAGAAAGATGAATATAACTTAAGATATAGGTGGTTCAGTATTCACTTACCTTTTGTTGAAGAAGTTCTCCAAAAGTTGCGGTTGATCTTCACCTTCAAACGATAGAACGCAATGATGACTGTCGTGATGTCCGTTTCTCAACTACATATTCTATCCTAATCCGAGACTTAACTAATTATAAATTAGAAATCAAGATATGGTTTTGACAACTAAAGTTGACAACAAGCTTGAGATAGCAACACTTGTGAATTGGACCGAGCAATGCTCTAACAATCTCCCCCTTTGTCAATTTTACTGAAAAACTATCAATACATATGGGTAAAAAATAAAGCTTCAAAAAATCCTTGAATTCATCTTGCCTTAGTTTCCTTGGTTTCTTCAACTCTTTGAATTCTTCATTACTTCAAGTTGCAATGATTCTGAACGTGTTCAACTCAGCATCATTGTTATTGAAGATCCATATCCATAGCGATAATAACTTTTGAAAAAAAATATCCTCAATTGTCGTTATACAGAAACATAGTATTATTATCTTCTCCAAAGCTCCATTGTATCATAACTTTGAAGTAATACTATGGTGATATGTTTCTCCCCCTTAAACATAGCATAATAGGTGAAACCTATAGATTATTGATTCACTCCACCTTACATAATGATCCGTAAACCATATGTATGTAGTGCGAAAATACCGAATAATTCTCCCCCTTTTTTTCAATAAAAATTGGCAAAGGTACGAAAATCACGGGATCATAATGAATTTAACCAAAAGATACTTCAAGATTTAAGGAAGTTGGAGATAATACATAATAACATAGTTAATATGTAACTCCTCATATCAAATTTATTTATGATATCACATAGTAAGATAATACTTAGCGCTCATCTAGGAGATTCAAGATACAAGCTTCCCATGTAAATTCCACATCCACACACCCCACAAAGATATAGCGATTAAGCACCAGTTCATTTAAGAACTCTCCCCTATTTGATGTCATTCCTAAGAGAATAACATGAGTGACCTTTCTTTGAAAAAGAAGGATTTTGTCGGACATTAACAAATCACATGGATTTGTATCCTGAACATCAACTTAAATTAATCTCAACGCCAGTTACAAACAAAAATATAATTTTAATCAGTATGACTCAACATAAAAAAATCTTAAGGAGTGTATAGTGTAGTAATAGCACAGAAGTGTGATCACAAGTAGATCAATACCGCGAGAAAATTCTCAAAGAGTTTGTTTTATATTCAGTTTAAAAAAACATCATAGATTTTACTTCTGAGCATATATGATGAAAAAGCGGGGGTCTAACAACACCACCCAATATTTCGCTTAGCAATCTGTATGGACAAACTCCAATATACTTTTTATGAGAATCAACTAGACACTTAGACTCAATCAATAAAAAGATATATCAAAGAGTTTATATCTCAATCTCTCGATTTGATCTTTACTCAAGCAAATGGAAATCTGCGAGTCTTTATCAAAGAGAGCTAACTTGGACGGTACCAAAGACCAATGTCCAAGGATCAATCAATATCAATCAACAACCAAAGATTGGATTTCCAGTTGATGATATTTAACGTACAACCTGTATTATTTCAATTATATAAGAAATATAATGCGGAAAAGAAATAACACATACACCAGAAGTTTGGTTAACGAGGAAACCGCAAATGCAGAAAAACCCCGGGACCTAGTCCAGATTGAATACACACTGTATATTTCCGCTACATATACTAGCCTACTACAAGCTAACTTCGGACTGGACTATAGTTGAACCCCAATCAGTCTCCCACCGATTCAAGGTACAGTTGTACTCCTATGCCTCTGATCCCAGCAGGATACTGCGCACTTGATTCCCTTAGCTGATCTTACCCACAACTAAGAGTTGCTGCAACCCAAAATCGCAGACTTGATAATAAACAAATCTGTCTCACACAGAAAAGCTATCAAAGGATAAATTTGTCTCCCACAGAAAAACCCTAGGTTTTGTTCCGTCTTAAGATATAAAATCAAGGTGAACAAGAACCAAATGATAATCCGGTCTTATATTCCCGAAGAACAACCTAGATTAATCAATCACCTCTCAACAATCCTTCTTGACTACACAAGAAGTTTGTCGAGGAATCAAAAACAGTGAGACGAAGATGTTTGTGACTTCTTTATCTTGCCTATCGGAGAACTCTCACGATCTCAAGTCAATCAATAGATTGTACTCGTACGATAGAAGATGCAAGATCAGATCACACAACTACCATAAAAGTAGTATCGGTCTGGCTTCACAATCCCAATGAAGTCTTTAAGTCGTTAACCTGGTTTTAGAAAAGAAAACCAAAGGTTAAAGGAGAATCGACTCTAGTGAGCGCACTAGTATCACACAGACATGTGGGGATTAGTTTTACACAATGCTAGATTCTCCTTTATATAGCCTTCAAATCAGGGTTTTGCCTTAGTTACAAAGCAATCCATATTCACCGTTAGATGAAAACCTGATTTAGATTCAAGCTAATGTTTCTCAACCGTTAGATCGAAAATTTAGCTTGTCACACACACTTGGGTAGACGTTTACTGGGTTTGTGAAAACCATGCCCAAACGTGTACGTGTATGTTGGTTCAACATAGTAACCCAAAAGGTTAACCATATGAGCAATTCATATTAACCTAGTTCTTCTTCACCATAACTAGTTCAATTGACTCAAATGAACTAGTTAGAGAGTTGTTCAATTGTTATGAGATCTTATGTAACTACACAAGACACAATTGAAACAAAGATGATTCGATTCGATTGAATCGTCTCATGAACTTTATATCCACAATTTGCATAAAGCATTCCTTAGTAATTTAAGTTTCATGTTCAGAGCACATATTTAGATCATAACCACTTAAGCTCACAAAAAAGTTCGCGGACTTAAGGCAACCGGCAGAGTTTTCCAAACTCAGCAGAAAATCTCGGCAAAGAGACTTCCGCCAGTTCGCGGACTAGGTTCGCGGACTTGAACTTCACGAACAAATTTGGAATCCCACCAGAAATTCTCTGTACAAGAACTTCCGACAGTTCGCAGACTGAGTTCGCAAACTGGGTTCACGGACTTGGCAAAGCCAATTCCTCCGATTTCTCTCAATCAACAAAGTTCGAAAACTTCGGATTAAGTAATACATGGTTATGTAATCTAAACTCTCATTCCAATCATTGAGACATTCTCAGAGGACGTTATATAGCCGTTATTCACAGACCGTTTCACGTCAGAGCAATTCTCAAAGTAATTGAAACTTTTCATGACTTTCGTCACTAGGTGAAGATAAACTTGATCAAAGCGAAACGCCTTACCAACACACGATTTCGAGAAAAAGATAAGTAGTGAATACTCAGCTTGAAATGTCAAATGTGTATGATCCAGTATATATAGCATACGACTTTTTGTCTCATAAGAAGTAGGAGATAGAATAGATAGACCTTTGAGTGATAGATAAGTTCAAGTCTCCACATACCTTTTTGTTGATGAAGTTCCATGGTTCCTTGAGTAGATCTTCGTCGTTGTATGATGAATCACCATGAAGTCCTTAAGCTCAACTATACTTTTCAATCATAATATGAGACTTAACTATAATAGACTAGAAATCAAGACTCATAGTTTTGATCACTAACATTGACAAACATGCTTGATATAGCAACGCATGCGAGGTCAACCGAGCTATGATCTAACATATGAGATATCAGTTCAACTTGAAAAAAGTAAAGGACACATATATCTCATAAGACTTTTGCAATAATTGAACCAATAATGATTACATACTGCAAGTTCATCTTCCAAAAACTCTAGAATAAATTTAAAAACATGGAGATCGTTGGAAATAGCTTGTGTAATCATAATATTTGCTATACCAAACCCTAGTTATCTTTCTCAAAAGCAAGAAAAAATTCTCATAAGAAGTTTCCTAGTAAAGAAAAATAAATTAGATTTTTCCAGACTCTTCAATGGTATTGAGACCCTTTAATTCGTCATCAACTGCATCCACAATCTCTTCAGAGAAATATCCTCATTGAGAAGATCACGAACATGAGATTTCATGAGAACAAGGTCAACAACATCTTTTTTCAACTCAGTTCTTAACATGTGATGTGTGGGTTTGTGGGGAGTGCGGATGCGATGATTTGTGATCACAACACTTGTGATGATAAGCATGAGATCCCTATGAACCAACTTTTTCGAACTCACAAGCTTGTGTATGTGCTTTTTACTTTTCCACATCTTTTGATTGTTCAAAGTACTACATACGTTCATACTCCTATCAAAACGAAAAAGTTGGGTATATTTGGTATCCCATGCGTTTTCAGCCTTTTACCCGCAATACAAAAAAGATTAAGTTTTTTCTTTCCACATTCATGCTGGCAGTGACCAGTTTTTCATGAATGTCTCTAATTCAAGATTTATGTTTCCAATTTAAATGACAGTCCTCTTCTTTATTGTTTTGATAGTATTTCTGCAGCTTCCTTCAGTTTGAACGACTATAGTGTCCAACTGATAAGACCATGTTGTTTCTTCCAATGCTGCCTGTGCCTCCATCTCATCCTGACTTTTTTGCCCGCACTCCAGTTTCTTAACTTCACTGCACTTATAACGTGTTTGGATAACAGAAACAGAAGCCGGAAGCAGGAAAAGTTTACTTCATAATTTTTTTTTTAGATCAGTTAAAAGGATTGAATAAGAGGTATTGAAGGGGGTACCTCAACCCAACAAAACAAGTGAAACAAAAAAAGGAAACCGAATTAGGAATCGATCACCAAAAAGGAAAAAAAATAATCGAGAATGAAATAAAAAGAGATAACAAATACAATTGCATCTTTATGCCACCTCAAAGAGGACAATGGATATACAAATCCCAAAAGCATACTACCTATTAGTCGTTAAGACTAGCATTTTAATGTTTGATTCCGCCCAAAAGAAAGCTTGAGTCTTGATATCTCTTGTTAGAGCATTGCTCGGTCGAACTCGCATGCGTTGCTATCTCAAGCATGTTTTTCAATGTTAGTGATCAAAACTATAAGTCTTGATTTCTAGCCTATTATAGCTAAAGGTCTCGGACTAGTATAGAAAGTGTAGTTGAGCTCAAGACTCCATGGCAATCATCATACAAGACGAAGGACTACTCAAGGAACTGGTGGAACTTCATCGACTAAAAGGTATGTGGAGACTTGAACTTATCTGTCACTCAAAAGTCTATTTACTCTATCTCCTATTCTTGAGACAAAAGTCGTTTTGATATATAGACTTTCATTATACACATTTGCTATTTAGAGCCGAGTTTAACTCGCCTATCTATTTCTCGAAATATGTGTTGGTGTAGATGGTGGATTTTCGACAAAGGCCAAAATTGTAAACTCATAATTATATGAAGCTCTGATTCAGCAATCAGACGTGAGTATCGAGACACGGGTCTCTCATCGAATTCTCAACGAAGAGTACTTTTTCTCAGAGTACATGTAGATATGTAGTCTCACGACTGGACAATGGCATATCTCATGAATACTGAATAGTTTTGGTGATTATTTCTATATAGTATCACGAGATGGACGGCTCCTAGACATCTTGCTCTGCTAGTATAGAGCGATAACGTCTTCAGGAACAAACAACGAGTTTACCCTGACTATATAAAGGATATGACTTACAGACAAGCTCGTATCGGGATAATTAATGCTCCTAGACAGCTTGCTCTGCTAGTATAGACCAAAAAGTTAATTATTCCTAATTACAATTGCTCCTATTCCATGGTCGAATCCACGACTGGTCCCATGGAATGGCAATAACAATTGTTCTGATTCTATGATCGAATCCACGGCTTGATCTCATAGAATAGCAATAACTATATTATCTCATTACTCCGATTTCATGATCGAATCCACAACTGGTCTCATAAATGGTAATAGATAAATCTTAATTACTCCGATTCTATGGTCGAATCTACGATCCCATAGAATGGTAATGCTCACTTTATTATTCTGAATTCGTAGTCGAATCCTCAGCTGATCCTATGAATTAATAATAAACATCTTATTACTCAGTTTTTTGAATTATTCTCCACTGAATTCCACAATTAGTAATAAATAATCAACAACCGGGAGTCTGAGCTACCTCTAAGTAAGCCCCGATTCAAATGGTGAAGGTGTATTCAACGACGATACATTAACAGTCACCGCACGAACGAGTATTTCAAAAATACAACGAAACGATGAACCTAAGCAAAATAGGGAAGAAAATAATAAATAATTAAAAATATTGGCCAGGGTGCTGGGAGTACGGACACACGACCGACCGACCGTGTCGTGGTCAATCCCACGCCAATTTTATATTTTTAATGCATTTTTATTATTTTCCATGATTTGATGAAAATTCTCTCATTTTATCAAATCTCCTTCGTCTCGAGTAAACTCCTCGGTTTCATGGTACTTCCATAAATCCATAAAAAATAATATAAAATTAAGGAAAGGAGTGTGGGGCGTGACCATTGGCCAACCGGCCATGCCTTGGTCCCAACCGGCCCCACACCCCACGGTTCCTTATTATTTTATTATTATTATTTCTCTAATTTCATGGAAAAACTCCTTGATTTCATGGTATTTTTGCACAAATCATCATATAATGATAAAATAAAATAAAATTATGAAAACTTATGGGACCGGGCCACTAGCTGGCCGGCCATGCCCTAGCCGGTCCCACACGCCATTTGCTTTATTATTTTATTATTATTTATCCTATTTTTCCTTGAATTCATCAAATTCCTTGATTTTATGGTATTTCTCTCAAATTAGGAAAAATTCCCTCAAATCATCAAAAATACCAAAAAATATTTAAAAAAATTAGGGAAACTCGTGGGACCAGGCCTTAGCCGGCCGGTCGTGCCTCCACGGTCCCACACGCCCTTGTTTTTATTATTTTAATATTTTTTGCTTCCCTGAACTCATGAAAACTCCTTCAATTCATGGAAACTCCCTAAATTCATCAAATTTCTCAAAATTCATGAATTTTTCATAAAATCATCAAAATATTATAAAATTAAGGAAAAGGCACCACGTGACCGTGGTCACGACCGGACGACCATGCCTTGGCCACGGCGGTCCCACGCCTCCTCATTCCTTATTTTATAATTATTTTTCATCATCTCATGGTGTTTTCCTCATTTTCGTCGAAACCCTAATTTTACATATTTTCTCGAATGGATGCTCAATTGCACGCCATTAAAATTCTCAGGACTGAGACGCGGACGCCTTGGGGACAAGAGCATGCTATCTTGACCGACCAAAATTGGCTCTTTGGCTCACGGAAGCCGGTCCCATCAATTTTCACAGTTTTGACCTAATTTGCACAATTGCTCGTATTAGGTCCAAAACATTTCCAAACACTTTGGATTTTCATGAAGTGATCGTCAGGCGGTCAAGTAACAACCCAGGGCCGGTTTCATGACTCCATGGTCGGTCCCTCGCCTCGTCATAATTAATTAGGTTTTCTCACCTAAGGCTCAGACGAGCATTTTCGAATAAATGATTAAATCAACATTTGATCATTCTTTCACCAACAAATCGTCAACTCTTCATGAGTTCTTTGTATTTGCTCACGTGACCATATGGACACTACATGGTTTATCCACGGTCCCATGTAGTCGCTCCCTCCTTCGTCCCATGATTGAAATTCTGACGAACCATGAATTGATCATCAATTGATCAAATTAGGGTTTCTGAATCCAAGGATCATCATTCCAGATTCCAACCTTAATAATTTTACGACGACCTCATGGTCATCAATTTTATTAATTATGCTCGGTTCAACGACCAGTATTCTAATTAATATTTTTGGTACGCTGCCAATAATCCATCGGATGAGCAACACATGCTCAGACGATCAAATAATCAACAATTCATCACATGAGAAACACTTGCTCAGGTGATAAAGATTTGCTCAAACCAACGGATATTGGTTCAACAATCAATATTCAACGATCCATCGATTGAGCAATACTTGCTCACCTCATCGTAAGAACTATACTTCTGTCTCAGCAAATACATGGACTCATCGTCCCATCAAACCACGAAGTCATCATTTGACTAACAAACCACGAGACGCCAATCTTTTCTCTTGGGGGGATATCACTTAGGGTTTTGGTCTGGCGGTCTACGGCACGTGTGTTCAAACACACGATGGAATGTGAGCAAGTCGTGCAATCAGTTGAAGGAATTCACGAGGTAGTGGGTGGAAAATCGACCAAGTCTCCACACGTTGAGCAATTGGTTTCAAACACGATCTCCACTTCCCCACTCCTTGATTCCATCAACTGTCACACTTCATGGAATCATGGTGTCTAAAATTCCAGCAATATAAATAAGTCTCTGAATCATGATTGAATCATCAACATCATCAGTATCATCAATCTTACGTCAAACTGAAAACACGAGATCATCAACTCATCAATTGAGCAACTACTCTCAATTGAGCAACTTCAATCACTCAGAGCTTATCGTATTCAGAATTCACACACCCACAATCTTTGATTACCATTGATTCCACACATTTCTTAGCTTCCCTCCTACATATCAACCCATCCTCTCTTGTGACCGAATTTACTCTGGAACGGTCATTGTCTTGATTTAGGACGGAGTACCACAGATTGATCTCTCGAATCTAAAGCACCCCCTTTGCAGCGGTGCATCTGTGTGAGGTTTAATATTTCGCTCGGTTCGAGGAGTCTCCTACGTACGGTCGTCTCCTCAATTCCTTAAAAACCAGCAAATCGTTTTCCCCATCTACAGTTGGTAAGCTTTCGCTTTAACCAAATTCATCTTTACCTAGTGACGAATGTCATGTTATGTTTCAATCACCTTGGAAATTGCTCAGACGAAAAATGGTATGTGAATAACGGCTATATAACGTCCTCTGAGAATGTTTCAATGATTGAAATGAGCGTTTAGATTACATAACCATTGGTAGGATATAAGCATAAGTCCTTATTCCTTGAACCAAAGTTTGCGAACTTTGTTGATCAAGAGAAACGGAATGTGGCGTGAGCCAAGTCCGCGAACTGGCGGAAGTTCTCGACCCGAGAATTTCTGCTGGAGTTTGTGAACTCCTTCCGTGAGCTTAAGTCCGCGAACTTGAGTAGGTTATATCTAAAATCGGTTGTTCTTGAACTCATGTTTATATAAACTAAGGAATGCTTTTGCAAACCGTGGCTATAAATTTCATGAACCGATTCGAGTGAATCAAACCGTTTTTGCTTCGATTGTGTCTTATGTAGTTACATAAGATCTAAGCAATTGACCAACTCTCTAACTAATTCATTTGAGTCATTTGGACTAGTTATGGTGAAGAAGAATATGGTTGATATGAAAGTGATCATATGGCTAACCATTTGGTTAACTATTGTTGAACCAACAAATGTTAATGTTTGGGAACGGTTACATAAACCCAAAATTGGACATTTCATTTGTGTGTAACAAGCTAAGGTTTCGATCCAACGGTTGAGAAATATTAGCTTGAATCTAATAAGGTTTTCATCTAACGGTGAATATTGAATGCTTTGTTACCAAGCTAACATTGATTGCAAACCCTGATTTGAAAGACTATATAAGGGAGAATTCTAGCAACTGGGAAACCTAATCCCCACACCTTACGTGTGATACTAGTTGCATAAGCTAGAGTCGATTCTCCTTTAACCTTCGGTTTCTTCTTCTAAACCAGGTTAAAGACTTAAAGACTTCATTGGGATTGTGAAGCCAGACCGATACTACTTTTCTTGTAGTTGTGTGATATGATCTTGCATCTTATATTGTACGAGTACAATTGTAATAATTGGCTTGTGATTTATATCTCCGATAGGAAAGATAGAAAAGTAATCACAAACACTTCGTCTCATCGTTTGTGATTCCACAATATCTTTTATCGCTGCGTCGATTAGGATTATTGTGAGGTGATTGATAATACTAGGTTGTTCTTCGGGAATATATGTCCGGTTTATCAATTGGTTCCTGTTCACCTTGATTTATCAAAAGACGGAAGAAAACTCGTAGGTATATTCGTGGGAGACGGATTTATCTATTACCTTAGACTTTTTTGTGTGATATAGATTTGTTTATTAAAGTCTTCGACTTTGGATCGTAGCAACTCTTAGTCGTGGGTGAGATCAACTAAGGGAATCAAGTATGTAGCATCCTGCTGGGATCAGAAGCGTAAGAGCATAAACGTACCTTGGATCAGTGTGAGATTGATTGGGGTTCAACTACAGTCCAGACCGAAGTTAGTTTGGAGTAGGCTAGTGTCTGTAGCAACTTAATACAGTGTGTGTTCAATCTGGACTAGGTCCCAGGGGTTTTCTGCATTTGCGGTTTCTTCGTTAACAAAACTACGGTGTCTGTGTTATTTCTTTTCCGCATTATATTTGTTTATATAATTGAAATATCACAGGTTGTGCGTTGTTCAATCAATTAGAATATCCGACCTTTTGGTTGTTGATTTAAATTGATTGACACTTGGATATTCGTCTTTGGTACCATCCAAGTTATATCTCTTTGATAAAGAATCGCAGATTTCTATTTGCTTGAGTAAAGATCAAATCGAGAGATTGAGATATAAACTCTTTGATATACTTTTTATCTAGATTGAGTCTGACTGTCTAGTTGATTCTCTAGAAAGTATATTGAGTTTGTCCATACAGATTGCTAAGCTAAATATTGGGTGTGGTTGTTGTACCCCCACTTTTTCAATTGGTATCAGAGCAGGCAAACACGTTTAAAAGACCTTACAAGTCTATGTTTGTGGCAATCTGAGTCTGAGGATAGAATCTCTGACATATACGCATACCAAGATGTCTTCTAAAGCTTTTAACTATGTCAAATGTCTTGGGAATACCTCAAAGGATTACTCCTTAGCTGATTCTTCCGAATCCCGAGGTAAGAAGATTGGTTCATCTCGTGATGACATATCTCTCTCTGATGAGACATTGGGCACTATGAAAAAGCTGAGATGAAGCTCACCAGAATCTCAAAAACCTCTGTTGAGATTATTGATTTTCAGGATCATGATCAACTTATTGATGAATTTTAAAAGTCTCTTGATCGAGAACATGAACTCTATTGCATCATTGAGTCCGTCTCTACGAATATTGATAAACTTCTCCAAGAGACTACTCTACAGCGTGAAAAGATTAGTGTTCTTGAGGATATTGTTAAGGAAGACTCAATTACAGAGAAACGTTTGATCGAGACGCATTCATCAGATCTTTACAATCTTCGTATCGAAAAAAGAGAAACTAAAAGCATCCCTTACTCTAGCTAATGAACAGTGCAGATATTTGGAAAAGGAAAACTCTATCTCAAGGAGAAATGCTTCTGTACAAACTAATTCTCATGGATTGCAGTATATGAAGGATCTTCCAGAAGAAGGTTGTGTCAAGAAAGGTTTACATAACTTGCAATCTTCTCATATGGCTATGAAGTTAAAACATGTGTCGTTTATTGCTTCTCCACGAACCTGTACATTCTGTGGGAAAAAAAATCACTATGTTATCTATTGTTTTGCCAGGAGGAAACAAATTTCTAAACTTCATAATTTGCTTCTTTCCACTGTCAATGGAACAAATAGTCAGTTGACTACTGCAGTGAATCGCATTCCCACAGAAAACTATAAGCCTTATAAATATGATCTCTTTCCTAGAAATCATCACAAGATTCAAATGCTTTCTAGTGGTATAAATTCTTGTGGGGACGATAAAAGCATTCCCTGTGTTTATAAGATTGTTTCTGGTAAATCTAAGTCTAGAAAATGGATTCCTATCTATTCTGATCCTCTTGAACCAGTTGCAAGAGGTCCTAGATTTAGTTCTCAGAGAAAGCCTTCTAACGGATATGATAAACACACCGTGTCTTACTCTTCTGGGATGAAAGAAAACCGAAGAAAGGCAAAGAACACGAAGATCAAACTGTCAGACGATATATACAACTCCTTTCTCGATGATCACAGTGGGATTAATTTCCACTTTATCACCTGACACCAGGTATTATTTTCCTTATTTCTAACTTGAGGGGTGCAAGGAAATTTATTGAGAAATGCTCAAGTATGTTGTATATTATTTAATTTTGGTTTTTGTGCGAGTTTTTGTGCTAACAGTTCACAAACATCCGTGTCCTCCTCTTGAGAGTTTTTGGGTTTCCAAAAACAAGATTTTCCTTCTCTTGTTTACATGCACATATATATTACTTTATATTGTGTCTTTCCATCCCTAACAAAAATTATGGAGAACTCTTCAAAATCTCAAGAGATTGTGCATCTTCATATGGAGGAAGACACTCAAGACATGAGTCAATTCAAGAGCTTGTTCTAAAGAAGATGCTTGAAAGAAAGGATCACAACTCCTGGATTGATGATTCTGTCAAGGATTTAATTCATGTTCAGAACGACTCAAAGGTCGAGTTTGCAAATCTTCAATTGAAAATAAACCCACTCTTGGATGGTCATGCCAGAATCCTTGCTAATCAGAATATTCTGATACGGAATCAAAAGAAGGTCATCATGGACAGCACCAAGGCTAGACAGCTTGCTCTGGTTGTTGATCGCAAAGTTAGTGTTCTAACTCATGAACATGGTGTGTCTACAGTTAAGAGAATAAAGGAAATCAATGATACCTTCTTTGATGGATTCATTGAAAGATATGAGGTTCTCAACGAACTTTGATTCTCTTCGTTAGCCTAGTAAATCTTCTATTTTCTTGTTTTTCTTAGAAGAATAACTAGAGTTTGGAATAGCCATTATTGTGATTACACATAGCTATGTCCAACGTTTTCATATTCTTGTTTTTAGATTTATTGGTTTAAATTCTAAATTTGTTTGGAAGATGATTTTTGCAGTATTAATCTTTATGGTTTTATATATTGCAATTGTTTATGGGACATGTGTGTTTACGTCCGTGAACTTTGATTGTCCCATACCTTGTCAAAAGTAAAGTCTTTTATATGTTGATATGCATGTATTGATAAAAGAATGAATTTACTTTTGACAAATACAAAAGTTGAGCCTATATTGTCAACTATTGATGGAAGATAAGTTAAAATCTTTTGTTTTTCAAGGATTATGTCTATTGAATGTCGTTATGCGAATAGTGATGGAAAATAGAATGAATCCTTGTGTATTCCGCAGTATTGATCTTTCATGATCCATATTTTATGTATTACTGTGAGGCTCCGTAAAGTGTCTTATGTTGAGCATTGAACGACCAAGTTGATTATTTTTATGATTATCTATGTTGTTGTTTCGTGAGGTACTTTATGTCAAGCATTTTCAACTAAATTAATCACCTTGTTTGGTTATTTAGTTGTTGCTCCTTAAGTTTTCTTATGTCGAGCACGACCAATTAAATTGATTACTTTTGTGATTAGTTTGATTGTGTATTTCGATTAGATTAATTATGGGTTCTCTTGTGATTAATCTAATTGTATATTTTGAGTCTCCATAAGTTCACTTATGTTAAGCATTTGTCGATTAAATTAATCATGGGTTCTCTTGTGGTTAGTTTAGTTGAATATTTTGGATTCAAATTCATAGTTGTTTGTGATTTGTTATGTCCAAAGAAATCCTTCTTTTTTTTCGAAATTAAGGTCGCTCTTGTTGTTCTTTCGGGAATGACATTTTATGGGGGAAAGTTCTTTTGAACTTGCGCTTAATTGACAAATCTTTGTGGGGAGTGCGGCTGTGGAATATTATAGGGGTTATCTTGTATTTTCAAACTCCTTGATGAATGCATTTAGCTTCGGCTTTATGATTACATCTAAATAAGATGATATATTTTTGCTTTCTTTTGGTCAAGAAATGTCTCTTTCGGAAATTTCATTAGGATCTCGTTCTTGTACCTTTGCCAATTTTATTGATAAAAAAGGGGAGAATTAATATGTAGACTACAAATACATATGGTTTTCGGATCATTATGTAAGGGGGAGTGGTTTCCATGTGAGATGGAGTATTGACTAAGGGGAGTGATAAATATCACCATCGTATTGTTGTTGAAGTTGTGATACAAATTGGACTTTGACGCTGTGTAATGATACTATGACACTGTATAACAATGATTGAGAACTATTGTTTTCTTGTTGTTATAGCTACGGATTAACAACGATGATGCTAAACTTACAACCTTTGGGATCATTGGAGTACTTGGAAGTGACGAAGATTTTGAGTAATGTTGAAGATTAGGCATGTGGAAAAGGAGCTACAAAATTTAATTCATTTATTTTTTGTATTCCATATGTATTAATAGTTTTATCACTAAAATTGACAAAGGGGGAGATTGTGCGAGCATTGCTCGGTCGAACTCGCATGCGTTGCTATCTCAAGCATGTTTGTCAATGTTAGTGATCAAAACTATAAGTCTTGATTTCTAGCCTATTATAGATAAAGGTCTCGGACTAGGATAGAAAGTGTAGTTGAGCTCAAGACTCCATGGAAATCATCATACAAGACGAAGGACTACTCAAGGAACTGGTGGAACTTCATCGACTAAAAGGTATGTGGAGACTTGAACTTATCTGTCACTCAAAATTCTATTTACTCTATCTCCTATTCTTGAGACAAAAGTCGTTTTGATATATAGACTTTCATTATACACATTTGCTATTTAGAGTCGAGTTTAACTCGCCTATCTATTTCTAGAAATATGTGTTGGTAAGCTTTTGCTTTAACCAAATTCATCTTTACCTAGTGACGAATGTCATGTTATGTTTCAATCACCTTGGAAGTAGCTCTGACGAAAAATGGTATGTGAATAACGGATATATAACGTCCTCTGAGAATGTTTCAATGATTGAAATGGGAGTTTAGATTACATAACCATTGGTAGTATATAAGCATAAGCCCTTATTCCTTGAACCAAAGTTTGCGAACTTTGTTGATCAAGAGAAACAGAATGTGGCATGAGCCAAGTCCGCGAACTCAGTCCGCGAACTGGCGGAAGTTCTCGACCCGAGAATTTCTGCTGGAGTTTGTGAACTCCTTCCGTGAGCTTAAGTGAGCGAACCCAGTCCGCGAACTTGAGTAGGTTATATCTAAAATCGGTTGTTCTTGAACTCATGTTTATATAAACTAAGGAATGCTTTTGCAAACCGTGGCTATAAAGTTAATGAACCGATTCGAGTGAATCAAACTGTTTTTGCTTCGATTGTGTCTTATGTAGTTACATAAGATCCAAGCAATTGAACAACTCTATAACTAGTTCATTTAAGTCATTTGGACTAGTTATGGTGAAGAATAATATGGTTGATATGAAAGTGATCATATGGCTAACCATTTGGTTAACTATTGTTGAACCAACAAATGTTAATGTTTGGGAACGGTTACATAAACCCAAAATTGTATATTTCATTTGTGTGTAACAAGCTAAGGTTTCGATCCAACGGTTGAGAAATATTAGCTTGAATCTAATAAGGTTTTCATCTAACGGTGAATATTGAATGCTTTGTTACCAAGCTAACATTGATTGCAAACCCTGATTTGAAAGACTATATAAGGGAGAACTCTAGCAACTGGAAACCTAATCCCCACACCTTACGTGTGATACTAGTTGCATAAGATAGAGTCGATTCTCCTTTAACCTTTGGTTTCTTCTTCTAAACCAGGTTAACGACTTAAAGACTTCATTGGGATTGTGAAGCCAGACCGATACTACTTTTCTTGTAGTTTTGTGATATGATCTTGCATCTTATATTGTACGAGTACAATTGTAATAATTGGCTTGAGATTTACATCTCTGATAGGCAAGATAGAAAATTAATCACAAACACTTCGTCTCATCGTTTGTGATTCCACAATATCTTTTTTCGATGCGTCGATTAGGATTATTGTGAGGTGATTGATAATACTAGGTTGTTCTTCGGGAATATAAGTCCGGTTTATCAATTGGTTCCTGTTCACCTTGATTTATCAAAAGACGGAACAAAACTCGTAGGTATATTCGTGGGAGACGGATTTATCTATTACCTTAGACTTTTTTGTGTGATATAGATTTGTTTATTAAAGTCTTCGACTTTGGGTCGTAGCAACTCTTAGTCGTGGGTGAGATCAACTAAGGGAATCAAGTACGTAGAATTATGCTGGGATCAGAGGCGTAGGAGCATAAACGTACCTTGGATCAGTGTGAGATTGATTGGGGTTCAACTACAGTCCAGACCGAAGTTAGTTTGGAGTAGGCTAGTGTATGTAGCGACTTAATACTAGTGTGTGTTCAATCTGGACTAGGTCCCAGGGGTTTTCTGCATTTGCGGTTTCTTCGTTAACAAAACTCCGGTGTCTGTGTTATTTCTTTTCCGCATTATATTTGTTTATATAATTGAAATATCACAGGTTGTGCGTTGTTCAATCAATTAGAATATCCGACCTTTTGGTTGTTGATTTAAATTGATTGACACTTGGATATTCGTCTTTGGTACCATCCAAGTTATCTCTCTTTGATAAAGACTCGCAGATTTCTATTTGCTTGAGTAAAGATCAAATCGAGAGATTGAGATATAAACTCTTTGATATACTTTTTATCTAGATTGACTCTGACTGTCTAGTTGATTCTCTAGAAAGTATATTGAGTTTGTCCATACAGATTGCTAAGCTAAATATTGGGTGTGGTTGTTGTACCCCCACTTTTTCAATTGGTATCAGAGCAGGAAAACACGTTTAAAAGACCTTACAAGTCTATGTTTGAGGCAATCTGAGTCTGAGGACAGAATCTCTGACATATACGCATACCAAGATGTCTTCTAAAGCTTTTAACTATGTCAAATGTCTTGGGAATACCTCAAAGGATTACTCCTTAGCTGATTCTTCCGAATCCCGAGGTAAGAAGATTGGTTCATCTCGTGATGACATATCTCTCTCTGATGAGACATTGGGCACTATGGAAAAAGCTGAGATGAAGCTCACCAGAATCTCAAAAACCTCTGTTGAGATTATTGATTTTCAGGATCATGATCAACTTATTGATGAATTTGAAAAGTCTCTTGATCGAGAACATGAACTCTATTGCATCATTGAGTCCGTCTCTACGAATATTGATAAACTTCTCCAAGAGACTACTCTACAACGTGAAAAGATTAGTGTTCTTGAGGATATTGTTAAGGAAGACTCAATTACAGAGAAACGTTTGATCGAGACGCATTCATCAGATCTTTACAATCTTCGTATCGAAAAAAGAGAAACTAAAAGCATCCCTTACTCTAGCTAATGAACAGTGCAGATATTTGGAAAAGGAAAACTCTATCTCAAGGAGAAATGCTTCTGTACAAACTAATTCTCATGGATTGCAGTATATGAAGGATCTTCCAGAAGAAGGTTGTGTCAAGAAAGGTTTACATAACTTGCAATCTTCTCATATAGCTATGAAGTTAAAACAGGTGTCGTTTATTGCTTCTCCACGAACCTGTACATTCTGTGGGAAAAAAAATCACTATGCTATCTATTGTTTTTCCAGGAGGAAACAAATTTCTAAACTTCATAATTTGCTTCTTTCCACTGTCAATGGAACAAATAGTCAGTTGACTACTGCAGTGAATCGCATTCCCACAGAAAACTATAAGCCTTATAAATATGATCTCTTTCCTAGAAATCATCACAAGATTCAAATGCTTTATAGTGGTATAAATTCTTGTGGGGACGATAAAAGCATTCCCTGTGTTTATAAGATTGTTTCTGGTAAATCTAAGTCTAGAAAATGGATTCCTATCTATTCTGATCCTCTTGAACCAGTTGCAAGAGGTCCTAGATTTAGTTCTCAGAGAAAGCCTTCTAACGGATATGATAAACACACCGTGTCTTACTCTTCTGGGATGAAAGAAAACCGAAGAAAGGCAAAGAACACGAAGATCAAACTGTCAGACGATATATACAACTCCTTTCTCGATGATCACAGTGGGATTAATTTCCACTTTATCACCTGACACCAGGTATTATTTTCCTTATTTCTAACTTGAGGGGTGCAAGGAAATTTATTGAGAAATGCTCAAGTATGTTGTATATTATTTAATTTTGGTTTTTGTGCGAGTTTTTGTGCTAACAGTTCACAAACATCCGTGTCCTCCTCTTGAGAGTTTTTGGGTTTCCAAAAAAAGATTTTCCTTCTCTTGTTTACATACACATATATATTACTTTATATTGTGTCTTTCCATCCTTAACAAAAATTATGGAGAACTCTGCAAAATCTCAAGAGATTGTGCATCTTGATATGGAGGAAGACACTCAAGACGTGAGTCAATTCAAGAGCTGGTTCTAAGGAAGATGCTTGAAAGAAAGGATCACAACTCCTGGATTGATGATTCTGTCAAGGATTTAATTCGTGTTCAGAATGACTCAAAGGTCGAGTTTGCAAATCTTCAATTGAAAATAAACCAACTCTTGGATGGTCATGCCAGAATCCTTACTAATCAGAATATTCTGATACGGAATCAAAAGAAGCTCATCATGGACTGCACCAAGGCTAGACAGCTTGCTCGGGTTGTTGATCGCAAAGTTAGTGTTCTAACTCATGAACATGGTGTGTCTACAGTTAAGAGAATAAAGGAAATCAGTGATACCTTCTTTGATGGATTCATTGAAGGATATGAGGTTCTCAACGAACTTTGATTCTCTTCGTTAGCCTAGTAAATCTTCTATTTTCTTGTTTTTCTTAGAAGAATAACTAGAGTTTGGAATAGCCATTATTGTGATTACACATAGCTATGTCCGACGTTTTCATATTCTTGTTTTTAGATTTATTGGTTTAAATTCTAAATTTGTTTGGAAGATGATTTTTGCAGTATTAATCTTTATGGTTTTATATATTGCAATTGTTTATGGGACATGTGTGTTTA